>NC_082664.1:3752500-4377500 GCF_025265405.1 Mesoplodon densirostris | reverse complement strand
GGTATGGTCAAATGGTTTTCAACAAGGGTGCCACCCACTCTGGGAAAAGGACAGTCTGTTCAACAAATGGCGCTGGAAAATATGGATATCCACATGCAAAAGAATGAACTTGGACCCTTACTTTACACCAAACACAAAAATTAACTCAAAGTGGATCAAAGACCTTATAGGAAAACATAGAGGAAAAGCTTCATGATGTTAGATTTATCAGTGATTTTTTAGCTATGACACCAAAGCACAGACACAAAAAGCAAAAGCATATAAATTCGACCACATCAAAATTTAAAACTTCTGTGCAGCGAAGGACACAATCAACAAAGTGAAAAGGCAACCCACAAAATGGGAAGAACTATTCGGAGATCATCTATCTGATAAGGGATTAACATCCAGAATTTATAAAGGACTCCTACAGCTAAACAAGAAAACAAGCCGTTTAAAAAGATGTGCAAAGGGGGACTTCCCTGCTATCGCAGTGTTTAAGAATCCGTCTGCCAATGCAGGGGACACGGGTTTGAGCCCTGGCCCGGGAAGATCCCACATGCTGCGGAGCAACTAAGCCCGTGTGCCACAACTACTGAGCCTGCGCTCTAGAGCCTGCAAGCCACAACTACTGAGCCTGCGTGCCTGGAGCCTGTGCTCCGCAACAAGAGAAGCCACCACAATGAGAAGCCGGCACACCTCAACGAAGAGTAGCCCCTGCTCGCCGCAACTAGAGAAAGCCCGCAGGCAGCAATGAAGACCCAACGCCGCCAAAAAATAATTAATTAATTAATTAAAAATAATAATAATCTGCCTGCCAGTGCAGGGGACACGGATTTGATCCCTGGTCCGGGAAGACCCCACATGCCACAGAGAAACTAAGCCCATGAGCCACAACTCCTGAGCCCGCATGCTGCAACTGCTGAAGCCCACGCGCCTAGAGCCCATGCTCTGCAACAAGAGAAGCCACCGCAGTGAGAAGCCCGTGCACCGCAATGAAGAGTAGCCCCTGCTTGCTGCAACTAGAGAAAGGCCGCGTGCAGCAATGAAGACCCAATGCAGCCAAAAAAAAAAAAGTGCAAGGACTTGACATTTCTCCAAAGAAGATATACAAATGGACGGTAAGCACATGAAAACACGATTAACATCACTAATCATTAGGAAAATGCAAATCAAAACCTCAGTGAGATACCACTTAACACCCACTAGGATGGCTACTATCAAAAAACAGAAAATAGCACGTGTTGGTGAGGATATGGAGACATTGGAGCCCTTGTGCACTGCTGGTGGGAGTGTAAAATGATGCTGCCACTATGGAGAACAGCATGGCAGTCCCCCAAACAACTAAAAATACAATTACCATACTTTGCACTTTGGGGAATACCCAAAAGAATTGGAAGCAGAGACTTAAATAGATATTTATGTATTCATATTACAGCAGCATTATTCACAATAGCCAAAAGGCAGAAATGGCCCAAGTGTCTATCAAGTGATGGATAGAACAAAATGTGGTGTACCCCTATAATAGAATATTATCCAGTCTTAAAAAAGGAAGAAATTCTGACACATGCTACTACATGGCTGAACCTTAAGGACACTTACGCTGAGTGAAGTAATTCAGTCACAGAAGGACAAAAACTGCATGATTCCATTTGTATCAGGTACCCAGAGTAGTCATATTCATAGAGACAGAAAGTAGAATGGTGGTGGCCAGGGGCTGAGAGGAAGAGGATGTGGAGGAAGTGTGTAATGGGGACAGACTGCTTGTTGGGCAAGATGAAACGAGTTCTGAGGATGGATGGTGGTCATGGTAGCACAACAATGTGAATGTACTTATGCCACTTAGAGCTGTACACTTAAAAATGATTAAGATGGTAAATTTTATATTATGTATACTTTAGCACAGTTTTTTTTGTTTTTTTTAATTAATTTATTTATTTTTGTCTGCGTTTGGGTCTTCATTGCTGCGCATGGGCTTTCTCTACTCGCAGTGAGTGGGGGCTGCTCTTCCTTGCGGTGCGCAGGCTTCTCATTGTGGTGGCTTCTCTTGTTGTGGAGCAGGGGCTCTAGGCACACGGGCTCAGTAGTTGTGGCTCGTGGGCTCTAGAGCACAGTCTCAGTAGTTGTGGCACACGGGCTTAGTTGCTCCGCGGCATGTGGGATCTTCCCAGACCAGGGCTCGAACCCGTGTCCCCTGCGTTGGCAGGCGGATTCTTAACCACTGCGCCACCAGGGAAGTCCCAGCACAGTTTTTTAAATAAATATTTTTTAAAATGTGATGCTCACTCATGGCTACTAAATTTTTGGAATGGACTCCCAAAAGTTAAATTACATAAACAAAGGATCTTTACATATTGCCAAATTATTTTCCAAAAGGATCAGAACAATTTATAGATTTGTTGGCAAGGTTACAACATGCCTTTACCAGTATTAATTATAATTTTTAAAATGATTGCTGATTTGATAGGTGAAGAAATACTTTTTTCATACAATTATTGAGCAGTTATAGTTCTTTTGTAAACTGAATCATTTGAACACTGAGGTCTCAGTGTTTTTCTAATTAATCGCAGTATATTATTAATCTCTTGTAATTATAGCATTTATACTTCCTTTTGATTTTTGGAGGGAACATACAGAAATTTGTAAATTTTTTAATGTGAGGAATATCCCCTCAGGGTTTGTCCAGTGTTTTTTAATCGTCCTTTTCTGGCTTGAGAATTGATATACTCATTTCCCTTTTCTTCTCAAAGCTGTGGGGGATTTGTGGGGGGTATGATTTGACTTTTTAAAAATTTAACTGTGTTTGTTTTTTTATTTAACCCATCTCAGATTTTATTTTGGTAAGACTTAAATTGACTTCTGCCCACATATAGCCAACCAGTTGTCTGAATAATCCTCCCCTTTCCGTGGATTTGAGCTTCCTTCCTTATCCGAATATTACATTTGTACAACTACACTCACTGTTTTGGGAGCTGTTGCTGTCTGTTCCAAGACCTGTCTCTTAAGCCCACATCACACTGTCCTTAGTTCATAAGCTTTATAGTTGGTAGGACCAGCCTTTCTCATAAGAAGTGTTCTCATTCTTCATGCTTTTAATTTTTCCAAGTGAACTTGAGAATTATTTTGTCAGATACCCAGAAAAATAAGGAGACTCCTCTGAATTTTGAATGGAATTGCTTTAAAACTATAAATCAATTTGGGGAAGTACTAACCTCACCTTATTTATAGTATGTATGCTTCCAGTCCCGAAACACACCTTATCTTTATTTGTTCAAGTCTTTTATTTTTTCCTCCATATTATTTATCTGCTTGTTTGCTTATTTATATTTTAGAGTACGTTTCATCAGTGATTTCCAGATCACAGACTTTGAGTCCTTTAAAGAACTACTTTATATGCATAAGGCTTCAAAACAGCATGGGGGAAAATCACTAATAAAGTTGAGATCCTTTGATCTGAGATCATTAGGAAAAATACATCAACAAGTGTCTTCATTTTTTCTTTGACTTTAACCTGTATATTTTATACAAAGAGTCTAGGAGTCTTTCCCTGTTATTTCTGCATTCCACTCAATAGCACAATCTTAGGACAGGCACATTTCCCCATCGCATCTCATATGAAGTATTAAACTGTTTGAGAACAGGTCCCTCTCTTTTTAAAGTAAGATCTACAGTAAGCATCTGCTTCCTGACCCCTCACAAAGCCCCCCCTGCAAGCCTCGATCCTTAATGCCGAGTTCATCTGGCACCACTTCCTGGGTGAGGAGGTGATAGTTCTGGGAGAGCCATCCTTGCGCATCTGATGCACCCAGAGGGTCAGCAGCCAGAACCTTAGTTCACAGTACCTGACTCGGAACACAGGCTGTTCAGACAGCAGAGGAGCCAGGCAGGTGGGAGGCCCATCACATGACACCCACTCCCCATTGCTTGTTATAATTTAATTCATGGCCAGCTTTGGAATCCAGCAGCATCCTTCAGCTCTGCAGAGGGGGGCAGGGGTAGGATTTGGTTTGCTTTCATTTATTTTCTTAATGGCTACTGATACACATAGTAAGGTCTACCTTCTTACTAGTGTAGGGGAACTTAATAAGCACCCCCGAATGATTGTAGCAGTTCATTTGCTCATTGAAATGTGTTGCGTGCCAGCCCACAGATGTAACTGCTAACCCCAGTCCATTTCAGGTGTTTCTTACTGTTGTGAATTATGTTTAGAAACCAAAGGGCTTTTTGGTTCTTGTTCACAAGCTGGGAAAGGTGGGGGGCGAGGGGCGTTGTGTGAGAATTTATAAAAAGAGAAGACATGGTTTGGACAAACTCAGTTGTGTGTGTGTGTGAAGGAGTGAGGAATTTTTTTCAGTTCTGCCTGGCAAAGAGGTTTTTCTCATAGCTTATTCATTTTCATCTGGAGCTAGGAATAGCACTTCTTTTTGTAGGGAATCATCTCTCCAGCACACACGTACACCCCCTCCCCAGGCCAGGAGACTCCAATTCAGAAATGATGTCCTTCTTCAGCTTTTTACATTAACCTTTTTTGAAGATAGGAAACTAAGATCTGAATAATAGCTTTTAATAGTAGCGCCATTTTTTTTAAAAAGTGAAATATCTTTTTTTAATTAAAAAATTTTAATTTAAAATATAAAAAATTACATAAAAGTGGTATGTTGACATCTTTAAGATACAAAAATAAACACTTGCATTCTATTTTATGACTTTAACTTTCACAGCCAGGTGGTATAAATAACTTTAACTTACAGCACTTTCTAGCTATTAAATTTAAAGAAGCTTTCATTTTTCATATAATTTTTTAACTGAATTTTTCCAATAAAAGAATTGGATCCCGAGAAAACCAGTGTTTGAAGATTATTAATTCATAACTTGGTAGTAGGAAAGGTTGAACAAGAGTCCAAACTGATGAATTGGGATTGTGTAATATTTGAATAGCCAATTTGCTTTAAAAAAAAAAAAAAACTAGGTTGCCAAAAATGATACAGATATTTAAAGTAATTAGAGTAGAAAATAGGAGGTGGCCAGGTGGGTATAAGGTACCAGTGAATTTGGGGTACCAGTTAGAGAAATGCTAAAATTTAAAGTTCATGTAGACACACATGCACACTTGTGGGTTTTTTTTTTTTTTTTTTTTTTTTTTTTGGTAGCTCTCTCAGAATCATGTGTTTATAGTCTGGCCAGGGTTGTGGCCTCAGTCCTGCCCCTTAAGAAGTGGGATCTTTGCCTAAAAGTTATTGAGAAATGAAGACTGCAGAAAGCCAAAAAATGTCCAGGCTTTTCACGCACACTGACAGCCAAACAGAATGCTCTTTCCATTTGCAGTTTTTTTAGTGTCATTTTAAGTTGCAGCTTCCGGCCAATCAGCGAGCCCCGTGCCTGCTGACATCACGAACCAGCCAGTTCCCTCCAGCTGCAGAGAGCTTCAGTTTGTCTTTTTTTTTTAAACTAAAATGGAGGCTGGTTTCTTGCCTTAAGGAGTACATTGCCTTTCCCGCTGAAGTCTAGATGTTGACATGTAATAAAGCGGGCAGCAGGATGGTGGTGGATGCGGCCAACTCCAATGGGCCTTTCCAGCCCGTGGCCCTTCTCCATATTCGAGGTAAGTTATTGTGTGTTTCACTGAAACGGAACCTTCTGTGGTTAGTTAATAAATGGCTATTGTGCTTCAGATAAGAAAAGCAGGAAGTCCTTTCTAGCAGAATTCACCCCGTTTTGCGGCAGACCTAACCAGAGGAGGCTGGGTGTGTCACTGCAATTTGGCATTTTACGAACTACTCACAGAATTTGAGTCTTGAGAGAGGCCTTGCATGCATAGTTCAAAGCTGGTTTTTCTGCTTTCTGCTCGCTCTCCCATCCCCCTTTCAGAGCCGTGCTGATGTCAAAGGATGTGAAGTCACTGCCCGGGGAAGGCATTGGGCGGGGGTAGGAAGGAGAGGCGGGCGGCACGCCTGGCCAAGTTGTCCGTGCGCAGAGTTTCTGTTGCATCTGTGTTGCTTAACACCCCGAAGGTTTCACCAGGACACACCTCTGAATTAACGATGAATTGCAGTCAGAAAATATGCAGAAATGATTAGAAAAGAACTTCCTTTAAAAGGATTGTTTTCGTTCTTGCCCTGGATTCGAAAAGAGAAATAGACTCGTGCTTTGAAACATTGGAATCCATCGTGGGTCATAATTTCTGAGCTGTTAGCGTTTTTATTGAATAGTAGGAGATACTTTGCACTTAAATAGGCTTTGTATTGACATTTGCCTTTAAATATTTAAATGGCAACAAGTTTTCGATGAGTGTATAGATCACTTTTAATAATTACAGTTTGCCACTTGTAGTTTATACCAAATTGGGGTTCAGAATTTAGCTTAAAAACACAATTAGCATAGTAATTAATAATTATATTAAAATACAGCTATCAGGATAATCATATACTTTTCCGTAGCATTTAAAAGTATTTGTTACACAAATTTTTTGTTCATAATTGGGTGAAATAGAAAATGAATGTTAAGCTTCATCATATCACTTTAAAATTTATACAGTATCACAGCTCTGTCCCTAACAGAACAGTTCTAACTGTCAGAATCTCCTTTAAGGACCCATGTCAAGGAAGGGTGGGGGCAGGATCTCTAGGTGACTAATAGTCTGTATGACTAAAATGCCAGACAAGATTTTTCAGATCCTAGGGTGTACGCAGATAAAGGAGATAAAACCACATGAATACCCAGTCTGTTGGAATAAAATGGGTGTTGCTTTTCTCTCCAAACCCTCTTGAAAGAAGCTGGTGGAAATTAATGTCCACAGTGACCAACCTGTAGGTCACATTGTTTTGTAGTGCACCCAGGAAAGAGCAAATGTTGACCACAGATAGCACTCAGGTATTTTAGTTGCAGGAGCCAAATGGGCAAAAACAAAATGTAATTGTGTTTCGATTTAAGTTCTTAAACGGTGACTGACTAGCAAAAAGAAAATTTTATAGCATATAAAATGTGTATTTTGATACTTTTAAGGTATCTTCTTATAAATAACAGATTGTTTTAGTTTGAGTTTTCTCATTTCATTAAACACTTAATGTACTAGTCATTTTTTGAACTATGACTTTATTCTGAAATGGAATCGTTGGATTTTGTATCTTATACCACATTGTTGTTGTTGTTTTTAATTCCAAGACTTTACTGTGACCAGTTTGAATTTTTTTGCTGTTGGTTGAGTGGTTGGTTGCTGTCTAATTGTGAAGGGAAAAAGTAGTGAAGTGTATTAACCTAAAAGAGACTTGAGATTTTAAGAAGGGATAACCTTTAGGGCCTAAAACTAAATTCTGGGTCAAACAGTGAACTAGCTAAAACTTGAACGCTTGATTTACTCATAAGGACTTTTTAGAGCAAGCATGTTAATGTGTGGTTTAGCAAATTTTATTTTGTTTATATTGGCTTTTAGAGTCTTGATCAATTTAATATCCACTTAGCATCTCCTCTGTGTGTCCAGTGCTGAGGGTCCCCGCCCCAGAGGAATGGATGGTTTAGTGGGAGACCCACACAGGGACCCTGGTACAGGAGGGGCACAGGAAGAGCTGACTCTGGGCAGGTGCTTGGAGAGAGAGTAGGGGCTGATGTAATCATGATGCTGGGAAGGGGAGGGGGCCACACTGAGGCTTACCACCGACTCAGGGTGCATTTAGAGAAGAAGGATCTTCCACACAGGTAAAATAACCAGCCCAAGGTCACTCAACCTATAAGTGGTAGGGCCAGAATCCAAACCAAGGCAGTTAAACAAACCAAGGCAGTTGTTTTGTTTTGTTTGGAATCTTTTTAAAAAAGGAAAAAAGAAAAAAAAAATTTTTTTTTTTTAAATAGAAATTTTGGCTGTTTGTAGAACCTTTTGCCACAGGATTATAATAGCGGGTTTTTTCCCAGTGTCTTATCAACATCCATCTGTTTCAGTGGCCTCTGGCATATGACAGTTTTTGTGCCTAGGGTTCATTTCTTCATTCATTTTACAAATATTTGTCAAGTCGCTACCACCACGTGCCAAGCAGGTTCCTAATTCGGAATATGAAGCAAGCACTGTGGCCCAGCTTTCAGAGTTTACAGTCCCCTGGATGGTGGGGCAGTCAAGTAAACAAATCAGTCAATACGATCACTAAACTGATTAGTAGTCCCAATTGGTTTGATATTTATCTCCTATTACATAGTCTAGAGTTTGCAGTTAATATAGTGAATTAGCATATCCTAAAAACTCAAAGTGTGACAGGAACATGTTGCTGAAAAGTCTAAACTTTTCTGTCTGTAGAAGGAGAAGGTGTCACCTGGAGGAACTTGATGGCTGTAAATTTAGCTTGATGACTTAAATCCTGTACTTCCAGGGCTGTCCGAGAGAACTGTCTGCGATGGTGGGAATGTTTTCCGTGCTGTCCACTACAGTGGCCCCTGGTCACGTGTGACTGTTGAGCCCTTAAAATGTGGCTACTGCAACTGAGAAACTGAATTTTTCATTTTATTTCATTTTAGTTGTTTTAAATTTAAATAGACATGTGTCTAGTGGCTGCTGTATTGGACAGCACAGTTCTAGACTGGGATCAAGAGACTTTTTCAGAAAAGGCTGGAAAGTAAATATTTTTGGCTGAGAAAGCAGCCATAGATGGGCATGACTGTGTTCCAGTAAAGCTTCATTTACAAAAACAGGTGGCTGACCAGACTTGGCCCCTGGGACATAGTTTGCCCACCCCTGTTCTAGACTATTCCTTGAATTTTAATTGCCTGTTAAGTATAGTAAAATATATTTCACTTCCAGAGCCAGGTTTAAGGCAAGAATAGCCAAGCCAAAAAAGATGTTAATGGGCAGAGAGGAAGAGTGCGACCTCCATCCTGTGCCAGCTGGCTTTTATTCTGGCCTCAAGAAAGTTGTTAACTGCTCCGATCTTGTAGTCGGTTGGTGAGTCCTGTCTCTGAAAGACTGAGGAGTAACCTCGGCCTGGTGGGGAGCTGGAGAGCAAATTATTCCCTGTGTAAACCCATTTTTCCTGGGGAATGGAAGTCTGATTATAGAAGAGTTTGTTTTCTCACAAGTATTCCTGAGTCGCCAATTCAATGAAAGTCTTTACCTTTCCAAAAAAATTTAGAAACGAACGAGCAGGGGAAAGTGTAGGGTGTCAAACCCGAAGGCTTCCTTTCCCGCTGCAGCCCGTCTGATGACTTAGCCAGCGCTGCTAAGCCCACCTGTGCACGTGCACGTAGGTTCCCAGGTGTGGGACACTCCTGCGTGATTAAAGTCAGTGAATGTTGTGAGGATGGATGCCTTGCACTGTCCTCATTCCCAGAACTTAGGAAGGAAAAATGTCACTGACGACCCAAAACAAAGACCCCTCAAGAGATCAAACCGGTGATTCTTTCTCTCCGAATAGTGTACCAGCCCAACTCAAGGTGTTTACTTCGCTAACATCTGTGTGTTGTGTAGCTGTCGCTCTCTATGAGGTGGCTTTTTAGAAGTATACCTTTAAAGCTACCTGGAGTGAGCCTGTGTGAAGTTGTTCTCTCTTGTCGCTCCTGCCAGTGAGGAAGGAAACCAGAGTAACAAATAACTCTCTGGGGGGTGCATGTCTGTGTTAAAGCCTGCACACCTTTTGTTAATTAGTCTTCCCTGAACTGATCATGACTCCTGCCTTGCAGCAAAAGCTAAACTCCTAGAACTTTTTCATTGAAAGATGTTAATTGTGTGAAAGAATGAGACAAAAGTAAAGAAGCAAGGTTAGTAGTAAAGAAAAGGGTGTGTGTTTTTGAATCTAGGAAAGGACCGTGTCTTCGAAGGCACAGAGGTTTGGGGTATACCCTCCTCTACTTCCATACATCAGGTAGCACTGCAAGGCGGCTCTCCTCCGATCCGACGGCGACCTGCCGGATGTGACACGCTTTTGTGCACACCGCCTGACTTGTTCCTCCCAGCATTCCTGCCTGGGAGGTCGGCTGGATGCGTCCTAGTAGTCACTCCTCCCCAAGGTTACCAGCCTGTAAGGCCAAGTCCAGGGCCCCTGCCCCTGTGTCAGCTACATGTCCCCAAGCCGCTGCTGGTGGCCGTCCCAGAAGGAAAGGCAGCCACGTATGTCATCTTCTGGTATTATCTTTTTGGCCTTTTTTGGAGCCCCAGCTAAAGCTGGGCTGCAGTCTTTGAGGAGGCTCTGGATTTCCAGGTGATAAGATGGGACAAAGCACCTTCTGTCGGCCCAGCTCCTGGCCACGCGGAGCATCCCAGACCAGAGGCCGGAGCAGGCAAGACCTCTTTCTCCCACATCTGCTTCCAGACAAGGCCCACCACACCTCCTCTTCCCTGTCAGATGGGAAAAGTACCACCAGGGATGCGGAGAACTCCAAAACTGGGGTAGTTTCTCTCACTAATGTACTCAAGGGAAAGTCTTTCTTATTAACCTTGGAAAGACATGGCTAAAGTGCACAAGGACAAACTACTACAGCAAGAAAAATCTGTTTTTGTTTTAGGCCCTTGAATTATTCATAAATCAAAAACCCCTCTAGTTAAAAAGAAAAACTAAAGAGATGTAACAGTCAAATATAGTGAGTGAATCTGTATCAGATCTGTGTTCTAAAAACAAAACAAAGTAAAATCAAGCCTGCAGAAGACATTGGTCGAGTACAGAGCGATGTGGGACGCTATGGAATTACTATTAGTTTTAAAGGGATTGTGATTTGTAGGCACTGTCGTCATTCTTAGGAATTGCAGACGGAGGTATTTAGGGGTGAAGTATCATGATCTCTGCAACTTACTTCAAATAACAGAGAAAAATAAATGTAAAGCAAATATGCTAATATGCGAACAATTGGTGAATCTGGGTAAGTGGGTATACAGGTGTACACGTTGAATACAAGTATTCAGCTTCTGTGTAGGTTTAAACTTTTTCGTAATGTTTGAGAGAAATGTCTTTAAAATGTTCTGCTTTAGAAAAAATGTGCAAAGGACATGTAATTACTTAGAAATTGTTTCCTAAATAGTGAGCAGTGGTCTTTTATATTCAAGTTTTGGCTTTTCCTGTGTTTTTCTTTTTACTACATTGCTGACAAATTAGTGGCCATCAGTGAAATAATCAGGCGGGGGCTTGGTCATCCCAGGTGGGGTGAGGTTGAGACCCTGTAGCCCAGTGCATTATTGGTGGCCTCCTGCAGCCAGCACGGTCCCCTCGTTGCTGACTTGTAGTGGCTGCACAGACAGCTGTACCATCTTACCGAACGGTGTTTTGGGGATGTACACCTTTTTTTTGATGTTTATTGGCATTTTTATTGGACTTTTAAAACATAACAGTTTACGGCACGCTCTTAGGTAAAAGCAAGGTTCCCTCTGAACTTGAGAGGCAGGGTGCTTAGTGGTTAAGGGTGGGGGGTCTGAAGCCACAGGGCTGGGGTCGGATCCCTGCTCCCACCCCACCACTGGTTAGCTGAGCTGTCTTGGGCAAGCTAACTCACTTCTCTGCTTGGAAATGGGAATGAAATGGGGATAAAAGGACCTACCTCTCTGTATTTTTATGAGGGTTAGTTAAATGAGTGAATACATATAAAACGCTTAAAATGGTGCCGGCGTGTTGTCAGACGATGGGACGTGTTAGTGGTTGCTGTGGTTGTCGTCTCTTTTCTAGGTCATTGTGGTAATTCAGAGCCCAGCATCTTAACCACAACTTATTTTATTTTTCCGCTGCTGTATTACCTGTATTTGTGCATCTTGAAGCTGATCTGTCTCTGTCTCTGTCTGCTGTCTCCCTCTCCCATTTACCAAGCCTCTCTTCTTGCAATTTGCCCGTCATTTCACCACCTGGAAGAAATCAGTATCATTGATGATCCTGGAGTGTACACTGTGTTCTGCTTGTAGACTGTGTGTAAAATTACCTAGTAAGGTGATCCAGAGTCTCTCTAGTCAGAGTGTACTTACTGATCCCCTTTCAGACTTTTCACTCTCAGGGATCTAGTCTGTTAATAAGAAATCAGCATTTAATACATTCCTCTCCTCACCCCATTTTTAACTCTTTTGAAGAAAAGTGTTTTCGCATAAGATTCATGAGGAATTCTACTTTTAGAAGTTAGAGGTTTTATCTGTGATTACTCCCACATAGGGTGACTTCACTTGTCATTTCCCCTTAGTTGTATTTAAATGCAGATGTTGCTTTCTGATGCTTTAGCAGTTGGACTTCCAAAAGTTTACTGTCAAATTGTCAAACCCCATTACATTAAACTCCTGAATTCCTTTTCTGTGTTGGGATTTTTAAATTAAGATAGAATTTGGTGGGACTTCCCCGGTGGTCCAGAGGTTAAGACTCTGCGCTTCCAATGCAGGGGGTGCCGGTTCGATCCCTGGTCAGGGAACTAAGCTCCCACATGCTGCACGGTGTGGCCAAAAAAAAAGATAGTATTTGAACTAAGTGGGATCCAAACTATAACCTTATACCTTATTGTTTCAAGTTTTAATATTGTGATATTTTTAATAGAGCTTGAGCTGTTATACCTGTTTGATTAGGTTTTTCAGTCTCTGCTTTGTCGTTGATGTGTGTGAACTTCTTGTATTACATTTGGATTTTTATCTGCTGGTTGTGTTATTCACCAACAATGTGTTCTAATTATGGTATTTTTACTTATAAAGTTGTGAAAATAGTAATGTTTCACTCTAGGGAGCAAGCCTAGTTTTCCTAAATTGCTGGTCCTTTATTCTTGGTAGGCTTCGAGGAGGAAGAAATGGGGCGGGGGTTGTCTGTGTATGTTTGCATTTGTAGATCATTTTGGTACATATACAACTAGAAGTTTTTTTCACCTTCAGGTAGTAGGCCAGGCTTCTCTAGGGGTGGTATATGATAACCTTGTTTTCACAACTCTGAAGCTGTGACGGTATCCTCAGCGCTTCCATAGGGCAGTGTTTATAGGTGCGGTCATTGGGCCCCTGGAGTCCCTGAGATACTTTCAAGGGATCTGCAAGGTCAAAACTGTCTTCCCAAGAATGCGAAGGCCTTTTTTGCCTCTTTCACCGCGAAGGCCTTTTTTGCCTCTTTCACCATGTGGCCGTTCGCCCTGATGGTGCAAAGGCAGTGGTGGGTAGAACAGCTCCTTGCTTGGAGTTCGCAGTGGTGTCCAGCTAGAAACCAGCGTGTGCTCCACCACGCCACACCAGTCGGACCTAAGACTATCCTTGATGAAGCATGAAATGTTAGGGTTAGTAAATCTCAGCCCCTGCAAACACACTTTTTAATAACATTTTGTGGAGGACATGCATAGTTCACACAGAGCCCTCGGGCACACTGCAGTATGGTGACGGTCTCTAGGAACATTGCACAGTCGTGTGAGTTGCAGGCTGAGCCACTTTTTTCAGGAACATCCTTTTTATTCAATACTTGAAAGAACAAAAGACAGACAGATCGGGTTAGTAAGACCTGAATGTTTCACGTTTGCTTTCTCAAAAAGGAATGAAGGAAGCCTGTCAATTCGGGGGAAACAGCAGTGACACCATTTGTTGCCCATGATAAAATTCAAACTTGCAAAAGCAAAAATTTGAATTTTGGAAAACTTGTATCCGCCAGCGTGAGCTTGACAGCTCCCGGTGCTGACGACTCCTGGTGATATTAACAAACAGGGCTTCTTGATGTGAACGATGGAAGATCTGCATGACTACATGCCAGCACATTCAGCAATGCTGCAGACATGCATGGGCAGGAGAGACATTGAAAGTGCAGGACACATCTCAGGGTTTGATGTCACTGAAACATCCATCAATATGCCTCCAGATTCCACAGTGCAACTGATCTTTAAGAAACGACCACTTGTTGAATGTTAGCATAGAATCAAAGAAGAATATCCACCATTTTTTTATAAAGCCATTGAAATACCTCCCTTTTTCAACTAAATATGTCTGTGAAGGCTGGGCTTCTTTTCATATACTTCAACCAAAATACCATATCAAACAGATTGAATACAGAAGCAGAAATGCAGGTCTACCTGTCTTTTAAGTCAGACTTTAAAGAAATAGGCAGAAATATAAAACAGTGTCATTCTTCCTGCTGTTTTTTAAATGAAGTTATCCTCAAAATGATATTTATGTTAGCACGAAATGAGCCTATTCCTCTTATCTTAAATGAATTAATAAGTAAATGTTTTAAACATTCTCCAATCTGGTCAGTATCAGTAGGTAGAACCCACGTGACCTAAGCTCTTTAGGGTCCTCCAGACTTTTTTATTTATTTTTTATTTTTTTGCGGTATGTGGGCCTCTCATTGTTGTGGCCTCTCCCGTTGCGAAGCACAGGCTCCGGACGCGCAGGCTCAGCGGCCATGGCTCACGGGCCCAGCCGCTCCGCGGCATGTGGGATCTTCCCGGACCGGGGCACAAACCCGTGTCCCCTGCATCGGCAGGCGGACTCTCAACCACTGCGCCACCAGGGAAGCCCCAGACTTTTTTAGAGGACATGATCCTGACACCAAAAAAAACTGAAGACCCTTGGCCTAGGAAAGCTCTCTCGCATGAGCTAGATGTGACCCTGACCCTGTTTTTTACCAAGCCTCTGTATTTTTTCTCTTCCTACCTCAAAAAAAAAAAAAACTTCCCAGATTAACTAGTCAGCTAGTAATGTAAACAGGTCTCTCAGGCCGCAGTGGGAGGTGATAACTCCACCCAGCGCGTGGGCAGTGGAGTCACCCCAGGACCCAGGGCCTCGGGGCCTCTCTTTTGGCCTTAGTCAGCTTCCATTTATCTTTTTAATCTTTTTTAAAAATCCATATGTGATTATAGCCACTTTGAAATTTTTTTTTAATTACGAATAAAACGAAAATTCTCCCTAGCTTCATCCCCAGAATCAGTCTCCTATCTTTCCTGGCATCTCAGAACAAATTGTTTGGAGTTTGCTGTATATCATTCCACATCTCTGTCTGCGTGTGCGTATGTTCACACTAAATAATGTAAATGTGGATTTATTTATTCACTGAAAGTATACAGTATTTTTTTTCCTTTTTTTTTTTTTTTTGACACGCAGTGTTCCCGGACCAGGGATTGAACCCAGGCCTTCGGCAGTGAAAGCACAGAGTCCTAACCACTGGACCGCCAGGGAATTCCCTGGTTTTTTATTTCTTAAGAAAAAAAGTTGACGTGATAGCAGTTTTAGAAAACTAAACCTCTTACAAGGTCTTAGCATCTTGACAGCTTTCTAAAATAATTGGTGATGTTCAGAGCTAGTGTTACATTATATATTATGCTGAATTGTACTATGTATACATACATTACATAAACTCTAAGTGTGGTCTTCTGCGTCTTTCTGCTCATTTGCTTTAAACTCTCTTGGTGGACATCTGGGAGGAGGCAGTAGCTAGTGCAGCACCTGCCCCGTGCCTGGGCCATCCCAGGGACCATCACAGACACTTAATACCCACAGCCGAGTGGGAAAGAAGCTCTGTGCTCGTTCTACAGACATCAAAAATGAATGTCCACGAGCAGCCCTGACCAGATAGTGAGTGACAAGGCCTGAAGAAACCTTTTGCACTGTTTGACTAGAACTTGGACCACTTCTGCCACACCAAGCTGCAGGAAATGTGGACAGTTCTCTGTGCTTGAGGCCTGGTCCCGGGGAGACGTCTTACTTGAGAGAACATGGATGACCCTTCTTGCCTGCTTTTTAGAATATTTTACTAGATGTTGAAAACATTGGGATTTTGTCAATTTAGTGACCCCCCTTCCCCTTCCTAAATTAGATCTAATCATACCAGAATCGAGCTATCGGACTCAAGGCTAAGGCCTAACAGTGTCACTTACCGGGTCACTGGTGTCCTTGACTGTCTCCATACCTTCCTGAGTCTGCGAATGCATTATATTTTAAAATGCATTTGATTAAATTACTTATTTTCAAGGGAATTGAAAGAAAGGAGCTTAGATTCAAATTCCAGCCTGCTGTCCCTGAGGACAAAAGTACAGGATAAGAATGAGCAGATTCCTCCTTTTCTCTTATCCTTAGTTAAGAGAAATGCTATGCTGGTAGAAAACTTGAGTGACTGTCCAATGAGTGAGGGTTTTTTTTTAAGACTTTAATAAATTCAGAAACTTTTTTCTTTGCAATAAAGTCACAAATGACATTATATTGAAGAGGTGTTATTGATCTTAAACAAAGGTTAACTTAAGTTTACACTTTAAGCCAAAGTTAAACTTGTGATGTCCTGAAAGTTTTTGCTTATCTTCTTCCTCTCTGCCTACTTCTTCCCCTTAAGCACTCCTTTCTTATTCTCCAGAGGAGGCCATCAGATATTTAAACTGACCTTTTCTAAGGCATGTAAACTTTCTTGGGTTGACTTTTCTTATTCAAATAGTACAGTATCAGTGCATATGAATTCTGGATTTTTCACTTCTAAGTGTTGTGCATCAGTTCAATGTAAACTTTCAAAGTTTTAATCTTGAATTTTTGCATTTGATTTGGTATGAGTTGCAGTTATCAGTATCCAATTAAATAAACGTAGACTGCCCTGTCTACGTAGATGGGAAAATATCTTTTGGGGGGTATGCGCGTGCATATGCACGCACATGTGTTTCTGTAAAGCCAAATACCAACTTATAAAAAACAGTTCAGTCTCCAGTCTTGTTGTTTAGTATATAGGCTTAATCATTTGCTTATTTGAGCCTTTCCTCTATTTTAAAAAAGGAGGAGAGCCTTTAAGTGAAACGTAAGCTAAACTTGGAGCCCCTAAAATAATTTTTTAAACTGTACATCATGTTAGAAATATAAAGGGGGAGTTTAAGAAGCATATTTGGTAAAGTGTTCTTCGTCAGGAAACAGGGACTTATCAGCCAGTTAGTAGCCTTGACTGTGACATCCAAAGGAACCAAAACACGCTGCCCAGGTAAATATTTATGCCAGTTAGGAGTGTGCAGAAATGAGGCAGAACAGCCCAAGAGCTAATGCAGCTCAGGTGTCTGCCATCCCCGTGTGCTTCCTTGCTTGCATACTGTCTGGTACACCAAGCATTACCATAATGCATTTCTTCCAGAGTTGTTCAAAATTGTGTGGCCTTAAGAGAAGTTGTTTAGGAAACCCAGTTTACTCGGAGCAGTTTGGTCTTCCCCGTCTGCAGCATGGCCGATTCCCGAAGGAGGATGGAGACTCTTGTTTGTCATCAGCACCCAGGAACCTTTTTCATCTTCAGAGCTCCATGCAAGTGTGCATTAACCATCCTATTTCCTATGAGACAGCAAACAGGTATTATTAGTCCTATTTTTACGGCTGTGGAAGCCAAAGCAGAGAGGTTTCCGGACTTGCCTGAGGTCAGAAGGAAGAGCTCTTGGGTTTTGTGACTCACGACTCTGGGCTCACAGCTCTCTGGATGCGCACAGGGCTGCTCTCACGGGCTCCTTTATCACAGAGATCTAGCTATGCAGTACTTTCTGCTCTCAGTTTTTCACAGCGGTGTAGAGTGCAGTGCAGCTGAAACCAGGTTAGTTGATCTTATGGTGTCATCTAGAAAAACAGGAGATGCAGATTCTGGGTCATGAAGGTAAGGCTGTACCTTGGGGCTTTGTGGGTATGGATGAAATTAAGTCAGTGGGGCCTTAAAGTGCACCCACTTGCCCCTTAGCGTAGCCTGGAAACTCCCGTTGAAGAAACATGGACTCTGGGACTGCTTTCCACTTCGTTTAAGGACCTTGTACATCCTGAAAGATTTACATTGAAGCTGCATTTTCAGCATAGCTAATGAGAGTATATCAGTGCTGAACGTAAACTTAGTACTGGTAAAGATTCCTCATGAGTAATTCTTTGAATTTAGAACAAAGTGAGATACATTGTTCTATTGGTAGTAATAGAATTTGGAGCTTTTGGGCTGTAAGGAGGAGAGACAGTCTTTATCTGAAAACTGGCTGTTTTAGTTTAGGCACTTGTCCGAGAGGACACAGTAGTAAAGACAGCTACTTCTTGATGATGCCGACAATCGAGGGTATGTTTACATGGTAGTTTGTAAACAGCCTGTGGACTCATGTTCCTGGTTTTCATAAAGCCCTGCGATCCTCTGTGCGTGTGCTCTCGTTGACTTCAGTGTTGGTAGCGTAGCTGGGCTGCCTCCTTTGTTGTGCCACATAAGGTTAAACGTAAGACCAGAATTTTTAGTTCACTGAGTTTGCTTCAAAAGGAAGGAAAACTATGGAATACACCTAACAGAAAGGAGAACAATTTAGTTTTGACCTTTTGCCTTACGGCCACCTAAAGCTTTGTCTCATTCCCTTGACAACTATTTGTAAATCACCACCTTGGTGGTTGGCACTGTGCTGGGCGCTGAAGGTGATGTCTGGGCACCTTCAGACTGGCAGCAAGGAGGAGGGAGCGGGCCTGGGGGCGGGGGCAGGCCTCCCAAGGGAAGTAATACTTGATAAGCTCCCTGGTGGTCCCCGGTGCTGGCGGGGACTGGGACCCGGGGTGACTGGTTCAGTGCACTGGGCGGGTGTTGGGAATGGGGTGTGGCAGTGCGGTGAGAGGAATGCTGGGAAAGGGTTTATGGTCAAGTAAGTGGCATCTCTTTGTGGACTGATGAGTGGAGCGCGCGTCAGCGAGCGGTGGATGAGGAGGCCACTGCAGAGCGTGCCGCCCCCGCTGGTCCTCGCGCAGGGAGGGAGGGCCGGGCTGCTTCTGTTAGGGCCCCACGGTGAACCTCAAAGACAGGCGAGAACCTAAAAGTGATACCTTTGTTGGGGGGACGCCAGGGTTTTCACCGTGTGTGTGTGTGTGTGCGCGCGCGCGCGCGTGTTTGAACCCCGTAAACATAATACCTATTCAGAAACGTAAAAAGGAGGCAGAGTGTGTGATTACTGATCTCCACAGTCAGAACTGGAGGGTACCGTCTTCCTAGGGTTCTGTGCTGTGCTCTCAGTTAACTGGCTAGAACACAGTATGGAAAGGCCACGATCACGGATTTGGATTTGAGACGTGACCAGAGGTTAACTTTGCCAGGCTTGCCCAGCCTGTTTACGTGCACACCCTCACTCGTGAGGGCAGCAGAGCACGGAATGCAGGAGGATCGGGCAGCTCAGTCACCCTCCACTCCCCAACCAGGGCCTCACTCAGACCATCTGGTTCTGGTTGAACTGACCTTTCATTGTTGTGTTTCGTTTTGTTGAATGAACCAGTTTTGCTGTGTTTCAGGTATTGTCGCTCTGCGGTCAGCCCTCTTTCTTTCTTGTGTGTGAATGGTAAGGCTGCCAAAGCCAGATAGACCCGAATTTCAGCGTCGTCTTCAGCAGAGTGTGTTTTCAGAAATTTCCAGGGCAGGAGGGGAAATTTAAGAAGGAAGCTGGGGAAGGTGAGGCCGAATGGCTTTGGGTTTCCTGGTGGCACAAGGGGAGGCCTCTGCAGAAGGTTGAGGGGCAGCGGTGACCTGGGAAGTGTGAAGGCTGAGAGGGAGCTGACCGGACTGGTGAAGTGTGCTGCGGCCTGCAGGGCGCAGTCAAAGGTGGCAGTCGTGATCTTGATCCCTTAGTATAGATATGCTTTGCAAACACTTTTTCCGAGTCTGTGGGTTGTCTTTTCACTTTCTTGGTGGTATTGTTTGCAGCAGAGGAGCTTTTAATTTGGATGAAGTTCAGTTTATCTGATTTGTCTTTTGTTGCTTGTGTTTTTGGGTCTCTTATTTAAGAAGTCATTGCCTAATCCAAAGATTTGCTATGTTTTCTTCTAATAGTTTTATCATCTTACCTTAGCTCTTACATTTGGTCTCTGACCTATTTTGAGTTAGTTTTTGTATATGCTGTTAGGTAAGGGTCCACCTTCATTCTTTTGCATGTGGCTATTCAGTTTTCCCAGCACCATTTGTTGAAAAGACTGTTCTTTCCCCATTGAATGGACTTGGCGTGCTTGTTGAAAATCAATGGACCGTAAATGTGAGGGTTTATTTCTGGACTCTATTCTGTTCCATTGGTCTGTATGTCTGTACCACAGTCTTGATTACTGTAGCTTCATTGGAAGTTTTAAAATCAGGAAGTGGGAGTCCTCCAGCTTTGTTCTTCTTTTTCAAAATTGTTTTGTATTCAGGGTTCCTTGCATTTCCATGTAAATTTTAGGACAGTTTGTCAGCACTCCTGGCCTCTCTCAGTAGCCTTGTCTGGGATAGAATCAGTTAGATCAGGACAGTGCAGTCCACACTCTGCCTGGCAGTTCCTCTGACTGAGGGAGAACCTGCTCTTGTTGGAAGGCCGGGGCCATGGGCCTGATATGGTCTAGTAAGAACCCCCAAAATGTTTAAGTTTCTGAAGTCTTGGGTTTTGTCACAGAAAGCTATTTGAATTTTGTATTCTGTTTCATAATTAATACTGTTTAATTTAAAGATGTTTAACATGATTTAATTGCTTTGTAAAACTGATATTCTAGGAAGGGTATCGTGTCTACCCTGTGATAAACATGCACCGCCCCCCTCGCACATGCCCAGACCGCGTGCCCCAGTTTAAAAGGCCGAGTTGGGGGAAACCCGCCCATTAGAGCTTTTGTGTTTGTAAAGGTCGTTTCTTTGACCGTCTGCTGTCTAACCTCTCCAGACCCAGACCCCAGGCTGGCATCCGTCCACCTGGGTGAAGTGGAATTACCTGATTGTCAGTGTGTTGGTGTCTCTTGCAAAGCTGCCATCCTTTTCTGTTGATTCTTGAGGTAGATTTAGATCTGGTCAGTCTTGGCCATCAAAAAGATTCCTACAGGATGAAACCCGTTTCATTCCCTAAGTTATCATTTTTTGGAAGATCAAGTTCTTGGCCAGGAGTGCACTACTTAGTTTATCTAGGTTCAGATGTGCCGAAGGTGACAGCCCAGGATCAGTCATTTCCAAATGCCTGTGCTGCTCTGTGGCAAGGCTTTTACCTGTCCAGGCAGAAATAAAGATGCTATAGTGTGTGTCTTTCATAAAGCTAAGTTTATTCAACTTACAGGTCTATCTATTCTAGGATTGTCCTTTTTGGTATTAAAATATCTTTTATGATTTGTTTAAATGTTCCTATTTGTCAGTTAGGGTGGTAAGCCAATGTCAGTCTTTGAAGATCCTTGTGAAATTTTACTGGTCAGTGAAATCCAAACTCCAGAACATCATTTTAAGCCACAAATCCCAGATTCATACCTTGTTTACATTTGGAATTACCACATAATAATTCAGACAATTTATGTAACTTAAAAGTCCATTTTTTATTTCCCTTATATGAAATGTCCAGAATAGGCAAATCCATAGAGACGGAAAGCAGATTAATGGTTGCCAGGGGCTGGGGGAAGAGAGACTGGGGGGTGACCACTTAAAGGGTGAGCATGTTCTTCTAGGGTGATGAAAAAGTCTTGAAACTAGAGAAAGGGGTTAACTGCACAACACTGTGAATGCACTAAATGCCACTGAACTATGCACTTTAAAATTGTTAATTGTAGGTTATGTGAATTTCTCCTCAATTTTTTTTAAAGCCATTTTATTCAATGTTGTAATTATATATGAGCCAGAAGGTGGGAGCGGGGGTGTATCAGGTTATATGAATCCGGGTGAGCACAGGGTATATGCTTACACACACAGGTATATATTATTAATTTGTATCTCTAAGCATAATCATTAGAAGCTAACTAGGTAGACAGACTTTCTGCTTTGGGACAGCAGAAAGGTTTGTTTTGATACTCCACTGAAACTCAAAGATATTCTTTATTCTCACCTCACAAACAATATACATTCTCCAGCGTTTTACAGCCTTTCACCCTGGAAAGGTGAAGTTTTGAAATCACCTTCAGGAGAAATTGGAATAAAGTTTCTCTTGATGCTGTGTCTGGTGGCTCTGTCTTAGTGTTTACTGGGACGCCAGCCACCAGGCTGGAGGCAGTTGGCAGTGTTCTGTCCTGTAACCCTTGAAAGGGGACCGTGATTTGTCCTCCCCTGCCCCCAAAAGAGAATGGATGGAAGGGAAAGACCCTACATGATTTTTAAGTGAGAAGAGCCCTTATTATAAATTCTGAGTACAGCGTAGTAGTCGTTGTTGTTTTTTAGACTTTCTCTCCTTGATCCTTCCAGAAGGAAACGCACAGGAGGGAAACTCTGGGTTAGGGCCCCACCTGGACTAGGGGTTCTGGGGCAATCTGAACACTCACCACTGTTCAGGTTCCTTAGTTTCCTGAAGTAATTGAGCTTGTCACCTTACCTTCATTTAAAATACTAATTGTGCTTTCCTTTTAACAGTTTCAAGATCTCATAATAAATAGTCCATGAAGGTGGATTTTTTTTAAGGAAGGCGATTTTCCACCTAACTTTGTGTTTGTAAATGTGTTGAGTTTTGTCAGTGTTTAAATGGTTTTCCACGCATCAACCCTGATCGCAGAGGGACAGTCCCAAGCACGCTGGTCACGTGGAGGAGGAATTCACACATGGCTCCCCCACCGTCGCCCCCAGCTCCCCACCCCGTCACCCTTTAATGTTGCCTTCCAGTTGTGTT
Organism: Mesoplodon densirostris; assembly: GCF_025265405.1. Lineage (NCBI taxonomy): Eukaryota > Metazoa > Chordata > Mammalia > Artiodactyla > Ziphiidae > Mesoplodon > Mesoplodon densirostris. The sequence goes on along the minus strand of NC_082664.1, from coordinate 4,355,096 downwards.
TCCCCACGAGCTGCTAGCCACTCAGCCCCACTTTGTTGCTCGGCGGTTGTCGTCGGTGTTGTTTTCTGCTTTGCAGCATTGAAATTGTAATTGAAACTGAACACTGACGTAGCGTCCATAGTGACACAAAAGAGAAGTTTCGAAGCCGTTGCTATTTTGTCCTCTGCTGCCACAGCTGATCGCTCAGCGTTCTTGCCTCTTAAGAACTAGAACTGAAATTAGGGCGTGCGTGGTGTTATCTAAACCTCAGGTTCTGTGAGTATCATTTTGTAAAGAGAGTACCATTTTTGTAAAGAAAACATCTGCTTTGTTCAGTCCTATCGTCAAGGCAGAGATCTTAATTAGATAGCGTCCCGACTCAATGGAGACCTGAAGTGTGATCCCTAAAAATGCCAGCTGCTCTCCCACTCATTCTCCAGGGCTCAACAGGGTGTTGTCCATAGGAGAGAGAAAATTTCTAAATCCATTAATTCAGGTTCCTGTCATCAATTCATATTTCACCACCTCTGTAACATTTTACATCAGTGAAATCTTCAGTTATCACAAGAGGAATTGCACAGGATTCATGAGCTGTACATTGCTTTCTGGAAATGAGAGCAGGGTTTCACTTAAACTGACAAAGGGCGATCCACCTCAGACCTGTAAACACATTCTCAGTTGTGACTTTGAAGGTTCTGACCTGATTTGGTCCTGCTTTGAGGCTGACGACAGCTGAGGGTTAGCCCAGATCAGCGTAAACCAGAGCAGCCAAAAAGTCACCGGAGCTAGGGCTTCTGACGGGACGCCCCTGAAGGGAATGCTGCGCAGGCTCTGTGTTGTGCGAAGCGTATGTCTGATGAAATGGATCACTTCTAGCAAAAGGTATTTAGTTGAAGTTTAACATACGTCTATTATTCTATTAAAAGAGACACATGATTTCTGTCAAGTTAGGCCAAATTATAGCTCTTCTATCAGATACTTGAGTTTAAAGGTGTAAATGGGTAATTCAAGTCCATAAAGCAAGGAACACAAAGATAAGCAAGAGGCTCTGCCCTCAGGGAGTTTGTGGTCTGAGAATAATTAGAAGTAAACATCTACTGGGGAAGGGCAAACGAAAGCGGCCCTGGAGCTGCATGGGGCTGCAGGAGGAGAGGATGATGAGGTGCCAAGGGGGGCGTCTGCCAGCCGGCTGGGCTTTCAGCGGCTGGGGTGGGCTGGGGGTGTGAGGGCGACCTGGCAGAGCAAAGCGTGGGAAGGTGAAGCAATGCAGGAGTGCAGGTGCAGGGGCCAGGGTTGGACATACAGCTATCCTGGGGCCTTTTTGTAAAGGTGTCCGCCCAGCACACGTCTCGGAGCACTCTTGTGCCATACCTGTCTTGCCAGGTGAGGAATATAAAGGTAAACAATCCAGGTGCACACAACTGCAAAGCCCTGTGATAGGGCGGTGGTGGCGGCTCTCCAGGGTATGAGCAGCCCGCAGGAAGGGCACCTTGCTCAGCTTTGGTTGTGTTTGTCTTGTTTGTTTTATCACAAATGAAATATGAGCCTTCTTGGTGGTGTTGATGATAGGTTAATGTATAAGATGTGCTTGCATGTTTATGTAAGACATTTTATTGTTTAAATTTTGGCTACTTCCAGAAAAGAATTTGACAAGGCCTAAAACATTAGAACATGTGCAGCAGTACATTAAAGAAAAAAAGTTACTAGAAGCCAGTTTGGAGGGCCAGTTCAACCTTTGAATGGAGCTATTGAACAGTTTCAGAAAAAAATTTATGCTACCGATGGCCCCATGGGCATAGCATCTTTTTAAGCTTCCTTCTAGTTTGTGATGCTAAAAGCAATGCAAAAGGCACAAAGAAAGGTGCTTACCTTCCTGTTTGACATGCCCACCTTATTGTAGTCAATTCCTTAAATAAACAGAAGAATTCATCTGTTACGTACACTGGTTAAAGTTGGGTTTAATTTGTCTGAAGACATTCTTATTTTAGCAGCAATATTATGATGTAGATTTGAAGGCAAAACCTAAAAGAACTAATTGATTGCCTGGGCTAGATGGAGAGATTCTAACACTGGGTTCCTACATCGTCTTTTATTTACAGAACCAAAGACTGGCAGGGGGTCAGCAGAGGCTGAGAGGAATTGATCCCTCAGTAAGAGAAACAGAACGTACGATAGGGCTTGGGCTTGAATGATCTTGCTTCTCATTCAGGACCGTAGAGGGTGACTCCAAGGCATGCGTTTTGCTGGGTAGTAAGAGTCAACATAGAAAGCTGTGAACCAGCTGAAAGAGGATTTCTGTTTTGTCCTTTCTGCGGTGGGTGGCCCAGGACGCCTCCAAGTATGGTCTGTAGGCACTGCTGGTGGCACAAGAGATGATTTTGAGTGAACGTTATTTGAAAAGTTATACCTTGATGAATATAAAAATACGTAATTAGCATGTCAGATCCACAATTTCTTGGATTATTGTTGCTTAGGACAGGGCTTAGAAAAAAGTGTGTGTCCATTTAAATAAAAACACCAAGTAAACGATAGCACGACTGTGCACACGTGTGGCAGATATTGAGAAGGTGCTTGTGAATGCCTGAAGCACAGAAACCCTGGGATGGGCCCACTGAGTTCATTCCAAGAAGACTGTTCCAAAGAGCCCCCAGTCTCCTGTTTGGTTCCAAACACAGCAGCCCCAGTGGAGCTGGACTTGGAGACTGAAGGGTCTGGGTTCCGGCAGCCCTCGGGGAAGGGCGCGGCGGCACAGCTCACAGCTGTCTGTCCACTTGCGGCCGCGCTCTGGCCTTCCTGCTCTCCTCCTGCACCTCCTAGCCTCGCTGTCACTGCCTCTTTGTGCCCTCATTTACCGGGTAATTTCTCTGCGTCTCTCTAAGCCTTTGCTCAGTGGTATAGCTCAAGTGAGTTACTTAACCTGCTGAGTAACTTTCCTCATTTGCAAATTGGGAATAGTAACATTTCTTGGTCGTGGAATAGTGGTGGGTACTCAATGAGAAGAGGGTGTGAGCGCCTGGCACAGAGTCTGGAACGTACTAAAATCGGTCGTGTTAGCAGCCGCGGTGAGTAGTTCTGCCGGGTTCTTCCCTTGTCTCCAAATTCATATCCCAACTAGTGAAAGCTGATTATTGGTACTTCACTTTTCAGGGGAAGAGCTTTGACTTGGCCAAAACATTTCCCTGGGATCAAGTTGTTTACTCTTGGCCCAGGCTGCCTGGGAGTGGGGTCTGGGTGTTAGAGAAACCTGCAGCCTGGGTCTGCCCCTGCGGCCGACAGTGGGCCTGTGCTGGGGTCTTCATTAGCCGGAGAGGCACTCAGCCCTGCTGGCGCCAAGGAGTCTTGGCCAGCTTGGTTTGACTGGAGCAGATGTCTTAAGAAGGTTACTGCAGGTCAGCGAGGAGATTCCTGGACTCTCGAAGTTTGGCACAAGTGGTTACAGGATCAGAAAGCTGCCTAAAACGACTAGTTTAATTGTGTGGCGTGATAATCCTTCAGAAGCTACCACCATGGGTAACTCATCTGAAATTCTGCATTCATTCCTGGCTCTGATCATCTAGCCCAAGGGACCCCTCCCTTACGTTCATTTGGTTTATTTTGAGAGGACACAGTGTGATGGAGTGAGAGGACCTGAGTTTGAGTTCCATCTCTCCTAGCTAACCATCGGGGCGGGGCGATTGACTCTTCCAAAACAGATTTCTCATCAAATTGTCATAGGGATCAGGCAGCAAGATGTTTATAAATACACTGTTGGAAACATCAAAGTACTATAAATATGTTTTTGTTTTAAATTTTCTCTCTAATGTGGCTCAGAGTGCTTTGGTTTTGACTTCCCATCTGCATCGAATCCAAAGTTTAAAATGGTCTGTTCCTCTGACTGACCAAATATGGTCCAATCAGGACGGTTGTGTCACATGCCAAGGGTCACCTTGTCCATCCGGCCAGGGTGCAGCGGCTGACATAGCCCCCAGAAGCCTGTCTGTGGGACGGGAAAGCCCTTGTCTCCGTCCAGCCTTCCTCGTCTCTGTGCTCAGGCCGTGGAGGTTGTGTGTGAGGTTAGAAACGGTGACAGCGATACTGAGGCCAGTTTCAGGAGGAAGTGGTCTTTCCAATCTGGGCCCAAAATAGTCTTCTCAAAAAAGGAGAGGAAGAAAGATCATGACATTAAGTTAAATGTCACTTGATTAGGCATCTAAGTGCAGCTGTTGACGTCCCACAGGCCACCAGTAATTAGTCTGAGAAAGTATTTCCCTCTCAAGTTAAGGTGGTGGTTCTAGTAGAAATTCTTTTCCCAGACTCACTGTCTTGTAGGTGAAACTTCAGAGCCCCATTGCCCGTCCTGGCATCCAGGTCTCTTAAAACTGTGAGGTCATATAATGCATGCTTAATGGCCAAGCTGCTGTCAAGTTGCTTAGGGGCATTTATACAAAGGATTTATGCATTAAGATACCAATTTGGTCTTACCGGGAATCTGGTTGGAGATTAGAGCAGTGAATCTTTATTATATGCTGGGAAAAATCAGAAATTAACCCTCTAATTGTCTACCACTAGCCTCTCCTCTCCCAAAAAGCCATGAGAAAAAGTCCTCAAATTTTGGAAATTCACTTTCTTAAATACAGCTCACTTGTGAGCACATGATAAGAAAGCCTCAGAGGAAGATTAGAAAGTCTGGCAGCATTTTCTGTTTTGCTTCCCTTTCTTGCCAGATTCCTGGAGAAGGATTTTACTTTTAGGAGTGTATTCAAAGCACATTCACAGTAAGGGGAAAATGCAACCTCTGTCTTTAGGGCTTGGGGTCTCTGATTGCAGCCTGATTGATGGCCCCAGCACTGTTGCTTATGATGCAGCGAGCACAGCCCCTTGGCTGGGGCCATCTGAGGAAGACTGGCAGGTGCTGTGACAGCGATGTTCTGTGGCCACGAGTGGGAGGAAGGGGTGGGGTGGGGTGCCTCAGGGGCGGGCTCTGGCCGAGAGCTTGTGGGCGAATTACACCAAGGAACCCCTGAGGGAGTGACTTCCAGCTTGGGGCACGATTTGCAGTTGGCTGAGTATTCAGGAGAATTCGGTAGAAGGAGAAGTGGATGATCTGGATATGTAGTTGGTGGTAATGTTATTAGGTCAGACTTGGAGTTAAGGCAGAATCCCAGAATCCCAGACATTTGATGACTTGTTTAAAGGGTTCCTTTGTACATCCCACCCTCTCGTCTAGGATATGGGCTAATGGCGAACTTGGCCTATGTCAAAGTTATTTATATTAGGCACCACTGATTTTAATTCACAGGTTTTTTTTGAGGAGTTTTTAAGGTCTTAGAAATAATATTTTGTTAAGGTTTGCAGAGACTGGGGGACAGACGCAGTCCTTATCTTGACCAGGAACATCAAGGCCTTGATTCTTCCTGTAAGGAGCAGGCAGCATGTAGGGACCAGCCTGGGATATTTGAAAGGGCTGCTGGCCACCTGGATGGTACCAGTATGGACAGAACTGGCCCCTCACGGGCATGCTCCTTGTTCCCACAGGCCTTCGAGAGGCTCTGAAGCCACACTGCCTGGGCTCAGACACCAGCCCTGTCGCTCCTGAGCTTTGTCACCTTAACCTCTGTGTGGATCTGTTTCCTCATTTGTGTAACAGGATTCGTGGGCTTAGAGGAGTTACAATAATACCTAGCACATAGTAAGTACTCAACAATGGTATAAGCTATTAGTATTCCTTAAAAGAGTTAAAAGTGAAGATAGTATGGAAAATTAGCAAGATAAAATACAGTAGGAAATTAGATTTTCAAAATTGTTTAAGGAAATTTTTCAGTCCCCAAGCAAAAATAAATAGGATTAGACTCCCAGCAAAAAGCATCTGAAATGCTCCACGCAGTTGAGGCCAGGAAGCTGGACAGGATTTCAGCTGAGCTGTGGGCGGAGAGCTGGGGATGGAAGTCCCCTGACCTGCCCGCGGAGAGAGAGTGGCAGCCAGGCCTGACTGCGGCCACAGGCAAAGCCTTCCCTTCTGGGATGCCGACCTGCCAGCTTGAGACCAGAATCGCAGCTTCTAGGATCATGCACACGCTTACAGCTGGTTTTATCGTTACTGTAAACATGTCATTCTGTTATTTTGGAAAGTTATATTTCAAGGATTATATGTCAAGGGTCTGAAGATAGTTCTTTTCCAAAATACTATTTAAACTGAATAAATTTATTTAAATATAATATTCCAATGTTAAATGTCTGGCTGGGGTATTGCATACATTTTTCTAGACGAGCAAAATTTAAGGATTATTTCCATAATTTTTAAAGTTACATTTACCCTCATATGTATACTACTGTATATAACAAATTGAACAAACATGGTTCTTCTAACTTCTTTAAATCCTACAGTGAGATGGGTCGTATATAAAAGGGTATTAAAAAGAAATAGGATGTAAAGATATGTTAGGCAGATGCAAAAAACCCCAAGTCATAATGTTAATAGTGGGCATATGTGATTTACCCAGGTGATTCTGTGTCCAGAGCTAGAAGGACTGCAAGACAAAACTGATAAGACCGGGGTTGTGGGAGCGGGGGTGGAATGTGCCCGGACGGCCCTACCCGCCCCAGATCAGGTGGTGACTACAGGTTTTCATGGTGAACCAGGGAGACTTCAGAAAACAAGTGCTCACAAGGTTTGTACATTTAACAAATAATAGTTCGCAGAGAAAACCTCTGCAGGGACTTCCCTGGTCGTCCAGTGGGTAAGACTCCGTGCCCCCAATGCAAGGGGCCCGGGTTCAGTCCCTGGTCAGGGAACTAGATCCTGCATGCCGCAACCTAACCTAAGACCCGGCGCAGCCTACATAAATAAATATATAAATATTTAAAACAAAACAACAAAAAAAAACCTCTGCAATTTTCAACAAGTTGAAATAAGTAGAAACCATATTCTCTCATCATAATGCAATAAAAATGGGGATAAATGCAAAGGTAGAAACCAGGCCTCAGGGCAGAGAGGGCATTCGTTGCTGCTGGCGTGGCCCTGTCTGGATCTCGGCACCACTGGCTGGCTGCTCCTTAGCGGCCGCATTTAAGCCCCGAGTTGTCTCCATGGACAGGCCTCCCCCGCCTCATCTGACCCATCACTAGGGTTTCTTCTTTCCTAAACTCGTTTTGTTCGTGGGGTGTTGAGATTTTGGTTTTACTTGTTTGTCTCCCTCACTTGAGTGAAACCCATGAAAGCAGGCCCTTCGCTGCCTTTTGAAAGCTTCACCCTCAAATGAACAAGTTGGTAATGGTGACAGCCGCGCTACAAGGACTGTTATGAGCGCATCCCGTCTATTGTCTGTCGTCGGCACTGTCATCATCCTCGCTGTGCTCCTGGGGGGCGAAGCACAGGCTCGACACACTGCCCAGGAATGAAGGACCGGGTTGGCCAGGCCGGCTGTCTCGGGCCTGGGCTCCCTACCGGAACCACGATGCCTCCAGTGAGTGACTGAATGAAACAAGGTGACGGCTTACGGAGTCGACGTGTGACATGATTATTAAATAAGGGTGAGAGGAAATCACTTAAACGCTTAGAAAGAAAAGGACCAAGATAAATTAAAGAATTACTGTCTTCTGTAAAGACAGAAGCAGAAACGAATCAGGAAACTGGGGGAAAAGGAATGAAACCCAAGAGCTGGTTTTGGAAGGAGGGCCACAGCGGCGAAAGGAGAAAGGAGAGGGGAGAGAGGCTTCTAGCCAGCCTGGTGGGAAGGAGAGAATTGTGGTGTTAACAGGCCAAGGAAAACAAATGGGAACATCTCAGTAAACGTGAAGACAGCATTCTGTAAAATTCAACTTTCATTCCCGATTTGTGATTTTGTTTGCTTTTATTTTAACTTTTTGAAATAATTTCAAATGTACAACAAGTTGAAGAATGGCACAAAGAATTTTCTTTATCAAGTTTCACTCATTTGTCAACATTTTGCCACATTTGCTCTGCCGTTTCTCTCACGTGTATATATTTATATTCAGTGACCTGTTGGGGGAGGGAGGTGTCTCACCAGCCCCTCCCCTCCTTCTGGGCCCTGGGTCCTGTTTTGCCTTGCTCCCCCAGGAGGCAACCTCTGGTGCAGGGCTCATCTCTTTGGTTTCTATTATCTTTTCGTGTTGATCCTATAAATCCTCACTATTTTGTGAGCTCGTTGATGCCTTTATATTTTTTATATATACATGTTTTTAAAATTTCATTTATTTTTGGCTGCGTTGGGTCTTCGTTGCTGTGCACGGGCTTTCTCTAGTTGGGGCGAGCAGGGGCTACTCTTCCTTGTGGTGCGCGGGCTTCTCACTGCGGTGGCTTCTCTTGTTGTGGAGCACGGGCTCTAGGTGCGTGGGCTTCAGTAGTTGTGGCACGCGGGCTCAGTAGTTGTGGCTCACAGGCTTAGTAGTTGTGGCTCACGGGCCCTAGAGCACAGGCTCAGTAGTTGTGGCACACGGACTTAGTTGCTCCATGGCATGTGGGATCTTCCCGGACCAGGGCTTGAACACGTGTCCCCTGCATTGGCAGGCGGATTCTTAACCACCGGGCAAGTCCCCCATTGATGCTTTAAAACGGCTTTTTAAGATTATTTTCTCAAGCTTTTCTTGCTGCCACAGTGGGAGGTTGGCTGTTACTACTCTGCCGTTTCCAGAAGCAAAGGAGAGACCTGTAGTTTTGTCATCAGGGGGCAAAGGGGTTTGTGGGGGACGGCTGTTAAGCACCTTTCCACCGGCCCCCACATTCTTGGCCCAGCTGCACCCCTGCTCCATGGTGCCTGTGGCCATCCTTCCTGGGGCCTTTGGGGCCTCACCAGCATACCCCAGGTCTCTTCTCTGCCGTCCCACAGCCACACCACTGTCCTGCCATCCCTCGTTCCTGGGGTGTCCAGCCAGCTGCCCTCCTCCACCTGCTCTCCAGCCCAGCAGTCCTGTTGCCTTGAAGTTTTAAGGCTTTCACAAAATTCACTGAACTTTTTTTTTTTTTTTGAGGTACGCAGGCCTCTCACTGTTGTGGCCTCTCCCGTTGCGGAGCACAGGCTCCAGACGTGCAGGCCCGTGGCCATGGCTCACGGGCCCAGCCGCTCCGCGGCATGTGGGATCTTCCCGGACCGGGGCACGAACCCGTGTCTCCTGCATCGGCAGGCGTCCTCTCAACCACTGCGCCACCAGGGAAGCCCTTCACTGAACTTTTAGTGAGGTTTTAGAAGGAAGTAGAACTTAGATAAATGTGTTCCGTCATTAATCATAAAGCATTTTTGGTCACATTTAAAAAAAAATACCATGAGAAGATTTATTCTTATTAGAAGGTTCGATTTGTTAAATTATAGCACACGTGGACAGTGAAATTCCAAACAATTAAAGATATGTTGGTCTATTGATTGATCTACAGGACATTCTTGACAGAGGGTTGAGTAAGGTGAAAACAGGAGCGAATGCAGCATGGTCTTCAGTAGCTCAGTCATTCATGTCAGCACATCTGTGTGCGTGGAGACCACCCCCCGCCCCGGCAGGTGTGCATCAGAATGCCAACAGTGCTGCTCGCTGAGCTTTCCTTTCTTATGTTGTTTGGATTTTATTTATCCTACGGTGAGAGTGTGTTATTTTTCTGAAACCAGAATTCTTCCGAAATGTGTAATGCATGTTGACCAATGGTCGGCTGTATGCAGAAGGGTTTCACGTGTAAGTTCAGGCCCTTGGTTTCTTATATGTTCCTCCCTATGGTGCCCGCTTATAAGTGACCCATTCTGAAGACCTGTTGTATTTTCATCTTTCCGCCCTCTGGGAACTGCTGCTGCCAGCACCCTGGTCTTTGAGAGAAGCACTCTCCCATAGTCTTATAGAGCCAGAAAGAACCTTATTTTTCAGATGCAGAAACTGCGGCCCAGAAATGTCAAGCAACTGGTCACAAACAGGGCACAGCAGTGTCTCCTGCCACCCTAGTCTGCTTGCTGCTTTCCAGTTTAACTTGTCTTCTTACGCGTGTAAGCTTCAAGTAGCACCCCTGCCCCCCAAAAAACCCCAGCTCCACCATAATCCTTTATAAACCTTTCAAATTTTAAGGATATTTTTCCACTCAAATCCAGTTACGCCACAAATTGATAGTCTAAAACGTCCATGAACTCATCAGGGAGATTGGCTCCTCCATGACCCAGCAGGCACACGGGTCATAATTGGATTTGGGGTCCATTCAGCCCCTCTCGGCCAACAGTTAAGTAGCTGCCCTTGCGCCAACACTGTTCTGAGAACCAGAGCAGCAGAGCACAGCCGCGGTGCCCTGTTCGCCAGAACATCCATGTAATCGCGTTACGCACAACCAGACACCGTCAGCCTGAGAGTCGTCCTTTGTTAGGTGCAGATCTAGTTGCTGAGTGCAGTGCATTAGTGGCCTGCTTGGAAATGCCTGGAGAGGATGAAAAACGTTGCTTCCGTAACAGACATTTTTTAAGGATAGGAGCATAAACGAGATTGAGTGATAGAAGCTAACAAGTCACTGCATCTGATTAACAGAAAACAGAAACAAGCACCATTTATTGAGGACGTACTCCATCTCGGGCATCTGGGTAGTTACCCCCATTTCCCAGTTGAGGAAACCAAGGCCCGAAGGGATCGAGTATTCTGCCCAAGGTCACTAAGGTAGTTACAGGTGGAGCTGGAATTCCAACCCAACGTATTCTCACTTTCCACCCCAGTTCTTAATGCCTTTGTTCTACTGCTGCCTGGTGTCTCGGGGCTTAATAAATATCTGCTAAGTGGAGGGTTCAAAATTAGAAACTAAGGGGGCAGCTGCGCCTAGTGATGACCTCAAGGTACCCCGAGCAGCAGTTGTCTTGATTTAACTATAAAACTTGGACCATAAAGAACTAGTCTTTGGAAGTACCTTGTTTTCCCAAATGGCACCAGCTCAGGTCACCAAATTCGACTGTGGCTCCAACATTGGAGGAGGGATGGCTTGTCCAGAGGCCACATCCTGCCCCAGGTCGGGCGAGTGCCCTCGGTGTCCAGACAGGCGCTTTGCTGGGGGTACATTATGGTGTGCTCCTTTCTAATAAAATCCTTCTGGTTTAAAATATAGAAAGCAGGGGCTTCCCTGGTGGCGCAGTGGTTGAGAGTCTGCCTGCCAATGCAGGGGACGGGGGTTCGGGCCCTGGTCTGGGAGGATCCCACGTGCCGCGGAGCGGCTGGCCCCGTGAGCCACAAATACTGAGCCTGCGCGTCTGGAGTCTGTGCTCCGCAACGAGAGGCCGCGATAGTGAGAGGCCCGTGCACCGCGATGAGGAGTGGCCCCCGCTTGCCGCAACTGGAGAAAGCCCTCGCGCAGAAACGAAGACCCAACACAGCCAAAAATAAATAAATAGATAGATAAATAAATAAAATATAGAAAGCAGTCAAGAATAGAGGTTTCTCAGGGTCAAGAGAGGGAAGGGCCTGCCGGGGGGACCGGGCAAGGCCGACAGGCAGACAGAGAGCAGGTGCCCAGGAGGGCAAAGGACTGGAAGCTGGCATCCTGTCTGAAAGGAGGGGCACCTCATCCTCCCCATCCGGCCATGCCTGTCCTGCCCCGAGACATGGAGGTCGCAGCTGCCTGTTCGAGCCCCTCGTGTGGCCCCTGGCACCGCCTGCAGCTCTGCCCCTCGCCGTCCCCACAGGCAGGTCGGGCTCCTCTTCCCAGGTTCAGGAGCATCTCATGCGGTAGCCAAGCAGAGCCCTCCTTAGGCCAACAGGTTCTCCCCCTCGCCAAACCCTGCATGTCAAGAAAATAGGAACCAAGTAGCAGCAGCATCTCGATTTGTCATGTAATTTGGAATCAACTATGTAGAAAAGGACCAGCTAAATGTCTTTCAACACATACCAGAACACAAGAGTGTTTCTTGTTTTAACTAATAATAAAAACGTCACATATTTAGGTGGCATGTTTTTCTCCAAGGGCAAATGAACCTTTCGGTCAACCCCTTGGATAATGCACTAAACGTATTAGGCTTTAATCTGAGAAGAACGCCCTACGCAGGGGTGTCGAATCACTGCTCATGAGCACCTGTGGTTTTGTCCTTGTCCCGTCGTTAGTTTTCGTGGCACATTCATCGAGCGCCTGTTGTGTGCTGAGCGTACCACGGAGGTGGAGGATGCTGTGCCCCATCTTTATCTCCATGGTCCTCCCCAAATGAGGCCAAGTTCAGTGTCAGACATCAGAAAGCCCCTGGGGAGGGCTTCCGCTCCATGTCCCTGGAGGGGCATGGGCCACCCCCGCCTTCAGAGTGCACTGAGCCTTGGAGATGGGGCGGGGGCAGGGGTATCGTTCAATGTCACTGGCCGGTAACCTTACCATGACGGGCCTCTGAGCAGGGATTAGTTGATGGGCGGGTGAGCGCAAGACTGGAACCCAGCACAGGTAAACATCAGCACTAATTAATTAATACTAGACCTGGAGGGATGGGGTGGTGGGCATGTGAGGAGATGAGGAGGCTGGCAGCTCCTGCGAGGGGGACGGGGGCGTCCAGCACTGACCTTTATCTGCTTCACCTCCCCAGAGGGTGGGCACACAACACACACGCACACGGCCCCTGATTTCGTGGTTCCCGGCGTCCTGGTGCCTGTATCACTTTAGAGCCCTGATTCCCGGGCTTGTTCTCCACAGGACCTGGCACACGGGCCTTCAAGGCTTATTGCTGCAGCCCTGGGCCAGACGTACGTGAAGAGCCCAGAATCCATCCTAAGAGAACTCGTATCCAGAAAGAACCCTTCATATCTATTTGAGACACCGAGAAAGGAAGTAGAGAACATAAATAAAAACTGAAAAGACTCTGTGTGTTTTTTCAGGATATCCTCCTCACAACTCCACACTCTTCTGTCTGCTGGTAAACATAGTAAAGGTTCTGCAGCCTTCCTTTGGCCACCTCTTATTTGTGAAATGTAGTGAAAGCAGTTTTCCTGGAATGACGCCCGCCCTTGCGCTTCAGGCAAGAGCTTCTCCACTGTCAGAGCTGCCGGGCGGCAGGCGCAGTGGGGGGGGGCGACGCTTCATCAGAAATGCCGGCCTAAGTGAAGGATGAGGCAGGACAGCCAGAGGTGCTGGACGTTTACTGATTTGTACTAGTGGTGAGGGTCTGTCTAATTTGTTCCCGACAGGCATTCTAGAACTAGGTTCTTAGGCAGGAAATAGAGCCTTTGTCAACGCGGTTGGGGCTGTATCTCTGTGCTCCTAGGAATTCGAGCTGTCTTAATCTTTAACTGTCAGAGAGCCAAGGCTTTAATTCAGCTGACATCTGTGGAGTTCTCCTGTGCATCACCTGTGCCAGGAGGGGGGGACACAGTCCTGAATGTCCGCTAGAGGTCTTACAGCTTAAGGAACCTGAGGCTTAGAATCCTGTCGTGACTTCACCATGTTCTTTATGGTGGAGTCTAGGCTAGAAATCAGTATGTTTCTTCCATGTGACTTCCTTCACTGAGAAGTTCACTTGCCGTAATTAAGAGCTTCCCTGAGGAAACCAGTCTCTCCTGGCCTTTATCTCGCCTCAGTCTGACCCGCTGCTTCCGGCTCTCCTCACCCCCACACGCCTCCCCCCCCCAACCCCGGTCCCCCGGTGAAACTGCCAGTTCTCAGGTGCAGAGAACGGGAGCGAACTAGACCTTGGCTTCAGACGCCGCTTTCTGAAATGAAACTATCTGCCTTATAGATTTACGCTGTAGTTTCACAGTGTAAAAAGGGATGTTGGGCTGGGGGTCAGTGGTGGAAAGTCGCGAGGAAAGTGAATATTACTGCTTTCTCTGTGTGCAGATAAAGGCAGGCTGAAGAATGACAGGAAAACCAGGAAGGAGGGAAGGTCTCAAAGGCGGGAGGGAAGGTCTCAAAGGCTGGAGGGAGGAGTGCCCAGGTTTGTGGGGAAACCAATCAGTGGCTGTGGGATTTACACGAGATCGGCTTGTCCTGGGTAGACTTCCACGCCAGACTCGGCCTGGGGGTAGTAGGTCTTTTCCTGTGGGAGGGAGGATGTAAGCTTAGTGAACGAGTGCAACAAAGCTGATAAACTACAGAATTGGGATTTGCAAAGGGAACGTTCATAATGGATTTCGAGCTATGGTTCCATTTGTTATGGTCACCAACAAAACTTGTTTAAAGTGAAAGTGGCGATGTAGAAGCTGCTGGGCAGTCCTGCGTCGCCAGATTTACATCCAGATTAATAGAGCAGGCGATGCTTCCGCTTTGCCCGCGCATTGGAATGCCACCCATAAGGACTGGAGAAGGGCGGCTCCAGCGCAAGCGAGGGCAGGAGGGAGGGAGGGGCTTGCTGCTCCTGGTTATTTCTCTCCGAACAGCAGGTAGACACTGCTCGACATTCTTGGCCAGACGAACGCTCTGGCCCCTTTGCATTACCAGCTGGTTACTAGCTCCTCGCGTTAGGTAGTACAGAGCGTGACGCGGGGAGCACGTGGGCTGTATTTGAATGGAATAACATCCATCGAGAAACCTGACCAGAGGCTCAGTACATGTGGTGAAGTCCCATCAGATCTAAGACACTGTTGATTGTAGGTCAGACCTTGTTTTAAGAACCACCAAGAAAGAAAGAGAAAACAGCAAGGGAAAGAGGAACTTGATCTGTGGGAGGTTAACGTACAAAGTGTAAACATTACAGTGGTTGAACTGTGATAACTTGGCGTTGTGACATTGAGAAAGATGTATTGTAATTTTGAACATCATCAACCAAGTTAGGAACTGTTTGAGCAGATTAACTCAATTTTGAAATTATGTAGGCGCCAAGGACCAGGGTAGAATTAGTTTCATCACATCAGCTACATGAAGTGAGTGTTGCATTCAGTATGTTTATCGTGCTTTCAAGTTGTAGAAGTTTGGCTTTAGGGAGTAAGAGATCGTTGTTCCCAGAAAGGATCCCTGCTAGGCCAGCCCTGAGGAACCGTGCTTCGGGTCATGACTGCCTCGTGAGAAGGCTGAGAACTTGGTTCCCAGACTGTTGCCTTCTCCTTTGAAGTAGATCTTCCTACTTCTGTCATCCTCATTTCAGTCCCCCGTGTCACCTCTGAAGAGATCTTTT
Source organism: Mesoplodon densirostris (assembly GCF_025265405.1). NCBI lineage: Eukaryota > Metazoa > Chordata > Mammalia > Artiodactyla > Ziphiidae > Mesoplodon > Mesoplodon densirostris. Next base: position 4,340,094 of record NC_082664.1, on the reverse strand, counting down.
TCCCAGGTCACGTTGTGTCACTCATCTGCTTAAAAACCCTCTGTGATCAAAGCTATCTACTCACAGTACTTCTCAGATTGTTCTATCATAATGCAAACCTCTGAGAGTCCAGAGTGCTGAAATGCCTGTCACAAGCATCCAAGTTTCTTGGAAGAACTTGATTTTGTCCTAAGTTTATATGGACTTTGCATTCTACTCTGATACATGTGTCCTGATTTTAATATAAATAGGGTTTAAGTTATGGTACCGCTCAGTTAAATTACCTGAATTTCCTCCTTTCAGATCACCTTTTTTATTTTGAGCCAATATTTGAGGTCCCACTGTGTGCTTGGCCAGTTCTAGATACTGAGGACAAAGTAATGAACAAGACAGAGTTCCTCCTCGATGAAAAATGTTTGACTGAAGATCCAGTGTGATTAATTTAGGGTTTGTAAAATGTAATCTGTTATTCTCATTTAAGCCTCTGTCTTTCTGAGGAAAATTGGTTTTCCAGGAGAATTTGCCCTGTAACTTCAAGGCCCTCCAATTTGAGAAGTGGGCACCTGTAGATACAGTCTTTCCAGCTGAGCGTGGCCCCGGTCCCTCCACAGTGAGCCTCAGCCTCCCTGAACTGATGTGGCTCCTGCCCTCCCTCCAAGGCCAAGCTCAAGTGCACCCCAGGAAACCCTTTCCTGCACCTGCACCCTGCCCCCCACCCCCAGGCCCCATCACACCTCACACGTCAGTACACTTGTTATATGCTTTAGTTGTTATTTTCTTTTAGATCAGGTATCATGTTTAAATTTATCTGTGTATTGCCATGCCTGGTACAGTGCCTGGCCTGTGTATGTTGGATACATTTTTGAGTTAATTCCTTACGATACAGGCTCCATGTGTTCAAGGCTGGTGCCTACTCTGCTCTGCTTCCTACCAGATGCTTGAGGTCTGATAAGTCCTACCACAAGTTTTACATTATACATCTGGAGTCATAATTGCTGATCTTCTCTCTGAGAGAAAGAGAGGAAGAGGGAGAAACTTTATGTAATTAGAAAAATTAGAGATCACTTAGATTTCATCTGGATTGGGAAATTTTTTCAATTTAAAAAAAAAAAGATACCCAGAGCTTAAATTCTTCCACACAAATACTGCCTAGAGGGACGTTAGGAAATGTGCTGGGATCGTGTGTGTCCGTGTCCCAAGGAGATGGAGGTTAGTTTGGAGGTTGTCGGTGTCTGTTCCCCTAAAGCTGTCACGGAGGAGACGCCACGTATACCTGTGCCTGGAGTGTGCGTGCTGGGCGGCTCTGGGAGACCCAGGCGCCGGCTGCCGCGCTTGCCTTTTGGGAGGAGAGTCGAGGCAGAGGGTGACTGTGGAGGAAGGAGGCTCACGTCTCACTGTGTGTTCTTAAGTGTTCTTGAGGGGCTTTTGCCGTAGGCACGGATCCTGGGGCCTTTTTAATTTGTAATGTAACTCACAGCGCGTATGTAACAACTAAAAAGTGTAATGAATAACTAGAAAGCGAATATTCCTGTAACCAGCACCCCTACCAGGCACCCCTGCAGCTCCTGGAAGGTCCTGTGTTCCCAGCTCACGGGCACATCTGTCTGCCTCTGTCCTTGATGACGCCGGCCCCGCAGCCCTGCCCAGCAGTGTGAGACCTCCAGCCGAACACAGCTCCTCCCAACACTTGGTTTCCTCAGACTTTTTGCCACTCTTTTGGGTGTCCTGTGATATCTCATTGTAGGTTTTTCTGTTTGTTTGTTTGTTTGTTTTTGGCTGTGTTGGGTCTTCGTTGCTGCGCGCAGGCTTTCTCTAGTTGCAGGGAGTGGGGGCTACTCTTTGTTGCGGTGTGTGGGCTTTTTTTTTTTTTTTTTTACGGTACACAGGCCTCTCACCGCTGTGGCCTCTCCCGTTGCGGAGCACAGGCTCCGGACACGCAGGCTCAGCGGCCATGGCTCACGGGCCCAGCCGCTCCGCGGCATGTGGGATCCTCCCAGACCGGGGCACGAACCCGTGTCCCCTGCATCGGCAGGCAGACTCTCAGCCACCGCGCCACCAGGGAAGTCCCTCTCATTGTGGTTTTAATTTGCATTCCTCTAGCCATTAATGAGTGACAGCCTTTCACGAGTGCTTAGGCTTTGGGGTATATTCATGAAGTGCTTGGTTAAGACGTTTGCTTACTTTTCTGTTGGTACTCTGAATATTTCTTACTGATTTATTGGAAATGCTTACATACTCTGGACGTTAATTCATTGGCTATATGTATTAAATAGTTCCCCCACTCTGTAACATGTCTGTTCATTCTTTGTGGTGTCTCGATGAGGAAAATGTTGGATTTTGTATAGTTCAGTATATCCGTCTTGTAATGATTACAGTTCTTAGGTCTTAAGAAGCCCTCTACTTCCTTCTCTCTATGAGATATTCTTTTGTATTATTTTCTAAAAGCATTAGAGTTTTGTCTTTCAGATTGAAGTCCTAACCCTCCAGGAACTTATTTTTTATTTTTGCATAGAATGTGGTCCAATTTCTTCTTCCTTTCTTTCTCCTTTCTTCCTTCCTTTCTGTCCCAGCGCCATATTTCAAAGACTGATCTTTCGTTACTTTTCTGTAATCCAGTCTGTCCTAAATCAGTTATCCACGTCTGTACAGGCCTGTTCTGGGCTCTGTTCTCTGTGGCAGTACAGGGCTGGGCCATTGTCATTCATGAAGCTTCCCCAGTGAGTCTAGATTTCTGGAACAGCAAGTCCCCCCACCCTGCCGTTCTTCTCCAAGGGTCTTGGTTGGTGTTGACCCTTTGATTTTCCACATAATACCTTTTAGAAGTCACTTACCACTTCACGGAAGTCTCTTTTAGATGTGGATTGGGGTGGCACTGAGCCTACAGGTCAGCTCCTTAATCTGGGAAGCGTTATCTAGAGAGTCTGGGCGTAAGCATCGAACTGGGTGGGGAGCTATGTGTGGGGAGCTAGCAAGGGCTTCCCTCTGAGAGGGAGCCGCTCTCGCCACTTGCTTGCAGGGCCTTGCTCAGGCAGGGAAGAGAACAGTGTGGGCATTTCCAGGTGAGAGGGTGGCATACACAGAAAACCGAAGGGAGTTGCCGATACTCCAGTAGAATTAATAAGAGTCGAGGTAGCTAGATACAAAAGTAATACCCCAAATCTGTTCTTTTCTAGATCACAGCAGCAGTTAGAAAATTCTTCAGTCTTTTTAAAGGTACAATTTACAGTAGCGTCAGAACTTAATAAATACCTAAGAATAAATCTAAAAAATGATTTATTTTTTAGATTTACGTTTTTAGGAGAAAATTGTAAAATTTTATTGAAAGACACTTAAGGAAAAAAGTAATTGGAGAAATGTTCCATGTTCATGGATTGAAAGATTCAGTATTGCGAAGACTTCTGTTCTTCCCCTATTGATAGGGGAAATTTGAAGGGCCGTGAACAGTCGAGACAGGAAGCAGAGCAAGGGGAAGGAACTTAGTCTCACAGGTAGTAAGGCCCGTTGTAAGGCTCTGAAAGTCCGTGGTGTTGGTGCCCAGGGAAGCGATGGTGCAGCAGAAGGGCTCTCGTGTCCGCAGACACTTGATCCAGGACAGAGGAGACGCAGGAGGCCGTGGGGAAATGGTCATTTCAAAAATGGTGCATGAATTTTACTTTCAAAAATAAAGTAACACCGCCGAACTGTTCTCAGTGGGGGAAACTTGCCATCTGCTAAGTGTTCTCATATGCAAAATAGAACTAAGTGGGTTAGTGCATATTAATGACGAATCCCAAATTTACTCCAAATTGTTAGTAATTGGATTCAACTTTATTCCTGCTCACTTTGTACTAAGAATAAATACATTGGAAAGACAAGAGGACCCCATAGCTGAAGGTTTGGCTCTTTCCTTTTGGAGAGCTTGCATGCTGGTTTCAGTTTTGTGTGGTGTCTCTTGTCTGCGGTCTCAGGACAGGCACATGTTCGTAGACTCGTGGCCCCATACTGTCAGGAAGGTGACACGAGTGCTGGGAGGGCAGGGGGCGGGGAGCAGTGGATGCACGGGGGTCTCTGAAAGTCAGTCTGCCTTAGCTGCTTAGCAGAAGAGTACATGAGTGAGCGCGAAGTGGTTCCCACCCTTACGGGCGTGCCTCTGAGGGCATCTCTCCAAGTGATGTTCTCTGGGCCTGTGGTTTGTGCAGCTCTGGCTTTTTGTCTCATTGGGGTTGTGTTTATTTGAGAAAAGCCATCATCTCCGTGCTAGAAAGGCCTGTCTTTCTGTGACTGTCCTACTGAAAGTTGGTCCTTTTTGGATGTTGGAATGTTTCTCCTCACCACCAAGACGTGTCATGTGGAAGTGGGCTTGACTTTTTTTTTTTTTTTCATAGTTTTTCTACTCACAAATAGAGTTCACATGATGCCTCTTCACATACAGTGACAGTTTAGTGATGCAGCCTTATCATGTCCCATCCTGCAATTTGGTGGTTAAAATTTATTGTCATGTCCATCGGTCCCTTCGTAATTGAGGTGCCCAAATGCTCAAAACACTGTGGAGTCAGCTGTGACATGCTCAGTCATTTAGGATTCACTTGGGAAGGCCTGCCCACTGCCCAGCAGTGGCCTCCAGACCCTTGGTCACACTTACCTGGCAGTAGAGTAGTCTCAAGCACATACCTCCAGTCCTCAATTCCTATATTAAATATCAGTACATCTTACTTTGTTATTCTTTGCAGAAGAAAATATAAGTAGAAGTTCTACTGTCATCACCTTGGGTAGCCCCCAGGGCTCACCTCCACTCACTGAGGTCAGGGGTCAGTGGAAGGTGTCCACTCCTTATAGCTTGCTCTGGCGTGCCACTGATGTGAGAACACTGCCCTCCTCCACCGTGGGACCAGGAACACTTACAAAGCCAGAAATGGGGGCTGCCACCCCACTCTAGGTAACTTCGTTAAACATCCCTTTGCATCACTTATTAATTACAGGCTTCCCTTTAGTAAGTATGTTTTCAGAAGAAGGATCCGTTCTCATCTTCAGGTGCCATGGGTGGAGTCTTTTCTCTGCTCCTAGCCCCCTGCAGGTTCTGCATGAGTATGTCCATATGGTTTGCTCCTGGTATCATCAAGGATTTACCTTGAAATAATTGGGAAGTATCCCAAGTTCACATTAACAGATCAGTGAAAATAGTTCGGGGAAGGGGGGAGGGGGCGAAAAGGTTTATACAAACATAAGGTACTTGTGATATTATTTGTGTAGAAGAGTGTTACAGCTCTTAACGTGAAAAATAATAATAAAAGGATATATTAATTAACATTAACAGTGTTCTCCAGCCAAAACTGTGATCACCTCTTTCGTGTTCCTCTTTCTCTTAGATCAGAGGACTCAATATGGTGTTGGGCCTCTGGGTGGTGTCCTGGGGCTTGTCCTGGGCAGCTGTCCTCTTCACACCCCTTTCTAGTTACAGAGCCCTGTCACGGGGGTCCTGACAGTGCCCACAGGCTACAGAACTTTGTCTCATATGGTGCTATTTAGTTGGTATTCTCTTTCGGGCTTAAGACTGCTCATTAATATGTCCTGAGACAAGAATGTTGGTGTTATTAGTCCATATACAGTTTAAAATTAAAGTAAGCCAGTGTCACTCATGGGCAGAATTCAAAATCCACTCTTTTTTTTAATTCTGCTTCATAGGAGTAATTTTAAGAATTGGGTCAAACCCAGGGTCCTGTTTTATTGCCTGAGAGTCAGGCACTCTTGACTACCAGACACTGAAGTGTAATATACCAGCAGTGTCAGTCCCAGTTAGCTTCTATCACCTGGTCCACATTACATGATAGTCGGAACAGGTACAGGTGGTGTTCTGTCCTACCTTCTTTCTTCTTTCAAGATTAGCAGTGCTAACTTAATAGTTTTTAAGGAGCTTATTTTTTAATTACAAAAATAACTCATGCTGTTAAAGAATCAGAATACATAAAGGTAAAAAAGCCTATTCTTCTACCACCTCCACTCATTTTTATCCCCCAGTGGTACAGTCCTGTTAACACAGCAGAAAGTAAAGATGTTTAAAATATGGTGACCAATAAGAAGCTAAATTAACTTGCATTCAAAAACCATATGGAAATACTTGATAGGGGCTACTTATGCAACATTTTTACAACTATATTCAATTTGATTGGTATAATATACTTTTTTTTTAAACAGTGCAGTTATAAATGTAGCCAAATGAGGTTTTAAAATATAAAAGAGTTCATGAGATTATGCTCACAAACTTTTTTTTATAAACTATAAACGAAAATAGTACAGTAATACCTTAGCTGTCTGGAACCCTGGGAGAATTGACAATTTCCAGAAAATTGAGATTTCCTTGCTTTTTAGAAGAATTTTAGATAGAAATTTTATGAAAAAAGTAAAATATTTTACTCTGCTCTTCCTTCTTATCGTAATAGGTTTGTTTTAGTGTTTTGGTGACAGCTGAGTCATCATCAGGTGGCTCTTAGGGGTAAATGTGGCTTCTCAGTTCTCTGCGGCACCAAGAACATGAGAAAGCCAGAAGGTTCCAGGTATACAAGGTGTGGCTACAAAATGCACTCATTTAAGATGATCCTGGCAAAGTGGAGGGTGAGCAGAGGTGTAGAATTGAGTGAGGACTGAAGCCAAGCACGGAGCTTTTCATTGAAAAGGGCTGGATATTTGCATGTACAGAGACCCAAACATTATAGTGACTATTACTCATTTAAGTGATTCCAGTCACCTGGACTCAGAATGTTTATGGATCACAGTTAAGTCCCCACGGTCCCCTGAGTACCCTTCAGGCAGCATATCCTCACCCCTTGGACCGGCTGTGCACTGCTGACCTCTGCGTGCAGTGTGGGAACTAGGGGAGCTCCCCAGGAAATGGGCCATTCCGGTGGCTGTGCTGAGTGCCTGCTGTTTGCAGGGCTCCACACTGGGCATTAGGGGGTACCGAGAACCAGGAAACAATCACCTGGGACCTGCCCTCAGAAAGCAGCTAGGTGGGGAAGAAGTGCCCAGCAAGGTAGCCCGCCGTTCAAGGCAGTAGGAGCTTAAAGACAACCCAGAAGTACGTCCTCTCTGACCAGGCAGTGAGGGAGGCCTGAGCAAGAACCCCAAACAGGAGGGGGCGGTTAGGGCAGGAAAGGAAAGCAGGGTGACCGGGGCGGGCTCTGAGGCAGAGAGAGGCGGGTGGAAGCAGGAGCGCCAGGCCCCGCCCCCAGGCGCCCACTGGGGTGCCGCTGGTGTGGGGAAGGGCGCTCAGCAGCTTTGGTCTCAGGACCGATCCCTTCACGCTCCTAAAAACTATGTAGGACCCAGAGAGCTTTTGTTTATGTAGATTTAGCTACCAATACTGACCACACTAGAAATTAAACCAGAAAAAATGTGTGTTTATTAATTCATTAAAAATAATAAACCTTATTACATGTTAACAGAAATATCACACTTTTATGAAAATAGCCATATTTCCTAAAACAAAGACAAGTTTAGTGAGAGGGTGGCATCATTTTCTCTTTTTGCAAATCTTTTTAATGTCTGGCTTAAGAGGAGAGAGCTGGATTCTCCTGTGTGCCTCTGCGTTCAGCCTGTTGCCACATGTTTTGGTTGAAACAATGTAGGAAGACACTGATTGGGAAAAGGAGGAGTATTTTAATAGGCTTTTCAGATAGTTGTGGACATTTTCTTTGATACTACACCAAAACTTAGCAAACGAGAAGTTTCTTGAACGAATCTGCAATGTGGAATCTGAAGCCATGTTAATAAACTCTCTGTACACTTTATTACATTAAAACCTGGTGGACTGGGACTTCCCTGGTGGCGCAGTGGTTAAGAATTCGCCTGCTAATGCAGGGGACACGGGTTCGAGCCCTGGTCTGGGAAGATGCCACATGCCATGGAGCAGCTAAGCCCGTGCACCACAACTGCTGAGCCCACATGCCATAACTACTGAAGCCCACGCACCTGGAGCCGGTGCTCTGCAACAAGAGAAGCCACCGCAGTGAGAAGCCCGTGCACCGCAACGAAGGGTAGCCCCCGCTCACTGCAACTAGATAAAGCCCATGCGCAGCAACAAAGACCCAAAACACAGCCATAAATTAATTAATTCATTCATTTTAAAAAACAAAAACAAAAAACAGTGGACTCTCTTGCCCTTTGAATGGCTCTTTTGCCCTTGACTGATACTGTAACACCATTTATTGATCACATGGAAAATACTGGTTCACTGAGTCATGCAGATCTTCGGAGCCATTTTGCAGATCTTGGACACATTTCAGTCAATGTGTCCATAAATTCTATTCGTTAATATCACCACTGATTGATTTTCACCGAAAAAAGCTGTCAAGCTCACACTGGCAGATTGGAGTTTTCCAAACCTCCCAGAATTCTGGAAAGTCACACAGAGCTCCATCACTTTCCAGCCCTGCACTGACCCTCTATGCCTGTATCTCGTCTCTGTTATGTCATTGTAAAGATTACATTTTGTAAATATGTATAAAGCTTTTAGTATGGCACCTGGCCCTGGTAAGCACTCCCTCCCTCAGTAATATTATCATTTGCGCCCTTTCTACATTGTTGACATCATGTGTAATGTGCATTGACCGTAGCCCACATTGAGGGAGGAGATGTGCTTTGTGTGGGGCACCAGGGTGGAGACCCTCACAGCATGTGTGTGACAGCTCGTTTGGGCAAGCTCCACACTGATGCCGCTTGCTGTTTGCCAGCTGGCCGGTGCCCTTCCCCTGTAAGTTTAGAGCAACAGCAGACCTGAGGGAGCATCCTTCCTGTGACCTTTTCTTACCTCACCTGTACCTACTGTGTGCAGCTGTCACGCAGTGTGGGTGTCTGTGCCCCTCGCCCCACACCGGGGCTGTGGTTTTTGCCTCTTGTTCCACTGCCCAACACAGTGCCAGCATGTGATCCTTGGTGCTAGGTTATGTTTGTTGAATGAAGGCATTTAGAAGGAATTTATTTTGAACAGTACTCTGGACGTGGCTTCAGAGAAAGTATAGAAACTTTATCATATGAAGCATATGATCTGAGCAGTGACTAGCTGTTTTTTTTTTTTCTTTCATTTTCTTTAAGGAATGTTTAACCTCTATTCATCCCTACCCCATCTCTTGTTTTTTTCCTTTTTTTTTTTTTTTTTTTTGCGGTACGCGGGCCTCTCACTGTTGTGGCCTCTCCTGTTGCGGAGCACAGTCTCCGGACGTGCAGGCTTAGCGGCCATGGCTCATGGGCCCAGCCGCTCTGCGGCATGTGGGATCCTCCCAGACTGAGGCACGAACCCGTGTCCCCTGCATCGGCAGGCAGACTCTCAACCACTGCGCCACCAGGGAAGCCCCATCTCTTGTTTCTTGAATCTCTATTAATTCAAAATAAAAATAGTAGAAAGCTTAAAAGTATTTCACAATAATTCTGGGTTAAGCATTTTTGCAGTCAATATACTTTGCTTTCTCCTTTTCAGATGTTCCTCCTGCTGATCAAGAGAAGCTTTTTATCCAGAAGTTACGTCAGTGTTGTGTCCTCTTTGACTTTGTTTCCGATCCACTAAGTGACCTAAAGTGGAAGGAAGTAAAACGAGCTGCTTTAAGTGAAATGGTAGAATATATCACCCATAATCGGAATGTGATCACAGAGCCTATTTACCCAGAAGTAGTCCATATGGTAAGTGATTACGGTTTAACCAGCGTGTCCCAAACCTGAGTTACAAACAGGACTCTGATATTCTTAGACTGTGCTAAGACATTTGAGCCTAACATGACACTTGCCACGAAAAAATCCTCCTGTTCAAAAATTTGTACTTGTACCTCGAAGAATGAAAATCTTTGTAATATGTCCTGGATTACAGTGAGGGACCTTCTAGGTAGGAAAGCGCCCTACATGTGTTAACTCACTTAATCCTCACAGCTACACTGTGGGGTAGAAATGTTAGAACTTTCATTTGTACTTACTGTCTTACCCTCTTTAAATTTTTTTAAGATATATAACATTAATATAATAGTGCCCATACATAATTTAGAAGGAAGCATGTTGTCCATACACGTACAGGAAAATTCTAATGATGGGGAGGAGTTAAGACAGTGGTGGGACCAAGCTGGTGTCAAGACAGTCCACCCTGATGGGCTGAGATGCACCCAGCTCTTGTCATCCTGCAGTTAGTTCATCGTTGGTTTCATTCAGCCCCAAAATCTCAGTCTCCTGTTTCCAGGTCCTTTGCAGGTCCCATCGTGACCTCAGTCACTACCACCTGGAAACATTTCATGTGATACCATTACTAAAACTCTTAGGTTTGACACTGAACTCCAGTTTTCTCTTGAGTTTTTTTGAATTGTTGGTGTTTTGTCTGCTTTTGAAATAGTACCCCCCAGTTACTAGGGAATCCTCGTGGCTTAACATAAAATTTTAAATGCTGATTTCCATTGAACTCCTTAAGTTTCTCATTTTTTCCCCAAAGCTATATATTTCAAAATTGACTAGACTCGTTGACCTAAAATATGTTTCTTTCTTACGTTAGTATGTTTGCTTTGGAAAAAGAAAGTCGTGTTCTTTTTGCATTCACAATCTGTTGTATCCAAAGTTGAGATCAACCTGATTAATTTATTATTGTTAACTCTTACAGTTCAGAATTAACCAGCATGTAGTCAGCCTAGGACTGTGAGAGCCGTTTGGGTTCCTCCACCAGACTCCCACCAGAAGAACCATCCAAGCATATAGTGAGCAGTAAATCCTCAAAAACCTCACCCATTCAGACTAAGGAAAATTGCGGAATGTCTTTTTTTTTCTTCTCGGTTTCAACTCTCAATTACTCTGGAAGGCCTCCCAAACCCCAGGATCACAAAGAAAAATCTCTAATATTTTCTCCTAACACTTTCATAATTCTGTTGTTCACAGTACATTTTGTAATCCTCCTGGAACTTTTTTTTTTTTAATGGCTCAGGGTAGGGATATAACTTTGTCTTATAAAATGATTGAAAAATCATTAGTCTCTACATTGTGTGTTAAACATTCCATTTTCTCAGTCGATTTTAAATGCTGCTTTATTATATATTAAATTCATTCTCTTTTTGAATTACGTGTACTAATATGTCATCTATTAAATTTATAAACACGTAAGTTTATATTAAATGACACGTATGGAAGGTTTTTCAGTTTCGACGGAGCCTCGGCTGCCAGCAGTCCCTGAGTCCCACTCTTAACCCAGGAGGGAGGAGTCTGCGGAGCCCAGTGAGGCGAGGCTTGGCGGGTTGGGGTCAGAGCCCTGCCCTTGCACCACGTCGGGCCTGCCTGCTTGAAACAGTCTCTCCCTTGCGTTTCACAGAGGCGGTGCACATTACCAGAACCACGTAGGAGACCGGAAGCCCTTGAGACTTTTTTTAGATTAAATAATCATTACTTCTTGTCTCCCTGTTAAAACCATGTCCTAATAACCAGGTTCTCCTCCTGCCGTCTTAGCTTTGTTCCCCACCCAGAAATTCAAGCCATCTTCAGAGTATTGGGCACTTTATTTTGCCCCTAAAGCACATAGCAGACACTTCCTGAGCATCCACTGAGCACTTTTTCAGGTGAGGAAGTAGAGTGGTGACCAAGGCTTCTGCCCTCCCAAGGCTCTGACCAGTAATGTGTCATTTTAGGTTAAGGTAAGGCAGTGAAGGAAGGTGAAACAGGGGATGTAGGTAGAGTTACAGGACTGCCCACGAGGCGGGAAGAAGGTGCAGAGAGAAATCTGGTACAAGATGAGTTACACTGTCCCATGAAGATATGTGCACAAGAGGTGCTTTTCCGCGTCACTGAGAGAACAGGGGACAGACAGTTCATTCTGTCCTCTGACTGGAGCGAGGCTAGGGCAGGAGAGAGCACGGCCGTTCCCTTACCTCGAGTGAACGAGCGGTGCGGAGCAGAGGGGATTTGTGTTTTGTTTGCTGTTGTTGTTTTGTTTTATATAAAGACAGAGGGCATTGATGACAGATACATAACGAAGGAGAAGGCGTGTGGTGGGGATGGTACTTGGCAGTGGTTTCTGACCCTCTCAGAAGTAGCGAGTGGGTGCAGCTTTCAAGCAGCCAACAGAAGGCCTCCACCCCAAGCAGTGCCTGGACCCAGGAGGGCAGGTAGAAAAAATGTGGGCCCCTTTGTAGTTCCCTTTGGACGCCCCTGGTGTGCTTACCACTGAAGTGGCACTCGGCCGACTTGCTTGAAGGATTGCCTGGTGTGTGTGTCTGTGTGTGTGTGTGTATTTTTGTTTTGTCATAGTTGTTTTTTGTTTCGTTTTGGTTTTTTCAGCCGCGTCATGCGGCATGCAGGATCTTAGCTCCCCATCCAGGGACCGAACCTGTGCCCCCTGCAGTGGAAACGTGGAGTCTTAAACACTCGACCACTAGGAAAGTCCCTGTCGTAGTATTTTTAAAGACATTAATGCTCACTTACCGTGAAGAATCCAAAGCTCTATAGATGTTATACTTCTTATGCTTACTTCTTTTAAATATGTTGCCTATTAGTGACTAGGCTGCTGTATGTTTTTTAACAGAGTTGTTGAGAGGTAATTCACATATACAATCCACCCCTTTAAAATGTACAAGTCAGTTGTTTTTAGTGTATTCACAGGACTGTGCAGGCATCATCACATCTAATTTTGTAACATTTTCATCCCCCTGAAAGAAATCCCATACCCATTAACCGTTACTGCCATTCCTCCCTCACTCCCCACTCCCCACTCCCCACTCCCCACTCCCCACTCCCCACTCCCCACTCCCCACGCCTGGTAACTACTCATCTACTTTATGTCTCTATAGATTTGCCTAACCTGGATCTTTCTTAGAAATGGCATTATACACTATGGGGCCTTCTTTCATTTAGCGTAATGTTTTCAAGTTTCATCCATGTTGTAGCGTGTGTCAGAACTTCTTTTTATTGCTAAATAATATTCCAGGGACTTCCCTGGTGGCACAGTGGTTAAGAATCCGCCTGCCAATGCAGGGGACATGGGTTCAATCCCTGGTCCGGGAAAATCCCACATGCCGCAGAGCAACTAAGCCCATGCGCCACAACTACTGAGCCTGCGCCCTAGAGCCCATGAGCCACAACTACTGAGCCCGTGTGCCACAACTACTGGAGCCCGCGTGCCTAGACCCCATGCTCCACAACAAGAGAAGCCACTGCAACGAGAAGCCCGCGCACCACAACGAAGAGTAGCCCCCGCTCGCCGCAACTAGAGAAAGCCCGCGCGCTGCAACAAAGACCCAACACAGCCATAAATAAATAAATAAATTTTAAAAATAATAAATAAATAATGTTCCATTATATGAATATATACCACGTTTTATTTATCTATTCATCCATGGATGGACATTTGGGTTATTTCTGCTACTTAGCAGTTATGAATAATGCTACTGTGACCATTCATGTACAAGCTTTTTGTGCATATATGTTTTCATTTCTCTTGAGTGTTTACCTAGGAGTGGAATTGCTGGTGACGTGTTAACACTATGTGTTTAGCGTTTTGGAGAGCTGCCAGACTGTTTTCCAAAGTGGCTGCACCATTTATTCCCATCAGCAGGGATAAGGGTTCCAGTTTCTCCGCATTTTCAATACTTGTTACTATCTGTCTTTTTAATGGTAGCCATCCTAGTAGGTGTGAGGTAGGATCTCACTGTTGTTTTTTTTTTTTAACATCTTTATTGGAGTATAATTGCTTTACAATGGTGTTTTAGTTTCTGCTTTATAACAAAGTGAATCAGTTATACATATACATATGTTCCCATATCTCCTCCCTCTTGCGTCTCCCTCCCACCCTCCCCATCTCACCCCTCTAGGTGGTCACAAAGCACCGAGCTGATCTCCCTGTGCTATGCGGCTGCTTCCCACTAGCTATCTATTTTACATTTGGTAGTGTACATATGTCCATGCCTCTCTCTCGCCTTGTCACAGCTTACCCTTCCCCCTCCCCATATCCTCAAGTCCATTCTCTAGTAGGTCTGTGTCTTTATTCCCGTCTTACCCCTAGGTTCTTCATGACATTTTTTTTTCTTAAATATATATGTGTTATATATATATATATATATATGTGTGTTAGCATATGGTATTTGTCTCACTGTGGTTTTGATTTACGTTTCCCTCTTGGCTAATGATGTTCAGCACCTTTTCATGTGTGCTATGTATTTTGATACATCATAGACTGTAGTCCTAGAAATTAACGGAACCTTATAGATCCTCTAGCCTGACTTTTATTTTCCAGACTTCAAAAACTTAGGTTCAGGGAGGTGAGGATGAACGGGAGAATTACTCAGGAAGGAAAACTCCTGGCATCTAAATTCTCAGGCCTAAATTACATAAACTCCATTATCTCTTAATTTCACTCATTTTTAAAATATAGTCAACCATCTGTTTTTGTTTTTTTTCAATTGACTAATCTGTTTTTCAGGCATTGGCATTTTTCTCATAGTGAAAACACTGACAGCAAAACCAAGCTAATAGTGTAGCCACTTTTTTCACAGAACACCATTTTTACTTGGAGAATGACTGACAAACAGGTTATTCAGACTTGGATATTTAGGGAGCATTTTCTCACAAAATAAAATTAGAATGTCACTCTAAGGAAAATAATTGACAGTGTTTGTTGCCAAAGATAAAATTTGAGCTTTCAGGCAAAATTTTGAATTTTGGAAGATTTGTATCCACCAGTGCAAGCTTCAGCTTCCGGGTGCCGCAAGCTCTCCTGCTGAGATTGGTGTCGTTATGAATGAATTAGATCTTTAATACACACGACAAAAGGAATGAGGCATGGTGATGCCTGCACAGTCCTGTGGATATACTAAAAACAATTGAATTGTACACTTTAAAGGGGTGGATTGTGTTATATATGAATTATCTCTCAATAACTCTGTTTTTAAAAAGCATAGCAGTCCAGTCCGATAGGCAATATATTTAAAATATATGAATACACATAATTCAGTGAGGCCAGTATTTTCTAAATGACCAAAACTGATGATACAAAATCACTCATCGGCCAGAGAGCCATTCAAAGTGCAAGACACACCAGTGGATTTTCGTGTATTAGAGACCCCCTCATTGATAAGATTTACGATTCCACAGAGTAGCTAACCTTTAGTAAACTACCACTTATCAAGTTTTGGTGTAGTATCAGAGAAGTCCACAATTATCTAAAAGGGCTATTAAATACCTCTCCCTTTTCCAACTACGTATCTGCTGGAGACAGATTTTTCTTCCTATATTTCAACCAAATTAACATTCTGAACATAGAAGCAGATGTGAGAATCCAGCTGTTTTTTATTAAACCAGACAGTAAAGAGATTTGCAAAAATGTAAAACAGTGCCACTCTTCTCACTGAATTTGTTTTGGGAAATACTTTTATTTAATATGAGTTTTATGAAATAGCTAATGTTACGAAAAATTTATTTTTTATAAATTTATACTGACAATGGGTTTGCTATTTTTTAATGAATGAATATTTTTTAAATTTCTCTGCTTTAATTTCTACTGCAGTCAATATCCATAGATATAACTTTCATAAACAAAAATTCTTTGGGATCCTCAATAATTTTTAGGAGTTTAAAGGGGTCCTGAGACCAAAAATTGTGAGAACCACTCTTCTCAAAGAGTGCTGCTCCAAGGCCGCAGCACCAGCGCCACCTGGGAGCAGGTCAGAAACGGCGTTTCCTGGGTCACAGCGCTTTGTTTACACGTGTTCTCCAGGTCATTCTGAATGGCCTCCCTGCCTTGCCCCCTGAGGTTAAGCCCTCACATACTACCTGTGACAACTCTTAACTCCCCCTGGGCTGTCAGTTCCCAGAGAGAAAGGTTTGGGATGTCAGAGGCTCAGTAATGCTCACTCGACAGGGTCTCCTGCCTGGACGAGGGCACTAAGACTAGTCTTAGTCACAGATGAAACCACCTGCAGGTCAGAAAAGGAATCGGTTAGATCAATGATTGAATGAAGTGGATGGCTCAAAAGTGCTTCACGTCAAGATGGACCTCTCTAGAATTACCCACATCTTTGGTGCTGGATTACTCTGTAGAAGTCAGTGAATAAGATGTGGGGTGTGGGGCTTCCCTGGTGGCGCAGTGGTTAAGAATCCGCCTGACAATGCAGGGGACACGGGTTCGAGCCCTGGTCCAGGAAGATCCCACATGCTGCAGAGCAACTAAGCCCGTGTGCCACAACTACTGAGCCTGCGCTCTAGAGCCCGCGAGCCACAGCTACTGGAGCCCATGTGCCACAACTACTGAAGCCCGCGCGCCTAGAGCCTGTGCTCCACAATGAGAAACCACCGCAATGAGAAGCCCGCGCACCACAACAAAGAGTAGCCCCTGCTTGCCGCAACTAGAGAAAGCCCGCGTGCAGCAATGAAGACCCAATGCAGCCAAAAATTAATTAATTTATCAATTTAAAAAAAAAAAAAAGACTGCCCTTATGCAGTCTACCCTTACCTGTCCGGGAGACTGTGTTCTAGAGGAATAGAGAGCTAACTGTTAATAGTAGCTGCTTTTGGATAGTGTGATGATGTGGATTTAACCCTTTTATGAGTAAATTTTTATAATTTCAGAAAATTTTCATAATGATCATGTATCACATTTGCCATTATCAAAAATCAATAAATGCGTTTTTCTTTAAAAAACCGTGTCCTGTATAGTGTAATAGCAGTACTGTCATCAGAACTCAGGTTGGGTTTCCAAGGAAAATGAGTTCATCACAGTATTTTAATCCGTACTGCTTGTAAATGACTAGATAGTACCTTACAAGTTTTCTTTCATGCTTAGGGTTCAAGTCAACATTTTCTGTTAAGGTCAGAGGAGTTTTTCTTGGGCCCTTGTGGGAGGTTTCATGCCCAGATCCCCAGGATGATTGTCTCGTGTTTCATTTAAGGATTGATGTTGGACAGTCTCCTTCTACTGTTTTTATATCTGATATTTACAGTGTGTTCTGGAAAGTATTACTTGTTGTAAGGGTGACGATAGTTTGGAAATGAGAGAGGAAAGGATGTTTTGAATTAAAGGAGGTAGTGTATTAACCAGTGAAGCTTCAAATAGTCTACAGGTTTCTTTCAGGTAATGATTTAAATCACGCATTCCTCTTTTTGCTTAGTTGTTTTTGTTTTGCCAAAGTCACAGTAACATGGGGTAAAGAAGCACTGCCATCATCGATGAGCTAAGGGGAGATTAAGGCATAAAGAGATTTTTGAAATCCAGCGAATGATTTTTCTACTTCAAATACCCAGTGAGCCATTTCTTGGAGATTTGTTCTTATTTTGAGAGAATTACCCTTTGTTTTGTTTGATATTTTTATTAAATGTGTGCTTATTTTAAATAAGTGAAATAAATACAAAAAGATAGAGAAAAAAAAGTTAACCTTTTTCCATACTCCACCCCTCGCCAATTCCACTTAAACCCACCCCCACCTCCAACCGCAACCAACTTAACTTATATGTACTTTTTTTCCCAAAAGACTACTAAGTGATCTTCCCCGGTGGTCCAGTGGTTAAGACTCCACGCTCCCAATGCAGGGGGCACAGGTTCAATCTCTGGTTGGGGAACTAAGATCCCGTATGCTACATGGTGCTGCCTAAAAAAAAAAGGCTACTAAGAAACTTTGGGGGATGATGGGTATATTTATCATCTTGATTGTATAATGGTTTCACAGATGTATGTAAATGTTAAATGTATCGAATTGTACACTTTACATACAGTAAGGTTATACCTCACTAAAGCTGGGGTTTTTAAGCTCCTAAATTGATAGGTATTTCTTTTGGTCTAGGGGCACAGTGAAGAAATTACTAAGACATTAAGGGCATTGTGAATCAAGAAGGTTTGAGAACTTAGAGCCTAGTGAATATTTACTATCTTTCTGTAACGTTTTAAATTAATTTTAAATTTACATTCGGCAAGATTACGTTTTTAGTGAAGAGTTCTCTTGGGATTTGATAAATACGTGTAGTCATGTAACCACCACCGCCACAGTCAAGATATAAAACAGTTTCATTACCCTCCAGAAAAGTTCTTCATGCTACTCCTTTGAAGTCAGACCTTCCCCTTATCCATTATCTCTGGCTACCACTAATCTGTCCTCTAGCTCTGTCATTTTGCCTCTTCCAGAATGTCATATAAATGAACTCAGAGTATGTAGCCTTTTGAGTCTAGCTTCTTTAACTTAGCATAATCTGTTTGATATTCATCCATGTTGTTGATGTATTAGTGGTTTGTTCCTTTTTCTCAGTAGTATCTCATTATATAGAGGTATCATGATTTGTCCACTTCCCAGTTGAGGAATATTTGGATTGTTTCCAGTTTTTAGCAATAACACTGCTATAAATATTCATGTACAAGTTTTGGACATAGGTTTTTTTTTTTTTTTTAACTTGGGTGAGCACATAGGTGAGGGACTGCTGGGTCGTATGATTAAGTATTCATTTAACTTTCTAAGAAACTGCCAAACTGTTTTCCAAAGTAGATGTGCCATTTTTTGCACTCCCGCCAGCCACGTACGATAGTTCTAGTTGCTCCAATCCTTGTCAACATTTGGTGTCTTCAGTCCTTTTATCTCATTTTGACTTTAACTTGCATTTCCTTGATGATTAATGATGCTGAGCATTTTTTCCTGTGTTCGTTTGTGTATCTTCCTTGGGGAAGTGTCTGTTCAGATCATTGGCCTGTTTTTTAATTGGGTTGTTTTCTTATTGAGTTTGAGACTTGTTTACATATTCTGGATACAAATGCTTTGACAGATAAGTGATTTGCAAATATTTCACCTTGTGCCTTGTCTTTTTATTTTAACAGTGTCTTTTACAGGGTTTTTCATTTAGATGAAGTCTAGTTTTTGATCTGTTTCCTTCATGGGGAGTGCTTTTGGTGTCGTATATAAGAAGTCTTTGCCTAACCCAAACTCAAAAAAATTTTCTCCTCAAGATTTTCTAGTTTTACATTTAAATCTATGATCCATTTTGTCAGTTCATTTCTTGGCCTGTGGATGTCCAAGTATTGAAAACCATTTGTTGAAAAGACTAACCATACTCCATTGAATTGCCTTTCCACCTTAATCAAAAATTAATTCACCATATTCGTGAGTCTATTTCTGGATTCTATTCTGTTCCATTGATCTAGGGATCCTCTTGCTTATGCCATACCCTCTTCATTATTGTCACTTTATAGTAAATGTTGAGAACAAGTAGTATGAATGTTCCAACCTTTTTATTCTTTTTCAAATTGTTTGGCTTTTCTAGTTATTTTATCTTTCCAAATAAATTTTAGAATCAGCTTGTCGTTATCTACAAAATATCCTTCAGGGGTTTTAATTGGAATTGTATTGAATATGTACATTTGGAGAGAATTGCCGTCTTAACAATATTGAACCTTTCAATCCGTGAACATAGTATATATCCCCATTTTGATCATCTTTGTTTATAGTTTTCAGCATGTAGACCCCCTATGTATTTTTTTAGACTCATAAATATTTTATTTTTGGGTGCTATTGTAATTGGGGTTTTTTATTTTCTATTTCTAATTGTTTCTTGCAGTTGTATAAGGTGCTTCATATTATTCAGTACATAAATATTAGTATTATTAGTTGAATTGACTCCTTTATAACTATAAAATGATCCTTTTATCATTGGTAATATTATTTTCTCCATAACCTACTTTGTATGATATTAATATAGCCACTCCAGCTCTCTCTTGACTAGTGTTAATGTGTATATTTTTCCTTCCTTTTATTTTTGGCCAATTCGTATCTTTATATTTGAAGTGGGCTTATTGTAGACAGCATATAGTTGAGTCTTGCTCCTTTATTCAATCAAACAATCTCTGCCTTTCGGTTGAGGTACTCAAACCATTAACTTGGATTGTTAAGTACTGATGTTGTTGGGTTTAAATCTACCATCTTGCTGTATTTTTTCTCTGTTTATCCCATCTGTTTTTTGTTCCCTTTTCCTCTTTTTCTTTTTTCTTTTGGATCAATTGAATACTTTTATGATTACAGTTTCTCTCTTTTGTTGGCTTTTTAACTATCACTCCTTATTGTTTGATCTCAATTATTTAGCTTTTCTAGAATGCATCTTTAACTTGTCACAGTCAGCCTTCAAGTGACAATACACCATGTAAATATCAGTTTACAGCAGTGTACTTCTATTTCTTCTCCACGAGTCTTCCTGCTATTGTCATTTTACTTCTTCGTATGTTATAAACCCCACCATATATTATTTTTAGAAAACAGCTCTATTTTAAAGAGATTTAAATAATTTTTTTAACTCTTTTATACTTAACCAGATAGTTATCATTTTCAGTGTTCTTCATTCTGGTATCCATCTGATATCAGTTTCCTTCTGCTTGAAGGACTTTCTTTAATTTCTCTTGTAGCACAGATCTACCGGTGATTAATTCTTTTAGCATTTGTTCATCTGAAAAAGTCTTTCTTTTGCCTTTGATTTTTTTTAACAGATCTTTATTGGAGTATAATTACTTCACAGTACCATGTGAGTTTCTGTTGCACAACAGGGAATCAGCCAAATGCATACACATGTCCCCATATCCCCTCCCTCTTGAGCCTCCTTCCCATCCTCCCTATCCCACCCCTCTAAGTCATTGCAAAGCACGGAGCCAATCTCCCTTTGCTATGCGGCTACTTCCCACCAGCCAACTATTTTACATTCGGTAGTGTATATATGTCAATGCTACTCTCACTTCATCCCAGCTTCCCCCTCCCACCCCATGTCCTCAAATCCATTCTCTATGTCTACCTCTTTATTCCTGCCCTGCAACTAGGTTCATCAGTACCACTTTTTTTTTTTTTTTTAGTTTCCATATATATGCATTAGCATACAGTGTTTGTTTTTCTCTTTATGACTTAGTTCACTCTGTGTAACAGACTCTAGGTCCATCCACCTCACTACAAATAACTCAATTTCATTTCTTTTTATTCCTGAGTAATATTCCATTGTATATATGTGCTCATCTTTATCCATTCATCTGTCGATGGATTGCCTTTGACTTTGAAAGATATGCAGGCATACCTGATTTTATTATGCTTCACTTTATTGCACTTCGCACATATTGTGTTTTTCACAAATTGAAGGTTTGTGACAACCCTGCATCAAGCCAGTCTATTGGCACTGTTTTTCCAGAATCATTTGCTCATTTCCTGTCTCTGCGTCACATTTTGGTAATTCTCAAAATATTTCAAACCCTCCAACAGCAAAAAGATTGACTCTCTGAAGGCTCAGATAATGGTTAGCATTTTTTAGCAATAAAGTATTTTTTTAACTAGGGTATGCACTTTTTTTTTTTGGACATAATGCTACTTCACACTTAATAGACTACAGTATAGTTTAAATATAACTTTTATAACCACTGGGAAATCAAAAACTGTGTGACTAACTTTTTTCTGACATTCATTTTATTGCAGTGGTCTGGAGCTGAACCCACAATACCTCTGGTGGTTATAGAACAACAGGTCAAAGTTTAATCCTTTAAAAAATTTGCTCCACTGTCTTCTCGCTTGCATTGTTTCTGATAAGAAATCTGCTGCCATTCCTATCTCTGTTCCTCTGGACATAATGTATCTTTTTCTCCTCTGGCTACTTTTTAAGATTTTTTCTGTTGTTCTTTTTAAGCAAGCAACTTGATTATGATGTGCCTTGGTGTAGTTTCCTTCTTTTTCTTGTCTGTGGAGTTCGTTTATAGTTTTTAGGAAATTTAGGAAAGTATTTGGCCCTTATCTCTTCAAATATTTTTTTCTGTCTCCCACACCTTATCTTTTAGAGGCTCCACTGAAATGTGTGTTAGGCCTCATAGAGTTGTTCCACAGCTGACTTATGCTCTTTTTTTCTAAAGTCTTTTTTTTCTTTGTGTGTTTCATTTGGTGATTCCCTTTGCTGTCTTCAAGTTCAGTAACCTCTTCTGCAATGTCTCAGCTTTTGTTAATTTCCCTCCGTAAATTTTTCATCTCACATTGTAGTCTCCATCTCATGTAGTTTATGTCTTTTCAATATCTTCATGTCTCCACCTAACTTTTTGAACACATAGAATACTATTTTTAGCCTTATCTGTTAATTCTACCATTGTGTCAATTCCAGGTCAGTTCAGTTGATTGGTTTTCCTTCTTGTTATAAATGATATTTTTCATGCTGCTCTGTGTGTCTGGTCAGTTTTTATTGGATGTCTGACCATGTGGATTTTGCCTTGATGAGTACTGCATACTTATATATTTCTATTAATATCTGGAGATTTGTTTGGGATGCAGTTACTTGCAAACAGTTTGATCCTTTTGGTTCTTGCTTTTAAGATGTGTTAGGAAGGACTATAGTCATAATCACCCTATGGCTAATTATCCCCCATGACTGAGACAAGACCCTTCTGATTATGAGCCCAGTCCTCTGTGAATTAATGGATTTTTCCAGTCTGGTTGATGGGAACAGGAACTGCTCTGGCCCTGGGTGAATACTGGGTCTCTCTGGTCTTTTCAGGTGGTTCTTTTTGCAGCCTCCAGTAGTTTTCTCACCCCGATGGGCCAATCAGTCCACTTCCTGAGTAGTTCAGGAGGACCTCTGCGATCTCTGGAGTTCTCTCTGTGCAGCTCTCTTCTCTCTGGGACTTTGCCTTGCAGATTCTAACCACCTGTGTCTGCTGGACTTCACCTGGGTTCATCCTCCCTGTGCTGCAACCTGGAAATTCTGTCAAAGGAGAAAGCGGGGCATTTGTTTCCCATCTCTCAGAAATCTCTCTCTGTCTTGCACTGTCTGAAATCCATGTCTTGCAAACCAGAATTCCGTGTGTTTTTCCTTGGGTTTTTTGGTTGTTTCAGGAAGTAGGGCAAATCCCATTCCTGTTACTCTGTCTTGTCCAGAAGTGTAAGTCTCTGCTTCATTTATAATAGATACTCAATCAGTACTTAATTCCATCCACACAGGTGATCCAACAACGATTCTAGAAAACATACTAACTGAAGGTTATTTGCATAATTTATAATTTTGTAACTGTATGCATCTAGTCAGTGGGGGGGGGCGCACAGCAAGAAAACAGTTGGGTCTACATATATGACTAGGAAATAAGTACTTTAGCTCTGAAGCTTCCCTTCCCTTTTCAGTTCATTTCTATCACGTAGAATGCAGAATGTATAGTTTTTTGTTTTGTTTTTTAAATTTTATTTTATTTTTTATATTTATTTATTTATTTGGCTGTGCCAGGTCTTAGTCGCAGCATGTGGTATCTTTTAGTTGCGGCATGCAGGATCTAATTCCCTGACCAGGGATCTAACCCGGGCTCCCTGCACTGGGAGCACAGAGTCTTAACCACTGGACCACCAGGGAAGAACAGTGATGGTAAAATCCAGTTGGTGGCTATATCGTTAGTCACTATAAAATTCAACTGTTTTGCATTGAGGTTTTTCATAACAAGATACCAGGGAATACATCCTTCAGAAGCCTTATGTAAAACTCACCTTTGGACCAGAGTAAACAACTTAAGAAAAATTTCCAGCTCCAATGTTGTGTTTAAATAACACCAATTGAATTATAAGTATTACAGATGAGTGGCTATCTTTTATAGGTAAATTTTCTATTCTTAAACTCAAAAATAAAAGAATAAACTCCTATGCATAATTATAAATGACTAGCATATTTTCATTTGCAGAAGATGCTATTATACACTTAGTTGTGAAATGGTCATAAAATTTAAAAGTCCACTGTTTGAAAACTTGAGGGTAAATTTCCTTGATTAAGAATTCTACAAAGATTTGTAGGTATTTATTTCTATATCTTTAACTTTGATTGAGAGCATATTTTAGTGATTGTAAACATAGCAAGCTGTTCCAAGTAAGAGTTTAGCTTGTAGTTCTTTTCTTCGGGCCTCTATTTGGAGGTAAAGCTGCATTCTTTGAAAGAAGCTCTTGCCTTAGAGAAAGTGGCAACGTGGATTAGTGGAGGAGGAGACCCAGCTTCACTCACCCCTCGTGTGAGTGCTTGCTCTGTGCCAGGCAGTGCCGTGGGCCTTGGGAGGTGGTGCCAGGAGGGAAGACATGAGGCCAAGAATTACCCGACCATCCGGTTATATTTGAGACAAAGATCACAAAGCAAAGGGGCAGGATGATAGAAGAGCTTGAAATCAGGGACCCAATTGGGCCTGGGGTCGGGGGAGGCTCCCCTGACGAAATTACACTGCAGCTGAGAGCTAAGGTTTAATCGGGCAGTTTTCAGGTAATTACGTGGTGTTGCAGTTAATAAGGTGACTGACAGGTGCTTTTCCCAAAGGATCCACTTGCTCTCAGCAGGTCTTGGAGGCTCTACTAGCTGCCGGGCGCTACGGCAGGTGTTGGAGGGTCAGCAGTGAGTGAATCGTCAAGTGAACATTCCCCAGGATGATACCTGAATTCTGCTGTGAAACCAGATTGAACTAATTCTACAAGTGAGGAAAGGGACAGTTCTTCCCTTTAAGATTGCTACTAGGATTTTTACCATCCACCTAAAAAACGAGTTAGAGTTACATGTAAGATTGCTTTTAAAGTATAAATTGCTTTGTGGAGAAGTTACATCTTTGTGATACAGTGTCATCTCACGCTGGAGAAGGGAAGGGTCCTCGTTCGGGTGTCCTTCGGCGCCTTTCTTAGGGTCTTCATGCTCTCATTGAAGCCTTGTAACTGGGTTGTGAGTCCCTAGGCCCTTGGTCCTTTTTGTGGCCTAGTACCTGGGGTCCTCCTGTCAGTTGTGTTTCCTCGTTGCCTGTTGTTGGTGGAGAAGATGTTGCTGTTAGGTTTGGGTTTTGGGTTTTTGTAAGGGTGGCCCAGCTGTGATGGTCGGACTGTTGTCTCTGTTGGTTTTTCCAGTTATATCATTTGCAACCAAATGACAGCTTTCTATTTAAAATATAATGTGGAGGGGCTTCCCTGGTGGCGCAGTGGTTGGGAGTCTGCCTGCCGATGCAGGAGACGCGGGTTCGTGCCCCGGTCCAGGAGGATCCCACATGCCGTGGAGCGGCTGGGCCCGTGAGCCGTGGCCGCTGCACCTGCGCGTCCGGAGCCTGTGCTCCGCAACGGGAGAGGCCACAGCGGTGAGAGGCCCGCGTACTGGAAAAAATAATAATAATAATAATAATAATAATAATGTGGAAGGGCTCCCTACCTCCCCACCTCCGAAATGTATCTTAGCAATATGACCCTCAGAACCGGGCATTCCTGTTACAGGATACAGAGCTGTAATTTGGCCTTTGGTGGACTCACCTTTATAAATCCTACCACATGAATAAAACAAAATCAGTAGCATAGTAGAAAACCCTTGGAGCATCCCTGGTGGTGCAGTGGTTAAGAATCTGCCTGCCAGTGCAGGGGGCACAGGTTCGATCCCTGGTCCGGGAAGATCCCACATGCCGTGGAGCAGCTAAGCCCGTGCGCCACAACTACTGAACCTGCGCTCTAGAGCCCACGAGCCGCAACTACTGAACTCTCATGTTGCAAATACTGAAGCCTGCGCACCTAGAGCCCATGTTCTGCAACAAGAGGAGCCACCACAGTGAGAAGCCGGCGCACTGCAATGAAGAGGAGACCTCACTCGCCGCAACTAGAGAGAGCCCGCGCGCAGCAACGAAGACCCAACGCAGCCCCACCCGCCCCCCCAAAAAAATAAAGAGAAAACCTTTGTGGTTTTAAACAGAGAACTGAATAATCAACCTTTCTTTCCTTGTTGTCTCTGAAATTAGATGATCAGCGTTTCTTTTTGGAGCGTATCCCTTCCTGTCTTAAACCTTTAGATGTTCCACTGTACTGCAGTTGTGTCACAGCATGGATATTTTATTACTTCACCCACTGGTGATGAATATTACAGGTATAGAAAGGCTGCGTGTTATTGAATTGTGAGAATTTTGCATAAACGCTTCTTGAGCCATTTTGGTTTGCATTTATTCAATAAATTTAGCAACTGGGAGAAGAACATCTGCAGGATCATTTAAATACTGAAAGTAGAAATGTCAAGACAGCTGTAAAAGCAGGTGCTTCCTACTACCATGGTCAGTCCACGCCACACTCGGGGGCTGTGTGAGTCACATATGTGCACACCTGCACGCGTGGTGATGTGTCTGTTTCACACGTGCCCAGTGCAAAGAAAGGATTTCCCTCTTTCAACAGGTGAGGAAACCAAAGCTTGAGCAGGCTTCTCAGTCTCGGGTCCTGGTCTGAGTGAGAAGAGGGCCTGGTGAGGCTGTCCCCTGAGGCCATGCTGCCTCTCTGTGCAAGAGCTGATTCTAGCTCTGTGTCCAGGGATCACGGTGCACTCCGAATCAGTGTGTCTCAGCTGAGAGGTTGTGATGGATCTGCGTGATCTGCATCAGATCTAAGACTTCTAGAGCTACAGTAGAAACAGATTCCCTCTGGTTTCTATGGCGTGATGCTGACAACGATCAGCTTCTGTGGCTCTCAGACTAAACTCCACCGCATGTAGACAGCATGCAGATGTCAACGCCACGGCACTCAACTAACTTGGCCCCTGAAGCTGCTGTGCTAAGAAATGTTGGCGGGTTAGAAACCCATGGCCAGCTCCAGGTGGCCTGCTTTTTGCCTTCTGCTCTTTAATCTACATACTAGTTTTTAGTATCTTTAGCCTTTTCTAGAGGTGAGCATTAAATCAATGTGGTAGGAAAAGAGGGTAGAAATTACAGTGTGAGGTTTTTGTTGTGTGAAAGATAGAACTTTTTATCCATTAGAGTTGGCCAGTAATAAAACTTCCTGGTTCGAGGATGGTCATCCTCCCAGGACATGAAAAGGGGACTTTTGCATTCCAAGCAAGTTGGTCTTTGGCCCCTTGCAGGCCCCTGACTCAGCACCTGGGATTCGGTGAATGTTTAGGTGTTGCAGACGGGCTGAACTGAACACTGTGCAGTGGGACTTCAGCTTTAGGCTGGAATCATTAGCTTTACTACAGCAGGTTACTCAGGAATCTCAGCTGACTGGATCAGTCAGAGTCCTTCCAGAGACACAGAACCAGTCGGATGGAGACAGACAGAGAGAGACAGAAAGAGGGATGGATGGATGGATGGATGGGTGGGTGGGTGGGTGGGTGGATTTTTGAGGAACTGTCTTATGCCTCGTGGAGTCAGACGGGGCAAATCTGAACTCCGTGAGGCAGGCTCAGACGCTGCCATCCACAGTGGAATTACTTCCTCAGGGAAACCAGTTTTGCTCTTAGAAGGCTTTTCACCTGATGGGTTGAGGCCCACCCACGTTCTCCTTTACTTAAAGTCAGCTGATCTAGATGTGACCACAATTACTAAACGCCATCACGGTGACACTCAGATTGCTGTCTGATTGAATAATGGGTACTCTGAGCCGTCACACGGGTACGTTTTATTTTTTTCAGCCATCGCCTTTAGTCACAATCTGTTATATCTCCCTTCCCTGCTCCTCTGGTTCCAGCTGTCGCACCTAGTTTATTGCTTCAGTCCCAGACTCAGAACCTCATCTGTCCCCACCTTCCCCTTGGGCAGCCTGGCCAGTGAGGGACCTGAAGCGGGAGAGGAGGGGCCGAGGGCCGCAGCGCCTGTGCCTGATGTCCTGCGGCAGCCTGGCCTCTGCCCGGGTGGCAGCCCCTCCCAGGGGGCATCTGTGCTCTGGAGAGCGTTGGGCTTCCCAAAAGACCCTCCCTGAGGGGCAGCCATCCCCCCTTGTGCCCCAGCCTCCAGCCCCTGCCCGGGCGAGCTGACTGCTGCGCTCTCCCCCCTGACCCCCGCGACCCTCACGTGCAGCCTCTGGGGTGGCCCGTGTGTGTGCTCCCCTCTAGGTGCCCTGTGCCACGATATCACGGGCACTCGGGCAAGTCTCCCAGAGAGGCAGCGCGGCGGTGCCCACAGGCACCTCTGCCCCCCAGGGACGCAGCCTGGATCCACAGTCCCCACCCTGGTCTCTGGGCGACTCTTGGAGCCCCCGATCACTGGCTTTGAGGGAGAGGATTGGGAAGCTCCCCGAGGAGTGCCGCGGCCCCCCAGGAGTGCCACGCCCCACAGAGGCCTTGGGCTCCTTTCTGACCCTGTCCTCTCCGCACTCCACGACCGGGGGTGACAGGGCTGGTTCTGCTGCCCCCATCCCCACCCCGCAGGCCCAGAGGAGACGATGGCCGGGCTCCTAGTGTCCCCTTCTTCTGTTCTGTGGGCTTTGGGATCCGGGGGCCTGGGGACCAGCGATGGAGGACGCGCCCCTTCTACCTGACAACACCTGTCCCAGCCTGTGTTCGCCGGTCACTATGGTTTGGGAGGCCTCTTGCAGGGCCCTGTGCACGCACCCCATTCACCGGTTCCAGACCTCCTCTTCTTTTTACTTACGTCAGAGGAGCATTACTCATATTTCTATTAAAAGATTTCTTTCATTCCCTGTTTGTGGCTTTTAGTTACTTGTTCCAGCCATTCTTTGTTGCTCCCATTCCTGGACTGTCTGCGTCTGCTCCTCTCACACGACGCAGACAGCAAACATTGGATGCTCGGAGCTTCTAGGGCCCAGGACTTGGGGAGTGTGTGTTTTACTTCATGGAAAATGGTGTTACAGGAAGACAGGATAAAACAAAACGGGTGCCATGGAGTTTTAGCTTGGTCTTTACAAGACTGTTATCTGAACGGCCAGGTTTGCTCTGAACTCTCTGTAGAGACCCTCGCTGTTGTAGTGGAGTCGGATTCTGTCTTGTAGGTCGGGTGTTTTGATTCTGTGCTTCTGGGCTTGGAAGGACGGAGGGCTTTTTTTGATCACTAGAGTCGAGCTCTGTAACCGGCATATGGCATGTTCAAAGATTCGGTGAGGTAACATTTTTAAACTGACTCTGAAAGAAACATAGGTTATAAATTGGTGATGGTGAAAAACTATATCAGGAACCTGTCAATATATGTTGTGCTTTATTCATATTAACCATACAGGCAGGAGAATGTACCTGTGCTCCAAAGAATTGTGGACTTTATGTAGAAAACATCTGTTGTAAATAAAACACGCTGATTTTTATGATGGAGATTGCTTGGAGCCTGGGGTGGGGGAGGGTGGTGAGGGACAGTACAGGGTGGAGAGCAGAGAAAAGGGCCATGAGACATGCAAGGGAATCGTCCAGACTCCAGAGGAATCTCCTCTTTGTGTGTCCCATCCAGTCCCTGGGCACACGGACCAGGCTGTCCCGTGACATGCCGACTCCTGTCCTTGCTAACATTGCGGCCCTTTCTCTGGAAACGATCCTCTAGCCACCCACCTGGAAATTACTCTGTCTTGACTGTTGCCGCTCTCATCACTGTCACTGCAGAGGACTTCTTTGGCAGGGAAGCTGTGCACGACCTCCGGTGTGAAGCGGCCTCTGCCATTTTCTCAGCGTTTTCAGTTCTTTGATCTCTGCTGTTTCTTTCGTAATCTCACCCTTTTCTTACTAGTGCTTTGAACTTTCTCCTTGCTCTGCACTTACTGGATAGAACAAAGGCCTTAGGTGTCATCCCTGCCCATCAGCATCTGTTGGCACTGGTTATCTGAAAGGTCAGCCAGGAACCTTGGTGGCTGGCTATCTACGGCCGTGGGTCTAGCTGTGGCTCTGACCCAGGCTCTCAGGACCCACACCACTTCTGAATTTGGAGAATAAGGACGAGCCAGATAACCACTGGAAGCAGTTATCATTAGAATTTCTTAAGATTGTTTGAAATGTTCTCTGTAAATATGTTTAATGTCCTGGTTATAATTATAGGATATGTGGATTTTAGTTTGCAGTTAACATGTTTCGAACATTACCACCTTCCTCCAACCCTACGGGAGCAGAATTTGACCCAGAGGAAGACGAGCCAACGTTAGAAGCAGCCTGGCCTCACCTGCAGGTACTGGACTCTGGGGGTGCACCAGACCCAGAAGGGCGGGGGTCAGCGTGGGGTCGGGGGGTTCTCCGAAGCAGGAGCCCTGGGCCTGGGCCTCTCCAGCTGGTCGCAGATGGGCCTCTGCACTTCGGTGTCATAGACCCTGCAAACCTGTACATGTGAGAGAAGTACTTTAGCAAAAGAGAGAACATTTAATGGCTTTTTGTTTGTTTGGACACTCGGCAGAAACTACAAAGATACAGAATTATCAGTATATTTTCAGTGAAAGTGACCGTGGAATTGAGGTCGGAGGTCTTATGCAAACATTTCTCAGTTTGTGTGCCTGCTGTGCGCCCCGAGGCCCATCTGCTTGACTGATGCCTTTTTTCTAACACGTTTTTAAGGAGAAAGGTTGATTGGGCAGGGCACATGCCCCCCCACCCCCACCCCCACCCCCCCGAGCTAGATCGGGAGGTCTGGGTCGGCTGAAGGAGGGGAGACGGGGAGGTGAAAAACCTGGGAAGGAGCTCAATGGGGAACAGATGTGTAACCATTCTTGAAGGGGGAGGAACGTCCCGGCCCCGGGTGACTGTGTCTGTGACCTGCTCACCTAACACTCTCAGCTTCCTGTCCACTTGACTTTCTGCCGGGACACTTGGAGGTGACAGGCTGCAAATCCCACCTGGAATTTGGTCACAGCCCGGCTTATGGCTGCTGTGCACTGTGGTCTCTGAGCATTGGTGACAACAGCCATTGAAATCATTTGTTTAAATGCCATTTAAGGATATAGTCTGCGGTTCTTAGCTAATAAATAAAACAATTACCATCATCAGTTATAATTAAGCCATGTGATTTGACATAAATCCTTTAGATATGTGCCCTTTTTTTAAGGCTGATATTTGCAGACAAAGATTCAACTCATGGTGTATTTTTAATCTCCGTTTAATAAAATACCATGTTATTTGACTTATTGTGGTTTTTTTTTCCTCCTAGCTTGTTTATGAGTTTTTCTTAAGATTTTTAGAGTCTCCAGATTTCCAACCTAATATAGCGAAGAAATATATTGATCAGAAGTTTGTATTGCAGGTAAGGTACAAGCTAGCTGAAACTACAAATGCTGTAATCTACCGTTAGAGAGAATACCACATCACTGAGTGTCTTTTTCTTCTTGAAGCTTTTAGAGCTCTTTGACAGTGAAGATCCTCGCGAGAGAGATTTTCTTAAAACTACCCTTCACCGAATCTATGGAAAATTCTTAGGCTTAAGAGCTTACATCAGAAAACAGATAAATAATATATTTTATAGGTAAGTCAGTGTGTGGGTGACATTTCCCTTTTGCATGCTGACGCTCCTGTTCACACTCGATGCCCCACCTCATCGTTTCCTTTAGCAAAGCGGCTGAGGAGCAGGAGTGGCTGTTTCTGAGCAGCTGGCTTGTCGTGGGCAGGTGGGCCCCATCTACACCTCCGCCTCTGCTCTGGGCAGGGCCCCCTTCCCTCTGTGCCTGCTTCCCTCCTTCCGCCTGCCCCCCAGCTCACACCCGGTGTTTGTTCCGGCTTTTACGGGCAGGCCCGGTCACCCTGAATGTGGTTCCTTCTGGATGTGGATGAATCGCTCCATCCAGAGCCCGCGGTTTCCTCGCACCTGTGTGGTGCTCGTTTCTCCCCGCTGAGTCTCAGTGAAAGAAGGAAGGAGTGAGGAGTGAAGTAGGGAATCTTTGGAGACTCCCGTCGTGCACTGCTGGAAGCAGTGGCTGAGGCAGCGCAGTGTTCAGCGGTCGCAGCCTCCCCAGGCCTGCAGGACCACAGAGGCCTGGCTCTGTCTTAGTGGGGAGGGCCCCGCCGCAGGGCTCCTGGAGGAAAGTTCTGACAGTCCAGCTCGGTGTTCAGCCTGACCCCGTGACCCCTCACGCGGCCTCCCTGTCGCCACCCCTCTGAGTCGCACCCCTCCATCCGCCGACTCCCATGCCGACACGCTCCTTGGACGCGCGGGTGTAGGTCCTGGGCGAGCCCTCGGGTGCCCCCCAGGCTCCGGGCTCCTTCCACACCAGGGCCTCTCAGCCTCGCTTGATCCTCCTGGAACGTGCTCATGTCTCCTTCCACCAGCCCTTCTCCTCACCCTCCCAGGCTTCCGGAGACATCCCTGCTTCACCAGGGAGGCCCGCAGCTTGGCGGATGGTCCGGCTTCCTGGGAGGGCAGGCATCGAGCCAGCGCTTATCTCACAGCCCCAGCCCCAGCTTCCTGCCTGGCTCCTGGGGGCTCCAGGTGAACGTTGATGGATGAAACCGTTAGCGTGGTTTCTTCTCTGTCCCTGGAACGCTCACTGCACGAGCAGTCGACTCCATGAGTTTGTAGGGGACAGCTTACCCCACATGCCCCTCACTCTAGGATGCCGCAGGCAGTGATGAGTCCTGGCGGTGACGGGCGGCCAGTCCCTGCTGTCCCTCACCCTGCCCACCTGCGGTCGCAAGGTCCAGCGCCCTCCTTATCTTCACACGTGATGTGGCCTTTGGGTGTCGGAACCTCCAGCTTGCACGTAGCTTCCCTTCAAACTCCCTCCAAGCTCCCCACAGCCCGTTTATATGACAGAGCCCAGGCTGGACACACCGGCTTAGGTGGTGGCATCGTGTTGCCTAAATGTCATATTCCTATTTTGTATTTCTTGGTGTCGTGTTTCCTTTTTAACAAGACTGTTCCTTGGCCGACGTACTTATCTATCAAAATGTAGCATACACTATTTAATCAACAGCGGTCAGGTAGGATTTCAGTTCCAGTCTTTTAGGCTAAAATGGAAGCTCTGCCTGAAGGTTTCTTCCCTGCTCACGTAGGTTCTGTGCAGAATCACCAGTCAGTGCCTGCGTGAAGGAAGTAGAGAAGGCCTCATCCCTTAAGGAACCTTGACTTAGTAACCGAACTCCCTAACGAGGCTGTTGTTCAGACGTTACGGAGTGCAGCCCAGCTGCACACAGCACTGGGGTGTGTGGTGTCCTGGTTTTGTGTTCAGGAGTCTTTTCTGTAAACGCCGTGCTCGATGCGTCCGCTCAGGAGGAAGCAGGTCCTGTGGATCCCACAGCCGGCCGGGCTCTCCACCGTCAGCACCGCCCCCTCCTCATTCCATGTGAGAAAAACTGCAGGTGATCTCGAGAGCGATATTCCACTCCTCTGCGTCCCCCGTGGTGCAGCTACGGCCGGTTAGACAGTATTTCAGGCGTGTTTGGTTGACCTTCCTGAAAGTATTAGTGTGAGGCTCCTCCTTACTTCTGTGGGTTCTCACTCTAGTCGGCACCTTCACAGGTGAGTTCAGCGCAGCTCTGGGAGAGGGATCGTGCCCGCTTGGCAAACAGCGGAGCCTGAAGGTCGGGTCACAGGTGGAGCCCGGGGTTCAGTTCTCTCTGCTGTTGAACAAGCCCCCATGGCTTGGGGGCTTAACTCAGCTGTTTGCCATTCCTCTCATTCTGTGACCTGCCCGGGGCTCTGCGAATGTGAACAGGCGACCCCGGGGCACAGTTCTGCAGTGGCTGCCAGTGCTCCTCAGGGCTTGGCTGGGGCCTGGTGCGGACCAGCCTCGTCCCTTTGTATCGATCAGAGCCTCTCAGGGAATTGAGGACAGCCCAGCTTCAAGGGGGAGTGACTTCCACCTCTGCGTGTGAGGCACAGAACACGTCCTCCAGGAGGGAGAGGAATAGATGGCGTCCGTTTTGGAGACTGTCCTTCACAGGCAGGTTCCAGCGCAGTTTTGGGAGAGTCCTACTTCCTTTCTGCTGAAAGAGGGAGGAACACTGTAGCCTGCTCTGCGTGGGCCCTTAGGGCTTCCTTCCTGTTTTGCACCCCACTTTCTTGTTTCCCTCTGGAAAAGAAAGAAAGGGAGCTACACTTAATTCTCTTTCCTATACCTACTCCAAATCTACAAAATAGTCAGGAATGAAGAATTTACCGATGAGAATATAGCAGTGTTGATCTAGGAAAACAAAATGGCTTTTGGCTAAAGGCTGTCCTTATTTAAACGTTAGTACTGCTGGAGACAGATCACAAGTGGTGCCCAGGGGCTCAGCCACCTCCACATGCCAGAAGCCAGAGCCGAGCACCCAGGCTTCAGGAGCCTCGCCCACCTGCTGCCCGCACAGCCCTCCAGGTGTAAACAAGAGGGAGAGGGACTGAAGTTGGGTGGTCACACTATTACTTTGTACATCTAAACTGTTTTAAGTATTTCAAATAAAACAGGTGACGTGAAGGGAACCTCAGGTGGAGTTTCACAAACAAACTAAAGCGCCTCCCCGTGTAGATGCCCAGGGAGGCTGGGGCTCCCATGAGGCCGGCTTTCCATCTCAGGGCAGGGGCAATGGCGGGGCCGACGTGTCTGAGGCCGACACGGGTGCCCCACGCACAGCACAGCCTGTCCCCTACTGCCCTTGATCTGACCAGCCGGGCTGCGGAGGTCCATCACGGGCCCTTTCCTGCTTCGGCTCCGTGCTGTGGCCACATTTGTTTCCGTGTCACTGTGTTTTGCTGTTCAGTGGTTCTGACCCCGGTCCCTGTGGTCTCAACTCCGATCTGTCTAAGCTGGTGTCCGAGCCTCCGTATGCCTGCCTTGCCCGCCCGTCGCCCCCCTTTGTTCTAGCCAAACGGGCTCTCTCCCCGCTCCACGCCCCCCCTTTGAAAGATCTGTCAAAAACCTAGAGACGTTAGACCCGCTCCTCAGGAGTACGTCACACTTTGTGGGTGTTTGACCTGTTCTGGACTTTAAGGTCACCTTCCGTTTGTTTCAAACAGGTACAATGAAAAATTTTCATCATCACAAACACTTACTTTTGGCCTAGAGCTGGCTCTAAACTAGTAGTTTTTGTCTGATAGGCAGGAACCTTTTTCAGACCCCAGACACCTCTCGCTTCAGGCAGAATTCGCTGTGTGTGTTGGTTTAGCCTGATTCCAGGTGAGCCAGGCTGTGGGGCAGGAGCAGGTTGTTTCTGAGGAATCCTTGGAGAGAGAAGATGCTTTCCTGTTTCCTGTCCCTGTTCCCTCTCCCTGGGCCCAGTTTATTCAGCAGTCGTGTTTCAAGCACCGGTCAGATGCCAGGCTCGGCCCTAGCACCACCAGGGACGCAGTAACGATAAGTCCTCATCCCCATCCTCAGGCTGACACAGGGTGCAGGAGCTGCTGGGAGCCCCAGGGAGCATGCACGGGGGCCCCGAGGGAGTGGTTTCTTGGGGCAGGTGAGTTGGGCTACTCAGATGGAGGTTTCAGAAGATGGCACTTGAAGCAGCATAGGGAAAGTGTGAGGTGTCAGTGAGGACGTAGGGGAGACGACCCCAGTGGTGAGGAAGTAACTTGTACCCTTTGCAGAGACTGTGCTAAATATTGGAGGCTTTAAAATTGAGTAAGATGTCAACTTAGGTTGAAATGCAGCAAAAAATAAAATGGATTAAGGGATGGATAGAGAGATGTATGTGTGATAAAGCAAACAGCAAGTTGTTCGCTGTCAAATCTGGTGGTTGAAATACAGGTGCTCACTGTAAACATCTTTTCACTTTATGTTTGAAACTTTCAAAATGAAACATGAGGGAGAAATTTGAGCAAGCCCATGCTCTCTGCCCTCCAAGTGTCTGCATGTCCAGGCTTTGAGGAGTCTCTCTGGTAACACTTAGCAGTGCCCCCGGAACGGTTTTCACAAATAGATTTGCTTATTGTTGCCTGGCTACGTGGTTTTCTTCCTAAAAGCATTGTTTTCTTATTCAGAGGATTTTAATCTTTTCCAGCCATTATTTCAGTGTCTAATTCTAAATGACAAATTGCTTTTTCTAGATTTATTTATGAAACAGAGCATCACAATGGCATAGCAGAATTACTGGAAATACTGGGAAGGTAAGTTGTCTCTTTGTTATCGGTAGCGAAAGGCCTTAGATGGAATTTATGCCAAAATGATCCAGTTCATTGCATTCCACAGCCCCCTCCCCACGGCAAGGCAATTTAAACCGTTCTCTAGAAGGACGTAAAGAAGCCTCACTTGCTCGGTGCTTTGTGACCGCCTGGAGGGGTGGGATGGGGAGGGTGGGAGGGAGGGAGACGCAGGAGGGAAGGGATGTGGGAACAGATGTATATGTGTGACTGATTCACTTTGTTATAAAGCAGAAACTAATAAAAAAAAATAAAAAAAAAAGAAGCCTCACTTAATGGCCAGGGCTAGTGAGCTCTTGGATCAGAACTAAATGACACTAAATGACAAACCTCTCCCATCCCTATGGTTGCATACGTAGATTCTGTTTCATGTACCTCAGGAGCATTACTATGGGAACACAATTTCAATTATTTCCTCAGGAGCAGTGTTAAAAATAGTTACATTAAGGTTTATATTTGACACTTAGAAGAAGAATAGGTCGTTTATTGTACATTTGGGGTATCGAGTAAATGCTAATGTGTTGCTTTGATTTTATAAATTTTTCATATGTATACTTATAAAATAATTAACATTTCAAAATTTCATCGTCTTAATCCAGGTAGAGTTCTTGCTTGCTATCTTTATTATTTTTTTTTTTATTAATGACCTATAGGTTTTCTGTCAGACCTCCTAACTCACTGATTCCCAAACAGAGTTCCTCAGGGTTCCACGGCTGAATAAGCTTGGAAGTGCTTTTTCCCCAGCACCTTACTTGGGGATTCAGTGTATGTTAGCAGCTAAAGGTTTTGAGGAGTCCTGCAGGGAAGAAACTGTACTCGTGGTTCACCTCATGATTCCCAGAACTATCTGAACACAGTAAGCTTTTCAAAGGAACACTGTTGTCATCTGGTAGATCTATGGTCCAGCCCTTCTGAAGACAACTCTCCTTGCTGTTTCAGATACAATGTAAAACAAACGACAGTCCTCGTGGAGAACTCTACACTGACACATTCCCGGGTTTCTCTCTCCCAGCAGAGTGTAGTGAGTGCTTGAGTGGGTGCCCTTACTAGCTGTCCGGCCTTACTTAACCACTGTCGCCTCCCATTTCCTTATCTATAAAATGGAAAGATACTCATATTCACGTCTGAGGTTGTTGCAAGGCTGGGGTGAACTGAGTAAAGTGTCCAGAGGGCCTGCCACACCGCACGCAAGGGCCTCAGAGGTCCTCTCCTGTCCCCTCATTTGAACGCACACACCATCCTGGAGGCCACTTCAGGCTTACCCTGCCTGCAGCTCCCATGTGCCCCAGGCTCATGAAGGAGGGACCAATTTAGAAATCGCTTGAACTGCTTCTGCAGCTTGCAGGAACTTACCTCGTTATAAAGCCAAATAGATAAAATACTTGATGTCACAAACAAAAGCTTCAGCTTGGAGGTTAAGAGCAGGGGACCCCCTTTCCTTGCGGAAGGGAACAGCTTTCTTATTGATTTTGAAACAACGCCAGTTTGCACACCCAGCCTCTGTTCTGCCAGCACGAGCATAGTGAGGCAGGATTTCTCTGGGGAAGTGTGAATTCCTAAAGATGGTGAAGGCCGGAGGAGGGTGCTGGCGTTCCACCCGAGCTACTACCCGGTCTTCATGGCCCTGCCTAAGGAAGGAGGTTTTGCCCCCAGAGACTCCTGCTCTTCTGGGTAGCTCCCTGTAAACTCAGAATTTTTAAATTGTCCTGTAGTTACAAGATAAAAATGACTGTACTTCCCTGAAGGTATTTAATGATCTTTTAATTTCTGCTACTCTCCTCCCTCCTTTCTTCCGACACACATAGTTTGCTTGCTGGTTTTCACGCTGAAAACAAAAACTGAAAGAAAAACAGAAAGATTATGTTTTTTAATCTGGAACTTGTAAATATTCAAACTTTGGATAAATTGTGTTTTCACAGTATAATTAATGGATTTGCCTTACCACTAAAAGAAGAGCACAAGATTTTCTTATTGAAGGTGTTATTACCTTTGCACAAAGTGAAGTCTCTGAGCGTCTACCATCCTCAGGTAAGGGCTCCTCCCGTGGTGTTGGTGGGCCCCAGGAAGGAGCTCGTCCATCTCTGCTTGGACATCAGTGAACTCAGGATATTGAGCCCCAGCCTCTAACTGGGAGTGTTTTGTCTCTTATATCACAGTGTTGACTTGGGTGTCAGGGTTCTGGTGATGAATGAAAGGATAAGGGAGTAAAGAGAGATTGTTTTTGAGAAAATCAGAAAAACCTCAGGAAAGGAGAATTTCAAAATTGGTTGTAAACTGAGAAGGGAGTGGCTCACGCGATGAAGGGGTCAAGGAGGACCTCTCAGGAAGGCTTCCCGTGGTGGGACTGAAACCTAGCACCTCAAAGACAACGCCACTGTGTCCACGGCCAGTAAGATGGCTTAAGAAAAAGTTGTTGGGGGACTTCCTGGCAGTCCAGTGGTTAGGGCTCCATGCTTCCACTGCAGGGGGCATGGGTTCGATCCCTGGTCAGGGAGCTAAGATCCTGCATCCTGTGTAGCGTGGCCAAAATATATATATTTCAAAAAAGAAAAGGGTTTTTTTTTTTAAAAAAAAAAAAAAACCTGTGGGGTTTTTATAACTTTGTGGTTATACTGAAAATCTGATCCATAAGTGGTTTCTAACTGGTTGGTCAGCTGCGTTTCCCCAGGAAGTCTACGTTTTCCTTCACTCTTACTATTCTAAGTTCCGTACAGACAGAATGTAAGCTACACTGACTGCAGCGCAGAAGGTTCTAGGGAGATGCCCGGTCACTGTGGGTGCAGGGCGGGTGGGCCCAACATCTGGGTCCAAGGACCAGGAACCCCCATTCTGCGGGACCTCCCTCGGGGAGTTTGCCTCATGGTATCAGAAAGGTGTGTCCTTAGATGATTCTAATGACACTGGCTTCCTGGGAAATCTTTTTTTTTTTTTTTTTTTTTTTTTTTGTGGTATGCGGGCCTCTCACTGTTGTGGCCTCCCCCGCTGCGGAGCACAGGCTCCGGATGCGCAGGCTCCGGATGCGCAGGCCCAGCGGCCATGGCTCACGGGCCCAGCCGCTCCGCGGCATATGGGATCCTCCCAGACCGGGGCACGAACCCGTATCCCCTGCATCGGCAGGCGGACTCTCAACCACTGCGCCACCAGGGAGGCCCGGGAAATCTTTTACTTAGAGTTTTTTCCTCTGATTCCTATTAACTGGTATTATCTTTACATCCAGCCAGTTTGTTATCATGTTAGTTGTTCTGTATGAGAAATTAATAGTTTAGGAATTTAAGATGGAAACAGATTTTAATTTGCTTTTTCCCAGCAGTTAGATTACTTGTCCATTACAGTCTCCAAAAAGGGCACCAGAAAACTCCCACCAAACCTGGCCTTGCTTGTCGGTGTTGGTCTAAAAGACTGTTTCCTGGTTTATTTTAGCTTTCTGATGTTCCTTCTGCAGTTGATCTGTGTTGCACATTGATCCTGGGGTCCCTCCCTCAGAGCCCCTCCCAGAGCCTCCGGCGGGGCCACTGGACGGAGCCTGAGTCCACCCAGGAGAAGGGCTGTGGGGGACAGTGCGGGCAGGGGACAGCGCTGATCACATCCGGCCCTGTCTCCCCACAGGAAGATGTCTAACGGTGATACAGCATTTCCATGTTAAAATGGAATATTAATACTTTTTCTCCTCTTACTGTAGCTGGCATACTGTGTAGTGCAGTTTTTAGAAAAGGACAGCACCCTCACTGAACCGGTAAGTATACCCCCTCTGGTCAGGGCCTTGTGATGTAGTGTGTGTGTCTTTTAAGTGTCAGTATCACAGTCTGGCTGCTTCACCAAGACAGCTTCTTCATCTTAAGTTATAACACTAGTAAACACAAACTGATTTCATTCCTGTGTTACAAGTTTTCAAACTAGTGATTTTAACTACAAGTTCCCTTGTCGAAGTGATTGTTCATGTAAGAAGATGGCCGTCTTCTCCCTTATTGCATTTTACTCTGAACGGCATCCTGCTAGATCACGTGCGGTTTAATACTCCCACGTCGCTTGGTTTAACAGCATAGGTCACTGGCTTCAGTCAGAGGAATTGTAGCAAGGATTCAACATGCTTGTACTAAAGAGATTTTACTGTCTTGAAAATTCTTTCCAAGTTATAGTGGCACTGTTTTATGGTCATTGGATCATAAATGAACGTTCGATTGCTACTGGTCAGTGTTTAGATTTCTAAGTTTCTTGGCATTTTATCTTTATTAAAAATAAAAAGGCTATTGTAGCCAAGATTCACAAAGTCGGGTGTGTCAGGTGCCAGTTGAAGCATTTGAATACACTTTTTTATCAGCTTTATTGAGACGTAATTCACATGCCATACAGCTTACCCACTTAAAATGTATGATTCATATGGTAGACCTAGGTTTTATATTTCTTGTGAACCCAATCAGGAACTAGAATATAGCCTAGAATATAGTCCTATACACATAACATGTCCTTAGAAAATACTTAGTAGTAATTTGATAATTATTAGCATCATGATTTAAATTAGTAGATCTAGTACAGGAACAAATTTTGTTCTATATGTAACCTGCTTTTCATATGATGGTATACAATTACTGTTGTTTACTTCTCACCAACTGTCTTGCACCTTGCAATTTGGAATTTTAGTCCTCAGCATTAAAATGTTTTTGGTATTTCTTCCTGTTCCAGGACAAAAATCAGAAAAATCAAAGGTATTTGTTTAATAAATTGCTGTACTTAAAAAAATGTATGATTCAATGGTTTTTAATATATTAGGTTATTAATTTTTTTCAATTGTGGTAAAATATACTATATAACAAAATTTGCTGTTGTAAGTGTACAGTTCAGTGGCATTAATTACATTCACACTGTCGTGCACCTGTCACCACCGTTTCTAAAACTTTATCATTTGCCCCAAACAGAAACTCTGTCTTCGTTCAATAGTAACTCCCCACTTACCCTGCACCCTCCCCCTGATAACCTCGAGTCTACTTTCTGTCTGTGAATTTGACGGCTCTAGATACCTTATGGAAGTGGAATCATACAGGATTTGTCCTTCTGTGACTGGCGTTATTTCACGCAGCGTAATTTGCTCAAGGTTCACCTATATTGTTGTGTGTGCCAGAAATTCATTCCTTGTTGTGGCTGAATAGTATTCCATTGTATGGCTAGACCACATTTTGTTTATGCATTCATCTGTCAATGGAAATTTGAGTTGTTTCCACATTTTGGCTGTTGTGAATAATACTGCTATGAACATGTGTGTGAAAATCCCTGCTTTCAGTCCCTTTGGGTATATACCCAGTAGTGGGATTGCTGAGTCATGTGGTAATTCTGTGGTTAGCTTTTTGAGGAAATGCCATACCATTTTCCACAGCAGCTGCACCATTTTGCATTCCCATCAGTGGTGCACAAGGGTTCCAGTTAATCCACATCCTCGCCAACACTTGTTATTTTCCATTCTTTTTTATTATAACCATCCTAGTGAGTGTTTTTTGATTTGCATTTCCCCAATGACTAGTGACCTTGGGCATCTTTACACATGTGTGTTGGCCATTTGTGTTTCTTCTTTGGAGAAATATCTTTAAGTTCATTGCCTTTTTTTTTTTTTTTTTTTTTGCGGTACGCGGGTCTCTCACTGTTGTGGCCTCTCCCATTGCGGAGCACAGGCTCCGGATGCACAGGCTCAGTGGCCATAGCTCACGGGCCCAGCCGCTCCGCGGCATGTGGGATCTTCCCGGATGGGGGCACGAACCCGTGTCCCCCACATCGGCAGGCGGACTCTCAACCACTGCGCCACCAGGGAAGCCCGGTCCATCCATCTTAAATGGTAGATAGAAAACTCTGACTTGGCACGAGCACAAAGCTACCTCAAGCCCCCTACACCCAGTCCCCAATATTTCCACCCAGAACCACTTCATCTCTTAATCTCCTGCAGCAGAGATAACATAATTGCACTCTCGATTACAGAAAGCAGATGAATTTTCTGTACATTAAAAATGTTCAGACCCTCGCCTCAGTAAATTCCTTCCTTTGAAATTTCATGTATTATGACAATACAAAGCCCATTTTGTCTTACTTCAGCATCGAAAGCATGTAGGTAATTAGATGAAGGTGTACACTCTCATGAAGGTGCTGGGAAGGGCATTCGGCCTGCGTGTGCGTCTCATGGTCCTGCACCTGTGGCTCCCCGAAGTCTGTGTGTGTCCAGGTTCAGGAATTGTTAAAGTCTGATCCGTTTAAAAGACGTTTGTTGCTCCTGTCTGTAATCTGTAACTAATATTTTTATTTGTAAACTTTGTACAGTGCCCAAAAGCTTTCTGGGCATGTTGAGCACTTTTCCACCCACCTGTCTCTTGAGGCTGATTGAGTTTTACTCTGTGGCCTTTTTCCCTGGTGTTTCAGGACAAGAGAGGGGCTCCCTGGGACGCCAGGCTGGCCTGCCTTCCCTAGCCACCCCCTCCCCCCACCCCGGGAGCAGGCCGTCTGTTGGGTTTCCCCAGGAAAGCTCAATCCTGAAGTGCGCCCAGCAGCAAGCAGCCATTGTTGGCTCAGAGTAGCATTCCCCGAGCAGACCCCAACTCTGCAAAATGCAGGCACCCTCGGAAGCAGCTGAAACGTTGGGTATTGGTCATAGGTCATTCCAAATAGCGTGAAAAGTGAGCCCAGCATATACCTCTGATTCCAGAAATAATACCTTTTCCAGAGACATTGAACAGCTAAATCGCGTCCTATAGTTCACAGCTTAATGTATTTCTCCTAATAAAATTCCATTTGCCAAATGACAAGGAATGGTGGGTTTGTGAGGTGATTTGCATCTGCTGTGTTCTTAAAAGTGATGCCAATACACAGAGTATAGTAGGTACCCAAACATCTGTTAAATGCTTTTGAGCAAAAAGTAGGAAAATCATTAAATGATGCATTTTAAAAAATAATCTCTCTTTTTTTTTAAATTAATTAATTAATTTATTTTTTGGCTGCGTTGGGTCTTCGTTGCTGCTCGTGGGCTTTCTCTAGTCACGCTGAGTAGGGGCTACTCTTCGTTGCAGTGCGCAGGCTTCTCATGGTGGCGGCTTCTCTTGTTGCAGAGCACAGGCTTTAGGCGCGCGGACTTCAGTAGTTGCAGCACGTGGGCTCAGTAGTTGTGGCTCGCGGGCTCTAGAGCACAGGCTCAGTAGCTGTGGCACACAGGCTTAGTTGCTCCATGGCATGATCTTCCCGGACCAGGGCTCGAATCTGTGTCCCCTGCGTTGGCAGGCAGATTCTTTTTTTTTTGTTGGGGGGGGGGGTTGGTTGTTTTTTTTTTTTTGCGGTACGTGGGCCTCTCACTGTTGTGGCCTCTCCCGTTGCGGAGCACAGGCTCCGGACGCGCAGGCCCAGCGGCCATGGCTCACGGGCCCAGCTGCTCCACAGCATGTGGGATCTTCCCGGACCGGGGCACGAACCCGTGTCCCCTGCATCGGCAGGCGGACTCTCAACCACTGCACCACCAGGGAAGTCCAATAATCTCTCTTTAAAGACAGTTGTGTCATAAATTTTTGCGTCAGACTCCAAAACTAGGAGCACTTTTAAAGTAAATTTTGGAATTTTATAAAGAGTAAAAATATAAAAGATTGTCCAGGAGCCTGAAGGTCAAAAGCATCAAAACAGAGCTGTCCTAAATGAATGTTGTTGAAAAGCCCCTTGATTCTAACTGCTCTGAGGACTCACAGGCTGGCCTGTGAGC
Organism: Mesoplodon densirostris; assembly: GCF_025265405.1. Lineage (NCBI taxonomy): Eukaryota > Metazoa > Chordata > Mammalia > Artiodactyla > Ziphiidae > Mesoplodon > Mesoplodon densirostris. The sequence goes on along the minus strand of NC_082664.1, from coordinate 4,296,736 downwards.
ACAATTGGCATGATCTGCGGAGCCAGAAATGACTGGTGAATGGAAACCACCAGCCAATCTGAAAGCATGAGCATTTGCAGTGATTTTCACAGCAGTCCTGAGGCTGGGGGCCGGGATGATGGGTCCAGAAATCTCTGTGTTAAGGCTAAACAGCTGCTTTAAGTAACAAGTTGCAGTTGTACAGTTAGGTGTGCAAGTATGTATATGTGCTTTACATGTACGTACATAAATGTTTTGGATCTCTGTACTGTTTTAAGTAGCTAAACTCTTAGGGGTGTTGTTGATCTGCATGCCAAATCTGATAGTTTTGGGTGAAGAACCTTTACTGGTAGGAAATTTGGGAACTGCAGGAACATGATAACAGAAAGGTTGCCCAGCAGAAACTGCCTGTCTGATGGGCAGGGAACACAATGCCCAACACTCACCAACCGCCTGACTGGACGTGCCCCGCAGGGAGCGGCTTCACAGGCTGCTCTGGGCGGGGCCCCAGCCAAGGCCAGGCTGCCACCCCCTCGCTGCGGCCAGCAACTCCTCAGGCACTTGCGTGGGTCTAGTAATAAAGTCTTCTCAGCAGCCCCAGGGCGAGGGTCTTCGTGCCCCCAGTCTTTGATGAGGGCTCTGGGGCACTGAGTGGTGGGCACCAGCCCGTGGCCACACACAGAGGGCTTGCTAACATCAGTGCTTGACATCTCTCTTTCCGATGTGTTTTAGCACGACTGAAAACACTGTGTACACACACTGTGTATGTATATTTGTGTACAAATATATATGAACAGTCAATTAATTTGAGAGAAAAAACCGATTGTGCCCCTGTGTATATGTCTCCACACTAAGATACATATACGAATTCACATGCTCTGTGTTTCTCCACTGGTCTTGTTCTCTCTGAATTCTCCTACCTGCCTCTTTTTTTTTTTTTTTTTTTTTTAAGGATCTGACTCTTACTGAGATGGTAGTTAATCAGAGTGGGTCACATAAATTAAAACTGTGATTCTAAACCATATAAAATTAGACCTACCTCTCTAATTATAAAAAACCCACATTCTGATGTACTGAATCACTGTTCCTTCTACAAGGAAAAAAGCACCACCTCATCTTGTGGCTTTGCAGAGGGGACACCTTACTGAAGAAACAGAGGGCATCACACTGTGTGTTGTCTCTTCCGTAGGTGGTGATGGCACTTCTCAAGTACTGGCCAAAGACTCACAGCCCAAAAGAAGTCATGTTCCTAAATGAACTAGAAGAGATTCTAGATGTCATTGAACCATCAGAGTTTGTGAAGATCATGGAGCCTCTCTTCCGGCAGTTAGCCAAGTGTGTCTCCAGTCCCCACTTTCAGGTATGCGGCCCGGAGACAGTGGGCTCGTGTCACTTCCCTTTGGAGCTGGTAGGTCGCAGTGTGTAGCTGGTGATGTTCTGCTTCTCGGGTAATTTGAAGGTAATATTCAAGCTTTTGCTTCAGTGTATTTCAGAGTAAGATCCTGAGACTTCAGCTCTACAAAATACACTCTAGCACCTCGTCCCCCCTTGTCGCTGAAAACGTGTTTCTCAATAAGAGTAATTAAAGACAGCTTCTCTGTAAACGACCTCTGGCTCTATGTTCACTGGGTTCCCAAACGCACACAACCTTCTTCTCCACAACTTGAGTGATCAATGCTTACGGAGAATATAAAACTGTTTAGCTTTGCGTTCCCTCCCTCCATAAGCTCTTCATTTCTGACATATGTGAGTTTGTGTCCCTTTACCCTTTAAAAAACAGTAATGGTTCTGATTTTTGTACCTTCCACATTCCTGGGTGAGAGGTGCCTTGGTCGTGCCACTTCCCACTTCTCCTGATGTCCTCCTCACACCTTCTGAGCCCCTTTCAAAGGTCATCATCCCCAGTGGCTTTTCCAGCCTGTCTGCCTCCTTTTAACATATCGGGGACCCCATCTTTTTGTATCGTTGAGACGGTATTTGTTGTGAACTCATCGTGAACAAGGTAGAAATCTAGGCACAAAAGGAGCAAAACCTCCCAGTCACCAGGGAGTCGGCAGCCCAGCGGCAGAGGGGAGATGTGTCGGCACAGCCCCAGGTGACATCCATGTCTGCGTTGCCGGCGGTTTCGGAACTGGCCGCCTCGGTGGCCTCCGCCCCTCCCGCGTTACCTTGCTGCCCTCCCTGCTGTCATCTCACATCCCCTCCCTCCAGTGCCTCTGCAGGGACAGGCCCCGCCACCACCCATTTTAAGCGGAAGCCACGTTTCCGCACACACGCCAGCACTCCCTACCTTCCCCTGCTGCTGTTCGCCACACGACTTAACACTTCGAATAAGTCAGACAATTCGCCCACCGTTTGTTTACCCCCATGGAACATAAGCTCCACGAAAGCAAGGATTTCTGCCTCACCTGGTTCACTGCAGAATCCTCAGTGCCAGACGGCACTGCCCGTGGTGTTAGACGCATAATAGATGGGTGGTGGATGGCTGACGGACAGGTAAAACGAACTCGTTTGACTTGCCTCCTCGGCATCTAGACCGTGTCTAGCAGAAATGTTCATTGAACTCATGAAAAAATGAGTGACAGTGATCTTGACAGACAGGAAGTCATCTGCCTCTCTGTTGAAGGCCCTTCAGGGTTACAGTCTAGAGTATTTTAATTTGTAGAAATAATAATCTTCCAATCCAGTATAATTCGTTTTCCTATTTACATGTGTAATGGAACGCTTTAATCATCACACACAGCAGTCGTGCCCTCCGTCTTTCAGGTGGCAGAGCGAGCGCTGTATTACTGGAATAACGAGTACATCATGAGTCTCATCAGTGACAACGCAGCAAAGATTCTGCCCATCATGTTTCCATCCTTGTACCGCAACTCAAAGACCCACTGGAACAAGTAAGAGAGGCCTGGCTGCCGTCAGATCTGGCCATCTTTAAATTTTGCATATTTTGCTGATACTTCAATTACGATTGAATCCAAGTCTGACTATCAGTTAAAAAACAAGATGCTGACTTCTTTGTGGGCTGTAATCAAGCAGAAGTGTAGGCTGTATCTTGGCCTTCCGTTCACGTCCTTATCCCCGTGCCGAGCCCACGTAGGGCCTATTGCCTCACTCCCCACCCCCCCATCTCATCCCCGGCGGAGTCGGGAGCAGCATCTTCCGGGCCGCCTCCTAAGTTCCCTCCGGAACAGTTAAAGATTGTCACAACCTCAGGGCTCAGTCCCTGCAGGGGCACAGTGGCCACCCCACATGCGGGAGCCCCAGAGCCCTGCTGACACTCACCCTGGGGAGCCAGAGAGAAGAGCAGGTGACCTGAACACCACTGGGAACCTTGACATCTGCCCCTGCTTCTCTCCTTTGTTCTATCACTTGCTGAGGATGAACAGACTGATTGACTCAGTGGTCATCTCCCGAGACCTTAGTAGTCAGTATGGATGCCATGTCACCCATGCCATCGTCTCTGCTGAACTGGTACTTGTGAAATGTGGGCCATTGAAATGGGCTGATAAGTTGGGAGAGGAAGTAGTCTGTGGTGGAGGAGGGGAGGGAGACAGATCAAAAAAGATGAAGCGTTCTGAGTTTCAACACGAAGCTTTCGTTACAGGACGATACATGGCTTGATATACAACGCGCTGAAACTCTTCATGGAGATGAACCAAAAACTATTTGATGACTGCACCCAGCAGTTTAAAGCAGAGAAACTGAAGTAAGTTGCTCCTTTCAAGAGTTATTCTTTCAAGGATTTTTTTTTCCTTAATCCTGAAAAAACCTCGCCCATTAGTTTGTCCTAAAAAGTTATTCTTCACTTTAAAGCAAAATCAGCCCTTTTGTACTTGAAAAGCAAATTAAAACTTTGTTATGATAACTTATTTTCAAAGAAAACATGTTTAAAGTTAGCTATTCTCTGGGAATTCCGTGGCGGTCCAGTGGTTAGGACTCAGCGCTTTGACTGCGGTGGCCCCAGGTTCAATCCCTGGTCTGGAAACTAAGACCCTGCAAGCCGCACGGTGCAGCCAGAAAAAAAAAAAAAAAGTTAGCTGTTCTCTCCGTTACGCTACTTGTTTAATCATTGCAAAAAGTGCATGTATAGTCACGAATTTAACTTTCAGGGTCTTTGCTTTTCTCAGGGGACACTTAAAGACAATAATGTGTAGTAATTTTTCATGTTTATCAGGCAGGAATTTGAACTGTATCCTGTAAGGTTTATATGAAAGAGCAGGAATCTTCATCCAGCATAGCTTTATTGTTCTAATTTGTTGATCTCCATAAATTCAGGCGTTCTCTGGAATCTAGTGCCAGAGTCCCTCACAAAATCAGGGCCCTGCTCTCATGCTGTGAGGACTTCAGAACCCACATCTTTCCGGGGACAGGCTAGATTAGGGGTCCCCAACCCCGGTTAGGAACCAGGCCACACAGCAGGAGGTGAGCGGCGGCAAGAGGAGCTTCCTCTGCCGCTCCCCACCACTCGCATTCCCAGCTGAACCATCCCCTCCCCCACCCCCGAGTCCGTGGAAAAGTTGTCTTCCTCGAATCAGGTCCCTGGTGCCAAAAAGGTTGGGGACCGCTGGGCTAGACAACTCTGTCCCTAGGCTGTGCTAGTAACAGTATGATTCATTAATTATCAAAATCACATCTTCAGAGTCAGGTGTGGACTGCGAGCAGATTTGATTCTTTGTCGCTTGAAGCCGAGGTAGATAAACTCTGAATGACTGTAATTCAAACTGCAGTGCATATGTAACGAAGTGCCATGTTCATTCCTTAGACAGTATGTGTTTACCTATGTGCAAGGCCCTGTTACGGGTTCTGGCAACACAGCAGTGAATAAGACAAACAAAAACCCCTGCCCTTATGGAGTTTACATTCTGGGTGGTGTGGAAAGAGAAAGACAGCAAAATACAAATGAGTAAGACATAGTGTGTGAGGGACAATGACAAATGAAGCAGGAAGGGGCACAGGGAGCCAGCTGTGGGCTCTTTAAACCTTCAGGCTGCCCGGCCCATTCCTGCCTCAGCTGAACGCAGTGTTCGGGTGTGAAATATGTGAACATCGGGGCTTTTCTAACGGCACATCCTCTTTCATGGAACATCACATTTCTGAAAGGGACCTTACAGATCATGTAGCACATTTACTGGATTAAAAAAAAAGAGTTGGTCCCATGATAAGTAATGTACTGAAGGTCATGCGCCTTGTTGGTGTGGATCTACAGGCTGTGCCTCTGTAAGGACCTGGTTCCTTCACGCTGAGGTGTGGTCTCACTTTTCATGAGTATGTAAACTTCTCACCAAAATCATGTAGGTCCTGTGATGAAGCAACAAAACAAGGGGAAGGAAGGAGACATAGATGTGCTTGTGCAAATGTTTCTAAGAGCTTAAATTCTTAGAGATGTTAAATTTTTGGTGTATTTATATTTTTAACTCTTTTCCACTAAGCCCAGTTTCTTTTTTTTTCCCGTTATGTACCTTGTGGTCACCACTGTGACATACGTGGAATAAGACCAGACAGTGACAAAGGGGAAATAGGTGTTGTGTTGCTGGCCTTGTTCCCCCTTAACGTTTTCTCTCTTAAATTTGATTCGTTCTCTAACACCAATGACATTTTACTATTTTTCAGAGAGAAGCTAAAAATGAAAGAACGAGAAGAAGCGTGGGTTAAAATAGAAAACCTAGCCAAAGCAAACCCCCAGGTACTAAAAAAGAGAGTAACATGAAAATGTCTAGGGTGTAACTTGAATGTTTTTATGAGATAGGAGTGTGGATTCATCGTGAGAGGGGAGGGAAAGTAATTTCACTAACACTGTATATGAAAATATCTGCAATAAAAATACTTTTCAACTTTTGTACAAGTACTTATTTTGCCCCACAAAGGTTTTTACCACAGAATTGACATTTTTTTTATTATTATGCTTTTTAAATAAGATATGAACCTTATGAATATACTGTGGTAAAAAGAAAGTCAGGATACAAGCTCTGTTTTGGGCCAAGATTGTAATTTGCTTTCTCAAATGTCATAGATGCTGTAGTTCAAACAATATTTTCCTTTCTTTTTAATATCAAATTAATTCTAAAGGAAAAGAAATTAGATTTGAAATAGATTAAGTATGAAGTCAATGTCCTCTTTCCTAAAATGAGGTTTCTGCAGGCTGAGCCTTTCTCGTTAAAAGTTGACCGACTTATGTCATCTTAGCCGCTAATCCTTTCTCCCATCCCAGCACGCCCTGGTAGGTGGGCACCAATGACGTGTCTTCTGGAACTGCCAGCACTGAAGCAGTGTCCCCCGATGCATTACCTCGGCCTGACCCCCGAGGGCTGGGGGTTGGAGCCGTGTCCCGGCAGACGTTCTTTCTGATGCTATGTGCCTGTCCGATTATCACTGAAAATCATTTGCCCCACTAAGAATTCTCAGGCTGTCCTCAGCTCCCCAGAAAAGATTTTACTTTCTGAGGAAAACTGCTCAGCTACCCCTAAAATCCTGAAAGGTTCAATACGGTGAACCAGATTACAAGCTATCTATTTATTTTCTTTGGTGAGAGGTACACATAAATCATTATTATCTCAGTTGCTATGTGTGTTTTCAATCTCTCTGATGTTTAATAAAAACTGATACATGAATACAGAGTTAAAAGTATGTACTTTACCTATATAACAGCATACTGACTTGTATTCCCTCTGATAAAACTATAATCAAGACACAAACCACAGGAAAATTGAATGACATCCTTAAGTGTGTGTCCTTGATGCCACCTGAAACAAGTACCTGGCGTTTTTCTAACCATTTTTATTCCATGCTCTCACACAGAAATGCTATTATAGCATGTGAAACTGTGTAGTAGCTAATTTAGGTAGATAGCTATGGGTATGTACCTTTAAGAATAGAATTTATGTTGAACGTGAGGTTAAAATACTGACTGACGTTTGTTGTAAGACACAGTAAAAGCATACGTCTGGGGCAGTGTGGGTGGATGGACCCTGCCCGACGGGGCCCAGGCCGTCTTGCTGTGTCCAGACGGCCCCGTGCCGAAGGCAGACGGGTCCCAATCAGGGTCATCAAGGACCCCGTCACACACACCCTTGAGATCAACACTCTTGAAAAACATGTAAACTATATACAGATCAGAGGGTCTGATTTTATTTATTTTCCCTGGAAAATAAGAATGATCTCATAGAAAATTACATAAAGCCTAACATTACAAACGAAGAGCTGGCTGTGATTGTATTAGCAAAGGTGGCCTGGTTTCACTGCTGTGCTATAACAGATGTTCCTTCTAAAATATATATTGTCCTCCTTTCTCTTTTTCTGAACTTTTCCTAAATGTTCTTACATCACATTTTTATTCCTTTGGCTGCTCTGTTTTAAAACGTCTCGGGCAACAGCCTGAGCGCGGTGGGCTTTGCCTGCGTTCACCCCTGCGTTGTGCTGTGGCGCTCTGACTTGAGCGCCATCCTGCTCGCGTCTGCGTGTGAGAACCGTCTGTGACCACACCCCAGCAGGTCCTGTCCGTCCGCATGCTCCAGTCCACCGAGCAGTGTCTGAAACGGAAAGTACTTCGTGGGCTAATATCTCAAAGCTGGAAATGAGGGCCTTGGTACCCGCTGTTCACTCTCTCTCGAGTCCTTTCTAAATTCTAGTCATTGCTTGCCATTTACAACAGCAGCAAAAAGTAAATAGTGTTGTGGGTAATACAGCTTGCGTGCCACTTCCGTAACGAAAACATGTAGGTGGGTTTTTGAAGCCCGATTCCCCATCTCAAATCTGCCGTTTTGAGAAATGATTTAATAGCTTCCTTATTTTAGGTGGGTTCCCAATCCCTCACTCTGTTCACTGGCGTGTACCTAGAAGTCTTCCTGATGCTGACCCTTGTGTTTTCACAGGCTAAGTCTTTCATCTGCTTGGAGATGTGAAAGCAGGTCCCCATCTAGGCCGGTTGGGATTTGGAAAGCTGTGGTCCTTCAGGATTTGGGTTGTTTGTTTTAGCAGTTGTGGCGGTTTCAGCTGGGGTTTTTTAATGTCAGATGCGATTTAATTTTTTTTAAGTCATGAAATAGTGACGATTTCTAACATAAATGTGCTTTTCCTAGTCCACCAAAAGAGGCCATATAACAGTTTTACTCCTGTCTCCCTTCTGTGGGGGTCATGTGAAATGAAGACAAGGCACTTCTGTGAACTTTAAGTGTGGCTCTGGCTCAGTGTTTCTGCCCCTTTGCAATGACAAGACGATGCCATAGGAGGCCCAGGGCACAGAGTCTGGTTGCCTGCCTTTCCTTTGGGAGATGAGCCTCTCTGGGGAAATGTGCCTTCCTTATTTCACCTGTCGAGAACTTCAGCCTCGGGAAGGTTTTTATTCCTAGTGAGACTCCTCTGCCCCCGAGCCTGCTAGTGACATCGATTTCCCATAGGCATTTTGTAGCATCCTTGTGCGTACTTCCCTTGCCCTGAGCCCCAGCAGGGCCTCGGAGCCCGCACTGCTCTAGGCACGGCCGCTGGCAGGGTCCATGTAGAGCGCTGGTGTCCTCTTGGCGTGGCCGAAGCTGAAATGTTGGTTAAGAACCATCCCCGCACCACCCCTCTAGCACTGCAGTGTCTCTGCTCCGTCTGCCCCGCCCAGCTGAGCCCCGGGGGCAAGGCGCCATGCAGACCCCAGCTCCCTGCGCCCAGCAGGTCACCACCTTTCTGGGCAGATGGGTGCCAGCTGCGTGTCCCAAATGGTAGCGCTTTCCCAGGATACAAAAATGAGAATGAGACACGGCCCCAGGTGTCAAGGAGGGGAGCCAGATGGAAGCATAGAGAACCCAATCGCGACGGTCGATGATAGCACGCACTGGGGGTTGTGCTGGCGATGCTGGCGAGAGGCCTGGCCACGCCTTTAGAGAGACACGTAAAGGAAGGCTGGAGGGTAGGGTGGCCACGGCGAGGTGTCCCCATGGCACCGGGACCTTAGCCCCCAAGAGTGCTGGGCCCCCTGGAGGTGGAGCCAGCCTCTTAGAGGCTCACCTAAGAGGCTTAACCAGCCGGGGGCTCAAGGCAGGGGAAGGGACGACTGGGAAACCGAGCTGCTCGTAGACGGAGCCGGAGCGTCACTCATGGGGGAGGGTGGGTGTGGTCTGTGTCAGGGACAGAGCTGGAGAAGGGGCAGGACCCGTGAATTTTATGCACCAAACAGTGTGCAGGTGTCACAGTGTCATCCAGAGCCAGTGGCTTCGGCAGGCTTGTGCTCACGAAGCTCTTCTGGACGCTCGGGAGCTCCTGGGGAAACGTGTGGAGATGCCGCTGCTGGACGGGGCTGACAGGGGTGGCAGGCACAGGGCGCCGCGGGGGCCTGGGTGCCCATCGGGTGGAGGAAACGGAGCCAAGGGTGTGGCTCCCGCGAGGGAGCGGCGCGTTTACCAGGGTGGTGGAGAGGCTGGGCCAGGCGGCCACGGGGACCGGTGGGGGTGTGGGGGGTCGCGGGCGAGGGTCAGTGAGACCCTCGGGGCGTGGGGAGGGGCACAGACTGTCTTCTCAGCAGTGACAGAGGAGCTGGGGGCAGCCGGCGCCACAGGCAGGGAGGGGCAGCTTCAGGGACGACTGTGGCCCCCGCGTGGCCACAGAGCCTGGTGCCCGGCGTCCCGTCAGAGAGGCGAGGCCCAGAGCCGCGGGGGTGAGCCGAGGGGTCGGGGGGAGGAGGGGCTGCTGAGAGCTGAGCGGCCCTCCTGGTCGCCCGCCTGGCGGGAGGGAGGTGGTGAGCCAGGCGGGGCATAGGGGTGGGTGCTGGGTCCCCAGCCCAGGCAGAGGGGCTCGCTGTGGCCAGGAGGGCATGAGCTGGGCACAGGCCCTGGGGGAAGGGGTGCGAGGCTGCGTCTCGGAACCCCAGCTCCCCCTTCACTGGCCTGGGGCCCCGCGGTTAGCGTAGGTACCTCAGCGTTCCCGTCAGCCAAGTGGGATCATAGCAGACACTTTACAGGCTGTGCTTGGAATAGCGCCCAGCTCGCAGCAGACGCACAGAGAGTGGCCACCAAATGCTGAGGACACTCAGGGCTTTCCGTGTGCCTTAGCCCACCCATGCCGTCACAGCCACCTCCGAAGTGATCTCACCCCCACGTCCCACTCACGGAAACAAAGTCAGAAACCCGTCCTGCTCACAGCAGAGCCTGACTTGGCCCAGAACCCAAAGAGAGTGGAGTCCCGGGATGCCCCGTGGGGAACAGCAGCGGCAGCCAAGTGGACCCCACTGACACATGGGCGTACCAGGCCTCCCTCCCGCAGGACCGGCCCTGAGGTTGCAGAGTGAGGTGCCAGCTGTGGGACCCATTGGGGTTGTGTCGTCTGGGAGGAGAGCAGAGAGGCTGTGAGTAAAAGGGTGTGATCAGCGATGGGGTTCAGGCGAGTCTGGAAAATGCCGAGAAGATGAGGACCAGGAGCGAGGGGGCAGGTAGAGGAGGGCAAGGCTGTGTGCAGAGGTTGGGGGCTGGAGGCGGAGGTTTCCGCGGGAAGATGACCAGATCCAGGCTCACAGGGAGTCAGCGGCCCGAGGCTCCGGGGCAGGATGTTGCCCAGCAAGGGGCTGGGACAGTCTGGAATGAGGCGACGCCCGGGCCCAGGCGCTGCAGGTGTAGGCCGCGCAGGGAGCACTTCCCTGCACGCGGGCTCCCTTCAGGAGGGGCCGCGGTGGGTGGCTTGGGCCAGGAGCCCTGGAGCCGAGCCCTGAGCGCTGACCTGACCGAGAGTGACTCCGCGCTTTGCATTGCAGTACGCAGTGTGTAGTCAAGCGAGCACCATGAGCCTTCCGGTGGCAGTGGAGACAGATGGGCCTTTATTTGAAGATGTGCAGATGCTGAGAAAGACAGTGAACGAAGAGGCTCGCCAGGTAAAAGTGCACAGAGCTAAGCTAGGTGCGCTCCTTAGAGACTTGCTTAAGACGTGCCTGTGATTTTAGTGATGTGATAGACAGCAGTGCCTCCAGTGTAAGCTAAAGTGAAAAATTACATGGTGGTAATCTTACAGGAAACATTTCATCCATATATCTTAGATCAAACTAGTAGAAACAGTTTTTTGGTTTTTTTGTTTTTTGCGGTACGCGGGCCTCTCACTGTTGCGGCCTCTCCCGTTGCGGAGCACAGGCTCCGGACACGCAGCCTCAGCGGCCATGGCTCACGGGCCCAGCCGCTCTGCAGCATGTGGGATCTTCCCGGACCGGGGCACGAACCTGTGTCCCCTGCATCGGCAGGCGGACTCTCAACCACTGTGCCCCCAGGGAAGCCCTAGAAACAGTTCTTAAGGATTAAGTATGTGCCTGAAATGTGTTTCTTCATTTACCTTAACAGTAATAATCCCAATTCTTAACTGCAGTCAAATGTTAACGAGAGCAAAGACTCAGAGGTTTGCGGTGATGTCTTCCCTCTCTGCTCCCTCTGCCCCCCTTGCGACTTCTCCTGTGGCCCAGAGGCACCCCTCTTACTTCTCCACAGTTACTGCCGGCCCCCAGGCCCCAGGACATCAGGCAGAGCCCTCATCCTGTCAACAGCAGGGTCACGCTGCCTCGCAGGCCTGTGCCAGGGTCAGGGCTCTGTCAGGACCCTCATGCAATAACCACACTCAAGTGGTTTTGTTTCCACTTTGTGGAGATGCGTATTTAGATCCCCACCGATCCAAAGAAAGGCCCCTGTCACTAAATGGGGAACCTTTACGATTTAGGCTTTAGAGAGGGTAGTGGGTGGAGTCGCCACGTATAAGGAGCCTTGCAGTTGCTGTAGGTCTCTGATTGTACCTCCTGTTCTCAATCCTTGCAGTTGATAAAGTGCTAACTGGATTTGGGGATATGGCCCTTTCTGACTCTGAAACTTTAATCCCCTTTGAGCTAAGAATTCCTAAAGACATCCAGCACTACAATTCTGAAAAGTAACAAGTTAGGCTAAAATTACACTGCATACCAAATGCAGATGGTTTCTAGATCATGGTGTCATTCTGAGCTCAAACAGAGAGGGTTTTTTTTTAACCTACTTGTTTTTAACTCAAGTAAATTGTATTCCCCACCTGATCAGACAGGATCAGGCATTACCAAGAGCACAGGCTCTAGACCATGCAGACTGCACTGCCCAACACGGCAGCCCTGAGGTACACGTGGCGTGGCCGTCTGCGCTGAGCTGTGCCGCGGCCCAAAACACACACGGGAACTCCCAGGCTTAGTGTGAGGAAAGGACCTAGAAACATCTCCTTCATAATTTTCGGTTACTGATAACATGTTGAAATGATAGTATTTTGGATATACTGGGCTAAATTTTAAAAATATTAGTAAAATAAATTTCATCAGTTGCTTTTCACTTTTTCAATGTGGCTACTAGAAAATCTGGAATTACATATGTGGCTGGCATCGTTTTCTGACCAGGCAGCGCTGGGCCAGATGCCTTTTTCTTGGTGCTTCCAGAGTAAAGCACCTGCACTGGCCCATCCCTGCCTCTTCCTGCCCGGCTAGTTCTTGGCCTTAGGTTAAGATAAAAGCAGGTGGACGCAAACACTAAACATACAGTGCGAGAACATCAGTAACTCGTTTTTTTACTTAATCCAGTTGGATTCCGTAATTTCCTTGCAATATTCTTAGCAATGAACAGGTTGAATAAAAAACATGAAAATCCTTATCTTTTTCTCTCTCTCTGGGGTGTTAATTTTCCTACTTCTTAATTTTTTTTTGAACTTGGAAAGGAATTTGAGGCCACCTCTTTGATTACCATTTTGATTTTTTGGCTTCAGGTGGGCTAAAAGCCGTGAACACTGGCCTCGTTACTGCAGGCAGTCAGAGGAAATCAAAATCAGGGTCCCTCCTACCAGCAAGCCTGCCCGTGGGTTTGTGACCACATGTTAGTCTTTAGGTCACTCAGGCCATACAGCATAGAAAAGGAAACTGATGTCTTACAAGCCAGTCTTTACACGTTAAATATTTTTAGGGTTGGAGGATTTTTCTTTTTGGTAGGTACATCCTTTGACTTGATAATTAAAGCTAGGAAAAGAATAAACTATGCCCAAAATGTAATGAACGTATTACACAATTACATAATCTATGGACCTATGGTTTCTGATTTAGGGCCTGCTCTGTAGGAGATGAAGAACGCAAATTAAAATAGCATTCTCACCTTGAGTAAGACTGCCTTTGAAAGTCACCTCTAGTATCTCCGTGGTGGCCGATCTTCCAGTGGCCCTTGGAGGAGGGCGTGTCTCCTTCCCTGCAAGCGTTGTGAAGGAAGCAGCAGCCTCTGTAGTCATCTACTCATTAGTTCCGAGACAGCATGTGTAGACAGGACATTGCTTGGAGAACTCTTCTAGTTTGCTGGTTTGTTTTCATGACTTTTGAAATGAGACTGTATGACTGAGTTTTCTGTGTAATTGACATTCTTAGAAAAATTATGCCCCTACCCATAACCTTTAGATTTCTACAGATCACGTTCCTGGGACTCCATGCTGTTAAGACGCCAGTTCTCCCCCAAACTTAACACAATCCAGTCAGAATCCCAACAGGCACTTTTCTTTTTTTTAAAGACATTGACCAGTTAATTCTGAAATTCATATGGAAATGCAAAGGACCTAGAATAGCCGAAATAACTCTGAAAAAAGAATAAAGTTGGAAGAGTAACATGACCCAATTTCAAGACTTGCTGTAGATTTCTATGGATCAATTGAATTTCCCCCAAATATCAAAATAATCCCGCATTTCTTTGAAATGATTCGAATGTGGGCTCAGGATGCTTGTGAGGTAAATGACAGTGTTGCCGGTTCTCTGGGAGAGGAGACCCTAATGCTGATGGAATGTACTTGGTTGGAATTTTGTGGAGGAATTCAATTATATATTTACCTGTCGGAGCCATGATTTGGGTTTCTTTTGAGAAAATTGTGTAACCCTATGTAGAACCTCCAAAATAAACTAGTAAAGTTCATGTGAATGACATTTATATCAGAGACATTTAAAATGTTTTACAATTCTCATTTTTAACAGTCGGTCGGGAGGAAAGCAGTGTCAACCATGCAGTTAAGGAAGGTGTAGAAAGACGGAAGGTGGGAAGTGAAGGTATTCCTTACTCAGTACGTAGAAGTGTATTTAAGGCTTTTATATTTAGGAAAAGCACTGACAATGTTATGTATGTGAAGTATTTTCCCTGTCATTCCAGCTTGTGATGGTGAAGACAAAGAAATCTGGTCCCTCAAGAGATTTTTGATGAGTTCTGTCCTAAATTCAGTAGTAAAATGTGCACTCTTCTGTATGACCCACCCGATGTTGTTTTCCCATTTACTGTATAGATTTAGCCTTTCAGCGCTGCCATTTTGCCGCAGACAGAGGCCGTTTCTTTCTGGCTTGCGCCTCCGTAGGGGCGTCTGGGGCAGCGTGTCCGTCTGTCTTGTCTGCCCACCGTCAACAGCATGCTCAGCCCACACATCCCTCCACCAGTGTCACTCGTCTAGGGGGACCGTCTGCATGATGTCCCACTCTCCTGCCTCCCCTTTTTCTGATTTTTTTCCCGCCTTGTCGCTTGTGAAATTGCTCTCTGCTTTACACACTGGTTTTAAATGGCTATGCAGAAAGGCTCAGATGGGTCCATCACACTCTCTGTCCTTCCAGAAGCTTCCGGGGTCATGTTTGCCTTCTCAATTTGCATTTATTGGTTCCAGGCATTTTCTATCAAAATATTTCTTCTCTTTGGAATGCCTGTTGCGGCAGTTATTAAATATTGCAAGTGTCTGAAAGGCTTGATTTTGTTTTGCTTCGCTTTGCTTTGTTTTACAGCTCCATCTGGAATGGACATAAAATTCAGGGTAGAATTTCCCTCTGTGTTTTGCATGGGTCAAAGGCAAACACGCTCCACAGATGAGACCACTCTTACAAGGACTGTGACCATGACAGGCAGCCCCTCGGGGACAGAGGGGCCTCCACAGTCTCCTGACACGCGGGGTTGTCCTGAAGGCATCTTACACTAGTTCCCAGGAGAAAAAAATCAGAATTCCTGTCTTTGCCATAAATGAACATTAATATTCAAATAACAGTTCTAGAGATAATCCTAAAATGATTTCACGGAAAATTCCTTACAAACCTTGATATTATTGAGGTTGTCAGAGATAAATTTGCAAAGAACCCTAAGAAATATTAGCTCTGCAAAAGTGTGCACTTTTCATATATGGCGTCTGCAAGGCCTTGGCTCTTTCATTAACGCAAAGAGAATTACACTTTGCATGTCGTACCACCGATGTTGGCAAGCTGGGTGCTGTGAGGAGTGATTAGGGATACGTTCTTTCTGTTGTCAAGTGATTGACTTAATACAGGTTTCTTCTGGTAGGTGTTTGACCACCACCACAAACGAAACTTCTTCTCTTTAAATATAATCTCCCCTTTGCTGGAGACACTAAACAAAAAGGAAGACGTGGTTCTGGTTAAAGTTCCTCATGCACTGGCAGCCTCCTGGTACATACGTTGTGTCTAGGTGATTTAGGTGGCTTGTTTTGTTTCAAAGATACTGCTATTGATGCAATGGCCCTACTCCAAAACCAAATAACTTGTTTAACTATTATGCGTGGAAATGGACACTTTCGGTGTATAAACGTCCCATATCAGGCCCCCCCCCCTTTCTTTGCAGACACAGATCTCTAAATCCCATGCAAAAAGGGATTCATGTAGGGTTTTTTTGTTTTGGGGTGTTTGTTTTCATTTTGTTTTGTTGAGTAAAACCAAAATGTCCTAACTTTAGGAAAAAAATGGAATGGAGATGGGATATCTTACCCTTATTAGGAAATTTTATACAAATAATTAAATACAGTTTTTCTGAATTCTAGAGGGTTTTTCCCCCTACATGACCCATTTAATACCTCTCATTTTAAGTATCTTTTTTCAAATTTGATAGAAGTTTTAGACCTGTTATTTATTGGCTTCGAGCCCAGTTTAAATGTTATTCATTCTTTCTTTTTATTTACCTCCAAGGGAAATTTCAACTTCCTGAAATGCTTCTGGAAGGGACATAGCCATAAAATGACTTCGGTAACATTTTATGAAATAGGAAGATCTTAGCAATTATGGGATTTACTAAAACTGGTGAATTTGCAAAATAGCGGTACTCGATGCTCCGTACAAAACTACGCCTTTGAGAAGACCACAATGCCAGTATTATGCACGCCATCCTTGGGTTACTTTCAATAAATGAGGCGTTCTTGGTTAATGAGGGAGATAAGAGACATCCTGCCCTTTGTGTGCTCCAAATCCCCAGGGAGGCGCTGAGTGTGGGCACCGCTGGCTCAGTGCAGAGCGAGCACACTTCCGGGTCGCTGGGTCTGTAGCCAACGCCGTGCGTTTTTATTCCAGGCACAGAAGGACCTGAAGAAGGACCGGCCCCTGGTGCGCCGCAAGTCCGAGCTGCCCCAGGACCTGCACACCAAGAGCGCCCTGGAGGCCCACGGCCGTGCTGAGGAGCTGGTCCCCCAGGACGGGCGCTAGCCCCGACGCTGTGTGGGCACCAGTCCTGCTCCGATCTGTAGAAAATACACGCTGTGTGCCATACAAATCAGTTACACTCAAGTCAAAGCTTTCTCCAACCCCGTTCTGTACGCAATAACATCCTTCCGCCTCAGCTCGAGACTAGGAGTTCAAACAATGGTGACCACCCAGGGCCACATGCCACCCATGGTGTCCCCTGCACGGTCCCAAGTAAGCCGGTTTTCCAAAATCAGAGCTAAGGAAAGCACCCTAGTCATCATCTTCACGTTCTCCCCAAATGGAATTTGCGATCATTTAAGATAGGTGGTCCAATGATAATATCAATGTTTTTCAAATCAAAGGAGCACTTTAAAAAAGTATTACCTATTTTTTAAGACTTTACAACCCTTGAGATTGTTTCCACGTGATTGTTAACGCCAGCAGTTTCTTTCTGGGGTTTTTTGGTTTGTTTTTGTCTTTTAATCTCATTGAAGTGGTTCTTTGCTGTCATCGTTCCAACACAGCTCAACTGGGAAAGTGACACGACAGTCCCCGGCCGCTGTCTTTTCCTAAGGTACTGCTTTACTTTGACCAATACCGTGCGTACCACGTCCTGCTGCTTCTGTGTATCGCTAAAGCCATATTTCCAAGTCTGCGGTCCAGGACCAGGATCCGGGAGTGAGCTCGTAGGAGAAATTTGTTTTAAAAAGAGCTTTCTCTTGACTGGAATTGGAATTTTAAAGTGATGTGTTCGTGTTTTACTCTTTGCAGAATGATTTCTCTCTACTTACACGTTGTTGCCCTTGAACAAGGCTCTTCAATTAATAAAATTATATTCTCTGAGAATTCCACATTTTGTAGAAAATTAGGACGAGATCATTTTGAGTGAGGCCAGCTCTCGGCCTGATGCAGGCCACTGCTGCCTTTGGGCAAAAGTAGCAGAAACAGCGCCGTGGGCAGGCACCCCCCTCCCCACAGTGTGGCCCTGAGGGCTTCGTGGAGGCGGCAGCAGCGATGGCTTCCAAGGAGTCTCTTTCTGTTGAAAAGAGCGCACGTAATAGATGCCTCGTAAGGAAAATACAGCGTCTTGAGTTTTCATCGGTCTTCAATGCTGCTAAATATTTCAGACTTCCTTGCATGTATTAAGCTTTTTGTTTTTGATGGAACAGCACGAGGAGAAAAATCTTTAAACTTAATGCTTTGTTCGTTATTTCTCTCCGGGTGGCCAGTATTTTGACTTACTTATCCTGCTTGAAAGCTATTTGAGATGCGTACTGCTGCTCTAAACCAGTGATTCTAGTTTCTTCTGTCTCTGGCATAAGATTCTATAACTTGATGTTAAATGTCTTGATGCATCAAAGGTGAAACGTGGCTTCTTTCAGAATCTGTTTTTTAGTTGAGGTCTTGGGAATCCACTCAGACGTTGTGAGAAGCAGACGTGGTTCCCTGTGCAGCTGTGGTACCTGCTGCCCGTTGGTTTCACTTAAATCCTTTGATGATGTTTATTTCCTTGTTTCCTGTAGGAAAATCATTTGGAGGGAGGGGATTTCTTGTGTTCAAAGCAAGTACTAAATTAGGAGGCTGCCCCAGCTGAAAGGGGAGAAGCCCGCTTTGTGAGGAGGAACATTTCCTGAGAAACTTGACAAGTATCCATCCACTTTACCATGATGAAATTTATCATTTAAAAAAAGTTTAGATGCCTTCTCCTTTTGAGGGAAAAAGGGTGCTTTTTATTGTATAAAGCAGTGTCTTATGTATTTTGATAAACCATTGTTTGAACTTCCGTCTTTAGCTGATAGATTCTCAGATATACTTGATTTGGATGTTCTCAGTTATGTTTGCGACAGAGGTTTCTGGGAAGCCTCTCCTCTTGCCCTAGGGAAAAAGCAAAATATCAGTGTTTGGGTGATGTGGAAAGCTCAACGTATAAGAACATCTTTTTGTCTAGGTTTTACTTCTGCTCTTTATTGAAGACAAACATTCACCAAAAAGGGAGGGAAAAAAAAGTTTTGAGAGAAACTAATTTTCTTTGACAAGAGTATTATTTAATATTTTGGCCTATGAAAGTTTTCCTAGTTAGTACTCAGATTCCCTGTGCTAATTGTTCAACTGACATATTATTACATAGATACACTGTTTATTCTGTACCAAATTGATTTCAGAAGTACTACATTGAAAATAAACTGGTGACTGTTTTTCTTCATAAAGTTCTGCGTTTGGCATCTTCACTCTTTCTGAAATGTATCTGTACATCAGAAATGTCACTATTCCGAGTGTCTTTTTAGTGCAGCTTTAGTATGGCTTCCTTTTAATATTGTACATACATTGTACCTTTGTTTTATGGTAATGAGTAATAAAAATGTAGACTTCATATTTTGTACAAAATGTCCTATGTACAGAATAAAAAAAGTTCATAGAAACAGCAAAAATAGGTAAGTGGCACAATTATTTTTCTTCAGAAAATATCTGTAACTTTATGCTTTAGTGAAATGTTAAGTACCTACATATTTTTTAACATTTTGTAATTCAAAACTTTTTGTTTTGACAAATTGTTTATGAAGAGAAACTTCATACACTTGCCATTTAATATGCTCTTTTATCTAATTTTAAAAAAAACTCTAAAAATGGTGTATTATATGGATTAAATAAAGAACATGTGAATTTTACTGCTCATCATGACACTAAATTTAGCCATGGTGTTGGGCAAGCCGGTTCTGATCTCTGTCCGGCGACAGTTAGGGGCAGGGCAGCCCCACCAGGGATACCGGCTGGAGTCCCTCGCTCAACACTGGCTGGGCGCCCACGCTGCCGTCCATCACAGCCATGTCTTTGCTGAGCCTTCTGTAAGGTCATTTTTCTACTTTTCTAATGGGAAAAAGTAGAGATGACCTTTTAACGACCACCTCTTATTTTGTGAGTAGGCAAATGTGAATCAGAACACAGTTTATAGAAATGGAATTATTTGAGCCCTAACCATGATGTTTAAAATTATTCTTGAAGACACACTGAAGTCTTGAGAACAGAGTCGTGTGGCTAAGAATATGAGTTTGGGATCCTAGCTGATCCACCCCCTTCTTACTGGGGGCCTCGCTGTCCTCACCGGTGCTGTTACCGAAAGGTCGCTGCAGGCAGGCCCAGGATCAAGTTGCTCTGTCCCGTCCCTGCAATGACCTCGGCCTCCCAGCAGGTGGGCTGTGACCCAAGCCCCTCAGTTCCTTTATCTGCCAAACGGTCCCTGTGACTCCCCTCACCCCAGGACAGAAGTGCAGGAGTCGCCCTTGGAGCTGGGGTGTCTAGGAAGGGGAGGTGTCTAGGTAACCATTCATCTCGGTTATCCATCTGGCAAGGTAAGGGCCCAGGCAAAGTCTCCAGGGTGGGAATCTCTGGCAAAAGAGACTTCCTGACTTCACTTACTATTCATAACACGATGAACAGGCCCACTGCCCAAACCAAGAAGCAGTCCAGTAACCGTAACTTACATCTACGTCCCTCACGAGCTTTCTTCTCCGGCCTAGAGACTGGCATGACTTCATCCCATAGCAAGTTGCTTCTTGGGTGAGGAGACCCAGGTCCCTGGAGGCTCAGTGAGCGTAAAAGCCACGTCTCCCAATTCCTGGCCCCTTGCTCGTGCCAACATGATTTGAGACCCCAGATCTTCTCCACCTAAGGTGATGCTGGGACCGTGTCGGATCTCTGAAGGCTGTGCACGGACTCCTGCCGCCAGTCTACACACACCAGTGCTGGGCATGATAAAGGGCTCCCCCATACTCAAGACGAAAGGGCAACGAGCCAGTTCCCTTCCATTAAAGCACTATCTATCCTTTAACTGACATGCTTTTCCTCCACTCTTGGCATTAAACCTTCAGGAAACGGCAAACACAGGACTTCTCTGCTGGCGCAGTGGTAAAGAATCCGCCTGCCAACACGGGACACGGGTTCAATCCCTGGTCCGGGAAGATCCCACATGCCGGAGAGCAACTAAGCCCGTGTGCCACAACTACTGAAGCCCACGCACCTAGAGCTTGTGCTCCGCAACAAGAGAAGCCACCGCAATGAGAAGCCCGCGCACTGCAACAAAGAGCAGCCCCCGCTCGCTGCAACTAGAGAAAGTGCATGCACAGTAACAAAGACCAACGCAGCCAAAAATAAGTAAAATTAATCTTAAAATTAAAAAAAATTTTAAATGGCAAACATAAATAGCAGTTTCTTAGTAATTCCCTACTTGAAAACAATTGGCAATACCGTGTGCCACCCTCCACCCGCCGGAAAATATAATATGGCAACAGTGCAGATCAGCCTCCTGACCTGTGGAATCTGGAATTCTGGGAACCCCTGGTCTAGTTCAAAACCCTTGTTTTACAGAAAATGAAATAGACCCAGAGACAGGAAAGCCCGGAACTAGTGGACGTTGGCCCCCGGCCCATCGTACGTATTTAAGGGATCCCAGAGTTGTGTGCTTGTGGGCCATCCTTTATGTTGCCTGCCACTTGCATTCTTTCTAGGTTGTGAATTTTTTAAATATCTCTAGGAAAATGAAAGATTTACTTGAGATAGGCAACAAGCTTCATATGGAAGTGTTTTTACTTTAACAAGTAAAAATTGAGGTATTTCCTAAATAGAAAACAATGCCATATTAAAATCCAAGTTTCTCAGAACATTTGAGGAAAGCTTTTTGGAATCATCCGTGCATTGTACAGGATGTACCAGAAATGCTCAGTCATTTATAACCACACATTTTCTATTTTTAAAAAAAGGTACCCTTATTTTTCACCCGTTGCTCTTGCAAAATTTGAGTATAATAAATTAAAATCAAACACAGGGCCCCTAGAGTGAAGACTTGACCCAGGTGAAGATAGTGGAGAGAATTCCAATCAACAGATGTCTGTGCATGTGTGGGCGCTGGGCCCTCAGGGTGCCTGGGACGGTCTTGACACCCACACATAGAGGGGCCAGTGCTGGCAGGACGGGCCACACCTACCTGCCCCCTCCCAGCCACGACCCTGCACTCGTCTTCATCCCAGGAATGGGTGCTGTCACCACTGCTGGTCAAACCCGGAACACAGCCTGGTTTCTCCCTCCACTAGGGATTCGTAAATCCCAGAGACCGTGCCTCCCAGGTACACCTCTGTCCATCTGCCTTGCCCCAGCTTCCATCATCCCCTAGACAGTGTGACAGCTTTCTCTCCAGAGCATCTTAAACAGTGATCACGTCACCCTCTTGCTTAAAACACTTGAGTGCCTTCACATGGCACTTAAATAAAGCCTGAACTCCTCGCCATGGAGGTAAGAATCTCTGATCTGACTCCTGCTGACCTCTGCAACCTGTGTTCAATCTGTTCCATCAGTGGCCTCCATGTCTTACCCGATGACCTCTTTCCCACCGCAGGGCCTTTGCACAGGCTGTCATGCCCATCCCATCCCCCAAAGTGGCCTGGCTGACTTCTTTTTATCCCACCAGTCTAAACGGCAGTGTTTTCTCTGAAAGAGTCCTTCTCTGACCACCCTATCGAGTTGGACACCCCCGTTACCCTCAGCCCACCCCCTTTCCTTCAGAGCCCTGATACAATTTGTAATTATATTTGTTTCTTAGTTAAGTGCCTCCACCATCAGACAGGGACCTCATCTGCTTTTTCATCGTGTGTCCGCAGTGCCCAGCTCTGCCCCGGGTGCAGACTTTGCCCACTTTGTCAGGCGAATGAAGGTGCAAAATGCTGGGATGCCCGCCGGGGAGGGGCTGGACCCCTGAAGGAGGCAGGCCGTGGGGAAGGGAGTCTTGCTCACTGCTCATCCCATGCCGGGGATGCAGACAGTAATGGTGGTGATGAGCTTCACAGACATCCTGCTTCTACGGAGAGATGCCCAACAAGTCAGAGTCACGACAGGCAGAGGGCAGGGCGCTGCAAAGTACATCTCATTGGGCTCCGCTCAGTGAGGGTGGAGAATGTTCCAAGCAAAGGGATGTGTACAAAGACCCAGCGATGGGGAAGGCATGAAGTTTTGCTGGAGCTACACCGTCACCAGAGGGACCAGGGAAAGTGGCCGAGGAACGAGGCTGCAGACGTCAGTAAGGGCCAACTCGCTGCGGAATGTGGAGCCGGGGGTTGGGGGTGGGGGGGACGTACACCCCTCAAATTGAACGAGCTGGGGAGAGTGGAGGTCCCGTGCAGGAGAGCGGGGACCAGCCGGGGGGAGCCAGAGCGGCCTCAGGGTGCGAAGTCTCTGCTACCGCTGGGACTCGGGGCATCTGGCCGTGGGGACCAGGCGTGAAGCCTCTGCGTTCCCAACGCCCGCGTGTCAAGGAGTCGGGCCGCAACTCCTTGGCAAGGGAAGGAAGGCTGGTGGCCGGAGGAGGCTGTGCAGGGTCCCCTTGCACAGAGGGTGGACGGGGTGTCCACGCGCTCTCCCACCAACCCAGCGCCAAGCTAGGGGGCAGCCCGGGGACGGAGACTCGGAGGGTGCGCGGCCTGCCCTGTTCTTAGCGGGAGCAAAGCTCATGCCTCACCCGGGTGGCGGGGATCCAAACACTGCTCTCGTCCTTCACCCACCCCTGCCCGCCCAGACCCTTGACCAGACGCAGGAGGCACACAGGAAAGAGAAGCAGTGAGGTGACCCCGAGCTCAGGTGGGTGGCGCTGAATGGTGATGCCATTCGACCTCACGCATTTGGTCCATTCCCCCCACACACCCCTTTGTTTTATTCTGAGCAGGATGGCGCTATCCTCGAGCACCTCCCCGTGTGCAGAAGAGCATGAACTGAAGACGTAACTAACTAGCCCAGCTGCCTGGGGCACGGAGGCAGGTGGGGTCGGGAAGGGTCTCTGGACGGCTTGGCCATCGGGGGAGGCTGCCGACCTCGGAGAGAGAACTGCCGGGTGTGGTGGGAAGCAGGACGGAAGGTGAGGACGTGGAGAGGGGACGTCTCAGCATCTTGGTGGATACACTTTTGGGTTAGGAAGCCAGAAAACAGGACCTGCTGCAGGGGCGCTGCTCAAGCGTGTTTGTGCATCAAGGGGAATAAGCCCATCATGGCGTCTGTGAAGGCGAGAGGGGCCTGGAACCCAGAGCACCAGTGCAGGGGTTGGTCTTCAACAGGAACAAGGACAGATTATCCATTGTAACAGAAGGAAGGCAGGGAGGGAGGAATTCACATAGATGCATAGATCTGGGGCGGGTAGATGAGCGAGTTGCCCTCTGATCCCCTCAACGTTCAGTGAATTCTGAATGTCCAAATGAGGCTGTACGGAAAGTGAAACTGGTGGTGTGATTCTCTCTGGCCACATGGGAGGCCGAGGGTAGGCGGGCAGACGTTCCACCTCCCACCACTTGCTCGCCCCTCCTCCAGGAGGAGGTTTTGCGATTTACCATTAATTCTCCCTGAAACCGGCTCTTTCGAGGACGCTACAGGTGATGACCCAGAATTCACAAGAGGTAGCTGGCCTTTCTCTCACTATAAAGGAGGAAAAAGAATCTGTTTCCTCTGACGGTGCCTCCCTGGGGTTGCATCCCCCTAAGCTGTGAAAAGACATCAAACAGGTGATTACCCTGTAATGCCCCCCGAGGGGCAGCTAGGACAGATGCCAGAGGGCCCCATCCACTCATGGCAGCTTTCTAGCTCACCCTCCGAAGGTGGGCTCCGGGGAGGAAGGCGACTTGCAGCCTTCACACTGGTCTGCGATTCCAGCTCCATCCCCCTCCGTGCTCTCATCTCTGAAATGCAGATAATGATTCAGTCCTTGTAGGTGTTTGGGAGGTTAAAGAAATGATCATTTAAAGTGGGCAGAGGAAGCTCAGCAGATGGCACCTGCTGTAATTGTTATGTGTCCTCGCCCCGTTTCACAATGAGAAAACAAGGGCTCCCGAGGGAAGCGGGGCTCATCCACGGAAAAGTCAGCCACCCTGGTGGGAGGAGCTGGTCACAATGGACCCGAGAAGGAAATTCACACCACAGTGGGGAGGCTGGGAGGAAATAGCATTTATGTTTATTGTGATGGATATGCAAACTTGTACAACTCTTTGGAAGGGCAATTGGGTAATGTTTAAAATATAAAATATTAAAACTATTTTAAATGTCATGCCTTTGACACTGCAAATCTGCTTCTAGGAATTTAGCCACTGAAACTGTTCATGGTAGCCTTATTCTCCATAGTGAAAAGTGGTAGAAGCCAGAGAATGTATTAAATAAATACAGGTGCATCCTGAGAACTTAGAGCTCCTGGCACATAATGGCTCCATCCAAACCCCGGCACTGAGACGACTAAACTCTAGCCTGGTTCTAGCAGCAGGAGGCTGTGTCCCTAGGATGACCCCAGCCCCCCCATTAAAATGCCTGCCTGAGAAAGCCCAAGGCTGCCAGGAGAATTTCCCATTTGTTCCAGCCAACCCCTGACCACAGGCCCTGACCTGCCTTCCTCAGAGCATTTACTAAGGAGGGCTCACAATTACGAACCTTCCTCGGTCCCTCTGAGGTGTATGTGTACCTTCCACAGCTCAGGGGTGTCTTTCTCAACGACTTGAAAGCCACTCCCTTGAAATGGACTCATCAGGAAGGATAGGGCTTTTATGGAGGGTAGAATTCTGACGGGTAATTACCGGCTAGCAGACACAGCCAGCCCGGTCTCATCTACACTGACACACCCTTGGTGATTTTTCGCTTGAGCGCCACTGCCCACACCCCTCCCTACTCCCTCATCCTCTCTTTATTTTATTTATTTATTTATTTATTTATTTTGCGGTATGCGGGCCTCTCACTGTTGTGGCCTCTCCCGTTGCGGAGCGCAGGCTGTGGACGCACAGGCTCATCAGCCATGGCTCACGGGCCCAGCCGTTCCGCGGCATGTGGGATCTTCCCGGACCGGGACGTGAACCGGTGTCCCCTGCATCGGCAGGCGGACTCTCAACCACTGCGCCACCAGGGAAGCCCCCTCATCCTCCCTTTAAAACACCAGTCACCTCTGAGGGCCTTCCCTGGCAGTCCAGTGGTTAGGATGCGGCGGTCTCACTGCCAGGTGCCCGGGTTAGATCCCTGGTCGGGGAACTAAGATCCTGTAAGCCACACAGCATGGCCAAAAAAAATAAATGCAATAAAAAAAATTTTTTTAATAAAAATGGGCATAAATCAACTATACTCTATTAAACACCGGTCACCTCTGCACAAATCAGAACAGAACTCAGCTCTTTCCCCTGCTGTCTGTAATGACTGAATAATATCTATTTTCACCACTTTAACTAATGTCGGCTATATTTATCTTCGACCATCCATAGAATGGAATAGTATGTAAACTTTGAAGAAGGTTTTACGTGGGGACTTCCCTGGTGGTCCAGTGGTTAAGACTCTGTGCTCCCAATGCAGGGGGCCCAGGAACTAGATCCCGCATGCCGCAACTAAAGATCCTGCACGGGTCAGTGAAGATCCCAAGTGCTGCAACTAAGACCCGGGGCAACCAAATAAATAAATAAATATTTTTTTAAAAAAAGAAGGTTCTATGTGGAGAAGCACTTAAGAGTAGTGCCTGGAACACATTAAATGTATTAACTATTATTATTATGGAGATAAACATTTTTTTATCTGTTGGAAAGAATGCATTATGGGTGTATACATATATAAAAACGTACTGAGCCGCAGACTTAAGATTAGTATATTTTATGCTTTCAACTGTTCCGTAAAAGTTTTTAAAAATGGAGACTGGGGCTTCCCTGGTGGCGCAGTGGTTAAGAATCCGCCTGCCAATGCAGGGGACACGGGTTCCAGCCCTGGTCCGGGAAGATCCCACATGCCACGGAGCAACTAAACCCGTGTGCCACAACTACTGAAGCCCATGCGCCTAGAGCCCATGCTCCGCAACAAGAGAAACCACCGCAATGAGAAGCCAGCGCACTGCAATGAAAAGTAGCCCCCGCTTGCCACAACTAGAGAAAGCCTGTGCACAGCAACGAAGAGCCCGCACAGCCAAAAATAAATGAAATAAAATAAATAAAAATTTTTTTTAAATGGAGACTGTGTTAAAACTATATGTTCTTACATGGAACGTTATTCAAAATATATGTTTAGATGAAACAAGTTCCAAAACAGTTTGCTTAACAGAATCATATTATATGCATACACATATATAATATCCCCAAACAGAATATATCATATACTATATATAACGTCAGTATGTGCAAAAAATAGATAAATACTGCAAGAGCTTATATATTTCTGGAATATGTGCACTAATTTTACAAGTGTACATTTTAAAAGTGTACATTCCTGGGCCTCCCTGGTGGCGCAAGTGGTTGAGAGTCCGCCTGCCGATGCAGGGGATACGGGTTCGTGCCCCGGTCTGGGAGGATCCCATATGCCGCGGAGCGGCTGGGCCCGTGAGCCATGGCCGCTGAGCCTGCGCGTCCGGAGCCTGCGCGTCCGGAGCCTGTGCTCCGCAACGGGGGAGGCCACAACAGTGAGAGGCCCGCATACCGCAAAAAAATAAAAAATAAAAAAAATAAAAGTGTACATTCCTGTTCCAGGTTGCAACACTTGGAATCAGCCAGGTCCTGATGCGAGACGCTCAGGCCGTTACGCTGACACGCAGTCTCCCTCCTCACCACCAGAGGGCCGCCAGGAGCACCCGCCGGATCGCACCACCGCCTCCCAGCATACGGGAGGCCTGCCTTGAGCCTCCTCGTTCTCAGGTACTTTTACATAATCGCTGGTCAGGTTGTACTGTAAACTGGACACTCTGTGCTTCTTGACGCGTTCTCCCTGCATCACACATTCTGAAAGCCTTTAAATGGAAAAAACAAACATTAACTCGGTTGTTTCTCCAGCCTAACAGTCATGGGTTCTTCAAAGCTAGAACAGGAGAAAGAATGAAAGTAATTTTTTTTTGATTGAAGTGTAGTTGATTTACAATGTTGTGTTCATTTCTGCTGTACAGCAAAGTGATTCGGTTATACATATACATACCTTCTTTTTTATATTCTTTTCCATTATGGTTTATCTCAGGATATTGAATACAGTTCCCTGTGCTATACAGTAGGACCTTGTGTTTCTCCATTCTGTATGTAATAGTTTGCATTTGCGAATCCCAAACTCCCAGTCCGTCCCTCCCCCACCCGGAAGTAATTCTTACTGAGCACCTACCACATGCTGGACTGTCCCCCTGCTGCACACAGCATCTTATCAAATTCTCACAACAATTAGGTTGGTGGCATTAATCCCCATTTTTCAGATGAGAACACCGAGATTCTGAGGGATTAAGTGATTTACCCAAGCTCACCAGCTAGTCACTGGTAGAATCCAAATCCCTGCAAGCCAGCAGGGTCCTAAGATTTTGCTTTACCCTCTGTAATGCCCCCACTTGTCTCCAAATTTATGAGTGAAGAAAATAAATCCAGGGTGTGTTGGTGGGAGACCTCAATCAGAACTCAGGTGTCCAGATACCCAGAACGTGCCCTTGCTAATGTGCCCTCTGCCTTCAAGTTTGGTATGCGCCCGGCTGTGACCAGTGCAGAAACACGAAGGCCTGGCATCAAGGCTCTCTGACTTGCCATGTGGTTCAAAATTCAAAAAGAAAAACAGTAAAAAAAAAAACCCACAACTTTCTTTCCTCTCCTCTCTGCCCTCTCTGCCCCACATCATCCACTCACCCAGTTCCACTCCCTGGAGGCAAACTTGCTTATTTCTCCAGAGATTATTTTATATGTATGCAAATCAATGTTGTAGTTGTTTTTTTCTGAGTTGCAGTTCCCTGGCCACGGTATCCCCGAAAACCCAGAGACAGTGTCACCTACATTACTAACTATCCCCATATCACAAAGACAAAACCTGAGCCCTTGGGAGCTGGAGTGAACTCTGCCCAATGTTGCACAGCAGCACAACTGAGGGTCTGAATCTAAGGACGGCTCTGACCTGGGCAGGCCCCTGCGTCCTGCTCTTCCCAGTGTCCATTTTGTGTTTGTGTCACTCTCTCCCGCCTCCCTTCCTTCTCTCTCCCTGCTGTAATCACTTACAAACCCTCACCTCCCTGGAGTGTTGCTAAATTCGAATCGCAGGTGGGAGGACCTTAAAGGTGGAGTCCAGCCCTCACACTTTACAGATGGGCAGACTAAGGCCCAGGAAGGCTCCTGCACGTGTCGGATTTCTACATCCAGCCCTTGCTCAGCCGCTCCCCTTCCCGCCTCTGCCTGCCCAGCTCCCTCCTGCTCTTGTGTCCCTCACATAAACAGCCAGCCAGCTCTTCATGTGAGAGCACCCCTGGTTTTGCATCTTCCAAAAACACTCATCAGTCCACACCTTCCTAGCAACCCTCCAAGGGTCAAAACGCTGGCCCGACGCCTTCTCTTCTCTCCTCTCCTCCTGTGACAGGCCGGAATCTTACCCGTGCCGTTCCCCCCTCGGTTATTAGCTATTTATCCTTCAGTCTCAGATCTCCCTGGTGACCAATCCAGAGGCGCTCACGGCTTGTCCCTCAGCTCCAACCTCCCTGTGTCTCCCGGAGACCATGAGCTCAGCAGGAACAGTGCCTGGGCCTGTCTTGTTCACCACTGTGTCTCCGGTGTCTGGCGCTGTGCTCCACCCCTCCACTCGCTAGTTCATCGGCTCCATCATGGTTTGATGGAAGGATGAATGAATGAACGATCCGGCAGAGGGAGGAGCCTGATCCCACCAGGGAGGTGTGCAATCAAAAGCTGTGTGCAGTGATACCAAGTGTTCCTGTGAAGTAGACTGAGGAGTGTGCTGAGGGTAATTGGGAGAAATAAAGTTAGAATATTCTCTTCCCTCTAATAAGCATCTGAGGACATCTGTGCCAGGCCCCGTGCTGACAGACGGACCAAGTGGGGCCCTGTTAGTCCTGTGAGGGTTCTCAGCACCTAAGTCTGATGAAAGCCCCTCCGCCCGCACCAATCCTCAGGTGCTCCTACACAGCCTATTCTGCATATACCTTGAAGCGGATCACAGCCTCCGGAACTCCAGTCAAGGACCACAGCTTAAGTATCCCTACTCTAGGTGGAACGAGAGAAATCAAATGAGTGCTTGGAGCGCGAGCCACGCCAAGACAGCAGTGAGGACGGAACCCAGCGCTTCGGAGACGGTTGCGGGGACAAGGCCTTAGGGCCAGGGAAGGAACGGCGATGGAAGGCCCTTGGACCCATTTTAAGAAACTTATCCTATTCTCCAGAAACAGGGAGCCGTGCAAACTTCCCGCGCACAGAAGGACCCTAATCTCCAGGCTGGCTCGGAGAGATGACGCAAGCAGCGCGCGAGGTCGTGTCAAACTACGACTGCCCCGCCCCCGCCGGTGCATTGTGGGGGGTTAAAGGCACCAACCGGATACCGGTCTCGCGACCGAGCGAGATTCACGCGGATGACAGAGATTGGGTGGGGAGGGAAGGCGAGGCTTCTACTCTCTGAACAAGAGTCCCGCCCCCCGGCCGGGATGGGCCAATCCCAAGGCCTCCCGCTCCTGGCCCTGGGGATTGGTCCGAGGGCTCACATGGTTAAGCGGGCCATGGGGCACTGGACCGAGCCGAGTCCCGGGCACTTGACCGAGGCGGCGACGGTGTCTTTGTACAGTGGTGAAGGGCCGGAGAGACCTAGTCTCAGAAGCTCACGGGCTACCGGCCGGTCTCGGCCTCCGCACGCGGCGGTGGGCAAGTCGAGTTCGAACACTTGCTGAATAAAGAAGCCGCCTAAAAGGTGATCTGGCCCTCAGTTCCCTCGCCTGTGACATGGGTACAGTGTTGCCGGGAGAACAGGGTTGCCTCAGGTCTAGGTGAGGCGGGGTGCGTGGAATGCCTGCCAAGTAAGAAGCGGGGCGAAGGCCTGGCGGCACGCAGCGGCCCGGGGAAACGGGCACCCTGTTCATCTGCCTAGAAAGCTGGCCGTGGATCACGTGCTGAGCCGAGCAGCGCCCCCTGTCCTCGAATGACTTCAGGGACCAGTCGTAGACAGTGGGTATGTAGCGGGCCTGCACCCTCTAGGTGCGAACCACTTGACTTTGTTGTCTTAACTAGATCTTTCCAACAGCGGTGCGGGGTCAGTGTCGTAGATGGGGAGACTTTGCTGAGGCCGCACAGCCTGGAGTGAAGGAGCCAGGGCTGGACCCAGGCATCAACCTGCTCAACCCGCAGGCCTTCCAGCAGGTGGCTCCTGCACCCCGAGGGGGCTTGTGCAGCGCCACCAGAAGGGACTCGGCCCTCGTCCATGAGACGCACCTGTCACTCGTGTCCCCTCTGCTTCCATCATCAGCCCCAGTGTCTGGAAAACCTTTACAGGCCTGTGGTGTTCTGGGAGCACAATTAGGATGTCGGAGCCACGGCCCAGAGTTGCGAGTTTCACCGTACAGGATGGGGCCTGCCCCTGAGCAGTCTAGGCATGGCCACGTCGGGATCCTTTTCCCCAGAACCAAAGGCACCCAACGCCCGTTAGGATGTCTGGCCCTCAAGAGGAGGGGCTGTCTGACACATGAGATCATCACAACGGACCTTGCCTCACTTTCTTTGTTATTAGACTATATTAAGGAAAAAAAAAAGGGACTTCCCTGGTAGTCCAGTGATTAAGACTCCGAGTTTCCACTGCAGGGGGCACGGGTTCGATCCCTGGTCAGGCAACGAAGATCCCGCATGCCCCGCAACGTGGCAATCAATCAATCAGTTTTAGATTTACTGAAAAGTTAAGAGTTGGGAGTGCCCTTATTACAGCCTCCCACATACACACATAGACGGGCACACACACCGTTTCCTTTATTGTTAACATCTTGCATTAGTTGTACATTTGCTACAGTTGATGAGATGATATTGATACATTATTATTAACTAGAGTCCATAGCTTGTTCAGAGTTTCTTAGTTTTTCCCCCGTGTGTTTCTTCTGTGTCAGGTTCCCATCAAGGATCCTGCGTCACATGTAATTGTTCACCTCACTTTCTCATTCTGAAGGCGCAGTATTGAGAGGAGGTTGAAGAAGCACATAATTGCTTAACTTGTTCTTGGCTTTAAGTCTGAGAAAATGCTAGGGAAGAGGCTGCTGCTGGGGGCTGCGTTTTGGTGTTGTGTCTGGCGGGTGCCAGCCAAGTGGGGCACCGGGTCCTGGGGGAGGGCGGGGCCCTGAGGAGGGGCTTCCCTCCAGAGCGACCCTTCTCAGAGCGGCCCCTCGGGTTGGGGTGATGGGAAGTTATGTTTAGAGGATCGAAAATTTCTGTTTGGGGTGATGAAAACATTCTGGACATGGATAGTGGTGATGGTTACACAAGTTTGCTTAATACCACTGATTGTACACTTTAAAATGCTTAAGTTTTGGGCTTCCCTGGTGGCGCAGTGGTTGGGAGTCCGCCTGCCGGTGCAGGGGACACGGGTTCGTGCCCCGGTCCGGGAAGATCCCACATGCCGCGGAGCGGCTGGGTCCATGGGCCGTGGCCACTGAGCCTGCACGTCCGGAGCCTGTGCTCCGCAGCGGGAGAGGCCGCAGCAGTGAGAGGCCTGCGTACCTCAAAAAAATAATAATAATAAAAAAGATAATAAAATGCTTAAGTTTTATGTATATTTTACCACAGTTTTTTTTAAAGCTGAAGAAATAAATATGCAATTTAAACAAGACATCTGTTCTTAGCTTTTCAGTAAAGAAAACCTATATGTATATATTTCAAAACTAAACAGAACTGTCCCTTGGAGGCCCTACATTCCTAGAATAAGGTTCCTCCACAGACCTGGGATGAGGGCTCAGTGCAGACCGGGCTCCAGCACCGCCATCACTATTACTAATAACAGTAACATTAAAAAGAGCTGCCCGTGGGGCTTCCCTGGTGGCACAGTGGTTGAGAGTCCGCCTGCCAATGCAGGGGACACGGGTTCGTGCCCCGGTCCGGGAAGATCCCACCTGCCGCAGAGCAGCTGGGCCCATGAGCCATGGCCACTGAGCCTGCACGTCCAGAGCCTGTGCTCCACAACGGGAGAGGCCACAGCAGTGACAGGCCCGTGTACCACAAAAAAAAAAAAAAAGCTGCCCGTGAGTGGCCAGCTGTGCTGGCCACTTTGTCTCATGTATTCCTCTCATAGCTCCAGGGGCAGTTACACTCATTAGCCTCATTTAAAGAAGGGGAGCTTGGCACAGAGAGGTTAAGAGACTCACCCAAGGTCACGCAGCTGGTAGTGGCAGCACCAGGATCCTACCAGAACCAGGACTTTCTCACCACCCACTGCCATGCCAGCCAAGCATTCCAAACCCCTCCAAAGCCACCTTAGTAACAGGAGAAAGGTGTCCCTCAACAGGCCTGCAAGTGAGGCTGGTGGGTGACTGTGGAATCCTCTGTCTGGTCAAAGTGAGGACTGATTAACTCTTGGTGGGAAGCACTGGTTGCCTGCTTTTTCAAAAAGCTGCAGTGGTGGCCCTTGGTTATTAAACACATGGGTCTGTGTTCTACAGTAGTGTTCTCCAGGTATCACCTGTAAATCTCCAGCCCCACACTGGCTGGATTTTGATGTCGCACCAAAAGAGTTCCATAGCCAGGGAATTTAAGAAACTACACCTCCCCTGCCCCGCAGAGATTCACAAGGCCTTCTAGAGGCTCTGAAAAGTCCTGTCCAGAAGAAACTCGTTAAGCTTTGTCTAACGTAGTGATTCCCAACCTTATTTGACCCTAGAGGCCCATTTTCAATGCACGACCAGCCCCCAGCCTCCAGGTTGCTGTGCACAGCTGCCCGGGCATTACTGGGAAACGTGCTGCTTCTAAGCAAGGGGTCTCACGTCTTCACTTCGTGGCTGAGGAGCAGACGTGCAAGGAGGTTAAATGGCTTAACCACGGCCCCTCCTTGCTCAGCTTAGAAAGTAAATATGAAATGGTTTAGGTTACAGAAACAGCAGTTGTCAAACTTACAAGAAGGCTGACTGGCAGTGCAGGGGGATTCCGGCATCTACTGGGATCAAGGAAATAGTACATGTTTTCTGATGAAACCGTTTAGATCCTACCACTTTCAGGGCAAAATGGGGGTTTTGTCTTGTCAATAAAATCGTGAAAGTGTCCCCCCTCTGCCCCCGTGGTGAAAAGGGATCATTGCACTGAGGTTCAGCAGAGTCCCAACCTAGCAGGACACTGTGCCCTGTGCTTTACACCTCGCCAGATAGGGAATTCCGCTGGAAATGTGGGAGCACCCCTGTCAAACGTTTCCATCCTTTGGAGCAAAGAAGGAGATTCTTTCTTCAAAGTGAACACGCGGATGCTTAACCCTGTGAGCAGAGTTTTGGATGGCTGTGCAGCTGCTCTAGGCCAGTGATCACTGTTCTACAGATGGAAAGTGGAGGTGGGCGCCAGGGGACACTTGGGAGAGAGAGGGAGCATCGGCAGCCCCCCTGTGCTTGTTGCCACAGGGGAGACTGGAAAAAAGACAGTCCACACCCTCCTGGTGGTTAGAAGCCTCTAGACACAGGCAGTCTCTGAGTCTGAGCTCCTCCTCTGCCTCCTGCTACCTGTGAGACCTTAAGCAAGTTACTTCTGACTTCGGCTCTATTACCCCGTCTTCAACCTGCGGTGATAATAAGCTACCTCGTCAACATTGTGGATGTCGGATAAAGCCGTTAGATCGGGCCAGCTCATGGCGGTAGCACGGCCGTGATTATCGCAAGCATGACTCTCCAGCCACGAACGTGTGTGCAGGAAGTTCCACTGGCTCCATTTTCTGTAACAGCCTAATTTCTGACCCCAGTTCCCATTCCACGATTCCACGGGCTGGCACATCACAGGAGTCAGTTCCAGAGTTCCGCCCCTTCCTAAGTCAGGACTCCCACAGGGACAGGGCCTGGGGAGGGGAGAGTGGGGACCTGCTGGCCACTCCTCATTTATCCACACTGGTACTGCAGGCTCCAGGTCCCATGCCACAGTGCTGCCCCCAGCCTCGAGGGCCGCTTTGGCCAGCATGCCTGGGGTCCTACCACCTGCGTGCACAACCTGCATTGCTCTCTGGGGGCTGGCGGGCAGCAGGCCCGGGACCTTGTCACCTGCCTTCCCACCGCAGCCCAGGGAATCTTCCCATGGCCCAGGATACCTCACCGCCCCCTGCTTCTCCAGGACACTCTGCCCACAAGGGAGACTCCAGTTCTTCCTTCCTTTTCCTTACATCCTTGTTTTCCTAAGGGCTAGGACTTCTGGGAAAAATCGAAGTCTGAAAGACCCACAGACACCTTCTGCTTTTAATCCAAGGGCAAGGGACCCAGGCCGGCTCCTGCTTGCAGGGGGAGAAGGCGCAGGAAGACGGAGGGAAAGTGGCAATGTAGGTGGTCCCTGCTTTGCACAGTTCCGATGTGCACAGATTTTAATTACTGTGGTCTAGTTAAATAACGCCAGTCCCCAACACGGTTCAAATATCAGTTACCTCGATGCATTAACGTGAGTAACTGCGTCAAGTACAAACCGTGCTGCAAGCTATTCAGTCTGCAACTCACCAGCAGGTGCGCCTCAGACCCACAACCCATCATGGTGCTGCTTTCAAAGTCGTTGGTCAGGGCTTCCCTGGTGGCGCAGTGGTTAAGAATCCGCCTGCCAATGCAGGGGCACGGGTTCGAGCCCTGGTCCAGGAAGATCCCACATGCCGCGGAGCAACTAAGCCCGTGCACCACAGCTACTGAGTCTGCGCTCTAGAGCCCGCGAGCCACAACTACTGAGCCCGCAAGCCACAACTACTGAAGCCTGCAAGCCTAGAGCCCATGCTCCGCAACAAGAGAAGCCACTGCAATGAGAAGCCCACACACCACAATAAAGAGTAGGCCCCCACTTGCCTACTCTAGTTGCCTACTCGCAACTACAGAAAGCCTGCACACAACAACAAAGACCCAACATGGCCAAAAAATTTAAAAATGAATAAATAAGAATTAAAAAAAATAGTTGTTGGTCACCACACACCTGCTACTCAGTTCCTACACAGCCAGCAAAGTGTGTAGTTGTGTTGCCTTCTGTGATAAACCCACTTAATGTCTTACAAAAATGCATCATTGACAGAGGGAATTGGCCAAAAGGTGGAAGTGCAGGAAAGGTACCTAAAACACTAATAAAGCTGGCAGTGCAACTGGAGTGAAGGGTGCCGGTCCTAGAAGGAAAGGAGGGCAGGGGAGGGTCGGGGTGCAGGCTCTGCCGCTGCTCCAGGGCTGGGGGTGTGCAGCCGAGGGACCTGGGGAGGGACGAGAAGGAGGAAGATGCCGAGGAAGTGGTGCTGGCAAAAACCTTCACGGTAAAGGAACTCAGAGACGTTTCAAATCACTCAACCTGCAGAGGTCACGTTGGAGGCTGGTCTAGACCTAGAAAAGACGATGACGGTTCACCATGGCAGAGAAAAGGTGCTCATTCCATATCCTAAGTTATACAATGAGAAGAAGGCAAGCACTGTCCAAACTACTCCTGATCCATTTTTTTCTTAAAATTGTGGTTAAATACACATACTGAAAAATCTACCACCCCGTCCACTTCCAAGTGTACAGTTCTGTGGTATTAAGTACACTCACACTGTTGTAAAAATTCAGAACACTTCATGAATTTGTGTCCCCCTTGTGCAGGATCGTGCTCACCTTCTCTGTATCCTTCCAATTTTTAAAAAATAAATTTATTTATTTTTGGCTGCATTGGGTCTTTGTTGCTGCGCACGGGCTTTCTCTAGTTGCGGCAAGTGGGGGCTACTCTTCATTGCGGTGCGCAGGCTTCTCATTGCGGTGGCTTCTCTTGTTGCAGAGCACAGGCTCTAGGTGCGTGGGCTTCAGTAGTTGTGGCACGTGGGCTCAGTAGTTGTGGGCTCTAGAGCGCAGGCTCAGTAGTTGTGGCTCATGGGCTTAGTTGCTCCGCGGCATGTGGGATCTTCCCAGACCAGGGCTCGAACCCGTGTCCCCTGCATTGGAAGGCGGATTCTTAACCACTGTGCCACCAGGGAAGTCCCTAAACAACTTATTTTAACTTAAACTGTCTAAAAGAAATATATATATATATATATATATATATTTTTTAATATTTATTTATTTATTTTGTTGCACCGGATCTTGGTTTCAGCAGGCAGGCTACTTTGTTGAGGCTCCTTGGTTGTGGCATGCATGTGGGATCTAGTTCCCTGACCAGGGATTGAACCCGGGCCCCCTGCATTGGGAGTGTGGAGTCTTATCCACCATGCCACCAGGGAAGTTCCCCCCAAATATATATAAAAGAACATTCCTGTATTTGCCAATTTTGCTGGATACACAGCTTCTTTCAAACCATATTTAACCCATTATCTATTGCAGAGGCAGGAAAACTTAAAAAAAAAAAAACAACCTGTATTTCCCAGACTCTCTTGCAGCTAGGATTCTGTTGGAGATAAGGTTTTACCAATTAAACACACCCATGCAAGCCTTGGGAGGTAATTTTTCCAAAGAGATTAGCCCAACGGGTGGCAAGCAGGCTCTGGCAGGCATGTGTGTTGGCAGTAGCTGGACCCACGTCCCACTGCCTGGTCACCTGCTTCATGGTGTGGGTGACCACAGCTGTGGCAACAGGGACATAAAGCACAGGTCTGGGGCAGCCCTTGATGTCTCTGCCGTTTTGTAAGCACTTAACTCCCTCTGTGAAATCCCTTTCTACTTGAAATACCTGGAGTGGTTTGTTTCCCACCGTGAACGCTGAATGAATCAACAAAGGCTTTCATGTAAAGCCCAGAGCCTTTTGCTTGGGGAAGAGTCTACCGATTCAAATGCCACACCATCTTTCATGCACAATCCATACACCAGTGATAGATTGTGTATAATGTCCAGTCTTGGTTTCTTTAAAGTGGAGTGAGGACCGAAAGGCACTATGTTAGCAGCTGACACACAGAATCCTTCTAGATGGTTATGATTTTCCCCAATGTCTTCACCTGTCTGACTCGAATGTAATTCCAACAATATTTTTAGGGACTTGCCTTTATCCAGTCTTCCCAGATAAGAATTCAACTTGGGGCTTCCCTGGTGGCGCAGTGATTGAGAGTTCGCCTGCCGATGCAGGGGACGTGGCTTCATGCCCCAGTCCGGGAAGATCCCACATGCCGCGGAGCAGCTGGGCCCATGAGCCATGGCCGCTGAGCCTGCACGTCCAGAGCCTGTGCTCCGCAACGGGAGAGGCCACAACAGTGAGAGGCCCGCGTACCACAAAAAAAAAAAGAAAAGAAAAAAAAAGAATTCAACTTAGTTTTCTTAGAAACAGCAGCTCTGGGGATTCCCCAGTGGTCCATTGGTTAAGACGGCCTTCCAATGCACGGGGCGCAGGTTTGATCCCTGGTTGGGGAACTAAGATCCCACATACCATGTGGTGTAGCCAAAAAAAAAGAAAAGAAAAGAAACAGCAACTCCTTTTGCCCTCATATTTCACTGACTTACTGTAGCATTTCATTTCCCCTCCCTGTGAGTTTATACATCCTGGTCCATTGACATCACACTTGGCCGTGTGACTTGCTTCAACCAATGAAATATGAGAGGATGTGACGTGTCATTTCTGAGCAGAAACCGAAGAGCCAGCATGTAGTTCTCTCCATAGCTCATTTCCTTCTGCCATAGAACAGGTGCTATGGCCTGAATGTTTGTGTCCCCTGCCCCCAAAATTCACATGCTAAAGCCCCAGTCCCCAATGTGATGGTATCTGAAGATGAGGCCTTTGGGAGGGAATTAGTTCATGAGGGTAAATTCCTCATGAATGGGATTAGTGCCCTTATAAAAAGAAACACTAGAGAGGTGATTTCTCTCTCTGCCATGCAAGGACCCAGCAAGAAGGGAGCCATCTGTAAACCAGGAAAAGAGTCTTTGCCAGAACTGGACCATGCTGCCCCTCCAAACCCAGGCTCCCAGCCCCCAGAACTGTGAGAAATAAATGTTTGTTGTTTAAGTACCCCCAGTCGATGGTATTCTGTTATAGCAGCCAGAACTGACCAAGCAACAGACAGTGCTCCAGATAGAAGCTGTTCCATCTGCCCGGGTCTCAGAATAAGAGCACATGCAGCAAAGTCACAGCCAACCCCAGATAGACATGTAGCTGGGGCAAGAAATGTTCTAGCCACTGAGGTTTAACTGTCATTTGTCCCTGCAGTATAACCCAGCCTCTCATGATTAATACAGTTACCCTTACTTTCCCTGAGGTTGTGTGTTGGAGTTTGCTTTACTGCATTCTGTGACCACAAGTGCAGGGATCACTTCAAAAACCTTCCCCCGGGTTCTCTAAAAAAATAAAAATAAAAATAGAACTACCGTATGATCCAGCAATCCCACTCCTGGGCATATATCCAGAGAAAAGCATACTTTGAAAAGATACATGCACCCCCTATGTTCATAGCAGCACTATTCACAATAGCCAAGACATGGAAGCAACCTAAATGTCCAGCGACAGGTGAATGGATAAAGAAGATGTGGTACATGGAAGCAACCTAAATGTCCATCGACAGATGAATGGATAAAGAAGATGTGGTACATATATACAATGGGATACTACTCAGCCATAAAAAAGAATGAAATAATGCCATTTGCAGCAACATGGATGGACCTAGAGAATATCATATTAAGTGAAGTAAGTCAGGGAAAGATAAATATCATATGATATCACTTATATGTAGAATTTAAAAATTGACACGAATGAACTTATTTACAAAATGGAAACAGACTCACAGACATAGAAAACAAACTTACGGTTACCAGAGGGGAAAGGGGGGTAGCGGGAGGGATAAATTAGGAGTTTGGGATTAACACATACACACTACTATATAAAAAACAGATAATCAACAAGGACCTACTGTATGGCACAGGGAACTCTACTCAGTACTCTGTAATAACCTATATGGGAAAAGAATCTGAAAAACAATGGATATATGTATATGTATATATATAAGTGAATGACTTTGCTGTACACCTGAAATTAACAGAACATTGTAAATCAACTATATGTCAATATAATATAAAAATTTTTTTAAACAAAAAACCCCCCAAAACCTCCACCTGGTCATAATGTTTCTTGCTGATACAAACAGATGGAACAGAAAGAGAGGGCACGGAGCAGAAACTCATGTTTGAGGGAGCACAAATCACCACTCAGGAAGTCCCAGGAAACCGACAAAAGAGCTAGCCGTGTGCTAGCCGTCCCTCAGCTCGCGGTCCAGCAAGTTCTTCATGAGGGGCAGAAAGCGAAATCTTACCACCTGCACCTGCAATTTCTGCTGTAGGCGTCAGAGGTCCCAGAAGATGAAGCTCGCTCCGCCGGTCCCTCACATTTAATGACTAGACGGCATCCCATGTCAATATCAAAGTGAATCACATAATGCGGCATGAGGGCACTGAAAGCAGCCTGTTGCAAGGGCACTCATAAAAGATTTGCCAAAAGGTCATATCTTTGTGCCACATCAGACGCACAGGTCTTTGGCCCATCCTATTTTGTGGAGGACACAAGTGACACACTTGCAGGGGGGTGATCTACCCCACAGCCACAGGAAGTCTCAGACAACTTCGTTTTCTGCAGAAGGAGACCTGGCTTCCTTCCGTCCCATAGTCTTAAAGCTTCCACGATGCAGGATTCGGTGTGCCGGTCGAATTATTAAGCTGTCTCTGGAGCAGTGGTGCATTCATCCCCTAGGGCTGCTGTAGTAAACTACCACACGCTGGGTGGTTAGAACAGTAGAAATTTGTTCTCACGCAGTTCTGAAGGCTGGACACCCACAACCCAGGTGTTGGTAGGGCCGGCTCCTTCTGGAGACTCTGAGGGAAGATCTGCTCCAGGCCTCTGTACCGGCTCCTGGTCGTGGCTGGCAGCCCTTGGCTTGTGGACGCATAGCTCCCATCTCTGCCTCTGTCGTCACACAGTGTTCATCCTGTGTGTGTCTGTGTGTCTGGGTCCAAATTTCCCTTTTCTTATACGGACACCAGTCATTGGATTTAGGGCCCATGCTAATCCAGAATGACCTCATCTTAATTACATCTGCAAAGACCCTATTTCCAAGTAAGGTCGCATTCACAGGTTCCAGGGGTCAGGACTTCAACGTGTCTTCTGGGGGACATAATCCAACCTCTCAAATCCCCAGATATCCCATCAAGTAACTTTTTTTTTTTTTTTTTTTTTTTGTGGTACGCGGGCCTCTCACCGTTGTGGCCTCTCCCATTGCGGAGCACAGGCTCCAGACGTGCAGGCTCAGCGGCCATGGCTCACGGGCCCAGCCGCTCCGTGGCATGTGGGATCTTCCTGGACTGGGGCACGAACCTGTGTCCCCTGCATTGGCAGGCGGACTCTCGACCACTGTGCCACCAGGGAAGCTCCCATTAAGTAACTCTTCATGAAGCTGCATCAAGAACTTTATATTTGTGTCGCCTCTTCCCAAAGTCTTGAGGAAATGAAGGAATGCATCGTGGGCTTGGAAGGAGATGAGCTCCAAACACCTGGGATGACTTAGAGCGTGGATCAACATGTGCGTGTGACGTGAGGGACGTCATAGACATAAGCTGTGACCGTGTCTTTACAAATCGGCTTTGATGTGTTTGTAGCCAACACCTGCTGAGTAATACTGTTTTTTGGGGGTTTTTTTTGGCTGCGCCGTGTGGCATGAAGGATCTTAGTTCCCCGACCAGGGGTCAAACCCGTGCCCCCTGCATTGGAAGCACAGAGTCTTAACTGCTGGACTGCCAGAGAAGTCCCACTTTTTTTTTTTTTTTTAACTTCTGTTCTTTTAGAATCACCCTGTAATTCACCTGAAGGAAACAGAATGACTCTGTTTATTTCCTCAGGCCTCAAAGATTCCTTCCTCACCCACAGTGAGCAAGACGCAGTTCCAGCCACTGGCCCACTCTAAGATTCATTGTTAACCAGAGCAAGTTCTGGACCTCATGGAATCACATTCTAGTTGGGGGCTCAGACCCTAAGCAAGAAGCACAAATATGTGTCATGCAGGGACACATGCTCTGGAGGAAAATGAAGCAATAAATAAAGGGGTAAGCAGTGGTGGTGTTATTTTGAAGGCCCCTCTGAAGGGTCACGCTTGAGCAGAGGTCTGGTGCAGAGAAGCAGCAAGCTCTTTAGGACCCTGGAGGAAGAGCATTCTTTTTATTTTTAAAAAAATTTTATTGAAATATACCTGATTTACAGTGTTGTGTTAGTTTCAGGTGTACAGCAAAGTGATTCATATATTTTTTTTCAGATTCTTTTCCATTATAGGTTATTACAAGATATTGAATATAGTTTCTCGTGTTATACAGTAAGACCTTGTTGTTTATCTATTTCATATAAAGTAGCGTGTATCGGTTAATCCCAAACTCCTATCTTATCCCTCCCCCCACCCCCCTTTCCCTACTGGTAACCATAAGTTTGTTTTCTATGTCTGTGAGTCTTTCTGTTAGGAAGAGCATTTTAGAAAGAGGGGAAGACCCTTAGGCTGGGACTGGCAGTGCAGGTGGATAAGAGACGTCCGATTTGGGAGGCGTCCGGGGAGAGTGGCAGGGTTTGCTGCGGGGCCAGATGGAGATGTGAGGGGCTGGGAGTTTTTTCAGAGACACCAAGGAACACCCTGAGCACCTGGCTGAGGCAGGCAGTGTTTACTGAGATGGGGAGCTCTGGGGGTGTCGGGGAGGGGAGTCAAGGGTTCACTTCTGGACAAAGAACAGGTGGGACACATAGAAATCAAATAGCAAGATGGTGACTTCACCCAGCCACATCTCTAACCCCGCACCACCCCGCAAATAAAGGGCAGAGGTTGTCAGATAGGATTTTTTAAAAGCAAGAGCCAACTATAAGAAACCCACTTTAATTATTGGGTTGGCCAAAAAGTGCCTTCGGTTTTTAAGTAAAAATAAAAGACACATCTTTCATTTTCACCAAGAACTTTATTGAACAAAGTAGTCACACTTTTGTTCCACTGCCTTCTGCCATTTTTCAGGCAACTTCATAATTCCGTCTTCCCCAAACTTTTTATCTTTTTGATAAAAGGTACTGTTCTGAGTACCTTTTACAGTCTTCCAGGGAATTGAAATTTTTTCCATTAAGAGAATTTTGTAAAGACCGAAATAAATGGAAATCTAAAGGTGCAATGTCTGGTGAATATGGCGGATGAATCAGAACTTCCCAGCCAAGCTGTAACAGTTTTTGCCTGGTCATCAAAAGCATGCGGTCTTGCAGTATCCTGATAGAAGATTATGCATTCTCTGTTGACTAATTCTGGACGATTTTGTCAAGTGCTGCTTTCAGTTAGTGTAACTGGGAGCAGTCCTTGTTGGAATTCATCGTTTGGTTTTCTGGAAGGAGCTCACAATAGAGGACTCCCGTGCAATCCCACCATGTACACAACATCACCTTCTTTGGATGAAGACCGGCCTTTGGTGTGGTTGGTGGTGGTTCATTTCTCTTGCCCCACGATCTCTTCTGTTCCACATTATTGTACAGTATCCACTTTTCACCGCCCCTCACAATTTGTTTTAAAAACGGAACATTTTCCTTACATTTCAGTAGAGAATCGCATGGGGAAATGCGGTCAAGAAGGTTTCTTTCGCTTAACTTATGTGGAACCCAAACGTCAAAGCGATGAACATAACCAAGCTGGTGCAAATGATTTTCATAGCTTGACTTGGATATTTTGAGTATGGCGGCTATCTCCCACAAGGTATAACGTTGATTGTTCTCAATTAATGTCTCGATTTGATTGCTATCAACTTCAACGGGTCAACCTGACCGTGGAGCATCGTCCAGCGAGAAATCTCCAGCACGAAACTTCGCACACTGCTTCTGACACGTTGGATCAGTCACAGCAACTTCTCCATACACTGCACAAATCTTTTTTTGCATTTCAGTTGCGTTTTTGCCTTTCCTGAAATCATAAAGCATAATATGCTGAAAATGTTGCTTTTTTTCTTCCATCTTCCATATTAAAATGGCTGCACAAAAATTCACCAATTTTGATGCTTTTTTATTTTATTTTTTATTTTTTTTTATTTTTTATTTTTTTGTATTACGCGGGCCTCTCACTGTTGTGGCCTCTCCCGTTGCGGAGCACAGGCTCTGGACGCGCAGGCCCAG
Organism: Mesoplodon densirostris; assembly: GCF_025265405.1. Classification (NCBI taxonomy): domain Eukaryota; kingdom Metazoa; phylum Chordata; class Mammalia; order Artiodactyla; family Ziphiidae; genus Mesoplodon; species Mesoplodon densirostris. The sequence continues at coordinate 4,253,356 of NC_082664.1, read as the reverse complement.
CGGCCATGGCTCACGGGCCCAGCAGCTCCGCGGCATGTGGGATCCTCCCGGACAGGGGCACGAACCCGCGTCCCCTGCATCGGCAGGCGGACTCTCAAGCACTGCGCCACCAGGGAAGCCCTTGATGCTTTTTTAAAATGCACGCTGATGGGACAGCTCTCACGTACAGTCTAACAAAATTGTTTCGAATGAAGTTAAAGACAACTAAGTGCTACTAGAGCCAGCTTATGGAAAAAAACGAATGAACATTTTGGGCAACCCAGTATACAGGCACAGATGGGGTAAAAGCGAAGGATGGAAAAGACATCACACTAACACGGATCCAGAGAAAGCCAGAGAGACCGTGCTCATATCAGATGAAGTAAATTTCAGAGCAAATAATGCTACTAGGAATAAAGTGGGGCGTTTCACTGAGATCAAGGGGTTGATTCATGAAAAGGACACAACAATGATTTATGTATCTAATAATAGAGCTTCAAAATACAGGAAGCAAAAACAGACTGAACTGCGTGGAGAGAGACAGTTTCACAGTTATAAGCCAAAAGTTCAACACCTCTTTAATAGGTAGAACAAGTAGCACGGATATAGATCTTAACACTTTCAACCAAGTTGGCCTGATTGGCATTTTCTAGAACACTCCACCCAACAACAGCAGATGTGACTTCTAAGGTTGGGACTCATCGGTGTGCAGACGTACTGAGTGTCACAGGGCTGGGAGGGAGTGTTGACAGCACACACAAGCCGCGCAGTGTCAATGGCGTCCAAGGGTCGAGCAAGAGAAGGGCCCAGAACTGGTCACTGGATTTGGCCACGTGGAGGCCATTGGTGACCTTGACAACAGCACTTTTGGGGAGGGTGGGGGGCGGGGGAGTGTGGGGTTGGGCTGGGTGAGAGGCAGTCCCCACCTATGCTCATTTTCAAGGAGTTTTCCTGAAAAAGTTAGCAAAGCGTGAGAAGTACTGGCAGGAAGGTGTGGCAGGGGTTTCTCGAAAGAAGGGATGCATTGGAGCAGCTTGGACATGGCCGGGAAGAACCCAGCAGGGAGAGAGGGAACGTTTGAGGGCGAGGGCGGCATTTCAGAGACGATGTCCATGAGAGGTGGTGGGGCCCAGCGTCCCCAGGTAGCGGTGGCCTTGGCTGGGGACACAGACAGTTCTCAGGTAAGAGAAGAGGCCAGGTACCTCCAGAGGAGCGGCCAGGGCAGCGGCAGGCGTCCCGGAGGGCTTGCGCGCAGGAGAGAGACTGAACTGTCTGCATTAGAGGCAATCTCCTCTAACTTTATCAATGGGCGGTGGGATGCAGGCTGGACCACGGGCTGGCATTCCCCGCTGGTCACCGCCATTGCTCGCTTGGCGACCCTGGACGAGTCACCCGGATGACCTTGGGAAGGTGAGCCTGGAGGCGTCCCCGGGACGGATGGGGCAGCAGGCTGGGAGGAGGCCTAGGAGCGACAGGAAAAGATTCCGGGGTGCGCGTCCTCCGCTGCGCCACTAGAGGGCGCCAAGCGACCGCTCTGTTCCTCAGAGGCGCTTCCCAACCCCACCCCACCCACCCCCGCCCCCCCAGCCGCGTCCAGCCCGGCTCAAAGTCGCCAGGAGCCCGGGGTGATTCCAGACTCACCCAGAGGCTCATCAGACAAGGAACCGAGACAGAAAAGGGGGGGATGCCAGGACGAGCTTCATCAGTAAGTGTCCTGTAGCCTGGTGAGCGATAGGTGGGTGGAGTCCCGCGCTGGCGACGGAATGACGCTGCCTGGTTTCGAGCAGCTGGCAAGGTCAAAATCCAAAATACGCTCTGTGGACCGGCCGCCGCTGCCACCCGGCACCGCGTTCCCGGGGCGTGAGGCGTTGCTTTCACAGCAGTTAACCAAGCACCCACCTTGCGCCAGGCCCTGCTGGTGCTGGGAATGAGCCCATGGAATGAATGAATGAATGAATGAATGGGCGAGCCCAATGTGGCATTTCGAGGGGGGAGAGGGGGTTGCCAGACGCAGAGCCTGAAGGTGCTGGGCCAGCCGGACTTCCGCTGAGGGCTCAGTGTGGCCCAGGGTTGGGAGAGGGAGAGGGAGAGGGAGAGGGAAGATGGGGATGAGAAGGAGCCCCCAGCTTGGATTTGAGGGGCCATCCAGTGCAGTACTTGAAGGAGAAGGGTGGGGAATGGACATGTGGACAGTTCATCACCAACTTCTGATAAAATACATGTGGCCCAGCAGCCACTACCATCCCCCATCAACTTAGAAAGAATTCTCTCTCGCCAGCACCCCCTGCCTACTGCCAACTGAAAGCAGCCTCTGCTATGGACATGAGAAAGCGGAGATGCCAAACGGAGTTTGCAGTGGGAGAGGCCAGGTGTGGGTGGAGGGTCCCCCCCAACACACACAGAGTCAGCTTGGGGCAGAGTCCTGCCCCAGGAGGCCAAGGGAGCATCTCACAGAAATATCCCCTTCCCTGTCAGCCGGGGGCAGTCTAGCCAGCCCCCAGGATAAGGAATTTAGAGTGCTGGGCACTCTGTAAGCAGTCAATCAACATGGACCATTCTTCTTACAATGTATTTATTCAACACAGCAAACATCTTTAGAAAACAGAAATGCAAGCACATTTGATCAATGTATGGATCCTTGCAGACTGATTGTTCAGGTTCCTCTGATTTCCATTCTCTTAGAAACAACAAACACTTTTAATTTTGAGCCTATCACACATATAGGGCTGCACATCCGGAGCCTGCTGCTCTGTTGCCCTGGCTCGGAGCCAGATTGCAGATGTTTGAGTCCCTCGGATGCCCAAATGGCTGCATCTCCTGGGTGGTGCTGACTCACGGTGCAGGCTGCAAGCAGTCTCTCTCCATCTGCCAGTTTGCTGCCGGGTTTCTGGGGCTCCAATGGTGTGTGGTCAATTCAGAGCTCACTAACCTGCACCTAACAGATTTTCTTCCATCCCTGTTCCTACCCGGAAGGACATGGGGCAGGGGGCAGCCCTTAGCAGAGTGCCTGGTATTGAGTGAGCTCTCAGTGTCAGTTGTTGGTGGCGTTACTATTATTCATTACCATTATGATCATAGCACAAACTCATTGCAGTGCTTTATATTTTTCCAGGAAGTTTATTTAGATCTGCTTGGGCATATGATATAAGACTGGACTAGTGTGAAATAAATCAGACAGAGAAAGACAAATATCATATGATGTCACTTATATGTGGAATCTTCAAAAATGATACAAATGAGCTTATTTACAAAACAGAAATGGACTCACAGACAGAAAACAAACTAATGGTAAACAACAAGGACCTATTATATAGCACAGGGAACTACACTCAATATCTTATAATAGGGAATTCCCTGGTGGCGCAGTGGTTAAGAACCTGCCTGCCAATGCAGGGGACGCAGGCTCGATCCCTGGTCGGGGAAGATCCCACATGCCGCAGAGCAACTAAGCCCAAGTGCCACAACTGCTGAGCCTGCACTCTAGAGCCTGCAAACCACAACTACTGAGCCCACCTGCCACAACTACTGAGCCTACGCGCCTAGAGCCCGTGCTCCGCAACAAGAGAAGCCACCACAATGAGAAGCCTGCACACCGCAACGAAGACCCAATGCAACCAAAAATAAATTAATTAATTAATGTAAAAAAATCTTATAATAACCTATAACGGAAAAGAATCTGAAACAGATATATATATATATCACTTTGCTGTACGCTTGAAACTAACACAACATTGTACATTAACTATACTTCAATTTTTAAAATTCCACACAAAATAAAGAGTGGACTGATGGAAGGCAGGAGGAGGATGGGATATTAATCTGTCCCCTCTGCCATTAGCTTCTTAAAGACAAGAATCATCTCATTAGTCTTCATGTTCCAGCAGTTCCTGGGGCTTGGCACTGGGTAACTGAGCAAGAATAGGCATACTGCATGTTTTGCAGTTTTCCAAAGATGATTTGGGGAAATCAAATCATCCCATCATCATTCTACCAATCAGGATTCAGCTCTCTGACTGTGTAATTTGATATAAAAATAGCACCTTTGGCTTCCCTTCCTCCACCCAACTTAAGAAGCGAGTGATGAGTTTGAACTTTCAAAAGCCAATTACTGCTCCTTATAATAACTCTCATTTCTAAACCAAGAATGTGGGCAGCCTGAATTCTGTCCCCTATGTCATCTCGGTGTACTGGAGGAGGTCCAGGCAAATGGGAGCTGGGGGGAAACTTACTGGGCAGGCACGGCGGTCCCTGCCTTGTGTGGACCCAGATGCTGAGGCCATCGGAATGACAGCGTCAGCCCCGGCTGCTGTTCTAGGTGGATGCTTGTAGGTCTCCCCCGTGGTCCTCACGGCATTCTGGGGGGAATTTTTTTTTTTTTTTTTTTTTTTGCGGTGCGCGGGCCTCTCACTGTTGTGGCCTCTCCCGTTGCGGAGCACAGGCTCCGGACGCGCAGGCTCAGCGGCCATGGCTCACGGGCCCAGCCGCTCCGCGGCACGTGGGATCTTCCCGGACTGGGGCACGAACCCGTGTCCCCTGCATCGGCAGGCGGACTCTCAACCACTGCGCCACCAGGGAAGCCCCTGGGGGAAATTATTTTGCCATTGGTAACCAGAACCTACAACAGCCAGGCTTCAACCCACCGTTCAGGTGTCACCTCCTGGCTTTCCAGTACATCGCTCCTGCAGTCAGGCCTCTCTGCTTTTGCAGAAGCTGCTTCCTGCTCTGGGAATGTCCCCTCCCAGCCTCCCTCTTTCCAGCCTAGCAATGTGACACTTCCCTCATCTCCTCTCCCTCTGAAAAAGATCCGCAGTCTCCCTATGTATATTTAATAACACAGATGACTATATTCTAGCTCAACACATCGTAGTCATTCATTCGTTCAAAGAAACTACAAAGGGTAAGTGCTTAGAACAATGTCAGGCACAGGCTAAGTGCTCAAAACACGTTAGCTCGTTAACACCATTCATTCATTCAGTATTAGTGCAGTGTCTCAGGCTCTGTGCTGTTCGCTGAGTCCACAGCAGTGAACAGGACAGACGTAGTCCCTGACCACCTCTCACCGCCCCCCGCAAGTTCCCACCTTTAGGGCTTGAGGTGTGGGTACTGCGGAGCCCCGCCCAGCCCTGGAACTACGAGTCCCAGAAGGCTGCGCGGCGGAGTCACCCGGGCCGCCTGAGCCCGACGTCGTGACGTCGGTACCGTGAGGGGGCCCAGTGGCTGCGGCGGGCGCCGGCCGCGGTCAGCGGGAGGCGGGAGGCGGGAGGCGGGCGGCGGCGGCGGCGGGGCGGGGTCGGCGGGCGGCGGCCTTTAGGGAGGAGCCGGCGCTCCCTCTCCTCAGTCGGCAGCGGGCTAGCGAGCGGTCGGCTTGTGCTGCTCGTTTCTCTCGTGCGTCCGCCCGCTCGCTCTCGCGCCGAGTCGCGGCCGCCTTCTCAGCGCTGCCTGCGAGTCCCGAGCGCGGCGCCATGTCGGAGCCCGGGGGCGGCGGCGAGGACGGCTCGGCAGGCCTGGAGGTGTCGGCAGTGCAGAACGTGGCCGACGTGTCGGTGCTGCAGAAGCACCTGCGCAAGCTGGTGCCGCTGCTGCTGGAGGATGGCGGCGAGGCCCCGGCCGCGCTCGAGGCGGCGCTGGAGGAGAAGAGCGCCCTGGAGCAGATGCGCAAGTTCCTCTCGGACCCGCAGGTGCACACGGTCCTGGTGGAGCGCTCCACGCTCAAAGGTGCGGGGCCGGGGCTGCGGTGGGTCCCCCGGCGCCCCGCCTCGCTCCCGCCACACCCCTTGCCGCCAGGGCCCCAGGGTGCCCCCTTCCGGGTCGCGGGGACGGAGGAGGGCGCCCAGCCTCGCCGTCACCGGCAACAATGGGATCGCTTTGTCAGCTCGGCCTCAAGATGGCCGAGTTGGGTGGAGACAGCGTCTCCCGGGCTGAGCGCGGGCGGAGGCCGCATCCCGGCCTCCAATGTCACATGGGCTTTTCGGTTTCGATTTGTGTCCAGGCTAGGCCGGCCTCGGGAGGGATGTGTCAGGGGCGGCGCCGGGGGCAGCCTGGATTGTGGTCCTTCGGTCGTCCGGGTGTAGGGGGAGATACTGGCGAGCCGGAGCTGGGAGAGCCCTGACCGGCGGGCATCCCGGCCTCTGCCTTGTGCGGACCCAGATGCCGAGGCCCGAGGAGTGACAGTGACAGCCCCGGCTGCGAGCGGGGCATCACTGTTCTAGGTGGATAGCGTACGCAGGTCTCCCTCTTGGACTTCATGCTGTCCCTGCTGAGTGGGTGCATCTGCCCACTTCAGACGCGAGAAAACTGAGGCTCGGTCGAAGTGACTGCCCCAAGGTCACACCAGCTAATCCTACTCCCTAGGCTAGACTCGACATCTCAGTGTCCAGCCCACTGCTTGTTTCCCTTCATCATGCCTTGTATTTGTGTGATGCTTAGATCCTAATGATGACCCCATGGTCTTTGAATCTATTTTACAGATCTTAAAAGGAGAGAGACTTAGGTTAGGCACCTCGTGAAGAGACGGGACAAAAGGTTTGCATGTTCCCGCAGTCTCCTCTAGTGACCTCCCCAAAGCAAGCCTAGGTTCCCTTGAGAGTGGAGCTTGCCTTCAGGGAGGGTTTCCCCTTGATGCTTTCAGACCATTTTGTAGCCAGTGGCGAGCTTATTTGACAGCACATGTATGGGTGTGGCACCGTCCATCCGGCAAGCCAAGGATGATGTCCAGGTAAATGCTAGCTTAGCACCAAGGACTGGGCATTGTCTGAAAGTGTTCGGAGACAAGCTTCTTATAATCTCAAAAGATGTATGGTTCTGTCAGTAAGAGAATCTCAACTATCTGCCTCACCGCTCCCCTCTCACCCCTACACACACTTAGTTTCTTGCAGATAGTTTGTTTCTTTCAAAGGCTTCTCCTACTCAGGAGATGCTTCATTGTAGCATTGGCCTCTGCAGGAGGGTCAGCGAGTGTGAAAGAGTATTTTTCTTAGATCCACAAGGAATGTTCAAAGCAAATAAGCCATCCAGGCATATTTAGAGTCTTAAAGTTGTTTAGGGTTTTCTTTTATGTTTGGGGTTGTTTCTTGCATGGAAACCACTACTGTTTAAAAAAAATTTTTTTTAACTCATCTATTTTCTTTCAAAAAAGTATATAGTCACAATAGAAAATTAAAGTATACAGATAAAATTAAAGTCACCTGGGATCCTTCGACCTGGATATGACCACTGTCGGCATTTTGGTATCTGTCTTGTCATTTTTTAATGAATATACATTATTTTATTAAAATACATTTTAATCTGCATTGTTATTGTATTTTGATTAGCCTTACCTTGGCTGATTCTTGATCATATTTTCATTGCACGGTTTTTGTTTTGAAATCAGTGATTGCTACCTTAGGTCTCAGTTTCTTTCTTACAGAAAACAATTGTAGGTTTTGTTCTTTGCTTCTAGAGTGCTCCTCAGTGATTCACTTTTCTCAAGCACCTTAGAATTGAACTTTGCTAAAATTATTGGAGGGGGACCCTATTTCTGTTGCATGCTTTCTGGTGCAAATCACCTCTGTGTTCTTGATGGGTACATTTTCTCCTTTCAGCAAAACGAGTATCCACGCGTCCAAATCTTGGCTCCATAATGACTTGCACTTTTGCATGTTGACTAGGTAATGAGACTGTCTGCAATTGAAATCCTGTCTCATTCCTGGATTTATAAAAGTCCTGGAAGTATTTCTAGTAATTCAACCTGTCTTAACTTATTTTTCACTTACGAAAATCTGAGGAAAAACTGTGTGGCCCCATCAGTCTTATTAGCATCCTGGCTCCACTAGCATACTTTAGATGTAAGTGTCAACCCAGGTCACTTAGAAGGAGGGCTGGTTTTTATGAGTTAACATCGCCATTTGCACATTTAATCAGATATGAACATCCAGTAGTTATTTACAGTGAAAAGGCAGGCTTGCATTATGATATGGAGAATAAATCTGAATGGTTTGAACTGAATAAAGACCGCCACCAACAATGACGTCGTATAATTTATTTAATGAAAAGAAGTTACTTCTACTTTATCTTTCCCCCTCTTCCCCCCTTTTTTACGGAAAGAATGTTCCAAACACATTGAATATAGAAGCTTTTTTTTATATGAAGGTCTATCTCTATATCTGTATATGTATAAGTACTCCAGCTAGCTTTAAACTTTTTTTTGTTAAAGTAGAGCCTTCTTTAAAGTGTAGAATAAAGGTTGTGACTATAACAGTTTATCATTATTATTTTTTTGGCCACACCGCGAGGCATGCGAGATCTTAGTCCTCCATCCAGTGATCGAATCTAACCTATGCCCCCTGCAGTGGAAGCGCGGAGTCTTAACCACTGGACCACCAGGGAAGTCCCCTTAACAGTTAATTTTGATAGTGAAGAGTTGGTGAAAGGGAATGTTAAATTGTAGCTCCCCGTTTTAAAAAGAGAAATCTCCTTCCTGTAATTCCTGGCCTATAGAAAATTATTTTCCTCATAGCGTACTTCTAAAAGTGTGACCAGGTAGGTGATCCCTACGTGGTAGGCATATTTCGATGTTAATGACACTTTTGTAGCGCTTTTGACCTGAAGTGCATTTTGGGGTGTGTTCTGTCCCTTGAAAGGTTGGGTGGTGAAGGTAGGGACCAGTGAGGATGTTGCGGTTTGCAGCTGCTGGAGTGGTGGTTCCAGGGCTTGTCTGGGACCAGGCTGGGAACGGGCGCTGTGCGGTTTTGGTTCGGTTTTGTTCCACTCAGATGTGTTACCCTTGGAGCTTCGTCTTTAAGACTGGAAGTAGTGGCTGCCTTTAGTCGGTGCTTACCCGAAGCTTGGGATTTTAGTTGTTCCTGACACACATAGTTCAGGGGGTTTTACCCTCTCTTCGTTAGTGCAGAGATGGCTGGAGTCTGGAAGACTCCTGCCTGGAATGAAGCCAGGGCTCCTCACAGGACCCAGCTTCCTAGAGACGTGGTGGCCTACGGAGGGGTATGGGAAGTGTTTCTGTGGAGTTTTAAACATTATTTTTCTGAGGACTTAATTTCCCTAAAAAGAGAAGAAAGGTAGTGGATTGATGATTAAAAAGTATTCATTTCTGGCTTAGACCCCAAAATGGTTAATAAAATGATTAATAAATTAATAGGAAACATTTACTGGGACCCGGCACTGTCTTGGAGCACTGGGCCAGGAGTCCATCAACCTGGGTTCTTGCTGTCCTATGCTGTCACGCTGTAGGTGGGCCCCCCACCCTCTGTAGGACAAAGCAGTCTGCAGCAAGATGCTTTTCAAAGTGAGGTGTTTCATTGTGAGTGGAATTCATGTACAGGAAAGGGAAAGCAGTCATTACTTCTTTTTAAAAAGTGAAGACAGATGGAAATCTCGTCTCTCAGCATCGTGGAGTATCAGGCTGGGAACGGCGGGAGAGACTTAGTCCAGCGCCTCTGTCATGAGTGAGGAAACCAAAACCGCAGGATTTTAAGACCCAGTGAGGAAAAGGATGTTTTAAGAAGAATTCCGAAACCTAAGAACTAATTTCTCTGTTGAATTCCTTGGTATCCATTGAATAGGAGTGTTTGTTTTCACTTACTTCATAGCAATTATTTCTTTTGTATTAGTGTTAGCCTTAAAAAGCATGAGGCCTTAAATCCTTTAGGCATTACCGACTTAGTTTTTTTCACTTCCTTCTCCTTTTTTCTGGAAATGTCAAGAGGAGCCCCAGTTTTACCTTGTGTACAAGGATTACATGGGGTTCAACCCTCCTTTCAAATTCCCAGCAATGTTATGGATGGAAGAGAAGACCCGAGACCCTCACCACGCTCTCAGCCTTGTGCAGGGCAGGGAGTGGGTGCGAAGAAGTCACAGCCTCAGAAGGAGGACAGGAGGGCGGGTGGACGTCAGGGTGGCTGGAGGAAGTACCAGGGATGGGAAAGCGGAGAGCTAGAGCGACCACGGGAGAACTGGGAGGGCGTGTACGACAGCGATCGGCCAAAGTAATGTGGTATTAGGAGCCTGCTTGGATTTTAAAGGGAAAAGAAAAGGAAAGATAAAGAGAGCCAGGAGCACGCAACACGTCCTCTGGCCAAAGAAAATGACTGGCTTCGTTTGCTAGCTTGAGAGCACGCTTGCCCTGTGGCTGGAGAACGTTGGGAGGGGAGAGGGAGGGAGGGATGACCAAGGGCAGGGGAGCCGGCAGCCTCCCCTCGCCCTTTTCCAGTTGCCTGTTCACCAGTCTGCGGACACATACCCATCTACCTAAGAGAGGTGGTATGAGTCTTAAGGTGATTGAATGTGCATCTGTTTGTATTTCATTAAATGAGGCGCATTGCTCACCTAATTCACAATGTAATGATACAAATCACTCGTACTTTGAAATACATTCATCTTTGAATAGAAGCGTATGCAGAATAGTGCTAAATGACATTTTGAACATCTCTAGAAATTTGATAAACTCTCAGAAGTTAACCAAAGAAATGTCCACCAGGCGCTGTCATGTGTATCAGTGTGGCTTGCAGCACGGGAACCCGAGAGTCGGGCGCAGCACTTTCTGTGCTGGTATTTTAGTTCCCTGAACGTGTTAATAGGCAGCACAGTATCGGTCTGTTGTGTATTAACCAGTAACTTTAGCATCATTAGGCAACTGGTTCAAACTTTACCGAAAGTGGTATTACCTGATAGACGTGCAGATTGTGTTCGTATATAAGCCTCTAATATAGCAGGATTAGTACCCTCTTTGTTAGGAATGGACTATTAAGTGTCTTTCTCTCCTCCTTTAAACAATTTTTTTAAAAAGTTTCTGCAGAAATAGAATTATTGTTATTTGGAAAATATAATAATTTATAAAGAGGCAGGAAAGTTTAAATTGTTTGGCAGTTTATAAAACAGTGTCATGTGTTCTTTATAATGGGAGTCAGACATCCTCAGACTTCGTATGATCTTCGTATGTATGGGGAATAGCATTAAAAAACTAATCCAAAATGTAGTCTATGGCCGATACTAATGATGACTTGCATAAATTACTGTCATCAAAGGAAGTTAGAATTTTACAGAGCAGTAGAGGACACCTATTTTGCATACCCATGTCTGAGGATTATGTCATCGTGTGTGCATTCCCGAGCCCCAGCCGTCTCCTGCTGCATTGCAGTGTTAGTCCTAGCGCGGGCTGGGCTGGGCTGGGCTGGGCTGGGCGTTCACAGTGGTCCCGAGATAGCCGTGACTCATCGCCTGGCCTGCTGCCCAGTTCCTTTAACCCTGTTTGCATTAGGATGTGCTGGGGATGTGGTTAGATGTTGTGTCCAGTCGGCATGTTTTCTAGATAATTTTATTTGTATAGAGGATGCCATTCTGTCCGGGAGGAAGATATGATTCAAAGTTACACCATATTTTTTACTTAGTAATTTCCTTTGGTGATTATAGAATGTTACTTTTATTGTCTATTGTTTGGGTGTTATCTTAATGACATATTTTATATAAATCATAGAACAGCATTATTGAAAGTTCCAAAAATCAAGGGAAAAAATATTTCATAATCCCACCACCCTGACAACTATTTTAGTTTGGGGGTATTTCCTTATACTCTTTGTTTTTGTGTTTTACAGATTGCAATTATATGTTTGATTGGTTTCAGGCAGTATGATTTATCTTATCTTGTGGTATGTCCACATTTCAGTAGTTAGAAAACTCGGTTGGTTGGTTTGGGGTTTTTTTTCAGGTAGTTAGTAATTTTAAAACACAGCCAGGAAGTCACTGGCATCGAAAATGTTCCGCCACCCACTCCTCTCCTTCCTAAAATTATACTGAAAACAACATTTTGGAAGAGTTATTGTCTTGATAAATATATATTTATATATATAAATAAATATACTAATATTTTATATTCTTTTAGTGTGAATTTTGTATTTGTCTCATCTTAAAATGAAAGAAGCAAATAGCTTTTGCTCATAGTTTTTAGCATTTATAGAAACCTTATAGACCACCTAATTTAATATCCCACCCCCTCCTCTGTTGTTCCTTTTACGTTTTACGAATTTGAAGCTGAGAGGAAGAAAAATGACTTTCCCGAGATCACTTAGTTAAGCCTACTGCCTTTGTTATTACACCATGACTTAGAAGTGAAAGCAAATCGTACATATCAAGTTAGATTCATCCTTCAATATTAATTTTTGCTAATGCAGTTATTCCATACAGTATGTCATACCAAAGATAATTCAACTAGAGGGTGTACCCATCTAGCTGATTAGTGCTAGATCTAGAGGTTTGTATTACGTCCCATTTTTATGATTTTTATATTAATTTTTCAATTTTCATTTTTAACTATCTAGAAATTTTATTCACATGCATCTTGAGTTGTCTTAGTATTAAATTCCAGTAAGCTTTTTCAAATTACTGCTGTATTCATAAATTGACCCCAGAGCAGGCTCTGAAAGCGCTATAAGGGCAGAGGGGACAGCCAGGTGAATGCCCCCTTGGTGACCTGGGGATGTTTCTTGACAGCGGTTCTCTTGATGGGGGTTTCCCTGTAGGGGCCTTAAGGAGGGAAGGGGGCAGGCTGCGTACTGGTGAGGACCCGGGGTTTGGAGTCAGACGTCTGGATTTTCACTCTGTCCCTTTCCAGTCACATGTCTGAGGACAATTTACTTACATTCCTTGCTTGGAAAATAAGAATAATACTAGTCATGCCAAGCCCCATAGTGTCGTGTCGTGAGGGGTAGATGCGTGATGCGCTTAAAGTAATGCCTGTCCCGTAGAAAGTGCTGAGTAGACACCTGAGCAGCATACCCTGGGGCTGGGGGTGGGAAGCGACCTCTGTGACTGGAGCACAGGGGATGAGACTGCTGGGAGGCGGTGGGGAGAACTTGGCCTTATGGACACCACCTAGCACCGCCCTGGGGCCAGGGCCCACTCTAGGCAGACCCAGGCTTGCCAGTGCGTCCCCAGTTTACAAACAAGGAAACGGAGATGCCAAGAAGTTAAGAACCTTGCCCAAGATCCCACAGCAAGTAAGTGCCTGGGTCAGCAGTCAGAAAAAATGGGTAGAAGGGAGAATTAGGTAGAGCCAAGTCACGTAGGGGTTTAAACGTCAGGCTGGGCTTGGGGTGAGGCTAATCGCGCTCTGAACAGTTGATAAATTAAAAATTGGAATACTGACATGAATTTGATAGAATATTTATTGTGATTTGTAGAGGATGTTGGTGATGAAGGAGAAGAAGAAAAAGAATTTATTTCCTATAACATCAACATAGACATTCATTATGGAGTTAAGTCCAATAGGTGAGTAGTGTGAATATAGCATTATTGTGGACTATAAACTTGTGAGGATTAAATGTAAATCCTAATCGACTCAGACAGAGATACTAAGAAAACACTCAGAAGATTTCTGCTCTTTAATTCAGTTTCTTATCTTTGATTTTATTTATTCAAATTAAGAGGATTTCCAAGTCAGTATAAAATCTAAAATATTTTTATTTTAATTGCCATATCATGGCATCATCCATTCTAGGTTTGAGCCATAATGTACTTAGCATATCTAATAATGCTCTCAGAGTATACCTGAGTTTTCATTATTATAAGTAAGTAGTAAACATTCATAGGTAGCGGTCTGATTCTTTTTAGGATAAATCCCTAAAGATAGCATTACTGGTTCAGATGCGATGCATCACTGAAGTCTTTAATGTGTGTTACCAGATTTCCCACCTTTTAAAAGGCTTGTGCCAGTTTATACTCCAGTAGACATATTCATATTCAAATGAGTAAATGTTTATTTTGCATTGGCTTTTAAAAACTTTTTATTTTGAATAATTTCAAGCTTACAAGAGTTGCACGGATAGCATGTAGAACTCCCAGATGTCAGTTAACATTTGCCATGTTTGAATCATCATGTTTTTTCCTGAACCATTTGAGAGTTATAGACAACCTGCCCCTTTATCCCTAAATACTTCGCAGCATTTCCTAAGAACAAAAACATTCTTGTTCATAACCTCAGTACAGTTTTCAAGTTCCAGAAATTTTGGTACAGTATTACTCTAGGTATAGTACATATTCATATTTTCTCAGTAATGTCCCCTACAGTATTTCTCCCATGATCCAGAATCCAATTCTGTGTCTTTCTTTCTGTGTCTTTGATGATATTGACATTGTTGATAAGTGCAGGCCAGTAGTTTGAGGGACTGCCCCTCCACTGGATCTGTCTGATGTTTCTCCATGGTTACAGTCAAGTTGCACATTTTCAGCAGGAATACTACTGTGACTGTGTTCCTTCTCAGCGTGTCACATCAGGAAGCTTCACTGACTTTTTAGAATAATGTGAAGTATTATGTATAAAGTACATATACATAATATGAGAACTGGAAAATTCAAATATTGCTTCTGTTGAAGCTGTTAATTCAACCACCTTTGAGCACCTGTTATGTGTAAGATACAGCAGTAGGTGTGCAAAGGAATAAAACATAGTTCCTTTTCCCAAGAAGTTTATGGTCTTTTGGGAGAAAGGATGGCAGGTACACAACTAGCTGTAATACTTGGCAAAATCTTAAAGGTGTAGAATACCATGAAACACGAAGACTGGGGAGATTGCTTCTGCTTAGGGATGGCCCCAGGGGAGAAGTGATGCTGGAGTTGGGTTTTGGGGGTTACTTGGAATTTCAACAGATGAATATAGGTTTCTTAAGCAACTACACAAAAGCACATGAAGTTTAGAGAATGGGCCATGTAGTTTAAAGGGTGTCTCAGGTGGGGTAGGGGGTGCGTAGCAGGAGATGAAACTGGGAGGGTTGGTTTAGGCCAGGCTGTAGGGGCCTGGAATGTTCTCTCGTCACTTCAGCTTGCAGGTGACTTTTGTTTAGTCAAGTTGACATGTGATTCAATGCCATAAACGAATGGGACAAATTATTTTGAGATCAGATTTAAGTTAATCGGGGCTTGTAACTTGCAATTGCTAGGGAGGTTAGTTTTCCTGAGGGCAAGGTTATGAACTCAACCCCCATATGAGATAAACTAACTTGGTCTGCTTTCATGGTCACATGTTATAACCTTAACCTTGATTTGCTAGTTCTCACATAGGTGAGTAAAGAAAGAGAAGCAATGTATTTCACTATTAGAAAAGCAACAATTTAGTCTATTCCTAATATGATTTTAAAATTAAAACATTCAAATGAATTTTTAGTTTGCATGCAACACAAAGAAGGCTGCAGTTATTAAAACTGATGAAGAATGAGACTCTTTGTTCTAATTTCTTCTTTTCCGTTCTTTCAGCTTGGCATTCATTAAACGAACTCCAGTGATTGATGCAGACAAGCCAGTATCTTCCCAGCTCCGAGTCCTCACACTCAGTGAAGACTCGCCGTATGAAACCTTGCACTCTTTCATTAGCAATGCAGTGGCTCCTTTTTTTAAGTCCTATATCAGAGAGTCTGGCAAGGCAGACAGGTAAAAACCATTTTTCCTTCGTTAGTTTGAATGCCGTATTTAATGTTCACAACACACTGTGGAAGATGATGTAAAATTCAGAAATTGGGAGGGAAAAGCTAGTAAACCAAGAGGATGTAAATCTGTTGCATTAATAAAATGTATATTATTAATATTTGACAGACCTGAAATAATAGAATCTCTTTGGAGACCAGTAGCGCACTAAAGTTTGAGGTATTTCCTGTCTTTTTAGGGATGGTGATAAAATGGCTCCTTCAGTTGAAAAAAAGATTGCAGAACTTGAAATGGGACTCCTTCACCTGCAGCAGAATATTGAAATTCCAGAGATCAGCCTGCCCATTCATCCAATTATTACAAATGTTGCAAAACAGTGTTATGAGCGTGGAGAAAAGCCAAAAGTTACAGACTTTGGAGATAAGGTTGAAGACCCAACTTTTCTCAATCAGTTACAATCTGGAGTTAACCGCTGGATCCGAGAAATTCAAAAAGTAAGAGCACAGTATTGAAACTATCACGTAAAATGCTTTACTCCTTAATATCTGTGAGAAAACTGGTCCAAGTTCTTGTCCATGAGGTGAGTTCTGTGATGACTGTTAGCAGTACCTCCCACTGGTCCCAGGAATGCTCAGTGGAGGATTAATGTCGGCCCAAGTGGAGCGGAGTGGTCAGGGTGCCGTGTGACATGGTTTAAATACCATCCCTGAGAGAGCACTAATCTCAGCGGTCTCAGACCTTTGATTTCTTTTTTTTTTTTTTTTCTTTTTTGGTTGCACTTTGTGGCATGTAGCATCTTAGTTCCCCAACCAGGAATCGAATCCGCACCCCCTGCAGTGGGAACGTGGAGTCTTAACCAGTGAACCTCCAGGGAAGTCCAGACCTTTGATTTCAAACTAAACCGCTTATAATACAAGGAAGGAAATCTGCTTGAAATATAAAAACTAAATTATAATGCATGTTCTTAGCTAACGGTGTGTTTTTTACCTTTGTTTAAATGCTGAATACTCTTGAATGTTATTTTATATTTGAGGTGACCAAACTTGATCGAGATCCTGCCTCAGGAACTGCCTTACAGGAAATTAGTTTTTGGCTAAACTTGGAACGTGCGTTATACCGCATCCAGGAGAAACGAGAGAGCCCAGAAGTTCTTCTGACTCTGGATATCTTGAAACATGGCAAGCGTTTCCATGCCACCGTCAGCTTCGACACTGACACAGGTAAAAACTAGAGCTGATAGTCTGATCAATAAGTTGTTGACCTGGGTTTTGTGATGAAAATTAATAGATGCACCATCTTTCCTGACTGTTTACTCCTCGGCAACTTATCTCATCTTTCCCCCAGCTCTAGGTAATGAAAATGATTTTCTCACATACCTCCCTTTCCCTTCCAGGGTTTTAAGAACATAAGCCAGTTTCTAGGCATGAGTACAGGGGACCCTGGGAGCTTCCCTCCTGTTTCTCAGTTACTTGGTTCCTTGAGTAGGCTGTACTTCTTTAGTGTAAAGTCAAGTGTGCTTTTGACAATCCAAGCAGAAACATGGTTTACGATAAGCAGAAGTTCTTTGCCCACAGGGCTGTGGAAGGAGAGCTGGTCAGTACTTTCTCTTCCGCTATTTACCCGCCCCTTTGCTCTGTTCTCTGCCCTCCTCCCTGTTCTGAAAAGTGGTCAAGATAAAGTTATTTTCTGAACGGGCAGCAGGGGGAGTGGTGTTGAATGAGCATGTACCAGGCACACAAATGTGGAATGACCGGCTGTGGGTGGACGTTGCTGTACCAGTCTGTGCCCACCAGAGACGTGTTGGAACAAGTCATTAGGACTGCAGTACTTGTCACGTCCTTTTCTTCCCCTCCAAAAAAGGTTGTGGTGCCCACATTTTAAATGTTAGAGGAAATTCCGGGTGGAAACCTTCCAGTTATTTTGATCATACTGCATACATTCACTAGGATATGGGCACTCACTAGTACTGAAATGTATACCTTGAATTTTTTAATACCTCTGAAACCTTTATTTCTTTGCTAATACAGTTCTTTTGTAAATCTTATGCCAGAGGAAGTAAAAAAAAAAAAAAAAGACCAGGAACCAGGTTTTTCTGTGATTCCATGTCCATAATACATTCCCCTAACTTGAGCCATGGGTATAAAATTTAAATTTTGCTGTTCTTAAGGATGATAAAATTCTAGTTTTTTAAAACTAAAGTAGGGCTTCCCTGGTGGCACAGTGGTTGAGAGTCCACCTGCCGATGCAGGGGACACGGGTTCGTGCCCTGGTCCGGGAAGATCCCGCATGCCGCGGAGCGGCTGGGCCCGTGAGCCATGGCTGCTGAGCCTGCGCGTCCGGAGCCTGTGCTCCGCAACGGGAGAGGCCGCAGCAGTGAGAGGCCCGCGTACCGCAAAAAAAAAAAAAAAAAAAAAAAACTAAAGTAGTGGGAGACGCAAAAGGGAGGAGATATGGGCATATATGTGTACGTATAGCTGATTCGCTTTGTTATACAGCAGAAACTAACACACCATTGTAAAGTAATTATACTCCAATAAAGATGTTAAAAAATACTAAAGTGGTATTACTAGAATGTTTAGATAATATAGAAAGCAAAAAAAGATGAAATCTTTGGGGCTACCACTCATGGCCTTTGGAGTGCATATGAGTTGACTGATATTCTTAAAAAAGCAAAAATGAGACCACACTGGGATTATCTTGTTAATAACATTCTTTTCTTTCAAATAGCACAATTTCTGTGTCACTAAATCTTGTGCAACATCAAAATGTTCTGTTGTGAGGATATACTTTAGTTTACTTAACCAGTATTTAAACCTAAAAGAAATATCTTTTTGCTTTTTTTTTTTCATTGCGGTATAACTGACATATAATAACATTATAGTTGTATCACTTTGTGTGAAAACCATTAACTGTTTCTCTGTTAATCTAGGTCTGAAACAGGCTTTGGAAACTGTGAATGACTACAATCCTCTGATGAAAGATTTTCCTCTGAATGACTTGCTGTCTGCCACTGAGCTGGACAAGATAAGGCAGGCACTTGTTGCAATTTTCACCCATCTGAGAAAGATCCGAAACACAAAATACCCCATTCAGAGGGCACTGCGTTTGGTGGAGGCGATTTCAAGAGACTTGAGTTCTCAGTTACTCAAAGTGCTGGGCACGAGAAAACTGATGCATGTTGCTTATGAAGAATTTGAAAAAGTGAGTTGTAATATATCAGAAAACCAACCTGAGGGCACTGAGATGAAAATACGCTTTAATAATAAACTTCCTTTCTTAAATTATATGCCAGGTTATGGTCGCGTGCTTTGAAGTCTTTCAGACTTGGGATGATGAATACGAGAAACTCCAGGTGTTGTTGAGAGACATTGTCAAAAGGAAAAGGGAAGAAAACCTGAAGATGGTGTGGCGAATCAACCCTGCTCACAGGAAGCTTCAGGCTCGCCTTGACCAGATGAGGAAGTTTAGACGTCAGCACGAGCAGCTGAGAGCTGTCATTGTCAGGGTCCTGAGGCCACAGGTGTGATTCACATTCTAAAAATTCGTATGTGCATTGTTTGAATGACCCTCTCTCTCTTTTTTTTTTTTTAGATTTAACTACTTGTTTCTGTTTTATACTGTGAAGTACTTCTTGAGCTCCGTTTTTACCCGTCACTGTAATCTTTTAAGATCTAGTGATTCTGAATCATGGTGTTTCAGTTCAAATCTTTAACGTTCTCCATCGATTGATCCCTATCCCCAGATTGCATGGACCCCAGAGCCACACTTTGTGGGTTTAAATCCTAATCCCACCGTTGAACTAGCCATGTGCCTGGGGCACATTATTTAACCTTTTCCCCAGACCCCTTATCTCTAAAATGTGGATAATGATTGCATTTGCCTCAGATTTATTAAAAGAATTAAATGACTCCTTTTCTTTGTTCGTGCTTTTTTTTATCTCTTCTCAGTTCACCACTCTTCTTCACCAATGCTTTTCTCCCTTTAAAAAACCCAGTCCAGAAATACTTATAGGTAGAAGAGTTGGTAAGTGGATAGGTATAGCATAAAGCCAATATAGAGCCAATGTTAATTGGTTGATGTTAATTATAGGCTCTAGGTGGCAGTATATGGGTATTCAGTCTAGAATTCCTTCTACCCTCCTGTAGTTTGAAAATTTTGTAATAAGCTGTTAGTTGGGTTGGGGGGGATCCAGTCTAGAAGGGTTCATTCTCCGATTAGGAGTGCCTGCTGTTCAGAGTGAAGCAGATTGCTAATAACGCATCCTCAGCATCTTTTTACTCAGTGCGGTACTAATTTATATGTACACATGTGCGTGTGTTGGTTTAAATGTTAACCCTTTATTGTGTCCATGAGAGACTTGAGACTGGAGCTGATTCGTTCTGGCCTAGGGTGTCTCAACCCTTTTTTGCCACGTCCCTCTTCTCAGATATCATTGTTTTAAAAGATCATTATCTGCTTTCTTTTTGTTTGTAAACCATAGGGTATATGTACGTCCTTTACATTTGTAAAATGTATAATAAACTCAGGTGTGCAGGCATACATTCTCAGAACGGTCTTTTGGACTACTTAGTCTTTTCACATTTAAGATAATTATTGATATGGTTGGATTTAGACCTGCCATTTGCTATTTGTTTTCCATTCGTCTCATTGTTGTTTCTCTGTTCCTGTACTGCCTTCTTCTGTGTTATTTTTAGTATATCATTTTAATTCCTCTATAGACTTGTAGCTGTATTTCTTTGCATTTTCTTTTTTAGGGATTACTCTAGATCTTTAATTTATCATGATGTGCTCAGTGCTGACTGAACCTCATAACTGGTGTAGCCGTGTCTCCTCCTGCTTGTCACATTTATAACAGTGGAAATAACACTGTTCTTCCCATACATGTATATTACATACCTATTACATGTATTGTAAACCCAGCAATACAGCGTTACAAGTTTTGTTTTAAACAGTCATATATATCTTAGAAAAATCAGGAGAAGAAAAGAAAAATAATAATGCAATCTTTTACGTTTGTCCCCGATTTATATTTTCCAGTTCTCTTCATTCCTTCCTGTGGCCTAAGTTACTCTCTGCTGTCTTATCTCTTTAGCCTAAAGGACTTGCTTTAGTATTTCTTGTTCCATAGGTTTGCTGGCAACAGTTTCCCTCATTTCTTGTTTATTGGGAAAAATATTTCACTCTCATGTTTGAAGGATAGTTTCACCGGTTCTAGAATTCTTGGTTGACAGCAAGTTGTAAATCTGTCCAGACTTTTCATTCTTGCAGGACTCCCCAGGCTCTCCTGTGTGTCCATGTAATTTAGCACCTCGGCCCTTGCCAGGCTGTCTTTTCCAGAATCTCCCCTTCAGGCTTATTGCTGTTGTGCTCCCACCTGCAAAGCTGCGGGTGTTCCTGCCTGAGCTGGCGGATGGGAGCCTCTCCAGGCAGGATGGCCGGCAGCTCACTGCTCTCACCTGATACAACACAGCGCACGGTGCTGGCTGCCATTGCTTGTTTTCTGTTGTCCTGACATGGCTGCTTAATCACTCTGCCCGGTTTTTGCTCCTACACTGTCATCACCCGGAGTCCTCAGAATGTTTTTAAATACATAAAGTAAAACGCACGGGTTTACAAATAAACAGTTGCCAGCAGTTTTGAAATTGTGATCTAGTCATCTGTGCGCTTCTCCTTGAACACGTAAAAGAGCAAGACCTCGTGACAGGACTAATACCATAGTCTTGAAGCAGTGAACATAAACAGGATCTTAGGATGTGTACAACTGTAATGTGATGAGGATTTCTTGATGACAGAGTCGGAGCTGTGAACAGCGGTGGCTGCAGCCCACGTTCATAACTGAAGGAAATGCTAGATGTAATTAGGGAGTTAGTGAGAATAATGATTTTCCCCAAACAAATTCACAGACTGTCTGAGTTTCCTCCGAGGCATCTGTGGACCCCAGATCAAGACCCCTGCCTAGCGTTACAATTCTGTGAGGGTGTGGGCCTGAGACATGCCTGGAAGTCCTAACATTTCCTGAGGCAAAGATGCTGTGTGTACTCTGTTGTCTCTCCAGTAGCATGAAGGGAACTGAATGGACTCTTCTCAGTTACTGTGGCACTTTATCTGTCCCTCTGCTGTGGTGTGGACCGATTGATTATAATTTAAAGTTTAAAAAAAAAAAAAAGGAAAAGCATGTTGGATACTAAGTCTGTACATAGCACTCCTGTGAATTCCTGAGCTTTCCAGTGCAATTTTAATCATAGTCTAAACATTGAAGAGGGAAGAACCCCAAACCCAGGTGTTAAGACATGTTCTTTTAGCTTAAGCAAAGAAACTACATTGTCAGAAGATCTTTCCAGCCCAGAGTTAAAGCATACCATATAGTGTCTTACGTGGTCTTGTTGAGTTGCACTTGTAAAATGTTTGACTAAACGTTGAACCTACGTGGTGGACGGGTCATTTTGTGTGGTGTGTGCTGCTTGTGTGCAACAGGATGAGTCTTCGTTTGGCAGACCTTTTTGGTTACGAGTCCTCTCCTTCCAGGTCACAGCAGTTGCACAGCAGAACCAAGGAGAGGTGCCCGAACCCCAAGACATGAAAGTAGCCGAGGTTCTCTTTGATGCCGCTGACGCGAATGCCATAGAGGAGGTCAACCTCGCTTACGAGAACGTCAAGGAAGTGGACGGGCTCGACGTCTCCAAAGAGGGCACGGAGGCCTGGGAGGCTGCAATGAAGAGATACGACGAGAGGATCGACAGGGTGGAGACCCGGATCACCGCTCGCCTTCGAGATCAGCTCGGCACGGCCAAGAACGCCAATGAGATGTTCAGGATTTTCTCCAGGTTCAACGCGCTGTTTGTCAGGCCTCACATCCGTGGGGCCATCCGTGAGTACCAGACCCAGCTGATCCAGCGTGTGAAGGACGACATCGAGTCTCTGCACGACAAGTTCAAGGTCCAGTACCCGCAGAGCCAGGCGTGTAAGATGAGCCACGTGCGCGACCTGCCGCCAGTGTCGGGGTCCATCATTTGGGCGAAGCAGATCGACCGACAGCTGACGGCCTACATGAAGCGTGTGGAGGACGTGCTGGGCAAGGGCTGGGAGAACCACGTGGAGGGGCAGAAGCTGAAGCAGGACGGAGACAGCTTCCGCATGAAGCTCAACACGCAGGAGATCTTTGACGACTGGGCCCGCAAGGTGCAGCAGCGCAACCTGGGCGTCTCGGGCCGCATCTTCACCATCGAGAGCACGCGCGTCCGGGGCCGGTCCGGAAACGTCCTCAAGCTGAAGGTTAACTTCCTCCCCGAGATCATCACACTCTCCAAAGAAGTGCGAAACCTCAAGTGGCTCGGTTTCCGAGTCCCGCTGGCGATTGTGAACAAGGCTCACCAAGCAAACCAGCTCTACCCGTTTGCCATCTCGCTGATCGAGAGCGTTCGGACTTACGAACGCACGTGTGAGAAGGTGGAGGAGCGCAACACCATCTCCCTGCTGGTCGCGGGCCTGAAAAAGGAGGTGCAGGCTCTGATCGCGGAGGGCATCGCCTTGGTGTGGGAGTCCTACAAGCTCGACCCCTACGTGCAGCGCTTAGCGGAGACTGTCTTCAACTTCCAAGAAAAGGTGTGTTCTGCTTTCATCCTCCACATCCGGGGAATGAGCTAAAACCAGCGATGGCTAATCAGTTAACACATTAGCTCCTCCACAGAGGGCACGCGTGATCCCTACAGCTTAGGGCCGAGTCCGCTGAGAGGGAGAAAGCAGCCTTTCACTCACCTGGCTGCTGGATGGTGTTGCGGCTTTAGGGAAGCCGTTAAGCGACAGCCCGAGTTCAGGTAGGAAACCAGTAGAGAGGTGAGGGGCACGAGAGCTTTACTACTGGTAAAGCTGCATGGAGAATGGGCTCTCGATCTGCAGTCGTGGTGCTTGCGGTCAGTCTGCCCCAGACCTGGACTTCCTCCCCAGACCCTCGCCCAGCTGCCACCTCCTGGCCCCACGCCTGCCACCGCGGGCAGGACAGAGTCCGCTGGTCTGGTGCGCGGCCGGCTCCCAGCGAGGGCAAGTGCTGAGCAGAGCGCGTTGCTGTCCTCCTCCCAAACTGGCAGTCAGAGGTCACCCTTCCCGGGAGCAGGGGCGGGCAAGGGGGGGAAGCTGCTTGTTTCCAGACATTTCCTTTCCTCCACAGAGACACGGGTGTGTTCTCACACCCACACATAGGGTTAGCTATTTGTGGAAGAACTTCTCTGCCTCGGACATGTATTAATTGAGAAGAATATACGGAAGATAAAGGAACAGAGTGAGTGGGTGTTTTAAATACTAAACGTCCCTTCCTTTAGGTGGACGATCTGCTGATTATTGAGGAGAAAATAGACCTGGAAGTGCGGTCCCTGGAGACCTGCGTGTACGATCATAAGACCTTCTCCGAGATCCTGCACCGGGTGCAGAAGGCCGTGGACGACCTCAACCTGCACTCCTACTCCAACCTGCCCATCTGGGTCAGCAAGCTGGACATGGAGGTGGGTACGGGGCCCGTCACACGCAGTGCTGCCCACCTGTCCGCTGTCTGCGTGGGGGTGGGCCCTGTCCCATAGCTGATTGGTTTGTCACTGAGGAGCACGTTTCCATAGAAGTTCCCAGTGACAGTCCAGTTCTCTCCATAAATCCCGTGTAGCTAATGATAGCGCTGAACTGTGGTATCGGCCGTAGTCACCTTCTTCGTAAGTTGGAAGCGGGGAGCTGTGGGGGAGGAGAAGGAGTTCTCTCTGTTTTCTGGATATTTGACAACCTCCTACTTGCCCTTCCCTGCCCTGCTGATAATTTAGGTGGTTCTTCCTGGCCCTCTTCTCCTGGCACCCTTCTCTGACCACCTTGTCCCCCTCCACCATCCCACCCAGCATCCAAGAACCTCTTATTCCTGGTGGAGAGGATCTTGCTTACGCGTGTAGGGGTGTGTGTGTGTGTGTTTGAAGCATACTTACCACCCCATGTCGCTTTCTCGTCAGTGTATGTCAGAGAGTGCAGCTGTGAAGTCTCTAGAAGGAGGATGTTTTATGGCAGAGGTCACCCAGTGGACAGATGATAGTTGGTCAGTTCTGAAGTTGTTGTGTGTGGGTCACAGGCTTTCTCCTTAAAGTGGATACAGAGGTTGCAGTGTATCCACCAGTGGGACCCAAACAGTGAAAGGTCACAGGCCCTCCTCTTCTGAATCGACCGCAAGTCCCAGTTTATCTCAAGCCGCTCTCGCAGCATTCCCAGGATGGTTGTGTGGCCAGACGCTAAACAAGACATACAGACATCCTAGTCATAGGAAATCTGTTTGTCTCGTTACAGATCAGAAGAGAATTCTGGCTTTCTTCTTTACTTGTTGAAAGAAAATGGTCCCTGTTTGGTGACGGATGTTAACTAGACATTGTGGTGACATTGTGCAGTGTATACCAATATTGAATCATTATGTCGTATATCCAAAACTAATAATAATGTTACATGTCAGTTATGCCTCAGTTTTGAAAAGAAAAAGAAAATTGTTTAATCTCCAAATTATAGTTTTCTAGTTTTATCTCTGAGGCTACCAGGAAAATGCTTTTGTTTTGTAAATTGTCTATCATACCGAACAAATATCAAGACCTTCGCTACATCTGCTGCGTTTGTGTTAGTATCTTTATCACTTATAAGTGGGGATCCTGCACATGGAGAGCACAGTCAGCCTAGTAGATGGCGATCTGAGGCTGGAAGGTGAGGAAATGAGGCTGGGAAGCAGGGGTGAAGGCTTGTAGTCAGAAACAGTTCATCCTGGACCTAAAACATCAGCTTTCTGTTAATGTGCTCCGTGAGCTAACTTTTGGAAGAAACACTGTTCTTGGACACGTTTTCTCTGTAGATTGAAAGGATACTGGGCGTCCGCCTGCAAGCTGGCCTGAGAGCTTGGACCCAGGTGCTTCTCGGACAAGCCGAGGATAAAGCAGAGGTTGACATGGATACGGACGCACCTCAAGTTAGTCACAAACCTGGAGGGGAGCCAAAGATCAAGGTCAGTATTTCCCAGGGCAGCCGATTTGAGAGTAAATTAAACAAGGTTCTCCCCTTAGAAACTGCCAGGGAAAAGGTCACTTTACAGTGGGGAAACCTGACAGGTGCCACCATGCTCAGCTGACCCAAGTCAGCATCCCAGGGGAGATGTGTGGTGTCGCCTGTGGTGTGATGAGAAGGGCTCTTCACCCCTATGGTCTTCCCCCCCGTAACCATGAGGAAAACGTCAGGCAGACCCAGGTGGTGGGCCATCCCACAGGTCACCAGAATGCCAGGGTCATGAGAGAGAGACAGGAAAAGCTGAGAAAAGGTCACAGACCGGAAGGGAGTGAGGAGCTGTGACAACTAACTGTGATGTGCACCCTCGTTAGATCCTGGGAATCTGACTGAAGTCAGTGTTTCAGTTCACAGTATTATATCAGTGCTGACATCTTTGTTTTGGTAATTACACCACATTAGAGGAAGCTGGTGCCTTAGAACTCTCCTGTAAGTCTAAAATAGTTTCAAAAACAGAAGTTTTTTTAAATAGAAAATAATATTTAGAAATAAATTTACACTGGGGAAAAAAAGATCTCTGCTTTCCAAGCATGTATGACATGTAAGAAATTTCCAGAACTGAACATGATAACCTGCTACAAGCAGATGTTCAGACGATGACCCTAACATGTCACTGTTTTCACCAAAATCTGAATCGAATTCTTGTGGGAGAATGCGGTAGCACACTGGTCAGCACACTGGACAGCAGTCTTTGTCTCCAAGCCAGCTATTTCCCATTCGTGTGAAGGAGGGGTCAACTGGGGCCTATCAAGCTTTCCAGAAAGTTCTGTTCAGACTCTGCAAGTAGGTCCCTGTCTCCTGTCGTGGGTGGTAGTTATAAAGCTGTCCACCTTACACTAATTCATTAAGCCATGTGTTAGTTTTATGTCGTTTACAGTATGTGTGTTATATTTACCAATAAAAAGGTCTCACAAAACAGAAGCCTGGAAGAACTGGGCAACTAAAAACTTTGATCTGGGAGAATCAATTGGCTTTTCTTTTTTTCTACGCAGACTTTATACCTTTTCTTTTTTTTCCCGCTTTTATGCTTGAAAAATGTTTTCACTTTGGAATATTACAGATATTCATCC
This sequence comes from Mesoplodon densirostris, assembly GCF_025265405.1. Classification (NCBI taxonomy): domain Eukaryota; kingdom Metazoa; phylum Chordata; class Mammalia; order Artiodactyla; family Ziphiidae; genus Mesoplodon; species Mesoplodon densirostris. Next base: position 4,226,840 of record NC_082664.1, on the reverse strand, counting down.
CCAGAGTGTACTTTTTAAAATACTGAGATGCAGAAAAGCCAGTGAGTGTGTCTGAGTGGATACAGTATCTAGTGGAGACTGAGCTGGAATTCTCCATTAGCTTAAAGCACTGGCAGGTGGCACAGACTGACCCCGACTTGTAAACATATATCAGTAAAATCAACCTCATGTCACTGGTTTCTCAGGTCGCAAGGTCCTCGTGTCCAGCTATCATCACGCACGTCATATCCGATGGTGCTTCACTGAGCACCTGTTGTGTGTATGACACCCAGGCACTGGGGGACCCAGGAAGGACCCAAGCGGGGCCTGCCCTCTGACTTCCTCTTCCTTTGGGGAGGGCACAGACCACAAACATGAAGTCAGGGGAGACCGAGTCTGTTAATAAAGTAACAGACTTTGTGGTTCAGACGGAAGTAGTTTAATAATTAGAGAAACTGTTCCTTATCAAAGCCATTTTACTGAAATAGACTGTTGAGTCAACATGAAACCTTTGCTTCATAGAATGTCGTTCATGAGCTGAGAATAACCAACCAGGTCATCTATTTGAACCCGCCAATCGAGGAGTGCAGGTACAAGCTGTACCAGGAGATGTTCGCCTGGAAGATGGTGGTCCTGTCTCTGCCCAGGATCCAGAGTCAGAGGTACCAGGTGAGCGCCGCGCCTCCCTCGCTCTGGGACTCCACCTCCACGCGCCTCATTGAAGAGCGCTGGACACGTCTTTTCAAACTCCAGACCTCAGCTCGGCACTCTGAGGGAAAGCTGGAGGAAGCTTTGTGTGACCTGACGTTTTTCCCAGTAGTTACTTTTCCACACAGTCGGGTTTGGAGCTCTGGTGTCAGTGGTCTCTTAGGAATTCCCTCCATGAACTTCTTTGGGAATTTTAATTCCTGCTTTTCCCTGCCCACCCTCCCACTTGCGTTTTATTATGGGAATTTGCAAACATACACAAAAGCAGAGGGAATCATATGAGCTCATACCACTCTGCTTTATTTATCAACATGTGGCCAGTTTTGTTTCATTATATTCCCTTCCCCACCCCCCAGCAGCAGATTATTTTAAAGCAAATCCCAGATATAGTGTGTCCTTATTAGGGACACTCCTAGAGCAAAAGGAAAACTCAAGAGACCGTTGCATTTAGTCCCTGGTCTCTAGGCAATAGTACTTCTAAATAGGACCAGTGGTTTTCAAATAAGCATATTCCAGCATCTCTGCTGTAACCGACTTTTCTAGAAAACAGCGATCCTATCCGGAAGCGTCTCCCTTTTCTTAACTCTGAACGGAAGCTCAGGTCTCTTTTTCCTGCCCCCTCCTTGCCACCCTCTTTTTGCCGGCTCTCCTGGCTTTCCTCCACCTCGCTGGCCCATCTGCTTCACTGGCCCTATGTGTTCAGCGCCGTCTCCACCCCACTCTCTCTGTGTCTTATCCAGCCTGTTGGCTTTAAATACCAGCCGGGTGCGGACAACTCCGTGTTCCTGTCTCCAGCCAGGCCTTACCCTGAACTCCAGGCTGCCTGTCCCTTTGCCTCCTTGGCGTCTCCATGTGACCACCTGATGGACTTGTCAGACTGGACTTGTCTCTCAGTCCCCTCCCTAAGATTCGCTCCTCCCCCAGTCTTTTCTTTCCCATCCTCCAACCTGCTCCTGGACGCCCACTGTCGCTATCTTCAAAATTAACCCTAATCGGGACTTCCCTGGTGGCACAGTGGTTGAGAATCCACCTGCCAGTGCAGGGGACACGGGTTCGATCCCTGGTCGGAGAAGATCCCACATGCCACGGAGCAACTAAGCCCGTGCGCCACAACTACTGAGCCTGCGCTCTAGAGCCCGCGAGCCACAACTACTGAGCCCGCACGCCACAATTCCTGAAGCCTGCATGCGCCTAGAGCCCGTGCTCCACAACAAGAGAAGCCATCGCAATGAGAAGCCCGCACACCGCAACAAAGAGTAGCCCCTGCTTGCCGCAACTAGAGAAAGCCCGCGTGCAGCAATGAAGACCTGACGCAGCCAAAAATAAATAAGTTAATTAGTTAATTTAAAAATTAAAAAAAAATTAACCCTAATCTGTTTCTTACCACATCCAGCGCTACCACCATAATCCCTCAATCGGATTATTTAAGCCCCCCTCCTGACTGGTCTCTCTGTGTCTGCTTTTGCCCCCTACAGTCTGTTGTCAACACAGCAGCCAAAGTGCGTCTTAAAACTGTGTGTTAGCCCTGACGCTCCTCTTTTCGGAGCCCGTTAACGGCTTCCTGTCTCACCCACCACGGTGCCTTGCTGGGCCCCACGTGACACGCCACATCCCTGATCTGCTTCTCCCTCGCGGCTCTGCTGCAGCCGCGCTGGGCACTCGCTCATCCTCACGTGTGCCAGGCGGACCCTCGCCCCTGCGCCTTTGCGCTTGCTGATCCCCTTGCTCGGAAGCCCTAGGAGCAAACACTCACAAGTCTCCCTCCCTCCACCTCCTGGTCTGTGCCCACGCGTTACCTCCTCAGTGAGGCCCCCCCGACTCCCCTGCTCAAAACACACCCTCCCTGCACCCGCATCCCCTCGTCCCCTCTTCCCTGCTTTCCTCCATGGCACTGCTCACCCTGTGACATTCTGTGCATTTTGCTTTTCCCTTGGTTGTCTCTCTCCTCCCACAGAATGTAAATATATGTGAGCAGAGGTTTTTGTCTGTTTGTTGTACCTACAACAGTGCCTGGCACGTGACAGCCCACAAATGGTTGAAACGAATGACTGTGTTGTGGGTTCCAGCATCCACGTTGGTGTTAACACTCGGTCGTGGTCGTCTCACGCTCTCGTAGGCGCCGCCTTCAGTCCTGCCGTCTTGTATGAGAGGCTCGGGTCTCGCAGGGCCCTGCTCGGGGGCGTCGTGCCCTCTGCTCCTAGGGCTCGCCTGCTTTCTGTTTTTGCCTCGTGCCAATAGTGACGCCATATCTTCTGCCTTGTGGTTGATGTTCCTTTCATTGGTTTGAGGAGTTATGTTATAAGTAGGCTTCTGGTTACCTGTGACTGGGATAAGTGAATGTTATCCCTTAAATACAGTTTCTTTCAGTTTCTTTTAATTAAGGGAAAGTGACTCTGAGATTCACATTTTTGTGCGCACTACCTGCATTCATGTCTGGCTTTGTTTGCTCAGGTGGGTGTCCACTATGAGCTGACCGAAGAAGAGAAGTTCTACCGGAACGCTCTAACACGGATGCCAGATGGCCCTGTCGCCCTGGAGGAATCCTATTCTGCAGTCATGGGCATCGTAACTGAAGTCGAGCAGTATGTCAAGGTGAGAAGCTAATTTCATTCAAATATGTTGTCTTACACACTTAGGAGTATAAGATTTAATGAATATGGAGCTAAAAGGTCTTGACTATATGTAATGTGAACGATGAGGTGATATTTGCTGTCTTAAAACGAGTGAACGATAAGGCAAACCTTGTGGGATATTAGTCATTTTGGAGAACAGGAAACTATCCTCTTTTGATAGGAAAATTCTGCGAATTTGAAGTGAGAGTTTTCCTAACAGCAATGAAAGAACATGAGACTTTTAACCGCATATGAAAATATACGTTAATGTTTTACAAAATGAAAAGTCAAACTGTCGTATTTAACTATGTTCTTGTTCACTTGCAGGTCTGGCTTCAGTATCAGTGTCTGTGGGACATGCAAGCTGAGAACATCTACAACAGACTCGGGGAAGATCTCAGCAAGTGGCAGGCTCTCCTGGTGCAGATAAGGAAGGCCCGTGGGACCTTTGACAACGCGGAGACCAAGAAGGAGTTTGGGCCGGTGGTCATAGATTACGGCAAGGTGAGCGCTGCTGACTTACTGGAGGGCGTCCGGGAGCGGGGCCGGCAGCGTCCGACTGAAATGAAGCCGAGGCGTAGACACTGCAGTGTGAGAGCCTTGCTCACGCGCCGCCGTGTGCTCCCTCCCTCCCCCGCCCACAGGTCCAGTCCAAGGTGAACCTCAAGTATGACTCCTGGCACAAGGAAGTCCTGGGCAAATTCGGGCAGATGCTCGGCTCCAACATGGCCGACTTCCACTCCCAGATCTCCAAGGTGAGGGGCCGGGCCCCGCCGGCGTGGCGGACCCCGGGGCCCTCGGCGCTCTGTTACACACACTGCTCTCTCCGGACAGTCTCGCCAGGAGCTGGAGCAACACTCGGTGGACACGGCCAGCACCTCCGACGCTGTGACCTTCATCACCTACGTGCAGTCCCTGAAACGGAAGATCAAGCAGTTTGAAAAGCAAGTCGAGGTGAGCTCTGTACCCCGCTGTGTCTCCGGTGGGGTCTGCAGTGTGTCTCTGTCGTGCCCCTGCCGTGCCTGTAAGGGGGGGCAGGTGATTCGTAGGCACTTGAGGGTTTGAGAACCACCGGCTCCTGTCTTTTAAAATCTTCTGCTGTCGTTGTGGACCTTCAAGTCTTCAAACTTGAATCATACCTTCTCATACTTTGGAAGGAGGGTGTGACGCCCAGCTCTGGCACGCTTAGACCCTGCTCAGGGCCACCCGGTGCAGCCAGGAGCCGTCACGGGACTGGCCACGGCACCGTCAGGAGGGGAGCCCGTGTGTTCCGTAGCCGTGGGGCGCCTTCCCATTCGTGGGGGTCTGACAGCAGTCTCTGCTGCCCCTGTGAAGGAAAGCGCTCAGTCAATTCTGTAACCCTCAAAGCTCTACCGCAACGGCCAGCGCTTGCTGGAAAAGCAGAGGTTCCAGTTCCCGCCTTCCTGGCTCTACATCGACAACATCGAGGGAGAGTGGGGGGCCTTCACCGACATCATGCGACGGAAGGACTCCGCCATCCAGCAGCAGGTGGCGAACCTGCAGATGAAGATCGTCCAGGAGGACCGGGCGGTGGAGAGCCGCACCACCGACCTGCTGGCCGACTGGGAGAAGACCAAGCCTGTCACGGTGAGTCTCGGCCCCGGGCCGGCAGCGGGTGACCTGGCGTCTCTGCTCTCAGACTTAAAAGGCCCTGCCACGGCTTAGCTTTCCAGAATGAAGACTTCTCCCTGTGATTAAAAGGAGTAGGACTTCCAGGTAGTGGATTTGAAAACACGAAAGCCGACTTAGACCTCCTCGTGACAGTTGCTTAAGTCGGGGAATTGTTTTTCTGTTTGTAAGTTATCCTCTTACTTAGGCATAGTCAGAAGTTAGAATTTCCTTTCTAGTGGACACGGGCCAAGCATCCCGCTGCCGCCACTGCTAGGTCTGTGCAGTGGGGGGCAACCCTGAACTCTGACGTCATTGTCGCAGTCGTTTAGGCTTTCTGTACCAGGACCTGCCACACCCTGGCCTCTGGGTTCATTCAAGTCTTTATTGAGCACCGACTCTATTCTGGGCAGCAGAGATACAGCGGTGACCAGAAAGGAGCCCCACCTGCACGGAGTTACACTCCACTGGGGCACGGAGGGTAAAGAGTGAACGAGAAGAACACGTGTTTTAAGTCAGATGGTGACACATGCCGCGGGAAAGGGGTGTCGGTGCTTTCCTGCTCCGCAGGGGGTTGACCCGTGGAGGCTGAGGGAGGGGCTGGCAAGCGTGCCGTGGCCAAGGGGGCGTCCGGGCAGGGGGACAGCCAGTGTGGGGCTCAGGCACGTAGGTCACGGCCTGCCTGGCTCACTGGGTGGAATTCAAACTTAGACATACACGTACGCGTAGAAGGGGAAGGGTTTTGAAATGCTCTGAACGTCAGTCTGGTTTTGTAGTGAGGATGTAGGTTCTCCACACCAGTCCTAGGGGCTGATTTGGCCGCCCCACGTCTACTGGGTTGGCCTCTGTCCTGCCCGCAGCCCTGTCTGTGCTGCTGGGCCCAAGGTCCTGCCTTGTGTTTCATCTTGGCTGAGGGGCCCCGGCGTTAAGCAGGCTTGTGCTTTTGCTAACGCCAGTGCTTCCAGGCTGTGCAGGGGAGTGAGTACTGATCACTAGACAAGAGTGTGATCACCTGAATTTGAGTATCTTCTGTTGCCTCACCTTGCTAGTTACGTGTTACAGTGAAAGCTTTGATATGTTGTGTAGTCATTCTCAAAGGTTAACAGTGTTAATTACGGCTGCAGTAGAGTCTCCTCCGGTGAGAACGGTGCTTTCCTTTTCATTCTTCTCTCGGTAACTGATACGATGACTCTGCACCTCGGGGAGGGCGTGGCGGGCAGCCCCAAGCACCCTGTCCCCTCGGTCAGGAGTGTCCTGCTCCAGGCCCAGGTCTGTCCGGACTCTTCTCTTCCGTCTCCCACGGCACTTAGTGAGGGGATGGCGGAGTCGAGAGGTGCTCCACCTTTCCTGTGTCAAGTCTGGAGGTAAAAGTTCACCCAGTAATGGACGTGCACCATCAGTGTACAGCTTTTGAATGTTTACCTACGTAGACGTGTTGAAGGAATCACAAATTCTAGAAGCCCAGCAGGCCCCCTCCACCATTTCAGAGCCAGAGCTCGCCTGTCCTGAGCCCCGGCTCTGATCCTCTGGCCTTGACTGCTTCAGGGCAACCTCCGCCCGGAGGAGGCGCTTCAGGCTCTCACCATCTACGAAGGGAAGTTTGGCAGGCTGAAGGACGACCGGGAGAAGTGCGCGAAGGCCAAGGAGGCGCTGGAGCTGACAGACACGGGCCTGCTCGGGGGCAGCGAGGAGCGCGTCCAGGTACGAACCGCTCCGGCGGGCAGCTGGGGCCGCGTGCGCACGCTGCCTCTGGCCCACAGTGTCTCAAGAGCCCCGGGGTGGCTCTGCTTCCAAGCTCAGCTGCTTTACTCTGCTTCATCGCAGGTGGCCCTAGAGGAGCTACAGGACCTCAAAGGCGTTTGGTCAGAGCTCTCTAAGGTCTGGGAGCAGATCGATCAGATGAAGGAGCAGCCGTGGGTTTCCGTGCAGCCTCGGAAGGTACATGGAGTTAACAGTAGCTGCTACGTGTACCTTCACGTATGAAAGTGTAGACTTGACTTGGCAAGCAAGGAACTGTTAGAGTTCACAAAATGTCACTTAATGGTCGCTTACATTATTCATCCAAGTTAATGTAAAATTTCTTCTAAAACCATTTAAAAAATATTTCATCGTTTAAAGGAATGTTGGCAAACTAAATACCATCTTGTGTTTCTCTTGACAGCTTCGGCAAAATTTAGATGGCCTCTTGAACCAGCTGAAAAACTTCCCCGCACGATTACGGCAGTACGCATCCTATGAGTTTGTCCAGAGGCTTCTGAAAGGTTACCTCAAGGTCGGTGACTCAGAGCTGCGGTCACAGATGTCTCCTAGAAACACGCTGCATGGGTAACATGGCTCCCTCTCTCCACAGATAAACATGCTGGTGATTGAACTGAAATCCGAAGCGCTTAAAGATCGCCACTGGAAACAGCTGATGAAACGGCTTCATGTAAACTGGGTTGTTTCTGAGCTGACCCTCGGCCAGATCTGGGACGTCGACTTGCAGAAAAATGAAGCGGTTGTCAAGGACGTGCTGCTTGTGGCACAGGGGGAGATGGCTTTGGAGGAGTTCTTGAAGCAGGTGAGTAATAGGCTGACGGGCATTCTATATCTCGTTTCAGGCTGTGACATAGACTGACGTAGATTTGAGCCTCACATGTGGTCCCTTTTGTCTCCATTACACTCGGTCAGTTGTGTGGCTGGCAAACGCCCACGTATTGATGACGTGCCTCTTTTGGTTTCAATTCAGATAAGAGAAGTGTGGAATACTTACGAATTAGACTTGGTTAACTATCAGAACAAGTGTCGCCTGATCCGAGGCTGGGACGACCTCTTCAACAAGGTCAAAGAGCACATCAACAGTGTGTCCGCCATGAAGCTCTCTCCATATTATAAGGTACCGCCGTGGGGAGGTGTTCCCCACCGCACATCCACTGTTTTACCTTCGGACTTACAGTCAGGGCCTTTTCCCTGGCGGTCCAGCGATTAAGACTCATGCGCTTCCACTGCGAGGGGCACGGGTTCGATCCCTGTAGGGGAACTAAGATCCAGCATGCTGTGTGGCCAAAATAAATAGATTTTTAAAAAATAATTAAAAAATAAAAATGGCCAGACTCACGGTTACCAGGTGCCTGGTAGAAGATGTGAGTCACGTAACTTGACAGGATCTTTATCTGCACATCGGGGTAAGTTCTGGTGTATCTGAGAGCAGAGAGTCGAGCAGTTGAGCTCTGCCTTCCATCCACCCGCTATTAGGTGTTTGAAGAGGACGCCCTGAGCTGGGAAGACAAACTGAACCGGATCATGGCTCTCTTCGACGTGTGGATCGACGTGCAGAGGCGCTGGGTCTACCTGGAGGGCATCTTCACGGGCAGCGCAGACATCAAACACCTGCTGCCAGTGGAAACCCAGCGGTTCCAGAGGTACAGCCTTGAGCCGGGATGGAGGGCTGAAGGGTAGCCTTGGCCAGTAGCCACCCTTTGCACGAAGGCTGATGTTAACCTCGCTTTTAATTTGCTTTGCAGTATCAGCACGGAATTCTTGGCTCTCATGAAAAAAGTATCCAAGTCTCCCCTGGTCATGGATGTTCTGAACATCCAGGGGGTACAGAGGTCTCTGGAGAGATTAGCAGACCTGCTAGGAAAGATCCAGAAAGCCCTGGGAGAGTACCTTGAAAGAGAGCGCTCATCTTTCCCCAGGTGAGAGAGAGGGTGGTTTTTATAGGGGCTGAAGGGAAGGTCAGCTCCAGCGCCTCCTTCCCGCCCCTCCCTCCCTCCTGGCCTGTGTGTTGGTCACTCTGACGTCAAGGGTTTGGTTACCGATGACCGATTTAGTGACTACCGTTTCTCCTTCATCCGTTGATTCCTAATTATAACGAATAATCCTTAATTTTCTACCGTGGGTTCATTTACTAAGCTTCATTTAAACTATTATTCACCGTCCCAGGCAGCTAGCATCTCTTAAAAATATAGCTGTGATTCTTTTTTTTTTGGCCACACTGTGTGGCGTGTGGAACTTCCCTGACCAGGGACCAAACCCATGCCCCCTATGGTGGAAGCACGGAGTCTTTAACCACTGGACCAGCAGGGAAGTTGTATTTTATTTTCTAAGTGGCATTCTTTTCTTTCTGAATAGTTGACTTCGTATAAATAGAGCAGGTTTTTAAAAAATTCATAAGGTGATGTGAATTATATGAAATACATTGAATTTCTCTTCAGGATCTTGTTAGGTGAGTGTATACCTTTTGCTGAGGGCTGGAAGAAATTCGGATGTGATCTGAATGCGGGCTGGAGACGGTCCATCACAATCCATATCCACTTTCCTATACAATTTGAAGTTTTGCCTTGATTCCCCTTATTTGTGTATATCTAATGTTTTAGCAACTTAAATGCTATTTTAATTTTAGGTTTTATTTTGTGGGTGATGAAGATTTGCTTGAAATCATTGGAAACAGCAAGAATGTCGCTAAGTTACAGAAACATTTCAAGAAAATGTTTGCTGGTGTTTCGAGCATCATCCTAAATGAAGATAACTCTGTCGTCCTGGGCATTTCATCCCGTGAAGGAGAGGAGGTAGTTACATTGATTGATTGTAACTTAGAAAGGTTCACTCCCATCTTTGCGCACTGTAATTCTTAGAGCTTCTTTGTTTCAGGTTATGTTTAAAACTCCCGTGTCAATTACTGAACATCCCAAAATCAATGAGTGGCTCACCCTAGTGGAGAAGGAGATGAGAGTCACGCTGGCCAAACTCCTTGCTGAGTCTGTTACGGAAGTGGAGATTTTTGGTAAAGCAACTTCAATTGACCCAAATACCTACATCACCTGGATTGACAAATACCAGGTACTGTCCAGTAGAAGGGGGACAGTCTGAAGGTGAGGGCACTGGCTGATCTTTAAAACCATCCTTTTGGGTCTCGTGTGCCATGTCTCGCAGGCCCAGCTCGTGGTCCTGTCAGCCCAGATTGCCTGGTCTGAGAACGTGGAGACGGCGCTGAGCAGCATTGGCGGGAGCGGCGACACAGCCCCCCTGCACCCCGTGCTCAGCAACGTGGAGGTCACCCTCAACGTGCTGGCCGACTCGGTCCTCATGGAGCAGCCGCCGCTCCGGAGACGCAAGCTGGAGCACTTGGTTAGTCCCCTTCCTCCCAGTCAGGTTCCTGGGCCTGCGCCTCGGACAGTTGAAAGAACTCATGCTTGAAAAAGATCCTAATTGGTGTCAGGGAGAAAAACAAGTGGATGGCCTGTTGACAAACGCTGGGGTGTGTACTTGGCTCTCTGGTACTGTTGAAAGGCAGTCTTGGCGGACAGGAGCTAACGCACATGACCTCCTGACACAAAGGGGTGACACTCGTCCCTCTGGGTCTTTCACACTCTCGTCCTCTCCTTCCCAAAGAACATGTCCCGTGGCGGACCAGCCTGGCGTGTCTCTGAGCCCGAGTTGCTTGCTGCTGCTGGGCTTTGCGCCCCCGTGTGCAGCAGATGGACTGTTAGGGTAGAGACAGCTCTTCTCCCATCACGTTTCATGCTAGTTGCAACTAGCAGAGTTTTTGTTTGTTGTTTCTTGGTTTTTGCTGCAGCTCTTGATTCTGTGTAATTCCATTGTGTGAATAACAGTTTTATTGTTTTTAAAAGTGAATGTTTACACTGTAACTGGACCTAGAATCTCAATTTCAAAGTCTACTCAATAACCCCCGCACCCCGAGGATACGCTTATGTACTTTAGTTTTCATACTTTAGTTCGTGAAATGTACTTTCTGATAAACTCTTTAAAGTGACTCTTTCTTCAGATTACAGAGTTGGTTCACCAGAGAGATGTCACCAGGTCCTTGATCAAGAGCAAGATCGACAACGCCAAATCTTTTGAGTGGCTCAGCCAAATGCGATTTTACTTTGACCCTAAGCAAACTGATGTGTTGCAGCAGTTGTCGATTCAAATGGCAAACGCCAAGTTTAACTATGGCTTTGAGTACCTGGGTGTCCAGGACAAGCTGGTCCAGACCCCCCTCACCGACCGCTGCTACTTGACGATGACACAGGCCTTGGAGGCCAGGTTGGGCGGGTCCCCCTTCGGTGAGTCCCTCCCCACACCTAGACAGGTGGAGTCAGATAGGAAACGTACTCTTCCAAGATTAAGCAGATGATCTAAATGTATTTCTTAACTGCGTGGCTGATACCTTCTAAAACTTCAAATCGTTGGCGGTTATCACATTTATGGTTGACCCTTGAACAACCCTGATTTGAACTGTGTGAGTCCACTTAGACACAGGGTTTTTTTTAATAGATAGGCAGTCGGCCCTTCACGTTCACCGGTTTCACATCCTCAGATTGAACCAACCATGGATTAAAGTTTCCATCCGAGGTTGGTTGAATCCATGGATGCAGAACCTGTGGATACGGAGGGCCAACTATTGGACTCGAGGGTCCATGGATTTGGGTAGACACAGGGGTCCTGGACCAGTCTGCATGGAGACCGAGGGATGATTGTACTTTGGTTTTTTAAAATGAATTGCGTTTTACAGTTCTTAAAACTAAAGGTGTGTTCTTATTTGAGTTCTCAATTCCTTTTCTTCAAATAATAGGGCCCGCTGGGACTGGGAAGACCGAGTCTGTCAAAGCCCTCGGCCATCAGCTTGGACGCTTTGTTTTAGTTTTCAACTGTGATGAAACCTTTGACTTCCAGGTGAGAAGCTCTGTGGGAACCACCTAGAATTAAGGGCCTGAGAGGGCTGGGTGGGGAATAGCAGGCGGCACCTCTCAGAGCTGTGTTAGCCTTACAGCACAGCATGGTCCTTTGGGGACAGGGTTACTTGAGCTTTTTGAGGTTCCCAGCATGTGCTTGACACCAACTTGAGCTTCACGTCTTCAAATTGTTCAAACTCCTCAGTGTAACATATCTTTCTGGTGTCTATACCTGGGAATAAACAAATATCATGGGAAAGGTTTTTTAAGCAATGTGTTAACTTTGTCATTGGGATTTTATTGGCACAGGAGGAAAAATGATACGTTACATCTGTACCACTGTTTTTGAGGCACTTGACCTGTGGGGCTGGGCTCCTTGCCTCACGTGTGAAGCTGATGCCACCTTCACAGCCCCTTCCACCCCCCCACCCTGGGAGGAAGGCGATATTGTTCCCATTTCAAAGATGAGCATACAGGGGTTTGAAGATGTGATTTGCCCAGGGTGGGACCAGTCATCCAAGCCAGAATCGGAGCCCCGTACAGCCAGCACCGCGGCCGTGGTTTCAGCTCCCTTCCCTTCTTCTCGTTTCAGGCGATGGGACGGATCTTTGTGGGGCTTTGCCAGGTGGGCGCGTGGGGCTGCTTTGACGAGTTCAACCGCCTGGAGGAGCGGATGCTGTCGGCCGTGTCCCAGCAGGTGCAGTGCATCCAGGAGGCGCTGCGCGAGCACTCCAGCCCCAGCTACGATAAGAGTGAGACCGGCTTCTCCTTACCGTTGCCTGGAGGGCGCAGAGGGGGCTGCCTCTTTGATTAGAAGCGAGACTTTACCGTAGCTCCAGGACGGCTGCTGCAGGCGGGGCAGTGCGTCCTGAGTGAAGACAGGTGGTAGGGCCCAGGGTAACGCTGCACCCTTGCCCCAGAGCAGCCCCGTGGAGTCGTCAGTCCTTCCCCTGTATCAGAGTCCCCGTGCTCCCTCCCCCGGCGTCTGCGCACAGCACAGCTTTGAGCCACTCTGGGCCCCCCGCATCCCCCTCCTCCTCCCTGCATCCCACAGAGCCAGGCCTCCTGGCCAGAGTGTTGGGAACGAGCCCTCGTCACGGTGGGAGTGCCTGCTCGGAGGGCCCAGGGGCTTGTTGCGCCCACAGCCTGGGCTCGTGAGCTGGAGGACGTTAATAAATACATCCACGCTGGGGAGTTTACCTGTTACGGTTCCCTTTTTTTCCATAATAACGGTAACTCATCTTACCAGACCTCGTAAGTAAAACAAAAGGAGTGTCAAAGAAATCAGTACCTGTGTACTCCATGTTCCATGTTCTCCTATGGAGGAAGTCTGATCCCTAAGTAGTCCAGGGATGGGAGGCGGGGGGCTGTTTATTTTGTGTTTTCCTTTGATGACCCTAGGAGAGGGTCATTCTTGTGACCTCAGCCGGTCAGTTTTGTCACAGCATGGATTGGTTTTTATTTCTGCAACTATTGTTGGGCTGCGTTTCTATTCTTGCATTGACCTTGTGATGCTCAGTAATGCACAAATAGTGGGCTTCCTGCCTCTGGTGACTTGATCCATTACACATTCAGACGGCTTTTGTGTGGGTGAAGTGGGTGAAGATGGGCCTGCCTGGGCCAGTGGGCGTCGTGTCTGGTGAGAGCTTCCAGCTCCCCTGGAGTCCTGGGCCAGCAGGGAGATGGGTGCTTGCTCTGCAGTTTTACAGAAATTTTGGAGTGGTTTTTTGACTATCACGAGTCTTAACACCACCCTCCGATTTTCAGCCTCTGCCCCCATTACTTGTGAGCTGCTGAACAAACAAGTCAAGGTGAGCCCAGATATGGCCATCTTCATCACCATGAACCCCGGCTACGCGGGCCGGTCGAACCTTCCAGACAACTTGAAGAAGCTGTTCCGGAGCTTGGCCATGACCAAGCCCGACCGGCAGCTCATCGCCCAGGTCATGCTGTACTCACAGGGCTTCCGCACCGCCGAGGTCCTTGCCAACAAGATCGTCCCGTTCTTCAAGTGAGTCCCTTAGAGTTATTCCGAATCGTGTTTCTAGCATGTGTCAAGTGTGCCATTTAAAGTTTACCTGTGTAGTTACGACACTACCTTCCACGTATCCGTCTCTTATTTCTTGATGTTCGATGCTCTTGGTGCTCAGAATGTACTGTTTTTTAAGAAAACCCTTTCTCTTTTAGACTATGCGATGAGCAGCTCTCTTCTCAAAGCCACTACGACTTTGGTCTCCGAGCCTTGAAGAGCGTGCTGGTGAGCGCCGGAAACGTGAAGCGGGAGCGGATCCAGAAGATCAAGAGGGAGAAGGCGGAGCGCGGCGAGGCGGTGGACGAAGGAGAAATCGCGGAGAATCTCCCTGAGCAAGAGGTGGGCGGGGCCCCCTAACCGCTCAGGCCCAGACTCTGCTTGTCTTTCCCTTTGCCACCGTGAAGTCGTGCCTTGAGGGCTCTCACTGTGGCTCACGTGCCCCGGGGTGAACGGAGGGGACCCACATTTGACCGGGAAGCCTGGGGGTGGGGGCGGGGCGCTGGGCCTCACTGCTTGTTCACGGGACAGCTGTGCCGTGGGTCCTCCAGGGACAGGGCCGTAGACGTGGAGCCGCCCCCCCCCCCCCCCTACAGAGCTCATCCCCTTCTCCCCACGCAGATCCTGATCCAGAGCGTCTGTGAGACGATGGTGCCAAAGCTGGTGGCAGAAGACATCCCGCTCCTTTTCAGCCTCTTGTCGGACGTGTTCCCCGGGGTCCAGTATCACCGGGGCGAGATGACAGCGCTGAGGGAGGAGCTCAAGAAAGTGTGCCAGGAGATGTACCTGACATACGGAGACGGAGAAGAAGTCGGCGGGATGTGGGTTGAAAAGGTAGCTGGGATCGTGGTGTTGGCTGGCGCCTCACAGACCCCGCAGGCGGCCGCGAGTGGTAACGACGGCCGTGGACTTGGGGGAGAAGCCACGTCTTACCGGGCTTTGTCCACCAGGCGCGTCGTCTGGTTTGTGGAGATTTGCCCCAAGTCCTGTTAGGATTTTTTCTTAACTTGAGAGTAGTGATAGGGAAACTTACCTGAAATGTTCAATTACATGGTACAGTTTGTTCTCTGAAAATGCTGGCTAGAAGGGGATCGTGATGAAAACCGTCTGTGGCAGTAAAAGATCTGCTTACAAGACTTTCCGGTACCACGATTAACCACGTAAATGTGCTAATCGATAGAGTTTACATTCTGTATCGACTTCTTTCCTTTCTGTCCTCTGTGAGATTCACTTAAGGAAAAGCGTGTCACGTGCACAAGCTGTGCGTGCTGACCCTCAGCTGCGGTCCTGGGTTAGGCAGGCGGCTCGTTCATCTGGTCTCTGTCCTCCCGGCAGGACATCTCAGGGGCCTCTTCTGAGGCAGCTCGGTGAGCGTCTCCTGACTCAGTCAAACGGCTCCACAGTTCAGTAAAAACGCTCTGTATTGGCTGTGCTTGTGGCCGGTTGAAGGTCTCTCTGGTTAGAGAGTCCCAGTGCTTGCCTTGAGAGAGTCACGGCACACGTTTCTTGCTCGGTGGTGGGAGAAGTGGGGAGGAACCTGCCACGTTCTTTCTCTGGAGTGCTCACGGTGCTGGTCGGTCTGGCCCTCAGGTTCTCCAGCTCTATCAGATCACCCAGATCAACCACGGCCTGATGATGGTGGGGCCCTCGGGCAGCGGGAAGAGCATGGCCTGGCGCGTTCTCCTGAAGGCCCTGGAGAGGCTCGAGGGCGTGGAGGGCGTGGCCCACATCATCGACCCTAAAGCCATCAGCAAAGACCACCTGTACGGAACCCTGGACCCCAACACCAGGGAGTGGACGGATGGGCTGTTCACACACGTCCTGAGGAAGTAAGTGCACTGGGCGGGCGTCTGCACTCCGAGAACTGGAACCTAGGCGCTGTGTCCTCGTGGTGACAGCGTCCGTTCTTCTGCTTACCACGCTCTGGACAAATTAAAGTCACTTTAGAAACGGTTACAGGCTGAGCATTTTCAGCCTCAGTCACCCGCTGCTGTAAAATCCTCCCACACCAGGATCATAGACAACGTGAGGGGTGAGCTGCAGAAGCGCCAGTGGATCGTCTTTGACGGCGACGTGGACCCCGAGTGGGTGGAGAACTTGAACTCCGTGCTGGACGACAACAAGCTGCTGACCCTGCCCAACGGAGAGCGCCTCAGCCTTCCGCCCAACGTACGAGGCTAAGTATCCTGCCCTGAGTGCCTGGCGCGCAGCCAGGGGAGCGGCTCCAGCCTCTGCGGTTGCAGTCGGCGTCGGGGCCTCTCTGCGCCAGGTTCTTTCCATTCCTGTGGCTAGTGAGAAGCGTTTTCGAAGCGTTCATTCGTACCTGTCCACTACGTGCTGAATATTACGCATACTCCGTAATTCCCAGGTAGCCTTTCCTACAGCTCCGTGAGGTGGGGTTGTAGTTAGGATTTCTGGGAAATGGCGGAACGAGGGATTTAGACGTGGACGCTTTCAGGGTCAACCTTGGAAACGAGCCCTTGATCCAGGTCCTGACCACACCACCCGATAGAGCGTGGGCAGGCCTGGCCTGGGTGTGCGTTCAGACTTTGACCCCACTTTTCTGGAGTTCCGTCGTGTGCCGGGCCTTGTTCTAGATGCTGAAAATGCAGCTGTAAACAACACAGACAAAACCCCTGCCCTCCCGGGGCTCCCAGTCTGAGGTGGGAGACAGACAGGATAAGTGGTGATGGGGCTACGGAGGAAGTAAACTGGAGGAGATCAGCCGCCGGCGCCGAGGGGTGGAGCCTACGCTGGCAGAAGGGGCGGCGCCGAGGCTCCCCGGGGAAGCCGAGGGCACGAGGGGGCAGCGCCTGTGGCTTCCGGGCGTTCCAGGTGGAGGGGCGGGTGGCGGGGGAGGAGCGTCTGGCTGTGCCCGGAGTGTGCGAGGCGAGCGGGGCAGCTGGCTGATGCGGAGAGAAGTTGGGGCGGGACCCAAGGGGAAACGGGCGAGGTGAGGTCAGGCCCGGGGTCACTGAGGACTGGAGCTTGCCCGCTAGGTGAGCTGGGAGGCCTCGGCGCCCCAGGCACAGCCGTGGAGGTGCTGAGAAGTAGCTGAGCTGTGGGCGTGAGTTCAAGCTTGTGCCAGTGGGGTCGGCTGACGGGCTGGAGGTGGGCGGGGGCGGAGGGAGGAGTCCGGCGGCACTCCTGAGCCGCTGGTGAGCAGGAGCCTCTCCCATGACGAAGGGTCAGCATCGGTGGTTATCGCCACTTCAGAAACCAAGCCTCGGGTCTGGGAATGTGCACGTACGCAGACTCGTGTCTTGATTTGACTTGTCGGGTTCTTTGCTTACAGCTCGCTACCCAGTAGATTCTAACTTGTCAGCAAGATTGATCTCCTTGTGAGGCGTGTTAGCAGTGAGCTTAAGGCTCTGGGATCAGACGGTCCAGTCTGAATCTCAGCCCCACTGGCGACTAGCAGTGGGACCTGGCGAGGCTGCCAACCCCACATGCGAAAGGAGACCCTGCTGGCCAGCCTGCCGGCGGGTTCAAGGCCAGGAACCTGGCCACAGCCCCTCACTGCTGACCCTGCCACCCAGGGAGCTGTTGGCTCCGTCCCACCAGAGCTCCTGTCCTCTCCTCCCCACCACACGCAGGTTTTTTCCTGTCCAGATTCTCAGGGAGAGAGGTTGGTGGATGTTGTGATGAGGCAAACCATAGACATTTTTACTTGTAAACCAAGTGCAGCAAGATTGGATTTAAATTGCTCTTTCAGTGGGCACATGGGTAAAACAATCTTAGCATCCGGGTCTCTACCAAACCCATGCCATAAACTGTGCTCAGTGTTCTCTTCTCTCAAGGTGCGCATAATGTTCGAAGTGCAGGACCTGAAGTACGCCACGCTGGCCACGGTGTCGCGCTGCGGCATGGTCTGGTTCAGTGAGGACGTGCTCAGTACAGACATGATCTTCAACAACTTCCTGGCCAGGCTGCGTAGCATCCCCCTGGACGAGGGGGAGGACGAGGCCCAACGCCGGCGCAAGGGCAAGGAGGACGAGAGCGAGGAGGCCGCCTCCCCGATGCTGCAGGTACGCGAGCCGCTCCGCCCAGTGCCGCCAGCTGGCGTCCGAGGGTGCTGGGCCACCGCGCAGAGCGGGGCCGGGCATCCCGCCCCGAGCATCTGGAAGGCGGGGCGCTTTTCACGATGGTCACTGCTCCTCTGCTGAAGCCGGCCACGCGCTGGAGGTTTGCATAATCAGTGCAGTCGCAGCTGCAAAAGCGTAGCCGTGCACGGAAAATTAAAAGAATTCTTTCAGTTTTCTCTGCAAATTGATGAAAGGGGGACCTTTTGCATTTCGATGGTGAAGACCAGTGTTCCTAGGAAGCGTGATTTTTTTTTTTGAGAACCACCAAGATGAAGGAATAAGGGTTGGTCGTTGACGCTTCATTCCTCATTTTTTCAACCATAAAACTATTTTTCACAGTCGCGTGACCCTCTCCTGGGCCTAGGTTAGAGGAGATGAAAACCCCCCCACTTTTTTTTTTTTTTTTTTTTTTTTTTTTGCTGTACGCGGGCCTCTCACTGCTGTGGCCTCTCCCGTTGCGGAGCACAGGCTCCGGACACACAGGCTCCGCGGCCATGGCTCGCGGGCGGCCATGGCTCGCGGGCCCAGCCGCTCCGTGGCATGTGGGATCCTCCGGGATCGGGGCACGAACCCGCGTCCCCTGCATCGGCAGGCGGACTCTCAACCACTGCGCCACCAGGGAAGCCCCCCCCGACTTTTTGAGATGGTAGGTAAGCATCATTCACTCCCTCCTATAGATCCAGAGGGACGCAGCAACGATCATGCAGCCGTACTTCACGTCCAACGGCCTGGTCACCAAGGCCCTGGAGCACGCCTTCAAGCTGGAGCACATCATGGACCTGACTCGCCTGCGCTGCCTGGGCTCGCTCTTCTCCATGCTGCACCAGGCCTGCCGCAACGTGGCCCAATACAACGCCAACCACCCTGACTTCCCCATGCAGATCGAGCAGCTGGAGCGCTACATCCAGGTCAGGAGGGGTCCGGTTGTGGCCAGGTGCTGGGGGAGGTGCCGGCAGCATCTCTGGGCACCACTGCTTCAGGGTAGCATCGTTGTAAATGTCTTTCCTTTATTGCTGAAATTGCATTCAAAACGGGACCCACTTCCTATTCCAATAGCGGTATCTGGTTTACGCCATCCTTTGGTCCTTGTCTGGAGACAGTCGGCTGAAAATGAGAGCAGAGCTGGGCGAATACATCAGAAGGATCACGACGGTGCCACTGCCCGCTGCTCCCAACATCCCCATCATCGACTACGAGGTGAGTGCGCGCCTCGACTGGACGCCGTCTTCTCTTTCGTAGGAGGGTTTTGTCCTTTGAGTTTTCTGTGGCACAAGGGAGGCAGGTTGACTTGGAGGTTCTGACTTGCATGAAAGTGAGCAAGTCTTTTAGGCGAGCAGGTACATGGGTCCCCAGGGTGACCGGCGCCCGCCCGTGTGTGCAGGTGTCCATCAGCGGAGAATGGTCGCCGTGGCAGGCCAAGGTGCCTCAGATTGAAGTGGAGACGCACAAGGTGGCCGCCCCTGATGTCGTTGTGCCAACACTGGACACCGTCCGCCACGAGGCCCTCTTGTACACCTGGCTGGCCGAGCACAAGCCGCTGGTCTTGTGTGGCCCTCCTGGGTCTGGCAAGACCATGACGCTCTTCAGCGCCCTCCGGGCCCTGCCCGACATGGAGGTAAAGAGGCCACAGTGGGCAGCGGGCCCGGGGCTCGAGCACGGGTCGGCCTTCCAGCGCCTCACTTGTTTCTTCCCTTCTCCAGGTCGTGGGTCTTAACTTCTCCAGTGCCACTACTCCAGAGCTCCTGCTGAAGACTTTTGACCACTACTGCGAGTACAGACGCACACCTAATGGGGTCGTTCTGGCCCCTGTTCAGCTTGGAAAGTGGCTGGTGTTGTTCTGTGATGAAATTAACCTGCCAGACATGGATAAATATGGGACACAGAGGGTCATATCCTTCATCAGACAGGTGTGTTTATGTCCACGAGGTGCCCTCTCCTCCACAACGTGTCCTGTTCACATTTGCCCCTAACGTGTCTCACTCCCCCTTGCCCTCAGATGGTGGAGCACGGAGGCTTTTACCGGACCTCAGATCAAACTTGGGTGAAGCTGGAGAGGATCCAGTTTGTCGGGGCTTGTAACCCGCCCACAGATCCTGGAAGAAAGCCCCTCTCTCACAGGTAACACACAGCCCCGTAGACTTCCCTGATCTCACACACACCAGTTCCGGGTTTGCTTTAAATGTAGCATGACGAAACTGGTTTTAATTATAAAAAGGTAACAAAATACTGCTCGTCATGGGGTTCCTCCGGGGTTATGTCACTGTGCTGGGAACACACTCAAAATGAAAGTGACGACTTGGCTGCACAGTAGTGAGCTGCCCCAGACCTGCCTGTAGGGCCAGGATGAGGCTGAAATAAGCCTGAATTGTTTTCCCACCTTTGCTCGGTTCTTTTCCGGTTTTTTGCATCTACAGTTGTGTGTCAGACCCAGGCCCAAGTAGTTTGTGTGAGACCTCAGTCAGCTGTGGCGTGAAGCCATGGGGGCGGGTCAGGAAGCCCCTGGTCGGCCTGGGACAGGGAGGCAGCCCTCCCAGGCACGCTGCTCATCAGCCCATACGAGGCTGAGCCGGGCTGTCTTTGTGCAGGTTCCTGCGTCACGTGCCTGTGGTGTATGTGGATTACCCGGGACCCGCCTCCCTGACGCAGATCTACGGCACCTTCAACCGGGCCATGCTGCGCCTCATCCCGTCCCTGCGCACATACGCAGAACCGCTCACCGCGGCGATGGTGGAATTCTACACCATGTCCCAGGTGCGCGGCGTCTTTGCCCGTCATGACCAAAGGGCTCTGTTGAGAGACTGAGCTTCACTTGGAGCTCTGGCTGAGCCGGGAGACTTGCTCCAGGGTCTCAACAGATCATGCTTCCGGCCGGTGCTGCAACCGCGAATATCCTCTTGCTTGTTCTTGCCGTCCTCATCTGGCACACGTACATGTGTTCATTCCCCTGATGAAACCGAGACTGTGCTGTGCCATTTCTAAAAGGATGTGGACACTTCTGTTTAACAGCACCGACATGTGCCTGTCTGTACTTCTTCTTCTGCAGTGCTTGTGGTGACTGCATGTGGCCAAACCTGTCAGGGGGCTGGGCCGGTGACAGTTCCACCACAGTGCCTCTTTCAGCCTTGAAAAAATATTTATCGAAAAGGTCTTTGCCCACTGGGACTTCCCTGGCAGTCCGGTGGTTAAGACTCCGCCCCTCCAATGCAGGGGGCGCAGGTTCGATCCCTGGCTGGGGAGCTAAGATCCCACGTGCTGTGAGGCACTGCCAAAAACAAAAAGATCTTTGCCCACTGGATGAGCAGAAGTGGCTCTCACGTTTTTGGCTTGTGTTTCTTTGTTAGCCTCTGACAAGGGCCCTTGCGAGAGAACTGCTGACTTTCCACTGAGACAGCCATCTTACTTAGAGGACTTTATGAGCGTTAGCTTGTCACGTATCGCAAATGATTTAAATTTTGTATGATTGCAGGTTTTTTCCTACAGCATTTTAAATATTATTAAATGTAGACTATTTTCTTTAATTGTTTCCGCTTTTGAAATAATGCTTAGAAAAGCTTTCCTTCAACTTAGGAATTAAATTTCTAAAAATATTTTAGAGGAATATTTTTTGTAGGTTTTTTTTTTTTTTTTTTTTTGCGGTACGCGGGCCTCTCACTGTTGTGGCCTCTCACTGTTGTGGCCTCTCCCGTTGCGGAGCACAGGCTCCGGACGCACAGGCTCAGCGGCCATGGCTCATGGGCCCAGCCACTCCACGGCATGTGGGATCTTCCCGGACCGGGGCACGAACCCGTGTCCCCTGCATCGGCAGGCGGACTCTCAACCACTGAGCCACCAGGGAAGCCCTATTTTTTTTTTACGTATAAATCTTTAAATATAATTAATTGCAACATAAAGTGAGCAACTTGGATCTTGCTTTGTTCTGAACAGTAGTCCCAACATTATCTACCAATTCATTCTCAAATTTTCCAGGGTCTAGAGTCTTTATTCTTAATATAAAAATGTTATACTGCATTTAACTTTTTGACTACTTTCCATGTCTTAGGACATTTACATGTAACTTGCATATTTTCAATTCCTGCAGGAGAGGTTCACTCAGGACACACAGCCCCACTATATCTACTCACCTCGTGAAATGACGCGGTGGGTGCGAGGTATCTTCGAGGCACTGAGACCCCTGGAGACTCTGCCTGTGGAAGGCCTCATTCGGATTTGGGCACATGAAGCCCTCCGTCTCTTCCAGGACAGGTAAAGCCAAGGCTCTGGGTAGCTCCATGCTCCCTTACGTTGACCCTTCCGACCCCCCCCGAGTTAGGGTCTGCATGAGGCTGGCCTGCCCTGAGGCAGGCTGAGCTGGTGATGAACGGGAGTGAGGTGGTGAGGGCAGCCTTGCATCTGGGAGTTGATCACGGCCGCCCCCATGTACGAGACCCCAACAGCCCTGCTGGTTACCGGTAACCTCCGGCAAGGCACTTTAACTCACCTCTTTCACTGTCAGGTGGGCCCCACACAAGGTCAGGGCACAGAGGTCACAGGTGAATTTCAGTGCCTCCTAACAGCAGCTTGGGGTGCAGTTCCGTAACCACCACCCCTTCCTCACCCTCAGTCTTTGCTCTCATCAGAGGATTTGTAGCTGTATCTCTGGGACTTTAGTTTTCTCTTTTTACCTGTTGGCCACTTATTTCAAGTCTTGCAAGTTTTGACTTTTTCTAGTTAAGTGACCAGTACTGAAGGGAGAGACTTGCTAGTGGCTGTAGTGGTCAGCTTGGATTGTGGAAGATTTTGTGGTTTGAACCACCGTAAGTCTCAGTAAAAAGTTGGAGTCGTTTTCTCTCTCAAGACATCTTGAAAATTATTGACTTTTTTTTTTGTTTTTTATTCATTTGTTTTTGGCTGCGTTGGGTCTTCGTTGCTGCGCGCGGGCTTTCCTTGGTCTGGGCGAGCAGGGGGCTGCTCTTCGTTGCGATGAGTGGGCTTTTCACTGTGGTGGCTTCTTTGTTGTGGAGCACGGGCTTTAGGCACGAGGGCTCAGTAGTTGTGGCACACGGGCTCAGTAGTTGTGGCACGTGGGCTTCAGTAGCTGTGGCTCACGGGCTCTAGGCACGAGGGCTCAGCAGTTGTGGCGCACGGGCTTAGTTGCTCCGTGGCATGTGGGATCTTCCTGGACCAGGGCTCGAACCCACGTCCCCTGCATTGGCAGGCGGATTCTTAACCACTGTGCCACCAGGGACGTCCCTATTGACCTTTTTAAATCAGAATCTTTTTCCTGTATTCTTTGTTTATAGTTCTGTACGATCTTTGTTTTATAGTAAATTCTTAGTTTTCCTAGTTCCTGCTCTGTCATTTTTATTGATTTTTCTTATATTGTTAATTTTATGTATTTTAGCACTGCAGTCCTTCGTAGCCTTTTAGGCTCATTTTTGATTAGTGAGAAAAAGTTAGACTTGTGTTGCTTTAACTCTAAACTTCTAACAAACAACAAATCTTAACTGATTTACTATTTAGTGCAGCACCACGATTTCCTGTTGCAAACTATCTGGGGAAATGTTCTGCCCATGAACAGGTTACTCGGAACCGAGCAAGAGGGGCTGCAGAGTAGGAGCAGGAGGGCAGGAACTTGATGGCAGGGCAGGTCCCCTCGGTCCCCGGCTAAGTGTGAGGTTGCCCGAGGTGGCCCATCTGTAGAGGACACAGTCCCAGCAGGACAAGCTCCTCTGACCACTCATGGCCTCAGGTGTGGGTAGTCGTAGGAGTTGGTTAATAGTTACTCCCCTGGAAGGACCCAAGGCAGATGGTTCCCTCCAGACTAAGAAATACTTGAGCCTTTGGCAGTTACACGTCAGGACCAGTTATTCTTGCCTTCAGGCAGCTTTTCTCACCATGCTTTCGAGGAGTCTTGGAATATTGCGTCATTGTAGATGACTAGGTTCCACGCCAGCCTCCTTGGAGTTCTCATTTCCCACAGGGCTGCCCTGCAGAGAGCCAGGGAGAGAGATGAGCTAACCAAGGCAGAGCGGGGGCACACGAGCCCTGGCAGCCCAGCTTTTGTCTCTCGTATTGGGGCTCTACCACTTTAAAAGGCGGTCCTTCTTATGTTATGTACGCTACCTTCGTTCTCCCTTCTTTAATTAAAAAAAATAATTAATTAAAAAAAATAATTGGGCAACAGTATCATTTTTACATTTCTTAACATACCAGAGATATAATTTTGTTTAGATTGAAATTTCGCAATAGCAGTTGTGCTTCTAAATTCTGGTTGGCTACATACAGTAAGTACGTGACATGCTCATTGGACCTTCATCTGGTAGCCTAAGTTATCATATATTCAGCTGCTCAGAAGCTGTCCTGTAGGGACAGTTAGAGTCTCACCTGCTTGCTCTGTGGTTTTCTCCGTAAGCCTTGTGTTTCCAAAACTGTACACCTTGTAGTTCTCTATTTCTGTTCCCATAATGCCCCTTGATACTTAAAACATTTATATTAAACAAGCTTAGAAACTAAAATGAAGTTTTCATTTTGTAAATCAATGTACTTAAACATTTTTAGAGGAGTTTTTTTTTTTTTAAGATTTTCGTATTTAATATCTATGTTTCAGATTACTTAAGTCATCTCGAGTTCAGAGTCTTAGGTTCTTCCATTTGTAGAAAATGAAAATTTCTGGTAGAAGACTAATGCCAGCCCTTGGAGTAGCCCACAGCACCCACAAAACCAGGCGTTTTCTCACCACGGCCTCTGTCTTCTCTTCCGACAGACTTGTAGAAGATGAGGAGAGGCGTTGGACCGACGAAAACATTGATATGGTTGCTCTGAAGCATTTCCCCAACATAGACAAGGAGAAGGCAATGAGCCGGCCCATCCTGTACAGCAACTGGTTGTCAAAGGTAGCGTGTCTACATCATGTTAGGAATACTTTCTTTGCTCCTGTCCTTCTAGTTAGAATCTCGTCAGAAACGTCTTTGCCTTGAAGTGCACTATAAAGGAAGCTACGGCTATAGGCATGATGGGCCACGTATTTTCAGCTGTTGATAATTCAGGGCAGAGAATCCCAGGACCGTGGCCACTCCAAGAGCTGTGGATCCAACCAGCAGGAGACGGCGCTTCAGTGAAATCAGGGCAGTTAGGGATAACTTGTGTGAAAACGTTTCATATACTAGGATGCTAAACAGAGTGACATTTCCAGAATAGCTGTGAGCTGCCATTTTCTCTGAAAAAGAGAGCTGACATCGTAGGAAGTGCCAGTCTTGATGTGCATTTCCTTCAGTAGGCGATGCTGATTTAGGAATGAGGACAGCCTTCCTGTAGGAGCTCAGTCTCATAGGGTGGATGGCTGCATCTTGGGAGAGCTGACCCTGACATAGGGGCTTAGGCAAGTGTTCATAGGGCTTATCTGAGTGTCGGCAAGGGTGTGGCAGGCACAGGGCCTGATAGAATTAAAGGCACAGAAGCAAGAAGAACAAGAGAGATTCACTCAGCATTTCTAGAATTTCCTATTTATTTCTAGACTCTAGATACTAATCCTGTTTCATTTATGGGCAACATCTTCTCCCAGTGGCTTGTCTTTTCACTCTCTCTATAGTGTCTTTTGAAGAACAAACATTCGTAATGGAATATCGTTTAAACCCTTAATCCATCTGAATTGAGTTAGTGTATGGGGTGAGCTGTGGGTTCGTTTTCAGTTTTTCTTTTGTGCGTGTCCACGGTCCCAGCACTGGGACTCTGCAGTGTCGCACCGTCACATGGGTTTCCCTGTGCGCCTGAGTCTGTTACAGAGCTCTGTCCTGTCCATTGGTCCATTTGGTGCTTCCTGTGCTAAAACCACGTGGTCCTGATCACAGTTCTAAGTCCACCTGATAGGACGGTATCTGTCCAGAACACCTGGTTCTTAAAGGGGTGGGTCATCTTTCCAGTCTTGGGCTTTTCCCCTTCCAAATGAAATTTAGAATTGGCTTGTCAAGTTGCACCAAAACAACTTCCACCATCCACCACTGAGATTTTGACTGGGATTACATTGAATCTATGTGTCAGTTAGGTGGAACTGACATTTTTAGTTGTGCGTTTTTCTCTCCATGATCATGGTGTATCTCTTCCTTTATTTAGATGTTCTGTGATGTCTTTCAGTGAAGTTCTGTTTTCTCTGTAAAGATTTTCCATGTCTTTCCACGTCTCATCCTAGTTTACTTATATTTTTGTTCCTATGTTATAAATACCTGCTTTCGTCTCATTTTTGACAGGTTCTTGGTATATGGAAATATAACCCACTTTGCTATAAGAACTAAGATGATTTCTTCTTCGTAACTGGATCTTACCTTTTTTCCTACAGGATTACATCCCAGTAGACCAAGAAGAGTTACGGGATTACGTCAAAGCCAGGCTGAAAGTCTTCTACGAAGAAGAGCTCGACGTCCCCCTGGTCCTGTTTAATGAGGTGTTGGACCACGTGCTCAGGATCGACCGGTGGGCGTTCTGCTGCTGCACCCTCACCACTCACCCGAGCTGCTCTCGATCTGACAGGGGCGGGGTCAGGCCAGGCCTCATGCTGCCCTCCTGACGGGCCTCCCACGCCCCTGCCTTCCTCTGCCAAGCGACTCCCGCTTCTTAGTCCAGCTCTGCTGAGCCGAGCTTCCCACCAGCCGCGACGACAGCCCATCACCCTCCTGCTAGACTCGGCCTGTCTCCCTCGAGTCATCAGGGTGTCCGGGGGCGGCGCCATGTCTTTTTGATCTTTGCTGCCTCACCAGACCTGGCAAATCACAATTGCCGTACGAATGTTTAGTGTACAAATTCAAGTTAAAACGCGTTCCAAATGTAGACTGATCCTGAGAAGGTTTAGGACTTGAGTGTCAAAAGGGGAAGGGAGCCTAAAAGCCTAACTCTTTTCTTCTTTCTGATAATGTTTCAGAATATTCCGTCAGCCTCAAGGCCACCTGCTTCTGATCGGGGTCAGTGGAGCGGGCAAAACCACCCTGTCCCGTTTCGTGGCCTGGATGAACGGTTTGAGCGTGTACCAGATTAAGGTGGGTCTGGCCACAGCCTCTCAACCCCACAGCAGGTCCTATTCATGCACGCAGCTCCTTGAGCAAGAGCGGAGCTGACCTGCCTTGCTTCTGTAGGTCCACAGGAAGTACACGGGGGAGGACTTCGATGAAGATCTCCGCACGGTGTTGAGACGTTCTGGCTGTAAAAACGAAAAGATAGCTTTTATAATGGATGAGTCCAACGTGTTAGATTCTGGATTCCTGGAGCGGATGAATACCCTTCTGGCCAACGGAGAGGTAATCAGTGACACACCGCATCGTGTTACATGGCGCCGGGTTCCGAGGACCGGCCAGCCATGGTGCCGTTTTATTTCCTAGGTTCCCGGCCTCTTCGAAGGAGATGAGTATGCCACCCTGATGACCCAGTGTAAGGAGGGGGCCCAGAAGGAGGGCTTGATGCTGGACTCGCACGAGGAGCTGTACAAGTGGTTCACCAGCCAGGTCATCCGCAACCTCCACGTCGTCTTCACCATGAACCCATCCTCAGAGGGGCTCAAGGACCGCGCGGCCACCTCCCCCGCTCTGTTCAACAGGTACGCCAATCCCACTTGGCTCTGCTTTCCACGGGGCAGACCCTGCTCTCGGGAGCTGTCTTGAGATGTGGGCATCGTTTTCAGGTGTGTGTTGAACTGGTTTGGGGACTGGTCCACTGAAGCTCTGTATCAGGTCGGCAAAGAATTCACTAGTAAGATGGACCTGGAGAAGCCAAATTACATCGTGCCTGATTACATGCCAGTCGTGTATGACAAACTGCCACAGCCACCGTCACACCGGGAAGCCATCGTAAACAGCTGTGTGTTCGTTCATCAGACTCTTCACCAGGTGGGTTCAGTTTTTTGGGGGAGTTTTTTTTTTGGTTTTTTTAACATCTTGATTGGAGTATAATTGCTTTACAATGGTGTGTTAGTTTCTGCTTTATAACAAAGTGAATCAGTTATACATATACATATATCCCCATATCTCCTCCCTCTTGCGTCTCCCTCCCACCCTCCCTATCCCACCCCTCTAGGTGGTCACAAAGCACCGAGCTGATCTCCCTGTGCTATGTGGCTACTTCCCACTAGCTATCTGTTTTACATGTGGTAGTGTGTATATGTCCATGACACTCTGTCACTTCATCCCATCCCCTCCCCGTGTCCTCAAGTCCATTCTCTATGTCTGTGTCTTTATTACTGTCCTGCCCCTAGGTTCATCAGAACCATTTTTTTTTAGATTCCATATATATGTGTTAGCATACGGTATTTGTCTTTCTCTTTCTGACTTACCTCACTCTGTATGACAGTCTCTAGGTCCATCCACCTCACTACAAATAACTCAATTTCGTTTCTTTTTATGGCTGAGTGTGGGTTCAGTTTTGAGATCGTAGGAAAAGCAAAACTAACTGCCGTACTAACGTAAAGCTAAACCGATGTAAAAGTAGACCCCCAGGTGCTTTGGATTTGACACTGTACCATCACCCGCAAAAGAGATGCCTGTTTCTCACCTGTTTTCCTACCTCTGTCAATGACGTCTCAACCCGCCTGTCGCACGGCTGTGTGTTCGGAGCCGTCTGGCCCTTTCCCTGCCCACACTGATTCCATTTGCTTCTCTTGCTGCCTCTCTGGCCAGGCCTGTGTTCTTCCCCCAGAGCAGGGGTCACGCACTCTTTCTGCAAACGGCCAGGTGCCAGCTGGGCCCCTGCATGGCTACCCAGCTCTGCCACTGTGGCACGAGAGCAGCGTTGCCATGAGCAAGCATGGCCGTGGGGCTGACACTCCACATGCAGAGGCTGCGCTGCAGGGTTTGACGGGCTGGCTGTGGTTTGCTACCCCTCCTTTAGGCTCTTTTTGTTAGAAGAGTCCAGTCTGCTCCCCTCTGGAAGGCTCTGTGAAGACCACTCTGAGCCTGTGGGTGTCCTGTTGGCCCTGCCCTACCCCTAGAAGTCAGAGGAGAAGCTCAGAGGTGTGAGGGCTTCTTGCGGTCCCGTGGGCTCCTGAGCTAGACTCCGTCTCGAGCCATGCGACTCCCGGGGGCTGGGGCCGTGCCGTCGCGCCACACCAGCACAACAGTTATCTCCTGAGGTTAAATCGCAGAGGACAAACGTCCTGAAGAGCGAAGTGATTTGACTTTTTTCCAAAAGGCTAACGCTCGGCTAGCGAAGCGAGGAGGCAGAACCATGGCCATCACGCCTCGCCACTACCTGGACTTCATCAATCACTATGCCGACCTGTTCCACGAGAAGCGGAGCGAGCTGGAGGAGCAGCAGATGCACCTGAACGTCGGGCTGAGGAAGATCAAAGAGACGGTTGACCAGGTACGTCACGGCCTGAGCAGCGTTTTCTGGGGCTGCGCTAGGGGAGGGCCTCTTAATTGGAAGGTAATTGCCACGTGTTTTCCATTCCCCTGACGTGGCTTTGTTCCTCAGGTAGAAGAGCTGCGTCGGGACCTCAGGATAAAGAGCCAGGAGCTGGAGGTGAAGAACGCGGCGGCCAACGACAAGCTGAAGAAGATGGTGAAGGACCAGCAGGAGGCCGAGAAGAAGAAGGTGCGTCTTCGTGCTTTGGGAACGTGGCCTGTGTGGGCCGGGCGTGCTCTGTGTCTCATGAGGGAGTAGGGAGTTTAGTCTGAGATGGGCTTTAGGGTTGAACGGGTCTGTGGTGGGGGCAGGGTGTGTGTGTGTGTGTGTGTGTGTGTGTGTGTGTGTGTGTGCGCGCGCGCGCGCACGTGCACACCTGTCTGTCTGTCCCGGGCGGCATGAGGAGTGCCACTTTGGGACTCGGCGAGTTAACCGGTGCTCACCCCAGAGCTGAGCCGTCCTTCCTCTCTAGGTCATGAGCCAAGAAATTCAGGAACAGCTGCATAAGCAGCAGGAGGTCATCGCAGACAAACAGATGAGCGTCAAGGAAGATCTTGACAAGGTGGAGCCGGCCGTCATCGAGGCCCAGAATGGTGTGTGCACACTGCCAGAGGCCTGGCTCTCTGGGAAGGGTGGACAGATTAGGGGGCAGCATGGCCTTCCCCCAGAGGTCCCGGTTGTGTACGTTTCCAAAAGCATCATTGATGAGTCTCAAGTCTCTGAAGCCTTTTCTAAATACTTAAAGACTGTCTTCATCTCTTAAAGCAAAGTTTCCGTAAAGCTAGTCTGCTTTCACCATAGTGAAACCCTTTTCATAAGAGAAAATTGACAAAAGAAGCTTTTTGTCAGTACATTTTTTTAAATCTGGTGATAATTTCATAAATATGCTGTTTGCAAATCTCTGGTTTGAATTTCATCCAGAAATATCGTAAAGTAGGCAGTGTTGCTGACTTATTTATAATTATTAGAGTGTCCTGGTCGTGGCCAGCGATGACTAATTTAATGGTTGGTAGCAGTCCCCCGTCCTCCCTTTCCCACCCTGTGTACCTGGGAAATGCCGCAGGAGGGAGCGCAGTGCCCCGGCGTCCCGTCTTCATCTGCCGTCTGCCCAGTACCTAGGCATGGCCTTAACCTGGGCCTCTTCCTGCCCATCAGCCTTTAACTTACTTCAAATAACCCAATTGCTTGTTGTTTTCACATTACACCACAGGAGGAATTAAAATGCACCATAGATTTTCATTGAGCGTTGTACTTTGATGAGAATTTACTTTAGCTCTCACCTGCCAAAGAGTTACTTTTAAAAAGTGCTTTAATAAAAGTTCAGGTTAGGAAAATGTGCATTTCAGTTTATGGAAAGCATCGGCCATTTTTTTTAGAACTGTTAATTCCACATCTTCACCCCAGCCGGTGAAGACAACTTCTAAATTGTGACAGACTGAAAAGGTCTTTGTTCGATTGGTGTAAAACAAATGAATAATTTTGCTTCTTTTTTTAATACTTAAATCTTTATAGAGGTAAAGGAATTAATGAGGGTTTGTGAGACATTTTTAAAGATGCTCTCCTTTCTACAGAATGTTGCGATTTAGGCTTAGTACAGTAAGATCTCTGTCATTATTTTGGCCACGTCAGCTGTTCCAGAGGGTTTTAAGACAGAACATCCCACATTCTCTTGGATCTTCTGCACACCTGCCCCTTTTCTGGTGAGAGTCCAAGTGTCTGGCTGTGCTCTGGTCCCCTTCTCACCGCGTCCTTTCCACCCCACCCTCTTGTGTTCCTGCCACGCCCAGCTGTGAAGTCCATAAAGAAGCAGCACCTGGTGGAGGTGCGGTCCATGGCCAATCCCCCTGCCGCCGTGAAGCTGGCACTCGAGTCCATCTGCCTACTGCTGGGGGAGAGCACGACGGACTGGAAGCAGATCCGCTCCATCATCATGAGGGAGAACTTCATCCCCACCATCGTGAACTTCTCTGCCGAGGAGATCAGGTGGGTGGCACCTGGTGGGGGAAGCCGTTCTGGTGGCATGAGGGTCTCGTGTTTGCTTGTGGCCTCGTGTCTCTGGCTTAGCGTACACAGAAGGTAATGTCAGCTCATGAGCTGCACAAACACCTTTCCAGGCCATTTCCACTCAAACTAGTCAGATTTCCTCTCCCCGTTCCTGACAGTAGTTCCCTGAGCCCTTTACCTCTGTGAGCCGAATACTCTTCCATCCCCACAAGCGGCTACGAGCACAGAGCTGGCCCTGAGCTTGTCTCCTGTCAGGGGACAGGGAGTGCGTGGGAGGGTGAGAGTCCTTCTCAGCAGCAGTGGCCTCGTCACCTGGGAACTAGGGTCGGGCCGGCTCATCCTTGGTGGTCTCTGAGCTGGCTCTAGCCTTTACGTTTCGATTTCCTGAAAATTCTTCTTTACTCTTTGCCCTGCACACGCTTAGAAGTACAATTCCTCTTTTGCAGTGACGCCATAAGGGAGAAGATGAAGAAGAACTACATGTCCAACCCTAGTTACAATTACGAAATCGTCAATCGGGCCTCCCTGGCCTGCGGGCCTATGGTTAAGTGGGCCATCGCACAGGTAATCAGCCTGGCTGGGAACCCCTGTGCGAGGGGGCCTCGTGTCCGGGCCCTTTTGAAAACAGTCCATCTGCCCTCCGCAGCTCAACTATGCCGACATGTTAAAGCGAGTGGAGCCTCTGCGCAACGAGCTGCAGAAGCTGGAGGATGACGCCAAGGACAACCAGCAGAAGGCCAACGAGGTGGAACAGATGATCCGCGACCTGGAGGCCAGCATCGCCCGCTACAAGGAGGAGTACGCGGTCCTCATCTCAGAGGCCCAGGCCATCAAAGCGGACCTGGCTGCCGTCGAAGCCAAAGTAAGGCGGTCGTTGCGAGCACTCTCTTTCCACCGCTCCCCTGAAACGCTGCCTTGCGGTGTCCTTCGCCGTGCCGTGCTCGCTGGCCTCGCCGGGGGAAGCGCTGGAGTAACAGGCGACAACACGGGCTGCACGTACCGCGGTCATCCCGGGGGATGAGCTCTTTCACGTCCACGGGAGTCCTGGTGACCGTCTCTTGTGCGTTTACTAAGTGGCATTAGGTGGACGCCAGCCAGGCACTCGGGAGCCGGGGAAGCCCTCTCCCCCGCCACCAGCTCCAAACCCATTTGTTCTCCCGCCTTGGGCTTCATACGTGGCATCACCGAGGGCCCCTTGTCAGGGTCTCCCATCCCCCTTCTTGTCCCTTCTGCTGTGGTCCCCATCACTCTTGCCCACATTCCTCTGGGTCCTCAAAATAGGCGCTTTAGCCTCCTGCCTGTGGCACCTCTTCCCTCCAGGTCAGCCTTCCCCTGGAGGTTCCTTCCACCTGCTTCCTGCCCGCATATCTGCTCACCCACAAGTCTCAAGGCTGACACTTAATTCTCTACACACATCTTATGCCCTCAGATTCTGAGGCTTGTGCCGCCCTCAGTTGTGGGTTATCTGGGTCCCAACCTCCTTCAGGATCTGAACCATGAGTGTGCTTGTCTCTCCAGCCCTCCCAGACCCTGCCCACCATGGGCAGGAACAGATTTGCACTTCTCAGCATAAAGCCTGTTTGGTTTTCTTTTTAGGTAAACCGGAGCACTGCTCTTCTGAAGAGCTTGTCTGCTGAACGGGAACGGTGGGAAAAAACAAGTGAAACTTTCAAGAACCAGATGTCCACCATTGCCGGGGACTGTCTCCTGTCAGCTGCGTTTATTGCTTATGCGGGTTACTTTGACCAGCAGATGCGCCAGAACTTGTTTACCACCTGGTCCCATCACTTACAGCAAGCCAACATCCAGGTAACCGTCCGCAGGGAATTTCAAAAAGGTGGGAGCCAAAATGAGGGTCAGTAAGCTGTCACCATCTCCACTGGGAAGCCGTGCCTGTCTGCGTCCTGAAGAAAAGGATCCGTACGTAACTGCTGTCCCTCTCAGTTCCGCACAGATATCGCGAGGACGGAGTACCTGTCCAACGCTGACGAGCGTCTCCGCTGGCAGGCCAGCTCCCTACCTGCAGACGACCTGTGCACGGAGAATGCCATCATGCTGAAACGCTTCAATAGGTACATGCTTGTGCGCAGCAAGGGCACGGGTTAGAAGTCTTTGTGTGCAGTTCTCCCCTTTTCATTTTTTTTCAAAACACCTTTAGAAGAGGTGAATAGGACATTGGGAGGGTCCGCGTGCTCACCTCTGATGGTGGGCTGTGCACGGTTCCCTTTTTCTTATGTTGTGACTGTCCAAGCTGTCCTACAATGAGTGGTTCTCGTGTAACCTTTTTTTTTTTAAATTATTTATTTTTGGCTGTGTTGGGTCTTCGTTGCTGCCCGCAGGCTTTCTCTAGTTGCGGTGAGCGGGGGCTACTCTTGGTTGCAGCGCGTGGGCTTCTCATTGCGGTGGCTTTTCTTGTTGCGGAGCACAGGCTGTAGGTGCACGGGCCTCAGTAGTTGTGGCATGCTGGCTCAGTAGCTGTGGTGCACAGGCTTAGATGCTCTGCGGCATGTGGGATCTTCCCGGACCAGGGCTCGAACCTGTGTCCCCTGCATTGGCAGGCGGATTCTTAACCACTGCGCCACCAGGGAAGCCTCATGTAACCTTTTGAAATTGATGGGCATGGCTGTGTATTGGGCAAAAATCAAAACAGACCCTCTCGGGAATTCCCCGGCAGTCCAGTGGTTGGGACTCGGTGCTTTCACTGCCAGGCGTGTGGGTTCGATCCCTGCTTGGGGAACTAAGATCCCCTAAGCCATGCAGTGCGGCCAAAAAACAAAAACAAAAAAACAGACTCTCTTAAAATATTACAAGAATTGGAAGTGTTTAGCTAGAGAGAGAGTTAAGGGAAGCGGCTCCCTGATTTTGGTTTAAGGAGGGGGCCAGAGTAAGAGGAGGAACGGGCCTGCAGCCGAGGGGGCTCACAGTGCAGTTCAAGGACTGACCCTCCTCTGTGGCAGCTCCCAAACCCAGCCACCCTGGGTTTTCTTTCTCTTTCAAAGAACTGATTCCCAGCGTCCTGTTTAACCGCATCTGCACATCTTGGAACCTTTGAGCCCTTGCTGTATGCCACTGTCCCCAGGGCACAAAGCGGCTCCCTGATTTTGGTTTAAGGAGGGGGCCAGAGTAAGAGGAGGAACGGGCCTGCAGCCGAGGGGGCTCACAGTGCAGTTCAAGGACTGACCCTCCTCTGTGGCAGCTCCCAAACCCAGCCACCCTGGGTTTTCTTTCTCTTTCAAAGAACTGA
Source organism: Mesoplodon densirostris (assembly GCF_025265405.1). Classification (NCBI taxonomy): domain Eukaryota; kingdom Metazoa; phylum Chordata; class Mammalia; order Artiodactyla; family Ziphiidae; genus Mesoplodon; species Mesoplodon densirostris. The sequence continues at coordinate 4,192,530 of NC_082664.1, read as the reverse complement.
TTCCCAGCGTCCTGTTTAACTGCATCTGCACATCTTGGAACCTTTGAGCCCTTGCTGTATGCCACTGTCCCCAGGGCACAAAGCGGAACCAACCCTCAGGTCTCACAAGTGGCGCAGGGTCTCGCCAGGGGGCGCTGGCGGGAACGTCCACCCGTTGTGGCGTCTATGAGGGGTCTGTGCGGTGGGGGGGGCTGCATTTGTCTTATGTGGAAATGCATGCTTCTGGGTGTCCCAAAGCCCAGCACTCGTGAAGAATGATGCATCTCAGAACATTCACAGGACAGAGTGTGTCCTACCAGAGGCCCGGATGCCTCTGACGCCCCTCGTTGGGGCCAGTTAACAGGTCACCGTGTGTCCCCCCGGTGGGAGGCCGGGGGCCCTTGCAGACCTGGCCCTTCGTCCAGAGCCTGTGTGTGAGGGTGCTTCCGGCAGGCCACGGTGTGGGGTGGTGTGTTCCCCCGGGGACACACGTGTGTCTTAAACACATAAACCTCCTTTGTGTACACAGACCAGAAACCGGTGACCAGGGAGGAGGGGGAGGGGCGGTTCTCACCACTTGCCCTTCCGTAGCTTCTGAATTTTGTACAATCACGTGTGTTAATGTTTTAAAATTTTTTTGTTAAGCGGCTGTGTGACCCTGGACAAATGATGTTCGCCTCTCTGTGCCCCTTTTTCCTCCTTTGTGAAATGGACGTGAGGATAACACCTACCTTGTAGGGTTATCGTGAGCATTAAGTGAAGAGGGTCCTGGGCAGCGTAAACTCCTCGCAGCCGCCAGCTCGTGGGCTGCAGCGGCAGTGGTGTTGATGCCTGCCCTGTGCAGTGTGCTCGGACTTCTTAGAGAAGCGTCTGTCTGTCCCAGAAAGAAAAGAAGCTTTAACTACAGCCCTTCTTAGCAGAGTCTGTGGTTTAGTTACCTCCCCATCATAGAAGTTCTTCAAAAAGAGGATTTTAGTATCAAGCCTTAGGTCACGTTGGTCTCTGCTGATAATCCTGGAACCCACAGCTGAGTGTGGGACAGCCCTCCCGTCATCTTGTCGGGCTCTGCCCGCCACGTCCTTGTGCTTCCTGTGGACCTCTAACCTACTTCTCTGGGGCCCGTCCTCAGGTATCCGCTGATCATCGACCCCTCAGGACAGGCCACAGAGTTCATCATGAATGAGTATAAGGACCGGAAGATCACACGGACCAGCTTCCTGGACGACGCCTTCAGGAAGAACCTGGAGAGTGCTCTGAGGTTCGGCAACCCGCTTCTGGTCCAGGTTCGTGTGCATCTCAGCTCTGCAGACCCTGCTTCCCAGAGGGAAGGGCTATAGGCCTGCATTTAGGTTTTTGCAAATGCAGTTGATGTGAATCACATAATACGTGCTACTTTTTGAACTTTGCAAGACGTCATTTGACATGAAAGCAAGGTTAGGGGATTAACCAATGGTCCAGTGGTTAGGACTCGGCACTTTCACTGCCGAGGGTTCGGGTTCAACATCCGGTCAGGGAACTAAGACCTCACAAAGCGAGTGGCATGGCCAAAAAAAAGCAAAGCTAAAGCTCTGAGATCTATAAAAAATCCAACAGAAGCAGTGTTTGCACTTAAAATTCTAGTTGGTCTAGATCGTCACCATCCACCGGGACAGTGATGGAAACGTTCTTTAGCCTGTGCTGAACTGCATGGCGGCCCCACCGTTGAGCACTTCACGGGCCAGTGTGACAAGGAACTGAACTTTCATTTTTTTTAAGTAGCCACATGTGCCTAATGGCCATGTATTGGGCAGCGCGGGTCTAAATAGCTGGGTGGCTTCTGGGGAGATGTATTTATCTGGAGTAGGAAATCAGTTATATGGGTGAAAATAAACACCGTAAAACTTTCCCTGTCAATAACACCTCACATATACATACGTAGGACGTGGAGAGCTATGATCCAGTTCTGAATCCGGTCTTGAACCGTGAAGTCCGGCGAACAGGGGGGAGAGTGCTGATCACCCTCGGTGACCAGGACATAGACCTGTCGCCATCCTTTGTCATCTTCCTGTCCACCCGGGATCCCACGGTAAGGGACGGGGCCCTCCTCCGTGAAGACGGGGCGGCGTTAGGTGAGGCCGCGGATGTGTAGCCAAGATGCCTGGTCTGTCGCCCCTTGTGGCAGGTCGAGTTCCCACCTGATCTCTGTTCCCGGGTTACGTTCGTCAACTTCACCGTCACCCGCAGCAGTTTGCAGAGTCAGTGTCTCAATGAAGTGCTCAAGGCAGAAAGGCCTGACGTGGATGAAAAACGTTCCGATCTTCTTAAACTCCAAGGTATGTCTCTGGATCCATAGTTCTCGGTGCAGGTCGGGGGCCTCAACTTTCACAGGACGAGGGTGCGCCAGGCTTGGGTCGGACGCATCACAGAGCGCTCCTTGGAAAGAACGTAAGTCCTGTAGTGAACTCTGGATGTTCTCATCATTTAAGGGGAATTTCAGCTGCGCTTACGTCAGCTAGAAAAGTCTCTGCTACAAGCTCTGAATGAGGTGAAAGGGCGCATTTTGGATGATGACACGATCATAACAACCCTGGAGAACCTCAAGAAAGAGGCCGCCGAGGTGACGAGGAAAGTCGAGGAGACGGACATTGTGATGCAGGAGGTGGAGACTGTGTCCCAGCAGTACCTGCCGCTGTCCACCGCCTGCAGCAGCATCTACTTCACCATGGAGTCGCTGAAGCAGGTGAGCGGGGCCGCGCCCGGCCGGGGGCTCCCGCCCCGCGAGCACAGGCGCTAACAGCCGCCTCCGCCACTTCCAGATCCACTTCCTGTACCAGTACTCCCTGCAGTTCTTCCTGGACATCTACCACAATGTCCTGTACGAGAACCCGAACCTGAAGGGTGTCACCGACCACACGCAGCGCCTCTCCATCATCACCAAGGACCTCTTCCAGGTACGGCGTGCGCCCGGCCGTCCCGGGGTGCGTGCATGTGTGCATGTGTGCGCGTGTGTGTAGTGGGGGGCTTGGGGGTAGTTCTCCAGGATCGGCAATGCTTCCTGCATTCGGCTGCAGGTGGCGTTTAACCGGGTCGCTCGAGGCATGCTGCACCAGGACCACATCACCTTCGCCATGCTGCTGGCGAGAATCAAACTGAAGGGCACCATCGGGTAAGTCGGCTGCCCCGCCTCACTTTCCACCACAGAACGTCGTCATTTTGCAGCCTGCCTACTAGCATTTTCTGATGGGATGAGCTTTTTCTTCTTCTTAAAGCCATTATTGCTCTTTTAGTGACAGTAGAATTGAATCTGAGAGACCCCAGCTGACTGTTGCCCCCTTCCCAGGGAGCCCACCTACGATGCCGAGTTCCAGCACTTTCTGAGGGGGAAGGAGATCGTCCTGAACGCTGGCTCGACGCCCAAGATCCAGGGTCTGACGGTGGAGCAGGCCGAGGCGGCGGTGCAGCTGAGCTGCCTGCCCGCGTTTAGGGATCTGATTGCGAAGGTTCAGGCCGACGAGGTAAGTGTCTTGTGAACGCTCCCGGGGGAAGCTGGCCTTACTCCCAGGGTGTCGCGCGTGTTGTGTAACCCCCAGAACGTTGTGTGGTGTTTTCTCACGTCAGACATCTGACACGTTGGTCCCAACCTCTCTGCCCAGAGGTGGGCTCTGCTCCATGGTGACACTTGGTGTGACACTTGGTGACACATGGTGACACTGTTGTCCCCACAGCAATTTGGCATCTGGCTGGACAGCAGCTCCCCAGAGCAGACGGTGCCATACCTCTGGAGCGAGGAAAGCCCCGCAAGTAAGCCCCACGAGGCCTCCCCCGTTGTTTTCATTCTGGACCGGAGTGTAAAATTGGGCTTTGCTGCTCGAAGGCAGGGACGCTCCCCAAAGATAAAAAGCCATTGATTCCTGAGATAAGTATTTTGGTGTTAAAACCTAGGAGACGGCTTAGGCGTAAGAAAGCGAAAAACTCCCAATTCCTATTGCAACTCATGCTTAAAGGCCAAAAGAGAAACAGATCAGGAGGTCCTTGCCTAACATCGGGGGGAAGCCGGCTGGTTTCGAGCGTGTTACGCGAGGCTCTGGACCAGACAGGCCCCACGATGGGGAGGAAGAACAGGGTGATGTCCAGCGTGGCTGCAGCTCAGTCGTGGGCTGTGGGGTGTCTGTGAGCTTAGACGTTCCTGAGAATCTTCAGGGTTCTCCACAGATGGGTACGAGGTAGTCAGTCATTTAGAATCAGTAAGTGCTCATCGCCCACAGACCCAGGCATAGGTCTTGTCACAGCTCTTCCCAGAGGGCTCAGTGACAGCGTGGAGGTGGTGGCAGTTCTCAGGCAGAGAGGACAGGGCGGGCGTCATGGTGTCTGGGGTGTTTGAGCTGAGCCTCGGACAGAGTGTGTGCAGAGCGAGAGCTGGTGGCAGGAGCAGTCCAGGCGGGAGAGCATCTCAAAGTCTCTGCCGTCACCAACCCCCAGCCCTCCTCACGGCCTCGTTTCAGCTCCCATCGGGCAAGCCATCCACCGGCTGCTCTTGATTCAGGCCTTCCGCCCCGACCGCCTGCTGGCCATGGCTCACATGTTTGTCTCCACAAACCTCGGGGACTCCTTCATGTCCATCATGGAGCAGCCGCTCGACCTGACCCACATCGTGGACACGGAGGTAGGCTCTGGCCCCGCGGACTCTGAACCGGCCCGTTTTCACGAGCCCCTCCACAAGGGCTCTCCTCCCTCGACAGGTGCACTGTCGGGTGGGATGCTCTCTCACCCAATTCCGACTTCCTGATCTGCAGGTAAAGCCAAACACCCCTGTCCTAATGTGCTCTGTGCCCGGTTACGATGCCAGCGGGCACGTGGAGGACCTCGCAGCTGAGCAGAACACACAGATCACGTCCATCGCCATTGGTAAGGGTGTTTGGTCAGTTCCATGGGGGGCACCCCAGACTTCAAGGTGGGTGGGCGTTGAAGTCCAAGTCCACGTGCTGACACTAAGCTTTCTGGTACCAGGCTCGGCAGAAGGCTTTAACCAAGCAGATAAGGCAATAAATACAGCTGTGAAGTCGGGCAGGTAGGCTTGTTTGGTTTTGCTTTACAAGGCCCGAGTGCCCAAGAACTCAGGCCGGAAAGGTGAGGTGTGGCTGTGGCCTTCTCCCTGCCCTGCAGGTGGGTGATGCTGAAGAACGTGCACCTGGCTCCGGGCTGGCTGATGCAGCTGGAGAAGAAGCTGCACTCCCTGCAGCCGCACGCCTGCTTCAGGCTCTTCCTCACCATGGAGATTAACCCCAAGGTGGGTGGCACAGAGGGTGCGAGGCGCTGGTTTGGCACTCTGTGTGCACATGTGTGTGAGCTGGAGCACACGTGGAAGCCACGGTCACGGGTGTCGTGTCTTGCTCAGGTGCCCGTGAACCTGCTGCGAGCGGGCCGCATCTTCGTGTTCGAGCCGCCGCCGGGCGTGAAGGCCAACATGCTGAGGACCTTCAGCAGCATCCCCGTGTCTCGGATATGCAAGGTGAGTGCGTGGCTAGGAGCCGAGCTAGGGTGTAGCGGCCGCGCAGACATCCAGGCACCGAGAGGAGACCGGGGCCCGGCTCGCGGGCAGGAGAGCGTTGCGGCAGGAGCGGTGCATCAGTTCTGTGTTTCTTTTTTTTTTTTTTTTTTTTGCGGTATGCGGGCCTCTCACTGTTGTGGCCTCTCCCGTTGCGGAGCACGGGCTCCGGACGCGCAGGCTCAGCGGCCATGGCTCACGGGCCCAGCCGCTCCGCGGCATATGGGATCCTCCCAGACCGGGGCACGAACCCGTATCCCCTGCATCGGCAGGCGGACTCTCAACCACTGCGCCACCAGGGAGGCCCCAGTTCTGTGTTTCTTAAGTGCTGTTTCCTTTTGTGCCTTACTCCACCTTTCTACCGTTTTTAGAAACTTGTTCTCTCCTATGTAATTTTCTGTTGGCTAAATAACTTCCCTTAACAGCGTAGTTGGGAGCACACCTTTATTAATAGAAAAATTGGCATAGTTTTCTCCTAACAACAATATTCGTGTTAATTACTAACATCACAGTGGTTCCAGTGTTAGTACGTGGAAAGCTCTTTTTAAGACTTTGATTCCGACAGGATCTGCACTGTTTTCTTAGATAGAAAGGGGGCTGCGTTCTGGTGATTCTCTCCTTGCTCACTTCCCCACCTAGTCCCCCAACGAGCGAGCCCGCTTGTACTTCCTGCTGGCCTGGTTCCACGCCGTCATCCAGGAACGCTTACGATACGCACCCCTCGGGTGGTCGAAGAAGTACGAATTCGGGGAGTCTGACCTGCGGTCGGCCTGCGACACGGTGGACACATGGCTGGACGACACGGCCAAGGCAAGTGTGGGCTGTGCCGTGAGAGGGGGACTCGTGTACGGGTGGCCGCCTGCTGTGAGCGTGGGGGAGGAGCCTCCACCCCCGTGACCAGCCTCTCCCCACCCCCCAGGGAAGGCAGAACATCTCGCCAGACAAGATCCCCTGGGCTGCGCTCAAGACCCTGATGGCCCAGTCCATCTACGGCGGGCGGGTGGACAACGAGTTTGACCAACGTCTGCTCAACACTTTCCTGGAGCGTCTGTTCACCACCAAGAGTTTCGACAGTGAATTTAAGCTGGCCTGCAAGGTCGACGGGCACAAAGACATCCAAATGCCAGATGGCATCAGGTGTGCGCCCACCCCCGGGACCCACAGGGGAGGCAGCGGGCGCTTCCGGCCCGCGTGTCACGGCACTAACAGCACGCTGCTTTTCCAGGCGCGAGGAGTTCGTGCAGTGGGTGGAGCTGCTCCCGGACACGCAGACCCCCTCCTGGCTGGGCCTGCCCAACAACGCTGAAAAGGTCCTCCTCACCACCCAGGGTGGGTACCCAGCTGTCCTCCTCCCCCGGACCGCACCTCCCTTCCTCCACTCCCAGGGAGGCGGGGAAAACCATCTGCTCCCGCTGGTGTCTTTCCTGCAGTACAGGCTCCGTTCTGGGGAAAAGGCTCGATAGCTGCGTACGTGGAGTCGGGAAATTGCATTTAGGTTTTTGTCTTAGATTCAGAAGTAATTTCATTTTTTCTCCTGTTCAGTTTTTTTAAACTCTTGGCATATCTTTTAGTCTCTTTTTGGAATACACTTTTTTAGAACTTCAAGACTATTCAAGAAATCATCTAACCCAGTGGTTCTCAAAGTGTGGTCCCGAGACCAACAGCTTCAGCCTCCCCTGCAAATTTAGACATGCAGGTCCTCGGGCCTCACGGTGGGGAATCAGAACTGGGCTTGCTGGGGCCCAGCGTCTGTTTTGATAAGCCCCCCAGTCACTGAGACACTCAGGTTTGAGAACTGCTCATCTGAGCCAGGCTTCTCTTTATGGGAAACAGGCCCAGAAGATGGGTGATTTGCCCAAACTCACACCCTGGTTGATAGGACAGACCCCGACAGTTTACCTCCGGCCCGTGATTCAGCTCTGTAATGAGAAGCCATGGGGCCTTCTTTCTGACTGACCACGACCTCGAACGCGTGCCTCTTGCTGGGGGAGGCAGGGGGTGGCAGGCCCCACAGGTGACCAAACGGGAGGCCGGGCTGGCCAGCCGAGAAGCAGAGGAGGGCTTGAGGCCTGGGTGCTGGGCAGGTCTTGGCGGGGGGCGTGGGTGCTGGGCCTTGTCTCGTACGGCAGTGTGCACTGAGATCACTTAGCAAGTTAGCCCCATGCCGCCTGCTGGGACCGGCGCTGGGTCCCCCTCGACACTGCACTGAGTGTTATCCGAGCCCCGTGTCACACCAGAGCTGACGGTGCCCCAGGCGGTGTGGCCCACATGGAGGCTGTGAGGTATGGGCCACAGGGCCCTGGCTTGGGGAAGCTGAGCCCTGTCCTCCAGCCCAGCGTCCAGGTGACAGTGCCGCTCAGGAACTGGACTTGGAGCACCCCACTCAGGTCAGGGACCCGCAGGCAGAGGCAGAGTCCAGAGCCCGTGGGAGGCCGCCACGCGGCTCAGAGCAGTCCCAGCCGGAAGTGGTCACGCGTTAGCAGCCCAGGTGGCCTCCCCGCCTGGCGCCGGCGCGCCCCAGAGCCCACCCTGGCGACAGTGGATGCGTGAGCCTAGGAGAGGCCTCTGGCGTTTGCACTCGGCCACTGGAGCAGCCCCAGCAGTCGGGACGTGACCTGGTGGTGCTGTTTCTTCTGTCATTGCCGCCTTACCTTTCTGGTCAGGCCATCCTCCGTGCTTTAGGACAGGTGCTCGCGTGGTACCTTGCAGGGCGCACAGTTACACCTGTGTAAACAAGCGCAGTGTGCGGCCTTTACCTTCAAGTCCCTTTCCCTCTGCTCTCCTGCTGTGCACTCTCTCCCTGCGGCCCAGGCGTGGACATGATCAGTAAAATGCTGAAGATGCAGATGCTGGAGGACGAGGACGACCTGGCCTACGCAGAGACGGAGAAGAAGACAAGGCCGGATGCCACGTCCGACGGGCGCCCCGCCTGGATGCGGACGCTGCACACCACCGCGTCCAACTGGCTGCACCTCATTCCTCAGACGCTGAGCCACCTCAAACGCACGGTGGAGAACATCAAGGTGCCTGGCCCTTCCCCCCGCCGAGTCCTTGGGCTTGGGGGGGGTCCTAGCAAGTGGGGCCGGGCGGGTCGAGCCAAGCTGTGTTGTCTCGGAGTGCACGCGCGCCTGGGCCGGGCTGGAGGAAACACCCTAGGATGAAGGTGGTCTGTCTTCCACGAGGAGGTAAATGACTCCCAAGGAAGCGGCGGCAGCCGTTCTCCTTCTTTACAGAATTGTCCAGAGCTGCCTTCGGTCAGGCAGGCCCACAGCTTCACGCGAGGTCTAGTGCAGGGTCGAGCTGGGGTGACACCGTGAACAATACGGGGAGGGCTGTGAAACCGGGGCTCCCTGAGGCTGTTACTTCTGGTTCTGTTTTCTGCTGGAGAAAAGACCTCTTCCCAGACTCCCTCCCCCTTTCACTCTGGCCTTCCTTCCCAACACCTTTAGGATCCTCTGTTCAGATTCTTTGAGAGAGAGGTGAAGATGGGCGCTAAGTTACTCCAGGACGTCCGCCAGGACCTTGCTGACGTCGTGCAGGTGTGCGAGGGCAAGAAGAAGCAGACCAACTACCTGCGCACGCTCATCAACGAGCTGGTGAAAGGTGCGCCCGCGGCGCTGCTGGGGTGCGGGTGCTCCCGGGAGCCCCTCAGAGTGGCGGCAGGTCCCGGCCGGGCCTCACCCGGACTTCCCTCGGGACAGCTCGATGCCCGCACCTGGGAGCAGACTTAGAAACGCCCCAGAATTTGTTTTCTTTTAATGCTGGTTCACTGAACACTGAACAGAATCTTTACTCATTTCTGCAGTCTTTAGGGAGGACTAGGGCCGGGGGAGAGCAGGGCGGGGTGCTGGAGTCCAAAGGCACAGGGACCCCCGGGGTTTCCATTGGCTCTGAGAGCCTCAGCTGGCAGTACCGCCGAGCCGCCCGTGGCGGGGTTTGTGGCTGTGGTGCCTCGGGTAGGTCGTGCTCCTCCAGACGCGTCCTGTGGGTCACCCGGATGGGCGCGGGGCAGGTGTGGCGGGGACGGTGGCCCGTGCAGGGTGTGAGGCGCACCGGGGAGGGGAAGCAGCAGAGCCTGCACACGGGAGCAGACCTGCCCGCACTCAGCTGGGCACCCACCTGCGCCGGGGGAACCGTCGGCACTGACGCCAGGGCTCCTTGCTTGCAGGAATTCTGCCCCGGAGCTGGTCCCACTACACGGTGCCCGCCGGCATGACCGTCATCCAGTGGGTCTCCGACTTCAGTGAGAGGATCAAACAGCTGCAGAACATCTCACTGGCGGCTGCCTCTGGTGGCGCCAAGGAGCTAAAGGTGGCGGCCGCTCCTGAGGAGCTGGGGGAGGATCCCCGGGGAGGGTCCCCGGGAGGGTCGGCAGCTGGCCCGGGTGCTGGCGCTCAGGGGCCCAGTGGGGCCGGCTCTCAGCTGGGGCTGCTTCTTCCCACAGAACATCCACGTGTGCCTGGGCGGCCTGTTTGTGCCCGAGGCGTACATCACTGCCACCAGGCAGTACGTGGCCCAGGCCAACAGCTGGTCCCTGGAGGAGCTCTGCCTGGAGGTGAACGTCACCACCTCGCAAAGCACCACGCTGGACGCCTGCAGCTTTGGGGTCACGGGTGAGTGGGGGCCGCTCCGGCCGGCCGGGTTTCTCTTCTCCCTCAGGTTCCCCTCCCCCGTCCCCGGGCCTGCAGCTCGGCCATCGCCCCCTCGCAGGCCGCCTGCTGGTGGTTCCCACGCGCACGTGTTAAGTTGGAGCCCAGGCCTGTGGCCGCGCAGCTCGTGCTCCCCTCGGGGGTCCTGACCGCCCGCCCCCCCCCCCCCCGACAGGGTTGAAGCTCCAGGGGGCCACGTGCAACAACAACAAGCTGTCGCTCTCCAACGCCATCTCCACCGTCCTCCCCCTGACGCAGCTGCGCTGGGTCAAGCAGACAAACGCAGAGAAAAAGGCCAACGTGGTGAGTGGCTCCTTCCCGTCCTCTGGGGTCAGGGGGACTCTGAGGACGCCCACCGGGCGCCGGGGCGACGTCCCCGCCCCCTTCCGGCCGCGAGTGCCTGCGTCACAGGAGGACCCGCCCCTTCCCTCTCGCGTGAAGCCCCTGCTCCAGAGCCCCCTCTCCTCGCAGGTGACCCTCCCCGTCTACCTGAACTTCACCCGAGCAGACCTCATCTTCACCGTGGACTTTGAAATCGCGACCAAGGAGGACCCGCGCAGCTTCTACGAGCGCGGCGTCGCCGTTCTCTGCACCGAGTGAGACTCGCCTTTTCTAGCGCCCCTTCCTGTAACAGTAAAATTAATATTTAACGTTTATTCATCATTAGGATGTGTGGAAGGTACGGACTTGTCAAAGGAAAGTTGTTGGTGTGAGGCTGGAAGAAGCCGAAAGAAGCCAGACGGCTGGGAGGCGGAAACGGGAGGGATACAGGGACGTGGCTTTGAGGGCCGAAGCGTGGCTTGTTTTATGAAATAAAACACTAAGCATGAGCCGGCTCCGGCCTCTTGTCTCAGCTCCGGCTCCTGTGGGCACCCTGGACCCTTCACAACACAGAGCGCTGGCGCTCCCAGGGCGTGGGGCTGGTGCCGTGTCCCGTGTCCCGTCACCGGGAACCCGTGGCCCAGGTGGACGCCCTCGTCCCGCCTCCTCTCTGGCACCTTGGTTCCCACGACCCTAGGGTGGCGGGTGGAAGAGACGGGCGTGCTGTCCTGCGAAGCAGGTTTCTGGCCTGTGCGGGGCCTCGCGAGAGCTCCTGGGGCGCAGGCCCCGCCGTGACCCCGGCCGTCCTGCCGCGGGCTGCCTGTGAGCCAAGCTCGGCCCCAGCGCGGTGACGGCCTGAGGCCCGACTGGACGCCCTGGCCCTGCCCACACCCTCCCAGCCCCAGCGGCCTCCGCGGAGCGGCCTGGGGCCTCAGACCCAGAGCCGCCTCCCACCCGGCTCCGGACGGGCCCTCTGGGGTCCCTGGGTGGCCTGAGGAAGTCCAGAGCGGTATCAGACTGAAGGTTGGGGCCCATTTTACATGTTCTCTGAAGCAATAAGTAAGGCTTCTTAGCTTTTCTTCAGTCCCCGGGAGTATTTAACGGTGCCGCAGGCTCTTGCCCAAGCGCTGCTAATGCCAGGGAGAGCCCCGGGAGGCCCACCGTGGGTGCCTGGCCCCGTCTGACCCACCCTCGCCACCCCTACCCCATTTACGGGTAAGGGTCTTGAGCACAGGTGCTCGGTGGTGCCAGGCAGGGATTCCAGGGCACAGGGGAAGGAATGCCATCCTAGAAACCCTGAAGGCCTGGCGCAGGGGAAACGCAGGGCAGGAGCCACTCCCACTGCCAGACCCTTGTCCCCGTGTGTCCTGGGGGTAGGGGGTGGGGGCAGGGCACTGCAGGCCCAGGACTGAGGCTCCCCGTCGGGGTTCCCCATGGACCCTACAAGGAGTACCCGGGGCCCCTACTTACTGCCCCCCAGCCTCCCCCCCGAGGAGGGACCCCACATCAGACCACCCCCTACCATCAGGGGTTCAGGCTAGACAGTGGGCAGAGCTGGCAGAAAGGGGGACCAGGGGCTTCCCTGGTGGCGCAGTGGTTAAGAATCCACCTGCCAACGCAGGGGACATGGAGTCCATCCCTGGTCCGGGAAGATCCCACATGCCGCGGAGCAACTAAGCCCATGTGCCACAACCACTGAGCCTGCACTCTAGAGCCCACAACTACTGAGCCCACGTGCCACAACTACTGAAGCCCGCGCGCCTAGAGGCTGTGCTCTGCAACAAGAGAAGCCACTGCAATGAGAAGCCCGCGCACCGCAACGAAGAGTAGCCCCCACTTGCTGCAACTAGAGAAAGCCCGCGCGCAGCAACGAAGACCTGATGCAGCCAAAGAAATAATAAAACAAACCAAAAAAAAAAGGCTCAGTGAGACAGAAAAAGGAACGAGCCTCCGCCGCCTGTTCTTTCAGATATTACCCCATCAGGACACCCTGCTCGGGAGAGGAGACAGGACAGAGAAAGGATGGGACGGGGCAGAGGGAGTCTTCTCAGGCCAGGGACGGGGGCCCATCTGCTTTCACTCTCCTGACGAAACTCTGTCATCAATCCCGAGAGCCCGAGCCCCCCGAGGGCGGCTGTGTGTGAAGAGCTCTGGGGGCGTAAGGGCCCAACGGGAGACACGTCAGCCAGAGAGCAGTGGGCCCCTACCGCCCCGAGTCAAGGCTTAAAAAATACATAAATGTTTAGCAAAAGTAAGGAAATTCTCTGGGATTCAAGGGAGGCGGGGCCTTTCCTGAACTGGAAACCCATTTGTAGGCGAAGTAGTGGGGCCCAGAGACATTATTTAGGACATAAACTACTAACAAACACCTTCGTCTCGGACTATTAGATCCCCAAACTGTGACAATACATTTCTATTGTTTAAACCTTAAAAAAAGACATAAAGGGGCCACAGGTTTCACGGAAGCTCCCTTTTTATGTTCTGACCGCTGAGGCCCTGGCCTGTCACGCATCACACCTGCTCCCAGGTGACCCCGCCCACCCTGCTCACCTTGGTCTAGGCCACATACTGCTTCTTTCTCTTATTTTTCTCAGGCTCTGCAAGTAGAAGTTCCAGTTTCCTCTTGGAGAGTGAGAGCTTGGGCCCCCTGTCCCTCTCGGTCCCAAGTCTAGGTGGCGGTCGTGATGCTCTGGCTCTGCCCTGGTGTCTGCCGACTTCGTGGGGTCCCCAGTCCTCCTCCGCCATCCCCGAGTCCTCCGGGGGTCCTGGGAGCCTGGCCAGCCACCCCTGCACCTCCAGGCCGCTGGCCTCCGGGGATGCAGGGGCCCAGCTGGCGGCCGTCAGGACCAGGACTGGAATGTTCCCCGAGAGGGGGTCTTCTAAGCTCACTTCCCCTGCACTCCTGGACTTAAGCATGTGCAAAGGCACATCACAGTTCACATCGCCCAGAGAGCAGTCGTTGAAACTACAGGAGGAGTGACCGGGGAGATCTTCTGAATCGGCATCATAAAGATCTAAAAACTGATGACAAAAGGATTTCTGAGCCAGTTAGCAATTTCTTTTCTTTTTTTTTTTTTTTTTGTGGTACGCAGCCTCACTGTTGTGGCCTCTCCCGTTGCGGAGCACAGGCTCCGGACGCGCAGGCTCAGCGGCCATGGCTTACGGGCCCAGCTGCTCCGCGGCATGTGGGATCTTCCCGGACCAGGGCACGAACCCGTGTCCCCTGCATCGGCAGGCGGACTCTCAACCACTGCGCCACCAGGGAAGCCCAAGTTAGCAATTTCTAGCAGTGGAATCAAGTAGAGCACACCCCTCACATGCCTAAATATTTCTTCCATCACTGACCTTGGCAAATTTTGCATGATCTGCCCTGCAAATAAATCGTTAAAAATGCATTCGATAGAGACTTCCCTGGTGGTCCAGCAGTGAAAACTCTGCACTCCCAGTGCAGGGGGCCCGGGTTTGACCCCTGGTCAGGGAACTAGATCCCGTATGCATGCCGCAATTAAACATCCCACGTGCCACAACTAAGACCCGGTGCAGCCAAATAAATAAATATATTTTTTAATGTGTTCGATAAGTATCCCACAGCCCCCAGAAAGCCCAAGGGCTCACCACTGCTGGGGGCTCAGCCTGAGGCCCATCATTTAAAGCCCTCATCCCCGCATTGGCTCCACCCTGCCCACCACCAGGGGTCTGAGCTCATTTCCTCCCAGCGGCTCCTCCAAAGAGCAGGCGCCATGACCCTGGTGAGGGCCACACTCAGGCCGCCCCAGCTCCCTGACCGGCCTGCACAAACAGGCCGCGGCCAGGCCGTGGAGCCTCGGTCCCCGGCACACAGAGCCGTCCCAGGCGGCCGAAGGAGGCGGAAATGAGTCTCTAAGTCCAAATGCTCACTGTTTGCAAGGTGCCCAAGGTTGTTCTCTAAGGCTGGCCGCGTGCGCAGGAGGTCTGAGCAGTGGGGGCAGGAAAACCCCCCCCAGGGGAGCCACGTGTCCCAACCGCTACCACCGCCGGCCACGGGGGCTTCGGAGCTTTCCAACCCTCCTCACCTGCCAGCTCGCACCAGACTTTCCTACCTGTTGCTCTTCTTTCTTTTCCTCCCGTGCCAGTGCTCTGGACCGAGGGGCTCTGGCTGGAAAGGCCTGCAGAGAGCAGCCCCAGCGCCCGCGGCTCATTACTGTGTGCGACCCCGTGCGTTGCTGAGGCCTCCTTCCAGACGGCCCGGCCGTGAGGACTGGCAAACAATCAGGTCCATTCACACGGCCAGATGCGTGCGCACCTCCCACCCCACTGACCCGCACGCGGCCTCAGTCACCCACACAGAGGGACCCAAGGCCCGAGTCAGCAGGGAGCCCGTGGAGTCCTTTCCCTTGGGTGGTGAAAACTCCCAAGAGGGCTTATTTCCCCTTTGGAGAGCCGACACTATTACTCATTCCAGAAGGCAAAAATGAATACAAACACCTTAATCTAGAGGCAACCGAAATCATTCCAGATTCAGAAACTGGTCAGAACACAACATTGTAAAGCAACCATACTCCAATAAAAATTAATTTTAAAAAAGAGAGAAAGAAAGAAAAGACACTGGCCAGAATTGTTGGAATTCACGAAGTGGACACCCGTTCTAGTGACACCCACCCGCCGGCAGAGCAGTGAGTGTCCCCGCCAGGCCCCGAGGCCCCAGACACCAGACTGGGTGTATGTTGGCTGCTGGGGGGGAGGGGTGGTCTCACACTGCAATAAACCGACGGCATCAGTTCTCGCAAACCGAGAAACACCTGGCCAGGTCCTCTGCTCACTGCTTTGAGGTCGAACGACGGAGCAGCACGCCCGCCCTGTTCTTCAGCGACACCTGGGGTCTTAAAACCACCACGAGGCCAGGGTGAACTGCACCTGCAAGATGAGCGAGAGTGAATTTAATTTGACTGAGATTCGTTTTGAGGTTGACTAACTGCAAACCTATTGTCTTGTCAATCTTCAGGCAAACTACTTTGAGTCTTTTTATTCTTAAAAAAAATTGGAAAGGGGAAAAAAAAATCAACTTAAATATCCAAGGGAAGTTTTTTCTAAAATATAGCAACACCCCTGGCCAGAGAGCAGTTCACAACACAGGCCCGAGACCATTGTCCTTAGAAAGGTCTGCCTGCAAGGTTGCCCTTGGCTGGCCTCTGGGAACTTGGATTTCAGGGGGTTCCCAACTTTCCCTAAAGAGAGGAACAGCTGCCGGCTGGTTCGGCAACACGTCTCTCCAGATACTTTCAACACAGTCCAGGTGATTCTTCTTGTGATTGGCCTGGACAAACAAAAGGTTTGAACAATCCTTTCTACGAAGGGGGGCAGACAGCAGATTCATGTTCAAAGGCAAGGAACGAGGGGCCCACTGCCCAGGCCAGCAGTTCCTGCCATGCGGACACTTGTGGACGGTGGCCCTGCAGGGTGGGTGGTGACAAGGAGAGGCATCTCCCGGGAGCTTGCACACAGGCGGGGGACCCCTTCGCAGGTGTGGCTTGTGGGACTAAAATGCAAACCTGGGCCACTGCAAGCAGGGAAACTGGAACCAGGAATGCGGAGAGGAGACAGACTCTGCAGCTGGATTCAACCACCCACCACCACACCAGGAAGGACCAGGAAGGACCTGCCCATTCTACACAGCACCTGGCACGTGTTCTGGACCCAAAGCCAGAAGATGGTGGAAGATTCTAGATCATCCACCCCAAACCCTTCCTTTACAGATACAGCAGCTGAGGCCCACACAGGGGCCAGGCCTTGCTCAGGGTCCCTGGGAAGAACCCAGGACTTGCACCCGATATTCTAGAACCTTCCCCTCTAACACCAGGCTGCCAGGAAAAGCAACTCTTGTTCTTGATCAAAAGACAGACTCTCAAAGGACAGGAATTTGAACATCTCTAGTTGGGGAGGAGCAAAAAGGACCTTTCACTTAACTGCAAAACGTCAAGTTCACGGGGACAAAGCACAGGTCGATGGTTGCCAGGGGTGGGGGAGGGCTGACCACAGTAGGGCAGGGGGAGCTTCCTGGAGCCGGGGAGCTGTTCTGTCTCCAATG
This sequence comes from Mesoplodon densirostris, assembly GCF_025265405.1. Lineage (NCBI taxonomy): Eukaryota > Metazoa > Chordata > Mammalia > Artiodactyla > Ziphiidae > Mesoplodon > Mesoplodon densirostris. The sequence continues at coordinate 4,175,993 of NC_082664.1, read as the reverse complement.
CCCTGGTACGGTTGTCAGAAGTCAGAGCTATTTGCTCTGTGAGTTATAGCTCAATAAGACAAATCTAGGGCATTTTCTAAAAAAATGTTTTTAACTGAAAGGAAACCCACAAGCAGCTGGCGGCATGGGGAGGCCGCACACGACAAGAGCCTCGATTTGCGGAAAGCCCCTTCGCACCCGGATGCCCGGTCTTATAGACGCTCACGGGGAAAGTCACACATTCATTGACACAGAAAGTTCTAGAACGTTGGAGCAGAGTGGGGGCCGCTCATCCAGATCCTGTCCTCCCCGCTTTGGTTTTTCCGCAGAGGAGAAATGTAAGCCCAGACTGGGGACAGATTTGCCCAAGTTGACAAACTCAGAGAGCTTTCCCTGAGAAGCACAAGGTCGTTAAAAACATTTGACAATTTTTTTTAAAAAAAACCATGCACCCAAAGGGGCTTCCCTGGTGGCGCAGTGGTTGAGAGTCCGCCTGCCGATGCAGGGGACACGGGTTCGTGCCCCGGTCCCAGAGGATCCCACATGCCGCGGAGCGGCTGGGCCCGTGAGCCGTGACCGCTGAGCCTGCGCGTCCGGAGCCTGTGCTCCGCAACGGGAGAGGCCACAACAGTGAGAGGCCCGCGTACCGCAAAAACAACAACAACAACAACAAAAAAAACATGCACCCCAAGAAGAGCAGAGAGAGAACATCCACTGAAAACAAAACAAGACAGATCACAATGCGAATTCATGAGAAAAGAGACTACACACCTCCTTGCTGTTTCATGTCACTTGCTTTCCTCCGGAATCCCAGGGGCTGGTGCCCTAGGCTCTGTGGGAAACACGTCTGTTACAAACACGCACCACCAGCCACTGTGTGCACCACACATGGTCGACTCAGGCTTCCCCAAACCGGGCTCCTTGGAACACCAGTTCTGAGGCGGAAACAGGAAATGCTACAAACCAGACTCTAAAGCACCATATGCATTAGCATTTTAAAGGCTAGAAAAGTTCCCAGCAAAACCCAAAAATCTACTTTTTTTTTTTAGTATCAACTGAAATCCATATATTCAGATATTACTAATTTCCCCCCAAATCGTTTTTCTGTCCCAGGAGCCCATCCAGGACGCCACGTCGCATTTAGTTCACGTCTCCTTAGGCTCCTCTTGGCTGTGTCTCAGACCTCCCCTGCTTTTGAAGACCTTGACAGCTTTGCGAGGCCGCCCCTCGGTCGGGATGTACCAATGCTCTCCTTGTGAACACACGGGGTTACGGGTGTGGGGGGGGGGACAGAGGTGAGGCGCCTTCGCATCACGAGGGCATCACAGCAGGCGTTGTCACCCGGATGTGTCCATCGCCGGGCTGCGGCCATGCCCCGCAGCCTTCTCCGCTGTACAGTGTGACCTTCCCTCGCCTCCGTCTCCACCTCGTCCTCTTTGGGAAGAAGTCTCTCTGCGCAGCCTCCACTCAGGCGTGGGGAGTTAGGATGATGCCCCCGGAGGGAGAAGTTCCATAAAGTCCTCGGCCTGGGTGATTTTTCTGCCGTTTATTGACTTATTCAGTCATTCATGCATATCAGTACGGACTCATTTACTTTATACTTGGGTTATAATAAACACTGCATCATTTATGTTGTTCTGACTTTGGCTGGAACTTGTTCAGGTGGCTCCCGTGTCCTTCTGACAGGCCCCAACAGAATTAATTTTGATTTCCAAAGGAACACACCCTGGGAGTTACTTAGTACTCTCTCTAGGCCTAGGTTAGATAAAAGTGCCAAAAAGTGAAATTATAACGAGTAGAGGAAGCTGACCCCCCTTTCTCCCCATTCCCCGCCCCCATGCCTGGGGGGCAGGCCAGGGACTGGATGATGGGCACCAGGGTAAAGGACTTCTTACAGACTTTTTCATGAAAAGGCATTTCATACACATGGTTTAAAAAAGCTATTAGGGCTTCCCTGGTGGTCCAGTGGTTAAGACTCCACACTTCCACTGCAGGGGGCGTGGGTTTGATCCCTGGTGGGGGAACTAAGACCCCTCATACCCCACAGTGAGGCCAAAAAAACAAAAAAAACATTACACGATATACAATAAGTAAATGAAGTTAAGTAAGTGAAGTCCCTCTGCGTAGGTCTTGTATCCTTTCTTTGACGCCAGGAGGAATTCAGTTAATAGATGGAAACTTGCAGATGGTCTGAGGGTGTCCACCAGTTTACAGCTGGGGAAACTGAGGCCAAGAACATCTGATTCGCCCTGAGGTACAGAGATAAGGCCACAAGCTGGTCCTAGTTCCTGCCATGTGACTGCACGCTGTTCCCCTACACATACACACACACACACACAAACACACAAACACAGACACAGAGACACACACAGACAGACACACACACACACATGGAGACACACAGACACACACACAGAGACAGACAGAGACACACACACAGAGACAGACACAGAGACACACAGACACACACAGGGACAGACAGAGACACAGATTCACACAGACACACACACACAGAGACAGACAGAGACACACACAGACACACATGTGGAGACGCACACACACACAGAGACACACACAGAGACAGACACAGAGACACACATGGAGACACACAGACACACACACAAATACACAGAGACACGCACAGGCAGACACAAATACACAGACACAAAGACACACACAGACATGCACACACACGCAGACACACACAGACACATACACAGAGACACACATGCACACACGGAGACACACACACAGAGATACACAAGACACAGACACAGACACACACAGGCAGACACAGACACACACAGACACACACAGGCAGACACAGACACACACAGACACACACGGAACACAAAGACATACACACAAACACAAAGAGACACATACGCAGACACACAGAGACACACGCGGAACACACAGACACACACGCACACACACACACAGAGACACACAGACACAGAGACACACAGACACACACCACGCCACCCCTGGGATGTCCTGGGCCCCGGGGTGCCAGGTCTCAGGACCCCCCTCAAGCCCCCGCCCCGCCCAGCAGCTTCTCAGGCAGAGCGGTAACAGACAGCCCACCCTCTCCACCCTCACAGGTTACTTGTAAAAGCCCTTATCATGGCGGCTTCCCTGGTGGCGCAGTGGTTGAGAGTCCGCCTGCCGATGCAGGGGACGCGAGTTCGTGCCCCGGCCCGGGAGGATCCCACATGCCACAGAGCAGCTGGGCCCATGAGCCATGGCCGCTGAGCCTGCGCGTCCGGAGCCTGTGCTCCGCAACAGGAGAGGCCACAACAGTGAGAGGCCCGCGTACTGCAAAAAAAAAAAAAAAAAAAAAAAAAGCAAGCCCTGGAGAATTCTCTGAAACCAAGCTCGAAGTCACCAGGTCACACAAACACAGTAATTCTTCCTGGCCTCTCCTTCTGGACACTTCTTCCTAGCCAAGGTCAAAGTGGGCCTTGGGGAGGCCCCCAGCCCCTTCCTCACCCTCCCCGACACCCTCCCCTCCACCCCTGGAAGGTGGCTGTCGGCCCGAGGATCCCCTGGCCCGTCTCAGCCGAGTGACCTTGTACCTTCTCTCCTCTGGCTCTTCGCAGCGCCCCGTCCCCGCTCCTTTACCCCACGGGGCTGCACTGCGCCCTCCCCGTCCACCACCCTCCGCAGTTCGGGGTCCTCTGCCGAGGCCACAGCCTAACCCAGGTGACAACTCCAGGTGGGCCGCACTTGTGTCTACAAAGGCTCCTGCTAGGAAGCTGGAGACGTTAGAAGACCTGTTGTTTGTTTGCACGTTTCCTATGGAAGAGTCCAGAAGTCACCGCTGTGTCCTGAGAGCCACCAAATTGCTACCTGCCAGTCGTGTCCATTAAGCTCCACCCCCGAGTGCCCCTGCCCGCCCAGCGTCTGCCCGGCACACACACCAGCGTGTGCGCGAGGCCGTCCTCAAGGCCCGGTGTCTCCCGTGTGCTGACCTTCCCCACCGTCTCTCTCGCACGCACAGGCTGCGCTGTCCTCCCTGGTTCTCGTCTCTCTCTAACGTGCTCCGTATCCTCCTCCTCCTCCTCCTGTGTCTCCGGGATCTGCAGCCCCTTCAACCCGCTCACGCTCCATCACCTGGGCTTTTCGCGGCTGTATCCACAGCTGTGTCCCCCAGGCCTGGCCCGGTGAGGAGCGCACAGCGGTGCTCAGTGAAGGTTTCCTGGATGAATCATGCACGTGTGCTCACAGACCTCTCGCTCTGTATGTCCCAAACCAAATGCTCTCCCCCCGTGATACACCCCTCCTTTCACTGTGGCTAGAGCGGCTCCACCATCCTGTAAGACCTCCAAGCCAGACACACAGAGATTCTCCTGGAGGCTGAATAGCTGAAGGCCCTGGGACCAGACTTCCTGGGTCCAAAACCCATGTCTGCTACTAACCCAGCTGCACGACTTCAGATGTCTAAAGTAGCTTTTCCAGGAAATTCCCTGGCTGTCCAGTGGTTAAGACTCAACGCTCTGACTGCCGGGACCCGGGTTCAATCCCTGGTCTGGGAACTAAGATCTCACAAGCTGCACAGCGAGGCCAATAAATAAATAAAGTAGCTTCTCCTGACTTACATACAAAACAGAAACAGACCCACAGACATAGAAAGCAAACTTATGGTTACCAAAGGGGAAGCAGGGAGGGATAAATTAGGAGTTTAGAATATAACAGATACACACTACTATATATAAAATAGAGAAACAAGGACACAGGGAACTATACTCAATATTTTGTAATAACCTACAAGGGAAAAGAATCTGATATTTATGTATGTATAACTGAATCACTTTGCTGTACACCTGAAACTAACAGAATATTGTAAATCAACTATACTTCAAAATCAACTATACTTCAATATAAATAAATAATCGAAAAAATAAAGTAGCTTCTCCAGCCTCAGTCTCCCTATCAGTAAAATGGGTGAGCCGTTGAGGAGCCCATCATGGATGTGAGAGGGATTAGCACGCTGCTCTCTGTGCTGGTCTATGATTTCACTGGCTGCTCCGAGATGAACATGTCACTGAAACATCCAACTCCATGCAAATCGCCACCCAAGGGAATCAGGCTCAAAGGGCACCCAGCCGCTGGAAAAGTACATTTTATTTTATTTATTTATTTATTTTTTAAAGTCTTTCTTGAATTTGTTACAACACTGCTTCTGTTTTATGTTTTGGTTTTTTGGCCACAAGGCATGTGGGATCTTAGCTCCCCGACTAGGGATTGAACCCTAGTCGCACCTTAACCACTGGACCACCAAGGAAGTCCCAAAGTACATTTTAAATCATTGTCACCCATCCACCAGGTGGTGGAAGTCTGCATGCCATATGGTGTTTCTTCTTTGATGGGAGGGTGCTGTCCAAAATTCTCTCAAGATGCCCCAGAAAATGAGTGGAATGAATGGTACCCCCTCCCTCAAATATATGTCCACACCCTAAACCCCAGAACCTGTGACCTTATTTGGAAAAAGGGTCTTTGAGACGTAATTAAGTTAAGGATCTCAAGATGAGATCATCCTAAATTTAGGGTGGGCCCTAAATCCAGTGACAGGCGTCCTTATAAGAGAGAGATTTCACACACACACACGCACACACATAGAGCAGAAGGCGATGTAGAGATTGGAGTGATGGGACCACAAACACAGGGTTTCTGGCAGCCACCAGAAACTGGAGAGAGGCCTGGAACAGGGTATCCCTCAGAGTCTCCAGAGGAACCATCACCTGGATCTCAGGTTTCTGGCCTCCAGGCCTGCGAGAGAATAAATCTCTTGTTTTGTCAAGCTACCTGGTTGGTGGTCATTTGTTATGGCAGCCACAGGAAACTAACAAGCCCTGTTAGTACAAGTGTTGTACTCAGAGAAAAATCATATGATCTTAAAGAATTCTGTTCTTTTCACCTGAACTTCAAAAGAACAAGAGCAGGGCTCCCCTGGTGGCGCGGTGGTTGAGAGTCCGCCTGCCGATGCAGGGGACATGGGTTCGTGCCCCGGTCCGGGAGGATGCCACATGCTGTGGAGCGGCTGGGCCCGTGAGCCATGGCCGCTGAGCCTGCGCGTCTGGAGCCTGTGCTCCGCAGTGGGAGAGGCCACAACAGGGAGAGGCCCGCGTACCGCAAAAAAAAAAAAAAAAAAAAGAACAAGAGCAGACCACGGCACTGTTTAGTTTGTGAGGGATGGGACAGCCCCCAACCTGGGCCGGAGGCATCTGAAGTCAAACATGAAAGCACCAAGGATGGCCAAAGACCAGGTTAGACATGAAACCATCCTGAATTCAACTTTGGTCACCAGAATTTCAATCATTTAAAGTGATATTCCCAATACGTGGGGAGAAATACCCAGCATGTGGGTTCAAGTCCCAATCCCGCAAGCCATGCAGGCATGGCCACACACACACAAAAATCCAGAAACAATCCCAAGGGCCACCTGGGAAAAGGTCTTTTTCATAGACTGACTTCACAGGTGTCAAGAAGTCATAACCTGGTAACCTGGGTGTTTTTTTCTTTTTTGGCCAGACCACACAGCATGCAGGATCTTAGTTCCCTGACCAGGAATCGAACCTGCACCCCCTGCAGTGGAAGCACAAAGTCTTAACCACTGGACCACCAGGGAAGTCCCTAACCTGGGGTTTTCAAATGGAAAAATTAGGGACCAGCAAACCAACTGCTGGCCAGTCCTTGGTCTGCCCCTGACCTGTCCTAGCACCATCGCCTTGCCCATCGGGCCCTCAACTTTGCACAATTGTGGTTATTAAACCAGAGGAGTAAAAGCCCAACAGAAAGACAGAAATGGAAGATGAGAGGGTGCGTTTGTCTCTCAGCCTCTTCTGGCATCTTTTGCTGGTTTCATGTACTAACTGGCAAAGGGTCAATGTGGTAAGTAGACATTTGTTGCAAGTTGAACACTTGCCAAATTTTCCTACTGAAGCTTTAAAAAATTCCCTTTGTAAATAGAATGCTTTAATGCATTAGTAAAATACTGGATAATAGCAAAAAAAATTAATAACAAAAATTAAATGCCTGCTGGGAGCTCCCTGGCGGTCCAGTGGTTAGGAGTCTGTGTTTTCACTGCAGAGGGCATGGGTTCAATCCCTGCTCAGGGAACTAAGATCCCGCAAGCTTCAAGACACGGCCAAAAAAAAAAAAAAATTAAATGCCTGTTAACATATACAATGGAATATTCCTCATCCATAAAAAAGAATGAAATAATGCCATTTGCAGCAACATGGATGGACCTAGAGATTATCATACTAAGTGAAGTAAGAAAAAGACAAATATCACATGACATCACTTATACATGGAATCTAAAAAATGATACAAATGAACTCATTTACAAAACAGAAATAGGGCTTCCCTGGTGGTGCAGTGGTTAAGAATCTGCCTGCTTATGCAGGGGACACGGGTTCGATCCCTGGTCTGGGAAGCTCCCACATGCCATGGAGCAACTAAGTCCGTGCGCCACAACTACTGAGCCTGCGCTCTAGAGTCCGCGAGCCACAACTACTGAAGGCCGCGAGCCACAACTACTGAAGCCTGTGCGCCTAGAGCCTGTGCTCCGCAACAGGAGAAGCCACCACAATGAGAAGCCTGAGCACTGCAATGAAGAGTAGACCCTGCTCGCTGCAATTAGAGAAAGCCCCCACGAAAACCCAATGCAGCCAAAAATAAATTAATTAAATAAGTTAATTTAAAAAAAAACAGAAATAGACTCACAAACATAGAAAACAAACTTATGGTTAGCAAAGGGGAAAGGAGGGGGAGGCATAAATTAGGAGTTTGGGATTAACAGATACAACTACTAAATATAAAATAAACAAGGGCCTACTGTACAGCACAGGGAACTATATTCAATACCTTATAATAACCTATAATGGAAAAGAATCTGGAAAAGAATATATATGTATATATACATAAAATTGAATCACTTTGCTGTACACCTGAAACTATCACAAGATTGTAAATCAACTATACTCCAATTAAAAAAAAAAAAAGCCTGCTAACAAGGCAGGAAGAGGAAAAAGATAATGGGCCTTCCCAAAACAGCCCAAAACCCCAGAGGCTCTGCAGCCCAGGTCACCCCACCCCTGGAGCCACATCCGGCAGGAACACCCCTGAGGGACACGCCAGTGCCCGAACTGGAGCCACTTCTGAAGGTTCCTACCTGGAGTCCAGGAGTAACGGCCACAAACAGAAGGTGGAGGTGAAGTCCAGAAAGCCAGCTTCTGAGAGCAGGGTTGCTGGGCGAGAGAGACGCTGGTCTGGAGAAAAGAACAGAGCAGATGCAAAATGGTCTTTCGACAAAGAGGAGCTTAGCAAATCTACTCTCAAGATCTGCAAAGAAGGAGCAAAAATAATCGTGAGCCTCCTGGCCCCCACCCTCCATATGACCACATGGAAGAGGCACGCTGGGGACAAAGGGATTCAGCATGCCAAACGGGGCACCTCGAAGTTGGCCCCAGTGCTTAACTCAATTTTGCATTCCCCCTTCAAAGGAAAAACACACTCAAAAAGTTCTCACTTAACAATATTCAAAAACTAACCAACAGTTCAAAATGGGCATCCTTTCCTTGCAATAAAATTTGTCCTGAAAGATTTCTCAAACTCCTCTTCCCCAAAAGTGGTTTCTAAGACGATTAGCTTTATTCGAGTGCAAATAGGCAGCCTGGAAACAGTCTGTCATTTCACAGGATGCTAGGTCTTTATTTTTCTACCCACGTGAAACTAAGATCTGGGCTAAGCTTCAAATATCTGAGCATCTTTCCTCGACCAGGAACCTGAGAGAGCAAGAAGTCTCTGAAGGTCGAATTTCTAAAGATAAACCCCTGTGCACACATGCACACACACACACATACACACATACACACACACACACTCTCTCTCTAACAAGAAACAATCCTGGATGTGAACATCTTCCAAGGACACCTTCATTGGCTCAACTCCCAGCCCTGGGCCAGGGTAGGTTCTCAGCAAATATTATTCAAGTGTAATAGTCTAAAGGGAAGTCAGGAGACTGCACATTATCCCCCTTTCCTAACTGCACATAGAACAAGAAGGAACACTCCAAGACATCCCTGGTGGTCCAGTGGTTAGGACTCCACGCTTTCACTGCAGGGGGCACGGGGTGCAATCCCTGGCCAAAAAAAAAAAAAAAAATGGACGCTCCAAATAAATACGTTCTGCCGAGTATGTGGTCAGGTTCTTGGGAAGGGCAGGGGACATTAAAGTCTGTATTTTCGTGCACAAGTCACAGGGGGTATTTCTTTCTTCTTTTTTTTTTCCTCCAGTGTTAATTTTTAAGATGGACACCTTCATACATACTTGCTATTATTTTGACCAGACACTTTTAGGTACAATTATTCTGAGATATAAATTTAAAAGGAATGACAGGGACTTCCCTGGTGGTCCAGTGGTAAAGAATCCGCCTTCCAGTGCAGGAGATGCAGGTTTGATCCCTGGTCAGGGAACTAAGATCCCACATGCCGCAGGGCAACTAAGCCCGCGCACCACAACTACTGAGCCCATGCGTCTCAACAAGAGAGCCCACGTGCCGCAAACTACAGAGCCCATGTGCCCTGGAGCCTGCGCGCCACAACTAGAGAGAAGCCCACGCGACACAATGAAGAGCCTGCAGGCCATAACTAAAGATCCTGCATGCCTCAACAAAGACCCCATGTGCCACAACTAAGACCTGACGCAGCCAAAAAAATAAGGAAAATAAATAAATAAAATAAATAAATATTTTTAAAAAAAGGAATGACAGTGGATTTTTTTTTTCCATTTTGCAATCTCCTGTCCCTTAATGCCATGTGAAAATCAGGTCAAAAGTTAAAACTCCTGGGGACTTCCCTGGTAGTCCAGTGGGTAAGACTCTGCACTCCCAATGCAGGGGGCCGGAGTTCAATCCCCGGTCGGGGAACTAGATCCTGCATGCATGCCACAACTAAGAAGTCCACATGACACAACTAAAGACCCTGCATGCTGCAGCTTACACCCGGGACAGCCAAGATAAATACATAATTTTTTTTTTTTTTTTTTTTTTGCAGTACGCGGGCCTTTCACTGTTGTGGCCTCTCCCGTTGCGGAGCACAGGCTCCGGACGCGCAGGCTCAGCGGCCATGGCTCACGGGCCCAGCCGCTCCGCGGCATGTGGGATCTTCCCGGACCGGGGCACGAACCCGTGTCCCCTGCATCAGCAGGCGGACTCTCAACCACTGCACCACCAGGGAAGCCCCAATAAATAAATAAATAATTTTTTTAAAAAACCTTACAACTCCAGTTTAAGACAATGTTGACCAAGCTTTAAAGGGAAAAGCCGTTTCAGAGGTGGCCACGTCTCATTTTACCTTGTGTGGTAGGTCAGCCTCTCCGAAGCTCCTGGGCTCCCCTCAGAATCCATCAGATCACAAAGTTCTGCAACCAAAACAGAAGAGTTCCCGTTCAGGCTGAAGGAACCCACAGAAAACCTAGAGAACTAGACCATCCGGGATTTTACTTCTTATTTGACGTCAGTTTGTCTAGAGGAAACCACAGGTTAAAATAATATTTTAATTTGGAAAAATACTGCGTAGCTTTGCGTGCAGACGTTAATTAACCCCAGGTAAATTCCTAGGCGTCCTAGAATTCTCCTGTGGGCTTGGGGGCGGGGAGCTTCCAGACTTCCCAAGAACTGGCTGCTCGCCGTCCCGGGAGGGGGCGGGGTCAGCCGGAGGGCCGCCCTCCCGCCCTCAGCCGGTCAGAGCCGGCCCGGGGCGTCCCCGGGAGGGGAGCTGCGGTGCCCCCTCTCACTCCCTCACTGCCCCGCCTCACCTCGTGCCGGAGACTCTCCGCCCTGCAGGCCAGACTCCTGGAGCGGGGCGGGGGCGGGGACAACAGATGTTCCTCCTTAAGGGGGAAAGAACCGCGGCCTCTCCGAGGCGGGGAGCCCAGCCCCAGGGAGTGGGGCCCCCTCCTCACTCCTGTCAGAGGGGCCCCCAGGGTGCTCCGCTCCCGCAGGGCCCACCCGCACGGTGGAGGCTCTTCCCTCCCACGAGTGACCCCCCCAGGGGCTGGGGGCCAGGTCCTCAGTCCCGCGGGGCAGCGACCCGCACCACGTGGGGAACGCGGTCTTCACTCCTGCAAGGCCACCACGGGGCCGGGCGGTCCTCCTCCCACGGGGCAGGGACACCCTCAGGGTCTGGGCTCGGCCGCCTCGGGCCCCTCCTGGACGCTGGGGCCGCTGGAGACCCACCCGCGTCCTGATCCGCCCGCGCGGCTTTAACCGCCGCCGCGCCCGGCAGCAGCTGCGGGGAAAGGCGCCCCGGGAAGCAACACCTCGTGCGGAGCGGGCGCACCTGCGCCCACCTGCCCGAGACCCGCAGCGCCCCCTGCAGCCTCCAGACGTAGCAAGGAACTGGCTCCTGAGGGCGACTCCGGGGGGCCGTGTTGTTACTCAAGTCGGGGCCGGCGGGACGCCCTGGGCAGGTGAAGTTGGCGCCGCGGTTGATGCCAACTCAGAGCAGCTGGGGTCGGAATACGGGCGTCGGGTGCGCAGGGCACAGGACGGTCACTGCAGACTTACCCTCTGAATGGCATGTTCATTTTGTTCCCACAGTCACCATCACCGAGTCGGGAAGGAAGGTCTTGCGGTCCGGACCTGTGTGACGTCACAGGCATCTCCATGGCAACGAATCTTGAGGCTCCCTGCCCGCCGCCCCCCAACGTGCAGGCGGTGGACTCATGCTGCCCCTTCTCGAAACTCCTCTGATCCTTTCCGCCGCGCTAGGCCCCCCATTCGTGTTCCACTCGCGGCCAGAGGGGCCTTTCTAAGGACACAACTTTGCCACAAAACCTTGAGTGACTCCCCTGTGCCCTGGGCTGACCTTCAAACTCTTTAACCCCGCGCTCCTCCCCGGCGGCATCCTGACCGGAGCACTGCGCCTGCCCCAGGGCTGCAGCCCCTCCCACGTCTCCATCCCGATTTGGGAAGGTACCAAGCCCCCTCCCTCCCAACCATCCACAGATGTGACTTCTGCTGGAAAGGCTTCCCTCACCCTGCCCCCATCCCGACTCTCTTAACCTCCGCGGCTTAGTTTGGCACCTCCTCCAGGAAGCCTTCCTTGACCTCGAAGTCTTGGTTAAGAGCCGCTCCTCTGCACTCCCACAGCAGGCCAGACCACCCTGTGTAGAAGCTGCCTATTGATTTCTTTTTTTTAAATTTTAATTTATTTATTTGGCTGCACCAGGTCTTAGTTGCGGCATGCAGGATCTTTAGCTGTGGCATTAGAAAACTCTTAGTTGAGGCATGCGGGATCTAGTTCCCCGACCAGGGATCGAACCTGTGCCCCCTGCATTGAGAGCTCGGAGTCTTAACCACTGGACCGCCAGGGAAGTCCCTTCCTAACAGTTTTCTATATACAAGATCATATCATCTACAAGTAGAGATAATTTTTACTCCTCCCTGTCCGATCAGGGTGCCTTTTATTTATCGGGACTAACTGCCCTAGCTGGAACCTCCAGTATGGTGTTGAATTCAAGCGGTGAAAATGAACATCCTGTCTTGTTTTTAATTGTGCATTGATTTGCAGTGCCAAGTACCTTCAGTCTGTTTGAGTTACAAAGATATGTTAAAGAAAAGATGAAATACTTGCAGATGAATTGATACGGTGAAATTCAGAAATGGCTTCAGAAAGCTGAGGGCACGGAGGGAGGTTGCGTGGGGTGTGGATCGGCCTGACTGGCCGTGACCAGCTGGCTGAATCGGAACAACAGCACATGAGGTTCCACGTACAATGAACAGAGTTCAAATGTTAAATATTTTATTGGCTTCATCCATTCAACTTTTTGTAAAGTGGGTAGTTGGTTTATCAATTTTTTTCACTCTGATTTTTTTTTTTTTAACCTGGAATTAAAGAAAACAACAGTGCTTTTCGGACCACATTTAAAGCTCTAGAACTTTCATTGGTCTCGTGTTGAGGACTTAACAGTACTTTCATGAGAAGATGATGTATGTCAGGGACTTTCCTGGTGGTCCAGTGGTTAAGAATCCGCCTTCCAATGCAGGGGGTGCAGGTGTGATCCCTGACCAGGGAACTAAGATCCCACATGCTGCAGGGCTACTGAGCCCGCGCACCACAACTGAGACTTGACACAGCCAAAAATAAATAAACATTATTCAAAAAAAAAAAAAAAAGATGACGTATGTTCTGAGCAGAGATACACGTGGCAGATAATAAGCTCCGCTCCTCGGAGATGCAACAGCATCGCAGGATCTTCGGTTTCAGAGTTTGACGGTGTCATTAATACACCATGACTCACGGAGAGCCCTGCTTCCTGCAACGTCCCTCCTAGGAGGAAAAGTGATGTTCCTTCCTATAGAAGCGTAATCACTCATCACACTTTCAAAGGTTTGAGCAGATCTTGAAGCCTTAGAAAAAGGAAGGACATCTTTCCAAATTATACAAAATTGTTTAAACAATTTGCCATTCCCACAGGAAGGGGGGAAATATCAGTTGTGTGTACCAGGTATTCATTCAACCCACAAATACCTATCAGGTGCACTGGGCTGGCAGTGAGCAAACTATGTACATGCTTACCTTCGTGGTAGACAGCAAGACGGACCGTAGACTAATTGCAGGACAATTGTGAGACATGCCACCAAGAAAGGGAGAGGATGCAGGGAGTGTAGCCACAGGTAAACTGAGGCCAGGCAGCGGGAGGATTTAGCCTGGGACAGAGGGGCACGAAGACCATCCCAGGTGAGATATTGCTTCATGGGTACAGAGTTTCTGTTTGGGGAATGAAAAAGTTTGGGAAATAGTGTTGATGGTTGCACAACATTTTGAATATAGTTAATGCCATTGAACCGTACACTTAACAATGGTAAACGTTAGGTTATGTACATTTTACTGTCCCAGGTGGAGGAGCTGTGATGTGGTGTGTGAAGGCCTTGAGAGACCAGGTATCTAGGACACAGCGTAGGACGGGCTCCGTCAATCACACGCTTTGAATGGGTCTTTGAATGGAAAAGCAGGTGTGGAAAAAAGCCGAGGTCTGTGGACAACCCACTGGGGAAGTGAGTAGTGGGAAACACAGTCCATTCATGGCCTCACCTCTTACCCGTGGCCACTTGAAGCTGCAGTTTCCTCATCTATCAAAAGGAATCAGTAATGACACTTAGAAGATTGAAAACTCAACTGAGAACCCAGAATGATAATTGTTGAAGCTGGTTGATGGGTATGTAGTGGCTCATAAAACAGTTCCCTCTACTTTTGTGTGTGTGTCTATAAACATACATAATATAAAATTTACCATTTTAACCTTTTTTAAGTGTACAGGTCAGTGGAATCAAATACAATTACATTGTTGTGCAACCAACCATCACTACCATCCATCTCCAGAACTTTTTCATCATCTCCAACTGGAACTCTGCCCCCATTAAATACCAACTCCCCATCCCCCAGCCCCTGGCAACCACTATTCCACTGTGTCTCTATGAATTTGACTGCTCCAGGGACCTCATATTAAGTGGAATCATACAGGGGACTTCCCTGGCAGTCCAATGGTTAAGACTCCGAGCTTCCACTGCAGGGGGCACAGGTTTGACCCCTGGTCAGGGAACTAAGATCCTGCATGCCCCAGAGCCAAAAAAAAAATTTTTTTTAATTAATTAAAAGAAGTAAGTGGAATCATAAATACAGTATTTGTCCTTCCATGTCTGGCTTACTTCATGTAGCTTACTGTCCTCAAGATTTATCCATGTCATAGCATGTGCCAGAATATCTTTCCTCTTTAAGGCTGAATAATAATTCATTGTGTATATGATGTACCACATTTTGTTTATCCATTAATTCACTGATGAGTGTTTGGATTGTTTCTACCTTTTGGCTAATATGAATGATACTGCTATGAACACTGGTGTACAAATACCTTTTTGAGTCACTGCTTTCTGAGTATATACCCAGTAGTGAATTGCTGGATCATATGGTAATTGTTCATTTTTTGAGGGACCACCAAACTCTTTTACATTTTTTCAATAACAGTTTGAGATATTCATATACTATATAATTCATTCACTTTAAAGTGTACAGTTCAGTGACTTTTACTATATTCACAGTATCGCATAGCCATCACAATCAATTTTTCAACACTATGATCACCCCAAAAAGAAACTCTACACTCATTAAGTGGTCACTCTCCATGGCTCTTCCCCAGAGTCCCTGGCCAACCATGCAGCTACTACGTTCTGTCTCTATGGACTTGACTATTCTGGACATTTCACATGAGTAAGATCATACAATAAATTTGTGGCCTTTTGTGACTGGCTCCTTTCACTTGGCATGGTTTTCAAGGTTCATTCTTTCTATGGCAACAATATTCCAAATAATAGTCCATTGCACCATTACACCCCATTTATTTATCCATTCATCCATCCATTGATGGACATTTGGTTTGTTTCCACCTTTTGGCTTTTATGAATGCTGCTATGAAAACGTGTA
Source organism: Mesoplodon densirostris (assembly GCF_025265405.1). Taxonomy (NCBI): domain Eukaryota; kingdom Metazoa; phylum Chordata; class Mammalia; order Artiodactyla; family Ziphiidae; genus Mesoplodon; species Mesoplodon densirostris. The sequence continues at coordinate 4,160,523 of NC_082664.1, read as the reverse complement.
TACACATATTCTGTGGATACGGAGGGCTGACCACGTCATTTATATAAGGGACTTCAGCATCCTCAGATTTTGATATCCTTGGGGGTCCCAGAACCAAGCCCCTGAGGGACAGATACCCAGGGAGGACTGTTATGTGTTTTTGTGGACACGTTTTCCATTTCTCCTGGGTACATACCTAAGAGTGGAATTGCTAGATCATATGGTAATTCTAGGCTTCACTTTTCCAGGAAGTGCCAGGCTGTTTTCCAAAAGGGCACCATTTTCCATTCCCATCAGCAGCGAGGTTCCAATTTCTCCACGTCCTTGTCAACACCTATTTGTCCCTCTCTGCTTTTTGCAAGTGTTTTGGAAATCTCCAAAATAAAAGTTAGGAAAACAATTAGAAACTGTAAGTTAAAGTGCTTGTAAACTGTGAAGTGCTTACACTAATTTGTTAACAAATATTTGAGTGCCTGCCATGTGCCCAACACTAAGTATCTGGGATACATAAGAGAACAAAACAAACATCTCTATTCTTGGAAGTCAGGACTGGTCCTATTGGCTCTTCCTAAACCTCAATCTTTGGAGGCAAGGTCGTCAGACCCTAGCTCGGGGCTGTGGGATAGAGAAGCCAGTGGGAGCTGGCGTGCTTGCGCCCTGGTACCATCAGTAGGATTATTCCCACCTGTAGCATAAAATGGAATAAGGGGCACCTCATGAAGATGAAACAACTTCAGAGTTGGTGGAGCTGATCTACCAAATCCCCTCAGTATTCCTGGTATTGTTTCTCAAGGGGTGGTCGTGGGGTCGCCCATCCTAAAAAAGCAGCCCCATGGCAGACCATAGCAACTGCCTTCCCATTGGCTAAGTTGCTGGACAGTCTCCAATCCAGGCCCGAGGCTAATGGCTCACGTTCAAGGCACACAGTTAACCAGTTTCAGCCTCCAGCTTTCTCTCCTCAGACGCCCATGTGTTCCCCAAATCTCACACATCCCGGCTCTCAAGCCTGGCCTATTATGCTGGGAAGCCCCCCACTTCTTTGTTGAAGTGGGGTCAGCTTTGTGTCAGCTGCCACGCCCTTCCTGGAGCACCCCCCTCCCCGGCCCTGCCCCACCAGCTGACCCCTCCTAGCTCTGCGCTTTCACCTCAGCTGGGGCTCCTTGGCCTTCACCGTGGCCAGCTTCCCAAGTGATGTACCTCTCATCTGTGTGCAGGGCTGGTCCTTTGGTGGCATTCAATCAAAACATATGACAAATCCGTGCTTGGTAGGAACTACTGAAAGTTCTGAGGCCCGAGAGAGCAAGGGCACAGTAAGCTAGAGGAGGCTGGCACTTGCGGACCTGAGCCCAGGTAAGGAAGGCAACCAACCCTCCAGGACTCACAGAACAGGAGGAAAGGTCCTACCCGACCAGGCACCTGCTAAGCCCACTACCTAGGAAGCGCCAGAACAGGCTTTTTTTTTTCCCCAAGGTTAAAATGAAGCAGAACAGGCTTTTAAGGTACCTTGGCTCCAATTTACAAGCAATGAGGTGCAGGACATGGCCGGCTCAGTCACTTTTGAACCCCAATAGACTGCTTTCTATACCTTTGCGTTGCTTTTTTCATTTGCTAATCATGTACACTCATGTACCACACACCATTCAAATTCGCCCCTTTTGTGTACTTTAAATTTTAATAAACATTTACAGCTGTGCAGCCATCGCCTCAAGTTTTGGGGCACGGAATCTCGTCCCTCTGCAGTTATGTCCCACTAGGACTCCTGGCGCCAGGCAACCCGCTGAGCTGCTTTTTGCTTTTGCTTTTCTCGAATTTTACGAAAATGCAATCACAGTAGGTAGCTTTTTCTGTCTGGCTTCTTCCACTATGTTGACCTAGGTCTCTCAGTTCTCAGCATACAGGTCTTGCAAGACTTCTTGTAAAATTTATTCCTATATGGTATTATGCATTTTAAAATATTAATGACTGTTCTTTGTTGCTAACAAAATTTCAATCTGATCTCGTATCTTAGGATTTTGCTATACTTATTCTTGTACCAATTTTGTAGATTCCTTTCTGACTGTCCTCGCAGCCACATAATCTGTGAATAAGAAATGTTTTTCCACCTCGCACCACACCCTTGTCTCTGCTTTTCAGCACTCGCCTAGGCAGGGTGGGACCTAACCTTGGACTGGGCAGCAGCTGGCTCGAGACCCCGCCAGCCTGAGGGGCGTCACCTCCAGGCCGTGTTCGTGTGTCCTTCAGCTCAACTCCTCACCACCGCCCCCCTCCCGGGGCTGGGCATCCACGGTCTCCATGGTCCAGTCACTGGCACACGAGTTCTGGGGGTACTACAGTTCCAAAGTACACGTATCTGCCATAAACGCTTTCCAGTTAACTCGGAAAACATGCTCAGTGGGAGATCTTTTTTTAAGTGGGAGACTATTTATAGAGGCTGTTTCCCTGAAATGCTCCTTTGGATTTAAGTGGATTCCTCTATATTCTATTCCTAGTAGACACGGGAAACGCGGAAGAAAACTTCCCCTCTGCCCTGGCCTTTCAATTCCTAATTCCTCAGCAGTGTGGACACCTCAATTCTCTCCTTAGACAAGTGGGAGGTAAGAACTGCTGCTGCAGAAGATTCTAAGGATTAAAGGCGATTACTTCACTGGGCACTTGGTACCCACTGAGCACTAGGTGACAGATCTTCCGCAGCATAGGACTCTCAGGTCCTCTCCCTGCCCCCTATTCATCACGGTCACCCTTCACGGGGTCTTAGGCTCGGGATGCAGATCCTGTACAGAGCTGCTACCAACAACTTTCCCACAGCTCATGCCTCTCCAACTGCTGCTCACAGCCAGCGGCACCTTCTCTACAGCCACCTTGCCTGACGCACAATAAGGAACCGGAGACCCCGGAGCAGAGGCGGTTTCAGGTGGAACGGCACTCATTAAGTACGCGTGGTGAACAACTTCCAGACATTCCTAAGGCCGAGGTAGTTCAGAGACGATAATTAGAGCATCAGATACGTTTCACAAATACCGTCAAAGCACAGTTTGGACATGAAAATCCTACGGGAGAATGGTATTAGGAAATTTAACACATAGTGTCAGATTCACCTGTTCTCATCTGTGTCTTTTAAGGATATATGCTCTGGGAATTCCCTGGTCGTCCAGTAGTTAAGACTCCAAGCTTCCACTGCAGGGGACGTGGGTTCAATCCCTGGTCAGGGAACTAAGATACCACCTAAGATCCTGCATGCTGCACAGCCAAAAAAAAAACCAAAAAACAAAAATCCCCAAAAAAACACATCACGAGAATGTATGCTCACCCCCCACCTGCCACGTGAGTGTGCCCTGGAAGATCACAGCAGTAAGACTCCGGCAGTCCACACCGATCATCTATTCCCTTGACTCCTCGTAGGTAAGTGTGCACACCTAACATTTTACATTCTGGGACCATCCCGTCACCTATACCCACCCCCCAAATAAGACATTTTCACGTAAGTTCTTTTTAATTTATCTGTATTTGTTACAACTTTTAAAGCAGAATGTGACTCGAGCACTATGTCTCCATTCACAAAACTTGCTCCGAGTCACTTTTCAAACAGCTTTACAACATGCCTAGGTAGGCTTATAATTCTGCTACTCTCAACAACACTTTTCTGTGGAAAACAAACCCTATGTATGGACAGTAACTCCCATCAAGTTGGTTTTGGTTCAGTTGAACATACTCATACTAATTCCTAGGGGCCTGGCACATGCAGTCAACACAGGCGATGGAAGGTTTAAAAAGTAAATCCCAGAAGATGAAAGTTGCTTTAAGAAGTATTTTCTTTTAAACATCAAGGTATATACTTCAGAACACTTCAGTGACAGAAGATTTGGTCTACTAAAGAATCCGCTTGATAGCTGAACACTTCAGACCATGAAGTTAATGTAGGTTACATACACCTTACAACAAACGCTATAAAATAAGCCAACATGAAACTAGAAAAAAACTAGCTCTGCTTTTAGTGCCTAAATTATCACAGTATCACACTTAGTAGAAAGAAATCTTATCCTCCCCTTAAGTAGTTGTCATGCCATACAGGTTTTTAAATGTTAACAAAAATAAAGAAATACTCGAAAACATTATCAGAAGAACTGAAAACAAGAGTGTTGAACACGCGGCTACGTATTCCTCAGGCAGAGCTCAGTCTACTTCTTCCATGCGGGACGTGTCATCATCTCCTTCGAGGGGCGGCATCTCCTCCGTTACAGCAGCACTGCTATCATCAGCAGTGGGGTCATCTTCATCAATACCTTTTTGGAAATAAACACCACAGATTAGATTTCCTAAAACCACCTAACTATCCCAACACTGCCAGTTCATACCCACCTTCCAAGGCTGAGCAATTACAGGGTATATGACCCTGTTTCATTTTTTATCCTGTACAATCAAAAGGCCTCTTTAATCAAAAAGACACCTCTTTAACTCACGTGACTTAGGGTTTCCCAAACTGAATGGGACAGCCCAACTTTGTTCAAATTGCTGAAAGTTATGTTACCCTTTTCAACAGTCATGTGTTTAAGCTTTTCCCCCAATAGTACTGACACGTGGTATTTGCACAAGGCTTACCAAGACCAAGTTTGATCATCCTATAGATCCTGTTAGCATGTGTCTGGGGATCCTCCAGACTGAAGCCAGAAGACAGGAGAGCCGTTTCGTACAGCAGGATGACCAGATCCTTCACAGACTTGTCATTCTTGTCAGCCTCTGCCTTCTGCCGCAAGGTCTCAATGATGGAATGGTCAGGGTTTATCTCCAGGTGCTTCTTCGCTGCCATGTAACCCATCGTTGAGTTGTCTCTCAGCGCCTGAGCCTTCATGATCCTTTCCATATTTGCTGTCCAGCCATACGTGCTTGTGACAATGCAGCACGGGGATGTCACCAATCGGTTAGACACGACCACCTATAATCAAAACACAGTGATAACTAGGCCTAAGAAGATTTCATATTCTAACTTGTAAATACTTGTTGTCAGCTTTATTATGAACATTTAAAGAACTTCAGTATTGACGAATCAGAAACACTATTTGCAAACTCAGATACCTGACATTTTCTTCCTTTGAGTTCTCTTACACTTGTGAAGTCTTTTAAGGATCTTGAGATCTATATCCATCACTAAATGGAAATGCTAAAGTTTTCTATTAGTAAGTTAAGAAAACTTCAGTTTGAAAAACACCTGACACTCCTTTTAAATGTAGGTGAGAAGACTGTATTCACACACCTTTTCAACTTTCTTCTCCAAGATGTCCTTCATGATTTTGCAGAGGTTTTCAAACTTTGTCTTTTTTTCTTCCTGTTTCTTTTTCTCTTCTTCGTCCTCTGGAAGTTCCAGGCCCTCTTTGGTGACTGACACTAAGGTCTTCCCCTCAAACTCCTTCAGCTGCTGCACACAATACTCATCAATAGGCTCGATCATGTAGATCACTTCCAAGCCGTGCTTCCGAAGACGTTCCACAAAGGCAGAGTTAGCTACCTGGTCCTTAGTCTCACCTGATATGTGAAAAAGTTTTAGATCCGTAACAGGAAGCAGTTTCATTTCCTTTTGTTTCTTCCTATGTAGTCTGTTCTAAACACAGACATGGGCTAGGCTCACACTACATTGCCTAAATTAACCCCTACTAATTTATATGTTAACACCACATGGGTAGAAAACACACCCAACTGTTCCTATGGAATCACAAGCACAAAGATACGACTAACATTTATTGCCCATTACCTGTGATGTAATAGATGTGTTTCTGGTTCTCCTTCATTCTTGTGCAGTAGTCCTTGAGGGAAACCATCTCATCACCAGAAGCAGAAGTGTAGTACCTCAACAGCTCTGAAAGTTTCTTTCGATTTTGAGAATCTTCATGTATTCCAAGCTGAAAAATAGGTGAGCTTTAGGAAGACTTTCTCTGCATTAAAAAATCATTTAAAATGACAAGCCATCCCTGGTGGCACAGTGGTTCAGAGTCCGCCTACCGATGCAGGGGACACGGGTTCGTGTCCCGGTCCAGGAAGATCCCACATGCCGCGGAGCGGGTGGGCCCGTGAGCCTTGGCCGCTGAGCCTGTGCGACCGGAGCCTGTGCTCCGCAACGAGGGAGGCCACAACAGGGAGAGGCCCGCGTACCACAAAAATAAATAAATAAATAAATAAATAATAAAAATAAAAATAAAATGAGAAGCCAGTTTGATTACTAGTCCTAATGGTTAAGTGTGTTTATAACTAACCTTAATGTTTTTAGAGAACTGCTCATAAAACTTCTTGTAGTTCTCTTTATCTTCTGCCAGTTCAGTGAAGAGTTCTAAGCATTTTTTGACCAAATTCTTCCTAATAACTTTCAAAATTTTGCTTTGTTGCAGCATCTCACGGGAAATGTTTAAAGGGAGATCCTCCGAGTCCACCACGCCTCTGATGAAGTCTGAAAAAACAGACCAAATGCGCTCAAGGTCACTCCAAAGACAAAATCTGACAAAAACGTAAACCTGAAAAACCACAGACGAACGACTTTTTCCCCTTTAAAAACCGGGAGTCGATCGGCTGAACTGCTCTGACCGGTGACGGCGGCCGCTCTTCCCACCCAACCGCACTTACTCAGATACTCGGGGATCAGCTCCTCGCAGTTGTCCATGATGAAAACTCTGCGAACATACAACTTAATGTTGTTCTTTTTCTTTCTGTTTTCGAACAGGTCAAAGGGAGCACGTCTTGGGACAAAAAGAAGAGCTCTGAATTCCAGCTGTCCTTCAACTGAAAAATGCTGTAACAAAACACAGCCAAGATCAAGACGGTGCAATCAACTTTCACCAACAGGTACCTCTTAACCCCCAGAGCCAAACACTTGCAGTTACCTAACTTCAAGACTTCGGGAGAAGGACGGGGCAGTGGGCAAGAGAAAGCTGCCAGAGACCACCCTCAAATTTAACGGTCTGAGGCACAGCGCCTGCAGAGGCCCCGGCTTTGACGCCCCCGGCGCTCACCTTCACCGCCAGGTGATCCTCCCAGTCGTTGGTCAAGCTCTTGTAGAACTCTCCGTACTCCTCGTTACTAATGTCGTCCGGGTTTCTGGTCCAAATAGGCTTCGTCTTGTTCAGTTCTTCCTGGTCGATGTACTTCTCCTTGATTTTCTTCTTCTTCTTCTTGTCACCATCCTTCTTTTCTTCCTCCTCTTCCTCAGAGCCAACATCTTCTATCTCAGGTTTGTCCTCAGACTCCTTGTCTTCTTTTTCCTTTTCTTCTTCTTTGTCTTCCTTTTCTTCTGCCTCGTCGTCACTGACTTCTTTATCACGTTCCTTCTCCACCTTCAAAAGACGTAAGTAAATCACCTCTCCATCCCAGAACTAAGAAAATAAGCTGAACAGCGCTGAGGCACTTACACCCAAAACCAACTCAAAACAGTAAGTAGCCAGGAAGCTACCCATCAGCTTCTGATGTTATCTCAACAGCCCTGGGTGCCTGGACAGAGTAAGACAGAGCTCCACCCACCAGCCCAGTAAACACTGCACGTTCAGAACTCCTCTTCTTTTATCAAGGGCCCTAAGGACGAAAGATTTCAATTCAGTCGCTCTGGTTACCTACGTGAAAAACAGACACTCACAAAAAGAGTGATGGGATAGCCGATAAACTGCGAGTGCTTCTTCACAATCTCTTTTATTCTCCGTTCCTCTAAGTACTCAGTTTGGTCTTCTTTAAGATGCAGAATAACTTTTGTTCCACGACCCATAGGTTCTCCTGAAAAGGAAATGGAAAATCGAGCTCAATTTCAATCTCAATGGCCTAATCAAGGTTCAGGAACATACTGTCAATTTAGCTCTCCTAGCAGTCATTTTAACGTCTGTGAAGCACGGCTTTACCCTTACTGCAAACGGAAAGACTCCCAGAGCAGTTAAGCAAGAACAGGCTATCCCACTTCAGGAAAACACAAGTTTTTTTTTAAAAAACACACACACTTCACAGCACCTTCAGGGGCCCACTGCCCCCACGAACGACTGACCCAGCAAGGTGCGCTCTCGGATGCCCACCTGTGTCAGTCCTCACTGTGAAGGACCCTCCTGCAGAAGACTCCCAGGCATACTGCTCATCGTCGTTATGCTTGGTGATCACGGTCACTTTCTCGGCCACCAGATAGGCCGAATAAAACCCGACGCCAAACTGGCCAATCATAGAAATATCTGCACCAGCCTGCAAAGCCTCCATGAACGCCTTGGTCCCAGACTTGGCAATGGTACCAAGATTGTTGATCAAATCGGCCTTGGTCATTCCAATCCCGGTGTCCACAATAGTGAGCGTGCGATCTTGCTTGTTCGGAATGAGGTTAATATGCAGCTCTTTCCCAGAATCTAGTTTACTGGGGTCTGTCAAGCTCTCATACCTGATCTTGTCCAGAGCCTATTAAAAAAAACACAGAAGATTACGCACAAGGCCCCTAAATGGTAAATTTTACACCGAAACTAAATCCAAATTCTACATTGAAAGACTTACATCGGACGAATTTGAAATAAGCTCCCTCAAAAAGATCTCTTTATTCGAGTAGAATGTGTTGATGATCAGCGACATCAACTGGGCAATTTCCGCCTGGAAGGCGAACGTCTCCACCTCCTCCTCCTCCATCGGCTGGTCTTGGGTTTGGGTTTCCTCGGGCATCTGGAGAGGACACGGAGCCAGTGAGGCCGCCGGACGGGGTCCCGCCACGTCCCGCGCCCGCTTCGGACGCCGGTGCGCGCACGAGGCGCCGGCTGACAAAGGGATGACCTCATTCCGAGGCCCCAGAGCCGCCGCAGCCCACGCCGGCCGCACGGGCGCCGCTCCCGCGCGACTCCGCCATGACGCCGCCGCCCCCCACCCCCCACCCCCCACCCCGGCCGGGAACCGGGCCCGGAGACTCCTCCCAAGGCGCAGAACGCAGGCCCCCGCGGCTCCCGCCCCCGCTTCCGCGGAGCCCGCAGGCCCGCCCGCTCCCGCAGGGGGGAGGGGAGGAAAAACCGCAGCAGGCCCGAGGCCTGCGAGACGCCACGGCCGCCCCGGCACCGCCTGCCGAGGGGCCCCGGCGGAGGGGGGTGCACCCGCCGCCGTCTCCCGCCCGGCCCCGGGTCCCCGTGGAGCCCCCCAACGGTGGAGCCGCCTCCCTCGGAGCCCCCCTCACGCGGAGCCCCCCCGGAGCCCCTCCCGCCGCCCCCTCACCTCGGCTAAAGGACCGCAAACGCTCCGCGGCAACGCAGCACCAGGACGCAGAAGCAACTGGCGCGCCGCCCCCGCGCCTCCCTTATATAGAGGCGAGCCCGCCCAGCGCGCGGCGCCTTTTCCAGAAGCCTCCCGAACCTTCCGGAAGAACCCTCCCCAACCGCCGCCGCGGCCGCGCGCCTGCGCCTGCGCCTGCGCCTGCGCCCTGGACGCCGCCCGCCCCTACCCAGGGCCCGCGCGGCCCCACGCCCTCGCGCCCCGCCCCCAACGGCCGTGCCGCGCGCGCCCGCGCGGCCCGCAGGGCGCCTGCGCGGCGCGGAGCTCTCGGGAAGGTCTCGCGCCTTCCGGGTCATCACCCTCAGCCCTTCCCTGGAGCTCGCTGCGTTCTGCGCGCCGGCGGCCTCGGCCCCACGACCCCTGCTCGGCGCGCGTCGGCCCAAAGGCCGCCCTGGTGAACCGCCACGCCTGTCCAGGCCGCGGGGAGTGCGACCGGGGACTGAGTGCCCGTGCTCGCGGCTCCGTGAAGTGCAGAAAAGTAAACTCGGTGGTTAAAACGTGTCCCCAGGTTGTGGAAGCTTCGGCTCCTCCACCGTTAGTGCCCGAGACTGGGGGCCCTGGGCCAGGTTTGGGGCCTTGAGGCCGCATGTAGGAAATCGAAGCAGGGGTGAGGGGTCCGGTCCCGTGTCACATGTATACGCCCGGCGCACTGATCAGAGGCTCAGAGCCACGGTTAGGGGTTTGGGGGCCCTGGGCAGCGATTGGGCGTCTAGGGCCGGGTCGGGAGGTACGGGGCGCACTTTTTTGCCGGGGGCAGCGATTATGGGTTCAGGGTACAGGAATTCTGGCAACAGGTGCCTCCCAGAGCCTCGTTATGCAGAGGCCCGGGGCTGCGGCCTGGGTGTGGGGTGCAGAGATGTGTGAGCGAGGGGTGACCCGCGTATGTACATGGGGAGCAAAGGGGACTCGTGGGGCTCCCGTGCGGCTGTTTCTGAAGCTGAGGTGGGATGGGGAACGAGGGGTTCCCCACTCATCGCTATAGACCCCACCTCAAGGCAGGCCGCCGCTCGGATTTGGGGACTGGTCCTGTCCTTAGGCCCCGCTGTGCCCAGGAAGAAATGTTGAAACGGACACAAAATACGGAATTCTCCCAGCTCTTGCTCAGTCCCTTGGGGACTTGTACCTACTTTGGGTTTGTTTTAAAACCGTATCCTTCAACGCGTTGCGGGCCCTAGTCTGGAATTCCGGGACGTGGTGACCATGCAAGCTGACCCAGCTACGCGCATCATCATGATTTTGTAAAGCTCATCTCTTTTACTTATTCTTATGTGTAGTTTGAGGTTTCCATACGAAGTATGTAATTCATGGTTTGGGTGATTAACTTGCTTTAAAAACCGATTTCTAAATGGGAATTCCAAAAGTGTTTAGTGCCAGATCACGGAAGAATTTTGGAGGCGGGGTGGCGTCTTTGGGCTTCACCCAGGTCAATAAGCGGGGGCGGAGGGGTGTTCACCGTTGAGGAAACCGAGGCTCACCCGGCAGCACACCCCTGCCCCGCCCAGGCCTCTCCCGGTAAACCCTCCCCCTCCTCCCGGCTCCTTTGTCTCTAGCTCCTCCCACCATTGCCGCCCCCACCCCGGAACAATCTGGAAGCTCCTTAGGTTGTAAACAAACTTGGCTGACGACTCTCTCCAGTTCCTAGTCTACAGAGAAACCTAGCTTTTCCAGCAACAGGGTTCTCCGCTGGGGCTGGAGACCCTTCAGGAGGCAGTGAAATCGACGCAGGGCGTCCTGACTAGCGTTAAAACAGGCAAAATAGACTGGAAACTACCAGCCACGTGGTGAGGGTAGATGGGGGTTGTTAGCATTCGTAGGGGTGCGTTGTAAAACGTGTTTCTGGCCCCAGCTGTGTGTGGAAGCTCCCGGTGGCCCGGGTTTTCCCTGCGGCCTGGGCTGGGGGCGGGCAGGGGGGAGGAAGAGGAGAGGGAGCAGGGGAGGGGAGATGGGGTGGTAGCGCTGAAGTTTCGTTGTCGCCACTGCCACTGTCAGCTGCGCAAGGGCTCCCCTCCTGTAGCCCGGCAGCCGCCCTCCTGTTCTCCTGACTCGGAGGCCTGGTCCGCTTCTTTGCACTCCACTCGGGCCACTGCCCGGGAGGTGTAAGATTTCTTGTAGATGAGCCGTTCAAAGCCCCGGCTGTGAAATTCTCGGTTTCTGGAGCTTTCTCCCCTCCCCTCCAGAGGCCGCTTGGGGAGCCAGGGTTTCCCAGCAAGCTCCAGCCTTAACACCCTTCTTCCAAATCCTCTTGCGCTCCGGCTCTCCCCTGCCTGCCTGCCGACCTCAGTCGCTGAGTACAAGGATCGTTTTGGTCTTGTCCCTCCAGACGCCTGGGACCGGTTCCACACCAACCGCCGGTGCCCTCCCGACCCCTCCGCTTGGTTACACCAGCAGCACGCTGGGGTCTCCCTCTCCCCCACTGCTCCTTCTCTGCCCGCTCTTCAGACTCGTCCTCTCCCCCGGGCCTTTCGCTGGCCCTCTTCCAGCTCCAGACCCGGGTGCTGACCTCACTTCCCCCACCTACCTGGCTTTCTTCCAGGGCTCACTAGCCAGATGACTATCCCACCACCTTCTAGAACACCAGGCATCCCCGCAGGGGACCTGGCGTGGTCCCTGCCACTTCTATCTCCTAGATACCTCTTGAGTCCGTCCACTTGCCTCCAGCCTCGTCCCCCACCCCTCCCCCAGTGCTTGGAAGCCGCTCACCTGGAAGCCCTCCGTAGCCGCCAGACTGCTTCCTGCCTCTGCTCTGGGGTGTCTCCACTCTGTAGCTGGGGCGAGCTATGAGAGCCCAGATCTGGCCCCGTCAGCCCTCCTGCACACACTCCCCAGGCACTGGCTGACACCCCGTCACTCCAGAGAGAAAGACAGCTCCTTACCCAGGCCTGCCAGGCCTCGCGGGTGCCCCTGCCGCCCACCGGTGCTCGGTTCCCACTGTGCTCCCCGTCGCTCTCCTTTTAAACCTCACTCCACAAGCTGCCCCCACAGCGCCGTGCATACACCCTTCCTTCCACCTGAAACACCATTCCCTCTCAGTGTTCTAGTGGACCTTCCGCAAGAATTTCCTTAGGGACCCCTGTACACCCCCATCTTCCTTTCTACCAGGCCCCGCCCATCCCCTGATGGAAATAGGTCCTCAGGATGTGGGGCCCCTTCCCTCCTGGCATGGGCACTGCTGAGCCCTCCAACCCTGCCCTCCACTCTCACTTCTTCCTTTTGCACCCAGCCGTCTCCTGCTTTCTCAACACTATTCTAATACATCTCCAAGTCCTGCAGATTTAGCTCCTAAATATTTGTTGAACTCATCCCAAGGTGATCTTGCTGTCAGGAATCTGACCATTTTTCTCTACCATTTGAAACCTTTCAGTGTCCCTCCATTGATAAAGTGGGACACAAGGCACGGACCCTGGATGCAGGTGTCCCAGATTCAAATCCCAGCTCTGCCACTGCCTATCTGTGTGACCCAGGCAAGTCACTACTCCCTCTGTGCCTTGGGTTCAGCGTCAAAAAAATGGGTATGAAAGTGTCTTCCTCATAGGGTTGTTATAAGGGCTAAATTAGCACATTCTGTTTTTGGAAATGGCCCAAGACAGGGCCTGGCACACAGTAACTGCTGTATACATGTTTATTAAAGTAAATAAATAATTTTCTGATTTTCCTTTTGATTTCTTCTTTGACCCATGGGTAATTTATAAATATGTTAGTTTCCAAATATTTGGAGGTCTTCCAGATGTCTTTTTTGTTACTGATTTTTTTTTTTTTTTGGTTGTGTTAGGTCTTTGTTTCTGTACACAGGCTTTCTCTAATTGCGGCAAGTGGGGGCTACTTTTCGTTGTGCTGTGAGGGCTGCTCACTGCGGTGGCTTCCCTTGTTGTGGAGCATGGGCTCTAGGGCTTCAGTAGTTGCGGTACATGGGCTCAGTAGTCGTGGCTCGCGGGCTCTAGAGTGCAGGCTCAGTAGTTGTGGCGCACGGTCTTAGTTGCTCCACGGCAAGTGGGATCTTCCCAGACCAGGGCTCGAACCCGTGTCCCCTGCACTGGCAGGTGGATTCCTAACCATTGTGCCACCAGGGAAGCCCTCGTTATTGATTTCTAGTATTTAATTCCACTGTGGTTAGAGAACATAGTTTGCATGATTTGAATCCTTTAATTTATTGGTTTATGGCCCAGATTATGGTCTATCTTGGTAAATGTTCTCTACGCAAAATAATTATGCTGAGGGAAAGATGCCAGTCGTTTACATAAAATTTTAGGAAATGCAAACTGTAGTGACAGCGGATCAGTGGTTGCCTGGCTGAGTGGGGCCGACAGGAGCAGGAAGGAGGGATTCGGCACGAGGAAACTTTTAGTTGCAGCATGTGGGATCTAGTTCCCTGACCAGGATTGAACCCAGGTGCCCTGCATCTGGAGCACGGAGTCTTAGCCACTGGGCTACCGGGGAAGTCCCTTGGTATGAGGAAACTTTAGGTGATGAATCTGATCACTATCTCGATTGCAGGAGTGATTTCACAGGTGTTTCCCTATCTCAAAGCATATCAAATTGTACTTTAAACGTGCATTTTATTCCATGTCAATTATATCTCATAAAGCTGTTTTTAAAAAAATTGATGTGTAGCAATGACCTTGGAGAAGTGTTTACGATCAAATTGTAACTATATTGGAAAATCCATACTTTGGAAATAGGTACAGTTGACTTGGAGCAGGATGTCTGTTATAGCACAGTCTGCAGTTGGCTGTGTGACTTTGAGCACGCTATGCAACCTCTCTGTGCTTAGGTCGTCTCATCTCTACAACAGGGATGTGGGAGGATGCCCCGAGCTAATCCGCAGGAAACCTTAGTGCCTGGCACGCAGTGAGTGCTCAGAGGATGGGGGCACTGTTGTTCCCTTGATGGAGAGCAGGGAGACAGGGTGACTTGTACTGGCAGCCACAGAAGCACCAGGATGCTGTCCTGCGCTCGTGACCATCTGCTGGGTTTGGGCTCAAGCCTGAGAGGGAAGGGAGGGCTGTGAGTAGAGCCCCAAAGGCGGTGATGAATGCTGCGAGCAAGGGAAGGGGGCCAGCCCTCTGTTTCTGGCCATATGTGTTTTAGAGTCAGCTCTAAGGTAGATTTCCACAGAGCAAACCGGTTTTCCTGTTGACTATAAAATTGGGGATACTTTGGTACCAAAATTTTATTTCTTCTGGCAAATTTTAACCCATCCTTCAAAGCCCACGTGGGGCAGCCTCTCCTGGAAGTCTGGGAGGGGGCAGGTTGCTTCCTGACATGCTGTCACCAGAAGAGGGGATGGCGAACACTCCCTCCCCCTGCCGTCCCACCGTTGTCAGCACTGAGTGTGGCCGGAAAAAACTTGTTTGCCAGTTTCGATAGAGGAAATGGTGTCTTGTTTAAGGAGCACCATTCATTTAAGCCTATCTACTGAAAGCCCGTGTCCAAGCCCTGGGACACACTGGGCGGAAATTGGGTCGCTGCCCTCGTGGTAGAGGCACACGTGCAGCCAGCACCACGTTGACCCATGGATTTATAAGATGCCGCGTGCTGGCAGGGTGTGGGCCCCACCGGAGGCTTCCCTGAGAGCTGAGGAGGGCGGGCGTTAGCCGCTGGGCTAGGGGGGCACCCAGGAGAAGGAGAGGGAACAGTGCTTGCAAAAGCGAAATCTAGAAGGATTACTAGGAGTCCGTGGGGAAGAGGGAGAGGGCAAGGCGGAAAAGCAAGTGGCCGTGGGAAGAGCCCTTCCGTGTGATGGGGGAGGGAGACACAGAGCAGCCTGAGGCAGGGGGTGGCGCATCGTGCAGTGCCCTGAGCCAGGGGACTCGAAATGTGGCCCGAGGACCATGGCAGGGATCAGAGGCCTTCCCCGGGGCCCGGTCAGACCTGTGTCCACTCCGACCACGGTGCAGATGAAGGTCTGGACCAGTGAGTCCCAAGGAGGGCCTGTACCTGCAGACCTGGTGGGTGGAGAAGGGGCAAGCGTGGGAGAGACCAGGAGCGCGAGGTGACAGCCTGGGTGACGTGAAGGAGCCCCGCGGCGTCCTGTGTGTGTGTGTTGGGGGGGGTGGGGGCTGCAGTCAGCATGGGGCGGCAGGTGACCCGCTCGGTGTCACCATGCTGGGCGCAAACATCTGTGAGACATCCAAGAGGATGGGCGTCCAGTAAACGGGACGCTGGGGACGTGAGCAAGCACACGGCAGAAGGGCCGACCAGGTGGGAGGGAAGTGGACGTGTGTGGACAGGAGCACGACTTCCTGAAGACCACAGTCTCGGTGCAGCCGTGGAGCTGGGAGGGGGTGAGAGAGGGGGCTGGGGTCAGGGGCTGCACGCATTCGCGTGCGCGTGTGGGGTATGGCCGAGGAGAGAGGTGGGGGCCTCTCCCTCCCTGTCCCACGCCCAGCCCTCCTGGTCTCCCTCCCGAGCCTGCCCCGAGTCAGGCAGAGGACAGGTGTGTGCTGCGCCCCCGGGCAAGGCACACGGAGCTGGAGAATCCTGGCCCGGGCCACAGCTTCAGGAGCTTACATTCTAGTGGGGGGCGGGGAGATGGACCATAAACACGCTTACGAGTGCTGGCCTGTCCTCGGGTCCTAAAGGAACCCGTGGTCCTGGGCAGGAACGCAGACTGCTTCCCAGAAGCACTGCCACCTTCCCTTGAACTCACCGTCCAGCCTCTGAGTCATCGTTGGCTTCTCCCTCAGCCCCGCATTCTGACAGCTGCCAGGTCTGCGGGAGCTCTTCCCCACATCCTAGTCACCTGGTCGCCTTCAGCTGCCTCTCCCTGGGTTTATCTGGTCTGCATTCGTGTTTCACCTACCCACCTCCCGGTGCAGAAATGTCCCTGGGCTCCCTAGACACCGAGCCAGAGTCCTTTCTAGGTGTTCAAACCCCAGGCCCAGGTGCCCAGAGAATCCTGCTCCTGGGCCCCTCACTCCTCCAGCCGCTCACTCTGTGATGTCAGCCCACATCCTGACCTCGGGGCTCTCAGCTCTGAGGCCCGGAACGCTGGCTGCAGACACCCCCACCCGTCACCCAGAGCCCGCCGCCAACCCTGATCAGGTGAGCTGGGAGTTAAGAAGAATATGGCAGAGAGTCAGATACAGAGGGAGGAAGAACAGAACGTGAAAGCGTGGTGGTGGTTTCTGGTTTTGTTCCAGCCTCCCTCCTCCCTTCTCAGGCCCCTCCCAGCCTCCCGGGCAGCAGAATGACCCCAGGGCAGGGGATCCAACACACCCTGGTGGGGATGATGGTGATGGCAGGGCCCGTCACCCTTTCGTTCATTCGCTGGACAGAGATCATCACAGACTTTAAGGTCTGGCGCTGATCTACCGTCCCCGACCCTGCTGTCCACTGTCAGCTGTTTCCCAGACACACCTGGAACCTCAGGGCAGTTCCTCCTCCAGGACACCCTTCTCTCTTCCAGGCAACACTTGTAGGAGCTCAGCTCAGCTCAACAGTCACCTCCTCCAGCCCTCCTTCTGTCTGGGTGCCTCTTCCACAGCTCTAGCCCACGGGGACGAACTGAAATTAGACTCTGTCTTTCTCATCTCTTTATCCCCCAAACCCAGCTCACAACCGGGCACAGAGCAGGTGGCCATCTACCATCTTTGTGCAGAAGGGGCAACTGAGTGTTGGAAGGAACCAGGTAGGAACCCTCTGTCCATAGGCAGATTAACCTTTGGTGCCATCTACTGGCCAGGTGATTGGTTGTGTTTGGGGCCTCCAACTGGAGATGGATTTGATGTTTAGGAATTTCATTTTTCTTTATTTCTCATGAACTGGAAAGTTAGGAAAAAGAGAATTATGTGAGTTGCAGTCTAGATCACCATCATTTCTTTTTTTTTTTTTGGCCACGCTGCACGTCTTGCGGGATCTTAGTTCCCTAACCAGGGATTGAACCTGGGCCATCAGCAGTGAAAGTGCCGAGTCCTAACCACTGGACAACCAGGGAATTCCCTAGATCACCATCATTAGTCTCACCCTGGAGAGTTCGTGGCAAAGCTTCCAGCCTTCCACTGAGTAGGAATGAAACTAACTGTGAGAAAACAGGAGGCAACTTTTTAAAATTAAATATATATGTATGTATACACACACACATATATATTGTATTAAATTATATATAATTTGTATATATATGTATTTCACCACTAAAACCCCACATACATGAAGAAAGACCGAAGGATAGAAAAATGCCAACTTCAAATCGAATCTTCTGAGTCTTAAGATGGAGTTAGGGGTGTGTCCAGCCCTCCCTGGGCCTCTCAGCCTCCCTGACATCTCCTGAGATCCCCGGGTGGTGGCCCTAAAGCGGGGCCGGCGGGGGCAGCTCTACCCTCCCTGTTCCCTTCTCCGTCTCGGCCAATACAAGGGCAGAGGCCTTTAGGCTGAGACCCACCCTAGGGCAGCCTCTTGTTCAGCCAGTGGGAGAGCAGACCCAGCTGCCCTGACAGGTGCCCAGAGGGGCTGATGATCTTCAGATGCCCCACAGTGAGGTGAGGTGGGTCCGAAGCTGAAACGGGGTGGGGGAACGAGCAGGTGTGATGTCCCTGGCTGGCCTAAGAGCTGACAGTTCCTTTCCAGCTGCACTGAGCCAGGGGTCACCTGGCTGTCAGTTAGGACTCTGCCCATGTGGCCCAGGTGGTGGGCAGCTTGGTCGGGCCACGAATGGGGTCGGCGGTTTTGGCACTGACTCCCCATGAGGGGGTCCCTACCAGGCCCTCCACAGCGAGGTGATCCTGTTGCTTCTCCCCCTGCTCCCCACTCACCTCGAAACCTTGCAATAAAGTGTTCCCCTCCCTGGCCAGACTCCTGCCCTCCACACCTCTGCACCTATGCCATTGCCCCTGCCTGTCTCTTCTAGTCCTGCCTGGAAAATGCCCGCTTCTTTAAGAGCCAGATCATCGTTGCCTCTTCCCTGCCCAGTGAGAGGTGGTGTCTGCCTCTTTGATCCTCTTTTTTTTTTTTTTTTTTTTTTTTTTTTTTTTTTTTTTTTTCCTTTTTGCGGTATGTGGGCCTCTCACTGTTGTGGCCTCTCCCGTTGCGGAGCACAGGCTCCGGATGCGCAGGCCCAGCGGCCATGGCTCACGGGCCCAGCCGCTCCGCGGCATATGGGATCCTCCCAGACCGGGGCACGAACCCGTATCCCCTGCATCGGCAGGCGGACTCTTAACCACTTGCGCCACCAGGGAGGCCCTGATCCTCTTTTTTTTCCTCCTCTGCTGACTTTGGGGCAAGTCTCTTTAAGTCTCAGTTTTTTCATCTGGAAAAGGGGGGCAGGGATGGGACAGTTAGAGCGGGTTCCATCTGTCTTCATATGGTTCTAAATTTTTTCACTCAAGGCAGATCAACTGGGGCACAAGTGTGTTACTACGTAGAACTGAGCAGTGAATGAGCTACTGGAAAATTCCACACTTTGCAAACACCCTCTACCTTCTCTGAAGTTAGGGCAGACAAGCGTGTGTAAATGTGTTACTTAACAACTGTCCCAATGAATATGTTATGACAAATACTGTGCTGAGTTCACAGTTCAAGTTGCTACTGGATGTATAATAAGAACCTTTTAATTTCTAAGCTACGTCACAATGCAGTATTCTGAGCAGCACGCCGACAACGTGCTGCCTGTAAATTCCGAACCCTTCCAACAACTTGGCATTTTACTTAAAAATACAGGATAAGTAAATCCACCCAACACGACATTTCAGTCAACGTTCAATCTCATTAACCCAATTAAAATAACTAGGGAATTAAACCTTACAAGTGTATGAAGGGGCTGGTGAAGAATTTCATGCTCTAGAAACCCCAGGGTGTTTGTTGTTTTTTTTTTTTTTTTTTTGGTGGTACGCGGGCCTCTCACTGCTGTGGCCTCTCCCTTTGCGGAGCACAGGCTCTGGACGCGCAGGCTCAGCGGCCATGGCTCACGGGCCCAGCTGCTCCGTGGCATGTGGGATCCTCCCGGACTGGGGCACGAACCCGTGTCCCCTGCATCGGCAGGCGGACTCTCAACCACTGCGCCACCAGGGAAGCCCCCCAGGGTGTTCTTAGGGGCGGGAAGCCGGCCGGTCGTGATCGCCGCTGTGCCCACCACCCATGGATTAGCAACCTGTCCCTGTGTTCTCAGAGGCCTTGGTGTTCCTGTCATTAATGCTATCTTGTCTAATCTTTTTTTAAAAAAATCTATAAATAAAATTATTATTTAAAAATTCCCCCTTTAAAACAGAAGGGTTGGCAAGCCTCCCAACGTTTTTCCTTTTTTAGGGAGGATGGCAGCAGTGAGGGGCATTAAACTCAGTGAATTCTCTCAGAATACTGATCTATCATGTATATATGTATACATACATATGTATATATATATATATATCTCAGCTAGAGAGAGTATAGTATTAGCAGCCATGTAGGGCCACCCTGTTGAATGTTATTCGACATCACTGATCATGTTTTTAATTTTGAGCTTTATTTATTTTTAAACAATGATATTTTTTTATTTTTATTTTTTTTGCAGTACGCAGGCCTCTCACTGTCGTGGCCTCTCCCGTTGCCGAGCACAGGCTCCGGACGCACAGGCTCAGCGGCCATGGCTCACGGGCCCAGCTGCTCCACGGCATGTGGGATCTTCCCGGACCGGGGCACAAACCCGTGTCCCCTGCATCGGCAGGCAGACTCTCAACCACTGCGCCACCAAGGAAGCCCCAATGAGCTTTATTTTTAACAATTTTTTTGGCTGTGCCACGCAGCTTGTGGGATCTTAGTCCCCTGACCAGGGATTGAACACACCCTCGGCAGTGAGAGCGCCAAGTCCTAACCACTGGACCGCCGGGAATTCTCCACCAGTCACGTTGAAGTGCTCTGTTTACCGTGTGTGTGTGTGTGTGTGTGTGTGTGTGTCCGTCCTTAAAAGATGGATTTTTTTGAACATAAATAAATGGTTATCACATGTATTCTGTGACTTTTGCTCACCACTGTTTGTTCACATTGACTCAAATAACTGTAGTTATTCGTTTTTCCCGTTGTATAATATTCCACCACACGACTGTACTACAGTTTGTGAATCTGTTCTGTTGGTAAACATTTGGGCTATTTCCAGATTTTTGCTATTACAAGCAGTGCTGCTGTGGATATTCAGTAACATTTCCGTGTTTCATTGGGTACTGAACTCTTCAATTCAGCCAATATAGCCAATTGTTTTCAAAACAATGTCATCAGTCGACACTCCCAGCAGAGTCCCTGTTGCTCTGCATCATCAGTAACACTTGCTGTGATGTAGTAAAAATTGTTTTCCAACCTGGTGGGTGTGCAGTGGCCTCTCACTGTGATCTTAATTTGCATTTCCTAGATTAGTAATCATATCTTTTCATGTCTTTACTGGCCACGGATTTTTAAAATTTTTTTATTTATTTTATTTATTTATTTTTGGCTGCATTGGGTCTTCGTTGCTGCACATGGTCTTTCTCTAGTTGCGGCG
Source organism: Mesoplodon densirostris (assembly GCF_025265405.1). NCBI lineage: Eukaryota > Metazoa > Chordata > Mammalia > Artiodactyla > Ziphiidae > Mesoplodon > Mesoplodon densirostris. The sequence continues at coordinate 4,139,855 of NC_082664.1, read as the reverse complement.
AGCGGGGGCTACGCTTCGTTGCGGTGCACGGGCTTCTCACTGCGGTGGCTTCTCTTGTTGCAGAGCACAGGCTCTAGGCACACAGGTTCAGTAGCTGTGGCTCGCGGGCTCTAGAGTGCAGGCTCAGTAGTTGTGGTGCATGAGCTTAGTTGCTCCGTGGCATGTGGGAGCTTCCTGGACCAGGGTTTGAACCCGTGTCCCCTGCATTGGCAGGCGGACTCTAAACCACTGCACCCCCAGGGAAGCCCCTGGCCACGGATTTGAATCCCTGCTCCATGGCTCATTTTGACCTTGGGGTCAAGTCCAAACTTCTCGGCACAGTCTGCCGGGCCCTGCCTTCATTCCGCCACCCACCTCCGGCCAGCAGCACTCTCGTCTCCGGATCAGTCACTCCAACCCCCTCCCCTCCCCGCAGCCCCCACGGCCCAGCGCTTTCCCTCCGTGGGCAGGTGCTCCAGAGCCTCCTCTTCTGGGAGCCCAGGGAACTGGATGCCTTTCTGCTCCTTCCCAGTACTTCTCTCACATGCACTCTGGCCCTGTACTGCGTGTCAGGTGCACTCAGGCAGGGACCTGGCAACCTCTTGGGCACCGCTTGGACCCTAGCAGGCCCTGAAGTGATGCTAGTGCAACGAAGGAAGAAAGGGCAGACAAGGGAATGAACAGCGACCGTAGCGCCAACGTTTGCCATCCTGTGGCCCTCAGCCCTCACCAAGGGTGGCGTGGAAAGCTGGTGAGCTACCTGGGAGCGTTTAGGGCAGGAATTTTAAACCTTAGTCCCCTTACCCTGAACACTACAAGCAACACACGTGGCTGGCTCCCTTGAGGTCAGGCTGTCTCCCGTGGGAGCCTGGTGACCCAGAGGGTGGGACGGGGGTGTGCTCCCAGAGACAGACAGACTGGGCGGCAGATCCAGATACACGCCCGACACCCAGGGGGCACTTCGGCCTCTTTTGGGTCCAAGTGAACAAGCACCCCACGGGCGGCACAAACACCGTCTTCCGGACTTCCAAACCAAACACAGCAGAGACGAGCAGTCAGCTCTTGGTAAAGGTAGAGCCCAGTGGGGGCGGAGCCAGGGTTTCACCAGGTGTCAGGAGAAGTGTTCAAGCCAACACGACAGCAGCAGCCGCAACATCAACACCTGGAAGCGGACCCGGGGATCGGCCAGCAAGTCACCCTGACACGGGTGGGGGGGGGGAACGAAGCCGGTGAGAGAGGCTCTGTGGGAGGGAATCCCCGAATGAGGACAGATACCTCGAACACACACGTGCCAAGCACCTGCTACCTGTCAGGACCTGAGGGGGGCACAGGATGAACTTGGACCTGCCCCAGTAGGACATGCCCACCCCAGCTTCCTTAGACTTGTCCTGTCACTGTCAAGGGGACTGATTGACATATGTGGCATGTTCTCGTCCTGCTTTGAAAGCTAACTTGGGGACCAGAAAGGTGGACAGAGTCAGAGGAAAGGGAGCTGGGTGACCTCAGGACGTTCAGCTCACCCACAACGTCCGTTCCCGAGGAAGGCGGCACGTCCACTCTTGGTGTTCGACAGGCTAGAGGGCCTGCAGCAAAACCAGAACTTGGTGCTTATTTTTCCAGGCTCCACCGAGCAGCACTGTTCTGACAATGCAGACAAGCTAAACTGGAGCGTCTGAAGCTCTGGTTGTGTTGCACAGTTGGTGGCTCGGGGGGCAGTCCCCCTGGGGCGGCATCTGTTTGTAGATGTGTGCAGTGGGTTTTCCTCCAGCCTGGAACTGGTGTTGGTTCTTCCTTGAGCACCACATGGGGTGGTTAATTTGATTTTAGGGGCCAAGTTGTATGAAAAACAAGGCTGATTGCTCACTGGAACCACGTGAGGGCACAGGCAATGGTGACCAGGGCATATGGACACAGTGGTGGGCACGATTCCTGCGCTGGTTACATGGCTGTGTGTGTGTGTGTGTGTAAGCTAAATGCATGAATGACATGACTTCTGTAAATCACAAACTTCTGTCCTCTGTATTGACAGGCCCTGGAATCAAAAACCTGGGTTCACATTCAGGCTCTGTCACATACTTGCATTGTGATGGTTTCTCCTCATCAGCCAAATGGGAATGATAATACCTACTTCCTGTGATTATTTTGTATAATTTTTTTAAAATTAATTAATTTATTTTTGGCTGTGTTGGGTCTTTGTTGCTGTGTGCGGGCATTCTCCAGTTGCGGTGAGCGGGGGCTACTCTTCATTGCAGTGCGTGGGCTTCTCATTGCAGTGGCTTCTCTTGTTGCAGAGCACGGGCTCTTGGCACGTGGGCTCAGTAGTTGTGGCGTGTGGGCTCAGTAGTTGTGGCTTGCCAGCTCTAGAGTGCAGGCTCAGTAGTTGTGGCGCACGGGCTTAGTTGCTCTGTGGCATGTGGGATCTTCCTGGACAAGGGCTCGAACCCCTGTCCCCTGCATTGGCAGGCGGATTCTTAACCATGGGAAACGCCTGGTACATAGTAAGTGCTCAGGAAGTGGGAGTTGATTTTGACTTGTCATCGTGTCTCAGCAGCAGCGCTAGAACTAGAGACCAGCGGCACAGCAGCCTGGAAGATGGTCACCCACCAGCGTGGTGGATGCTGTTTCTGTTCCCCTGGGTGTTTTTTCCATCCCCTTCCTCTGGTGTCAGTACCTTTGTTCCTTTGGCACATGCTCTTATCTCATCCTAACCTGTGGCTCTGGACACATTGATTGGTTCAGGATAGGATCCAATTAAAATCGGACCAATCAGACCTTTCTAACTAGAAATGCTGGGAAGAAGCTTATTTTCCATTCAGATTCAAGGTTATACGGATGGATGTGAGTCTGGGATGTTGAGGCCATAAGTCTGGTATCATGGAGAGTGAATGTCACCAGGATGGTGAGAAGATTTCAAGATCCAGGTGTGGAATCAAGCTCCCCACCCCCTGCACCTCCCATGGTTTGGCTTTTTCAGTTAGGCTGCTGAGAGTCGGGATCCTGTTAGTTGCACCCAAAAAGTTTGACTGGTACGTCATGTAAGCATCTTCCAGCATTCTCAGGAAGGAAGACCTCAGAAGAGTGCATTTCCTTTCTTAGGTAGAGCCCAGAGTGTCTTCCAAATTGAAGAGATGGAAACATATTTGCTCATGAGCAGGACTCCTGGGTCACGTAAGAACCTAAATTAATGACTGTTAAATGCTACTTACGTTCACTGGCAGACACTCTTAGTTGTCTAATCAGTTATTTCCAACTGTCTCTCCCTTGACAGCTCTCACTATGAAGGCTGGAAAGCTGTACTTGCTTTCCCTGCCCCTAAGCAGTCAGAGGGGTCATGTGACCCGGTCCCAGCCAATAAGATGTAAGCAGAAGTCTGTTACTGGTGAGAGTGGTGCTGGAAGCCTGTGGTTTAATGGCTTGATATTTTCCCTTTCATTATAAGTTGCCTCAAATAATTTTTGGCAGTTGGCAGAAGTATAAAAATAATGAAAAAGCGAAATGGATTTTCTATTATAAAATTTTCTAGTTTCTTTTCTTTCTGGATAAGAATAAATATAAGAAAGTATTTCAAACATTTTAAAATAATTTATTTATAAGGTAGATGAATAGAGAATAGGCATTGCTAAATGCCTGATGTTCCTTCCAAGAGACAAGAGATTTCATGCAACCCTCATTTCAACACACACTGATCTAGGTCTGGAGAGTCCAGGGTCCACAAGACTCATTTCCTGGTCTTGGGAACTCACTGTTGGGGAGACAGACATGAGAAGAGGTCATTGTACTCCCCGACGTAAGTGTAATGATAAAACTAGGCTCAGGGTGTGATGGGAGCACAGTGAGGGCCAGAGGAGGCTTCCTGACGGCTAATGCCACCTGAGCTGAGTCACGAGGAAGAGAGGGTGGGGTGGAGGAAGGGCACGCCAGGTGGAGGGGACCACGTGTGCAAAGGCGCGAGGGGAGAAGCAGTGTGGCAAGAGCAGCTGGGAGGCAGGGAGCCATGTGGGGAGGAGGGCCTTGGAAGAGGCAGGCCCAGATCTGGAAGGCCCGGGGCTGGACGGAGGGAAGTGGTCTCCAGCCTGCAGGGAACAGCAGGCCATCTGGAGATTCGTGTTCTTGGCGGCTTGGTGGGATTGGGATTCAAGGGTCCCAAGCCTGGACGCACGGAGACAGTTAGAAAGCTGTAACAGGGGTCCAAGCAGAGAAGGGAGAGTTCCGTGAACTAGGCACCTGGCATGCAAGTCATTTACATCACATCCGTGCACAGGCCGAGCCGAGTCTGCCTTCTCCAGTTCCTTGCTCAGAAGCAGCTCTCGGATCAATGATTCCTGACCTCTAAAAGCATCCACCCAAACAACTGTTCAACCCCTCCTGGAAGATTTTTGCTATTTTTATAGCAAAGAATAGCAAAATTTGTTTCGATCAAAGTATTTCATTAGCTTTTGACCTTCAGGGAGCAGAAAAGAGCCACCATTTAATCAAGAACCTTTTATTCTGTCACCTACTACCAAGTAGGGAGCTTCTTTAAAAAGACATCCTGATTATAAATCATGAATAATCATGATGAAGGCGAGGAGAGGGAAGCAGTAGTGGAGATCAGCGCGCCAGCCCGAGCTCCCCGCTGAGCTCATTTTTTGAGAGGACGGACAAAATACAAATGAAGGAGCGCATCATCAGAGATGGATCCTGGGAAATGACACAATCCCCAGAAACACTGTCAGGAAGTGCTGCGGTTTGCCAGAAACCCTGAGGAAAACAAAAAGGTCTTTAAGGTTATTCTTAGAGCAAGAAGAACAAAGGGATAGATCCACTGATGAGGGGACGATACCAAGCAGAGTGATGCTGAGAGAAGGCAGAAATAGCTTCAGGGACAGAAAAGCTGCTGCCTTATGCAGTGCTTTCGGCAAAGTATAGGCCATTTCCCCTGATGAGCTCGGCCCTTTAAGAGGGCCCGGGGATGAGGACTCTGGCAGCTGCAGTGCTGCGGGTGGGGGCGGGGACAGTAGTTCAGGCACTCTCATAGTTCCATGGGGAAGGACTTCAGCTTCAAGAACTATAAGGAGTTCCTAACCTTTGGGAGGCGTTTGTGGCTGCTGTCACAAATGATCACAACTGGGTGGCATAAACAGAAATTTATGGAGGCCACGAGTCCAATATCAAGGTGTTGGCAGGACCTCACTCCCTCCTAAAGCTCTAGGGGAGGGACTTCCCTGGTGGTGCAGTGGTTAAGAATCCTCCTGCCAATGCAGGGGACATGGGTTCAAGCTCTGGCCCGGGAAGATCCCACATGCCACAGAGCAACAAAACCCATGAGCCACAACTGCTGAGCCCGCGTGCCCCAACTACTGAAGCCCATGCACCTAGAGCCCGTGCTCCGCAACAAGAGAAGCCACCGCAATGAGAAGCCCAAGCACCGCAACGAAGAGTAGCCCCCGCTCGCCGCAACTACAGAAAGCCTGTGCGCAGCAATAAAGACCAAACGCAGCCAAAAAATAATAATAATAATAAACTAAAAAAAAAAAAGAAGCTCTAGGGGAGGATCCCCCTGCCTCTTCCAGCCTTTGGTGGCTCCAGGTGTCCTTGGCCTGTGACCGCATCACTCCAATCTCTGCCTCCAACTGCAAGTGGCTTCTCCTCTGCGTCTGAGTGGCTCTCCTCTGTGTGTCTCCTTAAGGACACTTGTCATTGGATTTAGGATAATCCCAGATGCTCTCATCTTAAAATCCTTAATTAATCTACAGAGACCTTTTTTCCAAATGAGGTGACATTCACAGGTTTCAGGGATTAGGATGTGGACATATATCCTTTGGGGGTCACTCTACAACCCACTTCAGGATCATAAGCCACTGTCAGAATCTGATGAGAGCTAATGAGCCCTGAACTGGGTCAGGCTCCTGGAAGCAGAGCCTGAGTCAGGGGTTCCTGTACAAGTGATTTTTGGAGGGAGTGCTCCAAGGAGAAAGAGAGTGAGGGACGCAGGCTGGGGCAGGGGAGGAGGGCTAAGCGGGAGATGAGCTCAACCTGACCTCAGGAGACGTCCTGGAGCATGAGCTGCACTACACAGTTGTTCCCACCTTGAGGCCAGGGGGTGGTCTTTGACCCCCCCAAGGCAGTCAGTTTCCCCTGGTGGGGGCAGGTATAGCCCCTCTGGCTTGGGGTTCCCTTTTGGTCAAGGAACATTCGTCAAAGAAGGGGGAAGCTGTGACTAACAGCCAATACTTACAGCAGCCCCAGGTCGTGGGTTAAAGGGATCTGGTCAAAGTACCCACAACACCTACTATAGACTCTCTAGAATAATATCTCACACACACACACACACACACACACACACACACACACACACAGTTCCATTTCAGGGACTTCACAGATCCTCAGAAGCCATGGACTGCAGGTTTAGGACCCCTGACCGCTCACCTAGCACTCCTGGTCTCTCATCCCACCCTGCGCCTTTTCCTCCTCTCTTAGAGGAAGGACGTGACTGGTGATGTTTGGGAGGAGAACTGAACACTCTCAAATCAGTCCTCTTCTGATCACCTGTCTGCAGATCGCATGTATCCTGGCCAGCTCTATGTCCTGGGGTGGGGGTCTGCCACGGTCCCAACAGACTGGGGCAGGGTGGGTAAAATGAATTCAAAAGCAACTTGAACTCAAAGGGAAGTGTCTTTGGCCACAGATGTATAACCCTTCTTGCTAATCAGCTTTTCAGTAATAAAGCTAATAGCTTAATCACCACCTGTCCAACTCTTGTGTCTCTCAAGTAGTTCTGAACTCAGGCAGGGAAGTGAGAGGTTATTCACAAAGCTCCTGAGACTGTAAATCATCCCCTAAAAGACAGTGCTGCTCAAAGTGTGATCTGTGGACTGGCTGCCAGTTCACAAACTCTTGCCTGACTGCTTGCCCCAGGAGAGACTCAACATGCCGTTTCCTTGATAAAGCTTGCTCCAAAAGAAAGTCAGCTGAACTCAACCCTGTGTGCAGGAATGAAGATGGCTTGCATCCTGGTGCAAGCTCTTCTTGTAGACCAGCACCTTGCCCAGCACCAATGTAACCAACCACTGACAAAGCCGGGATGGCTGAACCCAGACTGCCTGATGGGACAGGTGGGAACGATTCAAAGGGCTCTCATCTGAAGCTGGAGGACAGGACAATGAGCAGAAGTTAAAGAGAAGCAACATTTGACTCAAAATAATGTAATGGTGACAAAAATTATGAAAGGATAAATGATCAGAGCCTTTGCTGTTGCTGCTGCATGGCCAGCTTGGATCCTGGAGGCCTGATCACGGTGATGCAGAGGCTCCATCCTGGGGAAGCAAGGGCTGCCTGGGGAAGGATCTGGTGGTACCCGTGGGAAAGAAGAAGGAACAGAGAGGAAAGAATGGGAGGCAGTCGAAAGAGAAGTCCCGGGCTTCCCTGGTGGTGCCGTGGTTAAGAATCCGTCTGCCAATGCAGGGGACACGGGTTTGAGCCCTGGTCCGGGAAGATCCCACATGCCGCGGAGCAACTAAGCCCGTGCGCCACAACTACTGAGCCTGCGCTCTAGAACCCATGAGCCACAACTACTGAGCCCACACGCCACAACTACTGAGCCTGTGCTCCACAACAGGAGAGGCCACCACAATGAAAGGCCCCATGAACCACAGCCAGGAGTAGCCCCCGCTTGCTGCAACTAGAGAGAGCCCGCACGCAGCAACGAAGTCCCAACGCAGCCAAAAGTAAAAATAAATAAAACAAAATAAATTAGAGAAAAAAAAAAGAAAGAAAGAGAAGTCCCCTGGTCTAGATGTGGGAGTGCGTTCTTGATTGGGAGTCGAATGGGGGGGTTTGGCGTGTTTGGGGGAACAGTTACCATTAACAGGGGACGTGGACTTACCACGAAGGGTCCCTCACTTGCACGGGCCCCTTTGGACGGGCCTAGCAATGTGCTCACATTTTTGTAAGTCTTGAAAAATTAAGCTACTTCACCGCAAATGGTTCAGACCACTCTCCCTGCACCATTTCCACCAACACCCTCCTCCTCCTGTTGGAGAGCTACACTTGGTTTGGGTTCCTGGGCGGGGCGGATGTGATTGGGTCTCTTCTCTGTGCAGTCAGCTGTCACTAGCTTGTCCAGCGAGTCAACGGTGCAGGACCAGCGGTTTCAAGGACATGGGAAGTTACCCTACAGTGCCTGGCAATGGAAGCGCGTGCCAAATGGGAGAGAAGCAAGGTTTGAAATGCATGAAGCCAGGACTCAGCTGGTGAAAATTCTTACAGTTACCAGAGGTGTGAGATGTAAAAGGAGGGTTCAGCGCCTGGTCAGAACAGAGGTCTCTTCTGTTAGGGATATACTCTGGAACGCCGTGGACATGATTATAAACACATCACACATTTTTTTTCTGTTTTGATAAGAAATACATGAAATAGACTTGATCCAAAATCCTGTGTCCTCTCCAAGAACCAGTAGCAATACCTCAAATAGCCAAGTACACCCATGTGTGACGTCATGTGTTTTCTACATCCCAGTCAATTGGAATGCAAATTGGCATATCTGATGCATCGTATCCTAGTGAAGTTTGGCACACAAAACTGTCCCAGAAGCAGCAACACAGCGCAGAAACAAGTGTCCCTGTGACAAGGCTCCCACACATTTTCATCAATAAGTCAACGTATGAAGTATAAGAACCTTTGATTACGACAATGGGGGGCCATACGACACAGAAGTGGAAGCCCATTTGAACTTTTATTCGTATGTGTTAATGTCAGATGAATTTTATATATTCTTTCCAAATTATTGATCACACCAAAATTCAGATATGATGAGAAAGAGGTAACCTAGTGGACGTGAAACACACAATGAAAGAAGATGAACAGAAAGTTTGAAACATTAAAAACTGTCATTATATCACAACAACTAAAATTTCTTATGGTCAAAATCATGACGATAAAGAGAAGAATCCTGACAGCCAAGATAAATAGATAATGAACCTTAACGCAGTAGAGATGAGGAAGATTATGAGAATCAGGACATTCCCAGATAGGAAATAAAAAAGCAGAAGGAAGATGGACTAGTAAAGAAAACATTTGCACGTTCGATTGAAGATCAGCAGCAGCTTTCTTTAGATGAATTTGTTGACTTCAATAAATACCGTAACCTTTCATTATGGTCTATTACAATGAGCAACCACACTTGTTAATTTGGCAATTATACTTCTTAATTTTCAAAAGCTCTTTTTTTACAACTAGTGTTTTGTTTGTTTGTTTGTTTTTGCTTTTTTTTTTTGCAGTATGCGGGCCTCTCACTGTCGTGGCCTCTCCCGTTGCGGAGCACAGGCTCCGGATGCGCAGGCCCAGCGGCCATGGCTCACGAGCCCAGCCACTCCGTGGCGTGTGGGATCTCCCCAGACCGGGGCACGAACCCGTGTCCCCTGCATCCTCAGGCGGACTCTCAACCACTGCGCCACCAGGGAAGCCCTACACCTAGTGTTTTTAAAAAATTTTTTATTTTATTATTATTTTTTATACAGCAGGTTCTTACTAGTTACTTATTTTGTACATATTAGTGTATATATGTCAATCCCAATCTCCCAATTCATCCCACCATCACCCCTGCCCTGCTTTCCCCGCTTGGTGTCCATACATTTGTTCTCTACATCTGTGTCTCTATTCCTGCCTTGCAAACGGGTTCATCTGTACCATTTTTCTAGATTCCACATATATGCATTAATATATGATATTTGTTTTTCTCTTTCTGACTTACTTCACTCTGTATGACAGACTCTAGGTCCATCCACGTCTCTACAAATGACCCAATTTCATTCCTTTTTATAGCTGAGTAATATTCCATTGTATGTATGTGCCACATATCCTTTATCCATTCATCTGTTGATGGACACTTAGGATGTACCACATCTTCTTTATCCGTTTGTCTGATGGGCATTTAGGTTGCTTCCATGGCCTGGCTATTGTAAATAGAGCTGCAATGAACATTGTGGTACATGACTCTTTTTGAATTATGGTTTTCTCTGGGTATATGTCCAGTAGTGGGATTGCTGGGTCATATGGTAATTCTATTTTTAGTTTTTTAAGGAACCTCCAAACTGTTCTCCATAGTGGCTGTATCAATTTACATTCCCACCAACAGTGCAAGAGGGTTCCTTTTTCTCTGCACCCTCTCCAGCATTTTTTGTTTGTAGATTTTCTGATGATGCCCATTCTAACCAGTGTGAGGTGATACCTCACTGTAGTTTTGATTTGCATTTCTCTAATAATTGATGTTTTAGAGCTTTAGAGTGATGTTGAGCAGCTTTTCATGTGCTTCCTGGCCATCTGTATGTCTTCTTTGGAGAAATGTCTATTTAGGTCTTCTGCCCATTTTTTTTTTTTTTTTTTTTTTTTTTTTTTTGCGGTACGCGGACCTCTCACTATTGTGGCCTCTCCCGTTGCGGAGCACAGGCTCCGGATGCGCAGGCTCAGCGGCCATGGCTCACGGGCCCAGCCGCTCCGCGGCATGTGGAATCTTCCCGGACTGGGGCACGGACCCACATCCCCTGCATCGGCAGGCGGACTCTCAACCACTGCGCCACCAGGGAAGCCCTTCTGCCCATTTTTTGATTGGGTTTTTTAAAATATTGAGCTGCATGAACTGTTTATATATTTTGTAGATTAATCCTTTGTCTGTTGATTTGTTTGCAAATATTTTCTCCCATTCTGAGGGTTGTCTTTTCGTTACACCTAGGTTTTTGACCTGAGCGATTTTGTGGGTGGTTGTGCTGCTGTTTATGGAGATGCAAAAGACCGGGGAAGAGTAAGTTTAGGGGTAAAATCAAGAGTTCTGTATTGTTCGACATCTGGAAAAGGAATAGGTAGCACTATTGAATTATAGGTCTACTACTAGGTTGAATTATAGGTCTACTACTACTACCACTATTATAGGTCTACCACTACTAGGTTGTCAACTAGCGCACTAGCTTTCTGTGGCTTTCATGATCTTTTATGCTCCTCCTGTCTTTTTTTTTTTTTCTTTTCCTTTTGGGTCACGCCACACGGGATCTTTAGTTCCCTGACCAGGGATCGAACAAGTACCCACTGCAGTGGAAGCATGGAGTCTTAACCACTGGACCACCAGGGAAGTCCAATGCTCCTCCTGTCTTAAAGCTACCTCTGGAAGGCATGGCCATGTGCAGCTCAGATCCCCCTTCAAGAAAGGACTAGCTGCCCAGATGCAAGGAGTGTGCTTAGCTGACCAGCTCCAGCTTTTTCTCCTTCAGGGTCCATCTCAGCTTTCCAGCTGAGGTCATGCTCTCTTCAGGGCATCTCCCAGCCAATGACTGACCAGGGCTCTCTCTTTCCTGGGCACTCCCATGTCAATGACTGGGCTGGGGGCAGCACGAGGGCCTAGCCATTTCCCCTGGCGCAGGACTTCTTTACGAAGCAGTCTTTGCTCTGGAGCTCCCTGCTGGGCCAGCAGAGATTTTGCCAGGTCTGCACTTCTGCCCTGTTGTCTGATGGCTCCCTCCTCACATGTGTTATTCTTTTTTTAAAAAAATATTTTATTTATGTATTTATTTATTTGGTTGCGCCAGGTCTTAGTTGAGGCCAGCGGGCTCCTTAGTTGTGGCATGTGAACTCTGAGTTGCGGCATGCATGTGGGATCTAGCCCCTGACCAGGGATTGAACCCCAGTGCCCTGCATTGGGAGCTGAGTCTTAACCACTGCACCACCAGGGAAGAACCCCTCACCGGTGTTATTCTTCAGTAAATCAGTAATCCTAACTCTGTCTTAGCATCTGCTTCTTGGAGAACCCAACCTGTAACACTATTTGAGACCAAAATACAGTCTCAGTTTTCAGCTCTGTGCCGTGTATTAGGAAGATCACGTGAAAGGTTAACTTGGAGTATGTATTAGTCAGATATTGACACAATAATGCTGTGTAACAAACAGCCACAGAAGCTTGGAAGTATAAACAACAAGCATTTATTTCTTGCCTACACATGTGAGAGTTAGCTAGGGCAGCTCTGTTTCATGTGTCTCATTCTGGGATCTGGGCTGAAATTATAACAGGGAAGCTCTTTTCATGGCAGAATACCAGAGTGTAAGAGAACAATCCCAAATGCCCATGCACAAGCACATTTCATGCCTTTGCTCACATCAGGTTCACTAGCGTTGACCAAAGCTAGGTCACGTGGCCAAATCCAAAATGAAGGGGTAAAGAAAAACTTGACCACCCCGAGGTCACGGCAGAGGGTTTGGATGTATACTCCTCCTCCTCCAGAAGACCAATAATTCACCTACTGCCAATGATAGTCATATCAAGTCAGTATAAGACTTGACATAACCATACATAGTCAGCTCATACTTCCAGGTTACACACACTTTCTGTAAGACTGTTAGTGTTCACTTGCAGGGTTTTCTTGGCTTTAAGGATAACTGAGGATTTCTGGGGGAGTCCTGAAGATTATTCAGATTAAAATGGCTTTCTGAATGTGCAAAGGCAAAATCTAATGCTTCTTTATTACCAATGTCATATAAAGATTGAGAATGCTTCTTGGTTCACTGAACTCCGATTAACATGCTTGGTGGAATATATACTGTGAATCTGTCTTGCTGTTAAGTAGCTCTTTCAGAAATATATATGTACAGGCAGACCTCAGAGATATTGTGGGTTTGGTTCCAGACCACTGCAATAAAGCAACTATTGCAATAAAGCTAGTCACACAATTTTTTTTATTTCCTAGTGCATATAAAAGTTATATTTACACTATCTTATAGTCTATTAAGTGTCCAATAAATAGCATTATGTCTAAGAAATGTACATACCTTAATTTAAAAATACTTTATTTCTAAAAAACGCTAACCATCATCTGAGCCTTTAGGGAGTCATGGTAGTCACATCAAAGATCACTGATCACAGGTCACCGTCACAAAGAATAATGAAAAAGTTTGAAATATTGTGAGGATTAGCAAAATGTGACACAGAGACACAAAGTGAGCAAATGTTGTTGGAAAAATGGCATGGATAGACTTGCTGGATGCAGGGTTGCCACAAACCTTCGATTTGTAAAAAAATGCTGTATCTGTGAAGCACAATAAAGCAAAGCTCAATAAAATAAGGGTGTGTGTGTGTGTACTTAAACCACTTTACTGAGGTATGTTTGACGTAGAGAATGCTGTACTTATTGAACGGGTACAACTTGATGCTTGTTTCAGGATGTTGACAGTAGGCTTGATCTACTGTCAGTATGAAAATGTAGACCTCTAAGCTCTCATCTTCTGATGTTCCTGAATCTGATCTGCACGGATCACAAACACCTATCTTGAATCCTGGATTTCCAACTTTATGGAATAGGGTTATTAGAATATAGCAGAATTCTCAGAACTTGTTTCATAGTTCTTATTACAACCTAAAATTATTTTAAATTTTTCCAAAGTAATATATAGTTTAAAAATAAAATTGTGGGGATGTCCCTGGTGCCACAGTGGTTAAGAATCCGCCTGCCGGGCCTCCCTGGTGGCGCAAGTGGTTGAGAGTCCGCCTGCCGATGCAGGGGATACGGGTTCGTGCCCCGGTCTGGGAGGATCCCATATGCCGCGGAGCGGCTGGGCCCGTGAGCCATGGCCGCTGAGCCTGCGCGTCCGGAGCCTGCGCGTCCGGAGCCTGTGCTCCGCAACGGGGGAGGCCACAACAGTGAGAGGCCCGCATACCGCAAAAAAAAAAAAAAAAAAAAAAAAAAAAGAATCCGCCTGCCAATGCAGGGGACACAGGTTCGAGGGCTGGTCCGGGAAGATCCCATGTGCTGTGGAGCAACTAAGCCTGTGCGCCACAACTACTGAGCCTATGCTCTAGAGCCCGTGAGCCACAACTACTGAGCCCGCGTGCCACAACTACTGAAGCCCGTGTGCTCTAGAGCCCGTGAGCCACAACTACTGAGCCCACGCACCACAACTAGTGAAGCCTGTACACCTAGAGCCCGTGCTCTGCAACAAGAGAAGCCACCATAATGAGAAGCCTGTGCACCACAACAAAGAGTAGCCCCTGCTCGCCGCAACTAGAGAGCGCCCTCGCATAGCAACGAAGACCCAATGCAGCCAAAAACAAATAAATAAATAAAAATAAAATTGTGAACTTATTTACAAAACAGAAGCAGATTTATAGATATTGAAAACAAACTTATGGTTACCAAAGGGGAAACGTCGGGGGGAGGGATAAATCAGGAGCTTGGGATGAACACACGCACACTACTATATATAAGCTAGATGACCAACGGGGAACTACTGCATAGCACAGAGAACTCTACCCAATATTCTGTGATAACCTATATGAGAAAAGACTCTAAAAAAGAATGAATATATGTATATGTATAACTGAATCACTTTGCTGTACACCTGAAACTAACACAACATTGTAAATCAACTATACTCCAATAACATTAAAATATTTTTTAAAATAAGGTAAAATTGTTCTAGAAAGCTCATAATGAAAAAGAGCAGCCCCCTGTTCTACCACTACTCTTTCCTCTACCCTGCTACACACAGGCAACCACTTTCAACTCTTTTAGCAGTTTCCAAATAGTCCTATTGCAGCAATTTAAAAAATTACCAATAGATACTACTGACCTTCTGTTACGATAGATGAAGATTTACCTCTTTCACTACCAGTAACCCTTGCTTCTGCTTCCCCATCTTCTCATGATAGTTTACGATAAATTTTGGTTAAATCAATAATCAGTGTTTATATTTTTAAGGATATGTATAAATAGTTCAACAATGAGCCAAAAGGGTATCATTACATGCCTCCCTCCACCTCCCCCTTTTTTATTTGGCCACGCCATGCAGCATGCAGGATCTTGGTCCCCCACCAGGAATCGAACGTGTGCCCCCTGCATTGAGAGTGTGGAGCCTTAACTACCACCAGGGAAGTCCCCTCCCTCCCCTTTTTGATAACTTCTAGTTATTCTGCTAATGATTGCCTTGTATTTACATTTACACTGTTTTGGTTTTTTTAAAAAAATTCTTCCTAAATTCTCCAACAGATCCTTCAAATACCTATCAATATAATGTTTTCAAACCACTTAAATGCAGTGGGTCAACGATTAATTTCCTGGCATCCTCCTTCCCACAACCTCGTATCCTTCTGCTCCAACCTAGCCCTGCCACACATTCTGGGAATTCCTTTCCCACTTTCCTGGGCTAGAATCCTTGCTTCCTAGATCACGTGTCTTCCTCTTTCTTGGTGTAGCCCCTAGTTTTGCAGAAGCACATTCTCCAGGGACGTGGCAAACACCAGTGAGGATGCTGGTGGGTGTGTCAGCTGGTGCAGCTGTTCTGGACGCCATCTGGAAGTGTCAATCAAAGGAAGAATATGTGAACCCTGTGACCCAGCAATCTTGCTCCCGAGCACTCCTCCAAGGGAAATGGTCACGTGGGCCCATAAGAGGATACACGTGAGGATGCTCACTGTAATGCCTTTGTGTATTTGTGCGTATGAAGTTTTCTGACTTCTGTAGATAATTTATACCCTATCACTTCACTGAATTCACTTAATAGCAATTTTTTAGCTGATTCTCTTGGGTTTTCTAAGTATTTGATCATATTATCAACAAAGAGTAAAAGTTTTACTTCCTCTTTTCTCATTTTTTGTGTGTGTGTGTGCGGTACGTGGGCCTCTCACTGTTGTGGCCTCTCCCGTTGCGGAGCGCAGGCTCCGGACGCGCAGGCTCAGCGGCCATGGCTCACAGGCCCAGCCGCTCCACGGCACGTGGGATCTTCCTGGACCAGGGCACGAACCCGTGTCCCCTGCATCGGCAGGCGGACTCTCAACCACTGCGCCACCAGGGAAGCCCCCTCTTTTCTAATTTTTATATATCTGATTTCTTCCTCTTGTCTGATTGCTTTTGTTAATACCTTTAGTACAATGGTAAATGGTAGTAGAGTCGATGGCCATTCTTATCTTGTCCTGACTTTAATATGTTTTATTTATTTTATTTTTATTAGACAATTGGATTTCTTTACTGTTTTTTTATTAAAGTAAACTTACATAAAGTGCTCAAATCCTAAGTGTAGAGCTTGATAAAGTTTTTCAAATGTACACACCCAAATAAAAACATAGAATTTCCAGCACCTCAGAAGGGTCCCTGTATTGTCTCTCAATCATCTCCCTCAAAGATAACCACTATTCTGATACCATTGATGAGTTTTGTCTGTTTTATTTTAAATTTTATCTTATTTGTTTTGGTTGCACCGGCTCTTAGGTGCAGAAGGTAGGCTCCTTAGTTGCGGCTCACTGCCTCCTTTAGTTATGGCATGTGTGCTCCTTAGTTGTGGCACGTGTGCTTCTTCGTTATGGCATGCAAACTCTTAGTTGCAGCATGCACGTGGGATCCAGTTCCCTGACCAGGGATCGAACCCGCATCCCCTGCATTTGAAGGTGGATTCTTAACCACTGTGCCACCAGGGAAGTCCCAAGTTTGGTTTGTTTTTGAACTTCATATAAATGGAATTATATAGTATGTACTCTTATGCCGGGTACTTCCACTCAACATTATGTCTGTGGGATTCACCCATGTTGTGTGTGTAACAGTAGTTATTTTTTCATTTGTGCGTGGTATTCCACAGAAATATATGAATATACCACAACCCATTTAACCATTCTACTGCTGATAGACTTTGGGTTACTTCCAGTTTGGGCTATTATAAATAAAGCTACTTTAAAAATGTTTGTATACATTTTTTTGATGAACATAGTATGCATCTCAATTAGGTCTAAACCCAGGAGAGGAATTGCTAGGTCATAGGACATACGTCTTTTAGCTCATGTTTGCGCTTAGTTTAGTAGATGTTGCAGAACTATCTTCCAAAGTGCTTGTAACCAATTTACACTTTCAGATGTTCCATTTCCTCACCAACAGTTGGTTTTTCAGTCCTTTTAAGTTCAGCCATTCTGTTGTGAGTGCAAGGGTATTACTGTGCCTTTATTTCGTATTTCCCTGATGAGTGATGACATTTAGCACCTTTTTGTGATTATTGGCCATTGGAATATTATCTTTTGTGAAGTGTCTGTTCAAGTCTTTGGCTCATTTAAAAAATTGAGTTGGGGGCTTCCCTGGTGGCGCAGTGGTTGAGAGTCCGCCTGCCAATGCAGGGGACACGGGTTCGTGCCCCGGTCCAGGAAGATCCCACATGCCGCAGAGCGGCTGGGCCCGTGAGCCATGGCCGCTGAGCCTGCGTGTCCAGAGCCTGTGCTTCGCAACAGGAGAGGCCACAACAGTGAGAGGCCCGCGTACTGAAAAAAAAAAAAAGTATGTAAAAAATTGAGTTGTCTTTCTCTTGTTGATTTGTTCTGTAGATTTAATTTTTTCATAGATAATGTAAAATTATACTCCAAAAAGTTTAGATCAATTTACTTTCCTATCGAAATTTATGAAGATGCTAGTTTTGCCACACACTCTCCAATGTTGGATATTATCAAACTTTTTAATGTTTCCTAATATGGCAAGGGTCAAATGGTATTTCATTATTACTCTATTTTTAACTTTTTTAAATTGTGGAATGATTCATACATGCATATATACATACAAAAGTGTGTGTGTGTATGTTTAAAAGAATAAGAATAAAACCAATCAATACCACTGTACCCATCACTCAGGTTAAAAACCAGAATATTTTGGGATCTTAGAAGCTCCCTGTGTGCCTCTCCCTGAGGTAGCTACCACCTTGTCTTTTGTGTTATCATTTTGTATTAGTTGGGGGATGGAGAGGATAAAGTGCTGAAATAAAGATATTCAACATTGCATTAAGAAATAAAGAAGTTCTGGGGACTTCCCTGGTGGTGCAGTGGGTAAGACTCCGTGCTCCCAATGCAGGGGACCCAGGTTCGATCCCTGGTTGGGGAACTAGATCCTCCATGCAGGCCGCAACTAAGAAGCCGCAACTAAGAATCCGCAACTAAAAAAAAAAAAAAGAAAAAGAAAGATTCCACATGCCGCAATGAAGATTCCGCATCCCGCAACTAAGACCTGGCGCAGCCTAAATAAATAAATAAATAAATATTTTTTTTAAAAAGTTCTTCCCATGCCAGTCCGATGTGAACAGTTCAGGTTGGCGGGGCAGCTCTTATTTTATGTGGTCATTCTGGGAACCTGATTCCTTACATCTTTGTTTTCCGCTGTCACTAGGGCATTTCACCATCTGTATCGTTGAAGCTGTCACTGGCACTTGTAGGTGCCAGTGGCAGGAATGGTAAAAAAGATGGGGGGGTGCCCAAAAGTCTTAGACCCAGACCCAGAAGCAGCATGTCACTTCTACTAGGTCCCATAAGCAAGACCGTAGTCACATACTTAGCACCTCAGAAATGCAGTCCATCTGGACAGCCCTGTGCCCAATCACAACTCTGTTACCAGGGGAGAAGGGGAGAATACGTTTTGTGATTTTATCACCTTGGTGTATACCTTGCAACAATATCTTTCAGTAAATAAAACAAAGAGAAAACTAAATGACAAGAAGATACCTAGCTGTGTAAAGAAAGGACAGTGTTACCATGATCCGATGGAAGGTTTCCAGGGAAATATAAACTAAAGAGAGGTTCTAGGTCATAGCCGGCTTCAGCTTCTGGAATTGTTTACAGGAGCCCCTTTTGGGGGCAATTATGCAGAAAAGAGTTCACAGAGCAGGCCTGAGACTGCTTTCCTTAGAAAGGTTGGCCCTTGCAACGTTGACCCTTGGCTGGCATCTGGCAACTTGGATTTCAGGAGGGTTTCCACCAGTCCCTAAGTGATAAGTGTGGTTCCTTGTGTGTAAACTATTTATGCAAACAATATGGCTTGTGTTGAACACTAGCTTTCCTTCTGGGACTCTGGAAGTCTGGTGTGTGCTAGGTGGAGGGTGACTCCAATCAAAAGTCTGGGTAGGGCTTCCCTGGTGGCGCAGTGGTTGAGAGTCCGCCTGCCGATGCAGGGGACGTGGGTTCGTGCCCCGGTTTGGGAAGATCCCACATGCCGCGGAGCGGCTGGGCCCATGAGCCATGGCCGCTGGGCCCGCGCGTCCAGAGCCTGTGCACCGCAACAGGAGAAGCCACAACAGTGAGAGGCCTGCGTACCGCAAAAAAAAAAAGAAAAAAAAAAAAAAAAAAGTCTGGGTACTAAGTCTCTGATGAGCTGCCATGGTTGACATGCTTCACGTGCACTGTCACAATTTGATGCTGGAGGAAGTAAGGTAGCCTGTGTGACTCCACTTGGAGAGGACTCTCGGCTCATGCCTGGTTTCCTCTAGACTATGCCCGTTCCTTTTTTCTTTTGCTGATTCTGCTTTGTATCCTTTTGCTGTAAAAAATCACAGCCTTGAGTACGACACTGTGCTGAGCCCTGTGAGTCCTCCTAGTGAATCCCCAAACATGGGGGTGGGTCTTGGGGAACCTGACGCAGCAGGGTTATGAAAGTGTGCTGGGAAACCCAAGTGTCACCGAGGTTGGAGCATTTGACTAGACTGTAGGGTGGGTCAGGTTCAGGATGTCTCTCGGGACTGATGTCAAGATGAATGGGATTTGCTGTATTTTTCTGCTTCTTAGTTTGTCTTGGCCAACCTCCAACTCTCAGGAGTAGTTCAGAGAAGAGTATTTCTACGGAGTGAAATGAATGCTCTCAGTTCATTCAGGTGGCAGGGGATGGGAGGGAGGGCAGGAATTTCATCAGTGCATGGTCCAGGCAGCTAAGTACAGATAAGAATCTCGGTCAAGATAACCAGAGCACTTTGTTCTCAGGCAAAGTGGGACTACAATGGCGGTGGGCATCTCGGAGGCTGCTCCCATCTGAACTGGTTGTCCTTCACATCTGATGCAGAACTATTCATCCTGGGATCTCTTTTCTCGTCTTCCTGGGGGCTTCCCATGTCTCTCCCCCAGAGTTAGGTCTCCTATTTCCTGTACTGTTTGCCTTTCTATAGTTACTCTCTTCTTTTGGTGGACACATCCTCTCATTGCTTCCTGAGAGAGGGCACAGGGAGGGTAAATCCCGTGTCCAAACATGTCTTTATTCTGCTCTCATACCTGATTGATGTTTGACATGGGTTTAGTTACAGGCTGGAAGAAGTATTTCCTCAGAATTTTGAAAGTATTTCTCCACTGTTCTCCTTCATTCAACACATTTATTTTCCCAAATATTTATTTATTTATCTAGGCTGCACTGGGTCTTAGTTGAGGCATGCAGGATCTTTTAGTTGTGGCATGCGGACTCTTAGTTGTGGCATGCATGCGCAATCTAGTTCCACGACCAGGGATGAACCCAGGCCCCCTGCCTCGGAGCGTAGAGTCTTAAGCACTGGACCACCACGGAAGTCCCAAAACATTTTTTTTTTTAAAATTTATTTCTTTTATTTTTGGCTGCGTTGGGTCTTCATTTCAGGCTTCACTGCAGGCTTTCTCTAGTTGCAGTGAGCAGGGGCTACTCTTCATTGTGGTACGTGGGCTTCTCATCACGGTGGCTTCTCTTGTTGCGGAGCATGGGCTCTAGGCGCGTGGGCTTCAGTAGTTGTGGCACGAGGATTCAGTAGTTGTGGCTCGCGGGCTCTAGAGCGCAGGCTCAGTCGTTGTGGCGCAAGGGCTTAGTTGCCCCGAGACATATGAGATCTTAGTTCCCTGACCAAGCATCTAACCCTCATGCCCTGCATTGCAATGCAGATTCTTTACCACTGGACCGCCAGGGAAGTCCCTTATTTTCTGAAGTTTCTTACAAAAAAGGTCATCCAGGTCTTGATTCATGGATACAGTGCCTATTTACCTGAGAATATGAGCATTTGTTTTCAAATTTCATCTCTTTGCATGACCTGTTTTCTCCAACAATGCTTCTTTTTGTTCATTTGTTTTGATCTCTAAAACTCACGTTTAGAGGCTTTTCTCGGATGTTCGGATAATCCTTGGTGGTCTGCTTATGATTAAGAGACGGAGATTAAAAAGCTGGTAGAGGGCTTCCCTGGTGGCGCAGTGGTTGAGAGTCCGCCTGCCGATGCAGGGGACACGGGTTCGTGCCCCGGTCCGGGAAGATCCCACATGCCGCGGAGCGGCTGGGCCCGTGAGCCATGGCCGCTGGGCCTGCGCGTCTGGAGCCTGTGCTCCGCAACGGGGAGAGGCCACAACAGTGAGAGGCCCGCGTACCACAAAAAAAAAAATAATAAATAAATAAAAAATAAAATAAAATAAAAAAAAAAGCTGGTAGATCTGAGCACATGGTCTTTAGGACTTTCAGAGTTTGGGGTTCACTGCAGGATAATCGGCATGGGCCATTTCTTGGGGGAAGCTTTTATGCCTGTATCTCGGGAATTGCCAGATTCTCCAGAAAAGAATCTAAAATTTCTGTATTGAGAGTAAAGGCTTGGTTGTCAATATCCTGGGAGCCTAGTGGGCATATTCAGTAGTCACATGCTCACTTAATCCTCATATTCAAAACACTACTTGTGACCTTAATTTGGCTTAGAATCCCCTGTACAGAAACTCTTTGTTTTGCCTTTTCCAGAGAATAAACTTTCAGATTTCTGCTAGGATGGGGAATCTAGATTTACAAGGGTACATGTTGGATAAACTCCAAGAAGTGGGATTGCTGGATTGAAGAGTACATAAGTTTTAGTATTAGTCATTGCCAAATTATTCTCTATTGAGCTTGTACCAATTTATACCACGACCAGCAAGATATGAGAGTATCTGTTTCTTCAGACCTTGTAAACAGTGAACTTTTTCACTTTGAAAACAGATGGAAAATATTTTATTTTATTTTATTTTATTTTGCGGTATGCGGGCCTCTCACTGTTGTGGCCTCTCCTGTTGTGGAGCACAGGCTCCGGACGCGCAGGCTCAGTGGCCATGGCTCATGGGTCCAGCCACTCCGCGGCATGTGGGATCTTCCTGGAATGGCGCATGAACCTGTGTCCCCTGCATCGGCAGGTGGACTCTCAACCACTGCGGCACCAGGGAAGCCCTATCTATGCTATTTTAATTTACCTTTTTCTTAAGTCTGAGATTGAGTATCTTTTCATGCTTGAGACATACTTCCATTTTGTTTCCTCTTAAATGTTTGATCATATCCTTTTGCCCACTGGATTGTTAGCCTTTCTTTGATTTCTAGGAGCTCTTTACTTTTTCCAGTTTCTTGTTTGTTGATTTTGCTTACAGTGGTTTATCAAAAGGAAAACTTTTTTTTTTTTAATAAAGCAAACACTTTTCTTTTCTCTGCAAAGGTGATTCAGAGAATTCATATAAAGGCAGGAGAGGGGCCGCTGACCAGGAAGTTTCCAGTGCAGCTTGCGTGACACAGCCATGGGATCAGGCACGCCTGCTGGGCCTTCTGCTTTCCCTGATGGGAGTGGCTGACTGGATGGGCAACCTCAGCCTCCACCGTGCCTGCCCTTCCCTAGGTGCCCAGTTAGCAGGGCTTTGGGCCTAGCCTGAGCTCTATCTATCACATCTGAGTTTGGGGGTGTTAGATACAGGGGGAGCAGAAGAAAACTGCCCGTGCTGAATCATGTCTTTCCTTGTTTTGTTTTTTTCGTTTATTTTGTTTTGGCGGGAAAGGTCCCTGCAAGTCCCCTTCCTGGGCTGGGAAGAGACCAAAATGCCATAATAGCAGTAGGGATGACAGCGTCCACCACAGATGACCTTTAAAGAACAGAGGTCTGAATTGGGCCGGTCCACTTATGAGATTTTTTTTCAATGAATACGTACTACAGTACTACACAATCCGTGGTTGGTTGAATCCAAGGATGCAGATCTGGCAATACAGAGGGACGACTGTAAAGTTATCCTGAAGTTTTGACTGTGCAGAGGGTCAGCAAACCCCTGAGTTGTTTAAGGGTCAACTGTATTGAGGGGGAAAAGCATTTTTTAATGTGGTCGAATTTCTTCTATGGCTTCCAAGTCTTGTGTCATATTGAGAAAGATCTTCTACTTCTGAGATTAAAAATGCCTCCCCTTGGGTTTCCCTGGTGGCGCAGTGGTTGAGAGTCCACCTGCCGATGCAAGGGACACAGGTTCGTGCCCCGGTCCGGGAGGATCCCACATGCCGTGGAGCGACTGGGCCCGTGAGCCATGGCTGCTGGGCCTGCGCGTCCGGAGCCTGTGCTCCGCAGCGGGAGAGGCCACAACAGTGAGAGGCCCGCATACCGCAAAAAAAAAAAAAAAAGCCTTCCCTCATTGCTTCTATTATTTTTTCTATCTTTTGGCCACACCCCAAGGCATGTGGGATCTTAGTCACCCAACAAGGGATTGACCCTGCGCCCCCTGCATTGGAAGCACAGAGTCTTAATCCCTGGTCCTCCAGGGAAGTCCCTAGTTTTTCTTTTTTATATTTTAATTTTTCATCCATTTGGACTTTTTTCTCCCAGATGGCTACCCAGTTGTCCTAATTCTCTTTATCAAACATTCGTCTTTTACTGACAGATTTTCAATATTTTTTTTAAAAACATACAAAATTTTTATGTGTATTTGTGTTTATTTCTGGAATTCTTGTTCTGCTCTGTTGATCATGTGCCTTGCTACATTATTTTATTATAGTTTTATCAAACTTTTAATATTTGATAAGGCTGATTCCCCATTTATTCTTCCTTTTAGAACTTTCATGGGTCTCCTTGTTTGGTTTTTTACTTTTTCCACTTGAACGGTGAAATCATCTTGTCTAGTTTCCAAATATAGTTTGGAATTTTGGAATCACATTAAATTTATAGATTAATTTAGGAAGAACGAATACCTTTATCATGTCGAGTCTTTCTGTTCAAGAACATTGTGTGCCTTTCCACTTGTTCAGTTGTTCTTTGGAGTCCTGTAGTGTTTTAAAGTTTCTACCATAAAGATCTTGCAGTTCTTATTAAGTATATTTCTAGGTGTTTTATCTTATTCATAACTATTGTAAATAAAGCCATTTATATCTCTGCTAACTGGTGTGGCTTGTGTACATAATGACTTCTGTACAGCAATTTTGTACCTAGCTACCTTACTGAAATCGCTTACTGTTTGTAATGGTTTCTCCATTCATTTTCTCGCATTTTCCAAACAAATATCATTTGTAAATAATGATAACTTTACCTTTTTCCCTAATTTGTGAGTTTTTCATATCTGAAATTCACTTGTTTTTAGATATCCTGATTACCTCTAGCATCTGTATTCGTCTCTTAGGGCTGCTGCAACAAAGTACGACAAACTGGGTGACTTAAACCATTTATTGTCTCACAGTTGTGGAAGCTAGAAGTTTCAAATCAAGGTACAGGCAGGGTCATGCTCTCTCTGAAACTTGCAGGGGAGAATCCTTCCTGCCTCTTCCAACCTTCTGGGGTTTGCTGGCAATCCTGGGGTTCCTTGAATTGCAGCTGCAGCACTTTGCTCACTGCCTGTCTCACGCGGTGTTCTCCCCTCCGTCAGTCTGTCTCTTCTTCTCATGAGGACAGCAGTCATTTTGGATCTGGGCCCACCCTAACAGTGTCACCTTAATTTAAGTACATTTGCAAAGGCTGTATTTCCAAGAAAGATCATATCCACAAGCACCGAGGGCTAGAACTTTAACCTCTCTTTAGGGAGGACACGAGTCAACCCATAACAGCATCGAAATGTTTTCCTCTTTTTTTTAAAAAATAAACGTATTTATCTTATTTATTTTTGGCTGCGTTGGGTTTCCTCTAGTTGCGGCGAGCGGGGCTTCTTCTAGTTGAGGTGAGTGGGGGCTACTCTTTGTTGCAGTGCGCCGGCTTCTCATTGTGGTGGTTTCTCTTGTTGCGGAGCACGGGCTCTAGGCATGTGGGCTTCAGTAATGGTGGCACGCGGGCTCAGTAATTGTGATGCAAGGGCTTAGTTACTCTGCAGCACGTGGGATCTTCCCGGACCAGGGCTCGAACCCGTGTCCCCTGAATCGGCAGGCGGATTCTTAACCACTGCGCCACCAGGGAAGTCCTACGTATTTGTTTTTTAACAGCTGCAATGTATGGCATTTACATATTTTATTTATCTAATTCCTTACTGATGGCTATTTAGGGAATTTCCAATTTTTCACTATTAAGAACAATGCTTCAGTGAAAATCCTAATATAAACTTTGCACATTTGTGCAGGTAAATTCCTAAAATTGGAGTTGTTGAGTCAAATCACATAACTACAACAGATATTTTGATAGTGATTAACAAACTGTCCTCCAGATAATAGCAATCTACATTCCTACCAACGGGGACTATAAGTGCCTTCCTCTTAATACTTTTGCCAGCACAAAAATCTGTGGCAACACTATTATCAAGTTTTTATTGATAATTTATATTTTCCAATGTGACAGTAAAAAAATTTTTGGTTTTAATTTGCATTTCTTTCATTATTAGAAAAGTTGAGCATCTTGGAGCAGGGAAGTTCTTTCTAGGCATGACAGGAAACTCAGAAGTCGTAAACAAAAAGTCTGATAAATGCAACTTTTGTGAATTTCCTACTTACGTCCTTTGCCTATTTTTTAAACTGTGTTATTTTTCCTTTCTCATTGACTTAAAGAAGCATTTTTATTTTTAGGGATATTATCCCCTTGCCATATGTTACAAATATTTTTCCCAAGTTTGTTATCTTTTTAAGTGGTGTTTTGCGTCATGCAAAATATAGAATAAAAATAGACTAAGACTTGTGAGTTTTGGGTTATCTTTAGACAAGACTTCCCTATTTCAAGATTACCAATATATTTATTGAAGTAGTTTCTTTTCGGACTCATGGTTAATTTTTATATTTAAATCTTTGATCCATCTGGAGCTTATTTTGGATTGAGGAAGGAATTAGGAATCCATATTTATTTCATTATAAATGGCTAGTTGGTTGTTCCAGTACCTTTTATTAAACTAACCCTGCCAACTCTATTATATCTCTTCTTTGTTGTTGTTGTTGCGTTGGGTCTGTGTTGGGTCTGTGTTGCTTCATGCGGGCTCTAGTTGCAGGAGTGGGGGCCACTCTTCATTGTGGTGCGCGGGCTTCTCATTGCAGTGGCTTCTCTTGTTGCAGAGCACAGGCTCTAGGCATGTGGGCTTCAGGAGATGTGGCACATGGGCTCAGTAGTTGTAGCACGCAGGCTCAGTAGCTGTGGCTTGTGGGCTCTAGAGCACAGGCTCAGTATTTGTGGCGCACGGGCTTAGTTGCTCCGCAGCATGTGGGATCTTCCTGGACCAGGGCTCGAACCAGTGTTCCCTGCATTGGCAGGCGGATTCTTAACCACCGCGCCACCAGGGTAAGCCCCGAAACAGATTTTTAACTTAACAAATGCATCTTACTTCCTATCACAGGCCCCCAACCACTACTCTACAGAAGCCTATGGCTAGAAATCACTCAACTTTACTGGCTGCTTCTCAACAGCCCAGTAATGTGACTCCAGAGAGTAGCTGAGAAGTTCTTCTAATCACGTATAAGCAGCATGTTAATTTTTTCTTTACATACAGCATACCAACTCTTTTGTTTTCAATTCCCTTCTCTCTCTTTCCTGTTTAAGGTTCTGAGATAGAAAGTTAGAAATTGTTACTGAGGCTATTAAGCTTGAAGGTCCTTGCTCTAATCTCTAAAGAGATAAAAAAGTTCATTGGGCTGCTTGGACAGGCTGTCATTGAATCTGTAACTGGAGGAGGTTCACAATGAAAAACAAAGTTGGCACAAGTTCTAGCCACGAAAAGCGATGTCCTAATTTGGGTGCAGTTCTAAGAATACTCTAAGAAATAATTCAACTGGTTCTGTGTCTGTGAGTGACAGACAGAATGTCACAGCCTTGTGATGACTGATTCTCTCATTCTCTTCCTATATTTTTTCCTTCATTACTGTGGTTTGGAGCCCACATTTCTGTCTTATCTCTAGAGTCTAAGACAATTAAAACAGCACACATGGAATTGTATTTATGTGAGGTGGGGGAGACAGCTGTGAGTCTTTTAAGGCTGGGAGTAGAGAGACTGGGTAATAGATAGAGGTGTTTCATTTTTAAGTGGAGAAAAAGAGCACTTCTGTTGCCTAGTAGTATTCCTTGCTCAGCACATTTGCACTGCATGGAAGGAAGCAGTGGAGCAGCAGTGTGGGAACTTGCCTAGGAGACAGGGAACATCACTGCTGAAGCATGCTGTCCTGGAGCGCACAAGAGGGACTCGCTACCAGAGCATGGGGGAGAAATTTGTTTTGAAAAGAAGAGATGCCTCTTCCTTTGATTCTGGAAGAAAAGAGTAAGAATGGGTTCAGAGAGAGATAAAAATGCAGGTACAACTTGGAAATTGAGGGAGGTTCATGCCTCATGGCAGATTCCCAAACTTTCTTGTTTCTCAGAGCCCTTAGCGTCTCAGTAATTTCTTCACGTCACCCCTAGACCAAAAGAACACCTAACAGTTCTGTTTACTGTTTATTAGGTGAGTCCAAACAACCCAATACGTAAGTATTTATTCCTAATAATTTAGTGGCTGTTCGAAAAATAAACTGGGCCCTGTGTAGTTTGCTCTAGTTTTGATTTAATAGCACATACAACTCACTCATTTAAAGTGTATAGGGACTTCCCTGGTGGTGCAGTGGTTAAGAATCCACCTGCCAATGCAGGGGACACAGGTTCGAGCCCTGGTCCAGGCAGATCCCACATGTCGTGGAGCAACTAAGCCTGTGCACCACAACTACTGAGCCTGCGCTCTAGAGCCCGCGAGCCACAACTACTGAGCCCCTGTGCCACAACTACTGAAGCCCGCGTGCCTAGAGCCTGTGCTCCGCAATGAGAAGCCACTGCAATGAGAAGACTACACGCCACAGCAAAGAGTAGCCCCTGCTCGCTGCAACTAGAGAAAGCCCACGCACAGCAATGAAGATCCAACACAGCCAAAAATAAAATAAATAAAGTGTATAAAATTCAGTGGTTTTGGGCTTCCCTGGTGGCACAGTGGTTGAGAGTCCGCCTGCCGATACAGGGGACACAGGTTTGTGCCCTGGTCCAGGAAGATCCCACATGACGCGGAGCGGCTGGGCCCATGAGCCATGGCTGCTGAGCCTGCGCGTCCGGAGCCTGTGCTCCGCGACGGGATAGGCCACAACAGTGAGAGGCCTGCGTACCGCAAAAAAAAAAAAAAAAAAAAAAAATTCAGTGTTTTTTAGTATATTCAGAATTGTATGGGACTTCCCTGGTGGTGCAGTGGTTAAGAATCCACCTTCCGATGCAGGGGACACAGGTTCGATCTCTGGTCGGGGAACTAAGATCCCACATGCCCTGGGGCAACTAAGCCCATGCACCATAACTAATGAGCCCGTGTGCCACAACTAGAGAGCCCACGCGCTGCAACGAAGATCCCACGTGCAGCAACAAAGACCCGATGCAGCCAAATAAATAATTTAAAAAAAAAAAGAATCGTGCAACGATTGCAATCAATGTTAGGACATTTCTGTCACTTTAAAAAGAAAGCCTGTACCCATTAACAGTCAGTTCTCCTTCCCCCTCACCCTTCCAGCTCTAGGCAACGACTAACCTATTTTCTGTCTCTATAGATTTGCCTGTTCCTGACATTTCATATAAATGGAATCACATGATATGCGGCCTTTCGTGTCAGCCTTCTTTCACTCGGCATGTTTTCAAGATTTATCCATGTCGTAGCCTGCACTGGTACTTCATTCCTTTTTATGGCTGAATAATATTCGACTGTGTGGCTAGACCACGTTTTGTTTATTCATTTATCAGTCAATGGAAATCTGGATTGTTTCTACTTTTTGGCTATTATGACTAATGCTGCTATGAACATTCGTGTACAAGTTTTTGTGTGGACATATTTTTACTTCTCTTGGGTATAATATACCTAAGAGTGTAACTGCTAGGTCATTGGTAACTGTTTAAACTTTTGAGGAATACCAGACTATTTTCCAAAGTGGCTGCACTGTTTTACATTCCTACCAGCAGGATATGAGGGTTTGAATTTCTCCACATATTCATCACTTGGTATTACTGTCTTTTTGATTACAGCCATCCTAGTGGGTGTAAAGTGGGATCTTATTGTGGTTTTGATTTGTATTTCTCTGATGACAATGATGCTGAGCATCTTTTCATGTGCTTACTGGCCATTTGTATGTCTTCTTGGAGAAATGTCTATTCAAGTGCCTTGCCCGTTTAAAAGCTAGGTTGTTTTTCGAGTTGTAGGAGTTGTCTATACATTCTACATACAAGTATCTTATCAGATATATGATTTGCAAACATTTTCTCCCATTTTCTGGTTTGTGTTTTCTAGTTTTGAATTTTTTTAAAAAAACTTTGAATTAAAAAAAATGTTTGCTAGAGAACAGACTTGTGGTTGCCAAGGGGGAGGGGGGTGGGGGAGAGATGGAGTGGGAGGTTAGGGTTAGCAGACGTAAGATACTACATATAGAATGGATAAACAACAATGTCCTATTGTATAGCACAGGGAACTGTATTCAGTATCCTGTGATAAACCATAATGGAAAAGAATATGAAAAAGAATGCACAGATGTATAACTGAATCACTTTGCTGTACAGCAGAAATTAACACACTGTAAATCAACTATACTTCAAAAAATTTTTTTAAATTTAAAAATACATGTTTGCTTCATCTGAATTGCTATTCTTCCCCTTTTAGTAATGTATAGTTTAAAAATGAGCATATTGGGACTTCCCTGGTGGCACAGTGGTTAAGAATCCGCCTGCCAATGCAGGGGACATGGGTTTGAGCCCTGATCTGGGAAGATCCCACATGCCGCGGAGCAACTAAGCCTATGTGCCACAACTACTGAGCCTGCGCTCTAGAGCCCTCAAGCCACAACTAGTGAGCCTGTGCTCCAGAGCCCACGAGCCACAACTACTGAGACCTCATGCCACAACTACTGAAGCCCTCGCACCTACAGCCCGTGTTCTGCAACAAGAGAAGCCACCGCAATGAGAAGCCCGTGCACCGCAACAAAGAGTAGCCCCTGCCCGCCGCAACTAGAGGATGCCCAGGCACAGCAACGAAGACCCAACGCAGCCAAATTAATTAATTAATTAATTAATTTTTAAAAACAGAGTATATTTTTGTTACTTTACTCCAAGAAGTTTCTCTTTTGAGACCTGAATTCGAATTTTGTTTCTGCTAATAGCTAACTCTAGGGTAGTAACTTGGACAAGTCACTTCATCACTCTCTTTTCTCACGTGTGGACAGGAGATAAGGGTACCTCTTTCACCAGCTTGTGCATGAAGACCAGAGGCTGTGTGAGCTCTCGGCATAATGCCCATATAATAGGCGCTTCCCAAAGGAGCTGTATTGGAAAACCCTAAAAGAGCTCTTTAAAAAGCACTTTTGGGCTTCCCTGGTGGCACAGTGGTTGAGAGTCCGCCTGCCGGTGCAGGGGACACGGGTTCGTGCCCCGGTCCGGGAAGATCCCACATGCCGTGGAGCGGCTGGACCCGTGAGCCATGGCTGCTGAGCCTGCACGTCCAGAGCCTGTGCTCCACAACGGGAGAGGCCACAACAGTGAGAGGCCTGCGTACTGCAAAAAAAAAAAAAAAAAAAAAGCACTTTTATTGCAAGACGTGTGAAATAATAAGTATTGCATCCACTTAATAATGATTATTTAAGAAAGAATAAGATGCTTTATACAAGACCAATTTGTACATATCATAACTGAACAATCCCAGTGGTGTGTCAGTTTAACCATTCTGCAAATCTGAAGCAGAAAGCTGGAGCACTCTATTAAGGACACTATGTTATGCGATGTTTTCCAAATTTGTTTTCAAGCCTCACAACGGTGTTATAAGGAAGTACCAAGTCATGATGTACTAGTAGAATAAACTCATCCAACAAGATAAGTCTGGGAGATTGGTTACTGTACATAGTGAGTCAGTAAGGAAGACGAATGTGGTTCCTAAAGACACCCGTCTATGCCCGTTTCTCTTTATAAGGTCACTGTGGCAAACACCATTTCTCTTCAAGGTTAAAAAAAAATAAAAAGCTTTTCAGCATCTTACTGAGTTAATCTCTGAATCAGAAAAACAGTAAGTTTGGTCTAAAGTGAATACTCCATATGTACTAAGCTGCAAAAAAAAGGTATTTTTTCATCAACAAATATTCCTCCTCTTCTCCTCCACCTCCTGGATTGTCCCACTGTTCCCACTCGCTCCCCTGGTGACCAGATCCAGGCTTTAGATACCATCAGCAAAGGACTGCCAAATACATGCCGGCGGGCCAGACTTCTCTCCAGACCTGATTATTCAACTGCCTCCCGGACATTTCCTGTAAATGCCTAATAGACACTCCACATCCAACATGCTCAAAACTGAACTCCTGGTCCTCCTTTCAAGACCTACTCTTCTCCAGCCTTTTCATCTCAGTTCATGGCACTTCCATCCTCCAGCTGCTTATGCATATTGTGGAGTCATTCTTGACTCCATTTCTCCCACGAGGTCTGCTGAGAAATTCCATTGACTTTGGCTTTACCTTCAGAAAACAACTATGATTCTCTAGCCCTTTTTCTGGGGGCGGTGGGGGGGGCTGCACTGCGTGGCTTGTGGGATTTTAGTTCCCCAACCACGGATCGAACCCGGCAGTGAAGCTCAGAGTCCTAACCACTGGACGGCCAGGGAATTCCTTCTTTAGACTTTCTTAACCTCAACTGCTACCACTCCCTGAGCAAGCCTCCATCGCCCTTGGTCTGGATGAACACCGCTAACCTCTGAAGTGGACTCCCTGTCCACTCTTGCCTCCTTTAGTCTACACTCAAGCCAGCAAACAAATGGATTCTTTTTTTTTTTTTGGCTTCGTTGGGTCTTCGTTGCTGCACGTGGGCCTTCTCTAGTTGCGGCGAGTGGGGGCTACTCTTCATTGCGGTGCACGGGCTTCTCATTGCTGGGGCTTCTCTTGTGGAGCATGGGCTCTAGGTGCACGGGCCTCAGTAGTTGTGGCACACGGGCTCAGTAGTTGTGGTGCACAGGCTTAGTTGCTCTGCGGCATGTGGGATCTTCCCAGACCAGGGCTCGAACCCGTATTCCCTGGATTGGCAGGCGGATTCTTAACCACTGCGCCACCAGGAAAGTCCACAAATGGATTCTTAAACCCTGCAATGGCTTCCCCGCTCACTCTGCTCCAGCCACACTGGCTGTCTCGCGATTCTTTAACATGCTATGCACACTCCTGCCTTGGAGGCCCTGGGGGGCTTTTTCCTCTGCTTGGTCAGCTCTTTCCCCAGATCTTCCCATGGCCCACTCCGTCACCTCTTTCAAGTCTTTGCTGAAACGTCACCTCTCAAGGAGACTTATCTTGGCCACCACATTTTAAACTGCGAGCTAGTCAGTACACTCCCAACCCCCCTTATCTCGTTCTACTTCTTTTTGCTAGCACAATCACGACATGATTTATTTATTCATGTTGATTGTTTATCTTCTGTCTTCTCCTTACAAGAATATAAACTCCATGAGTGAGGGATTTATGTTTTCTGATGTATCCCAAAGGCTACAACAGAGTGGCATATGTAGGCGCTCAAATACATATTCGAAGAGACAAAGAATTTTAACAAGGTCCCTCATAGGTTGGAATGTGCATAACAATCTTGCTGAAAGGCAGCAGTGCATCCTAAAAGATAAACATCAATACAAGACTATTAGCATATGCTGATAAATACCAAAAGAAGATACCATTTTAGTATAGTACACAGGACAAATGAAAGCTCAGAGAAGTGCCAAAGAAGTTTAGAGTGGTAATTTTTAAATTTGGGAGGAAGGTGGTCACACCTCTTTGAAAATCTGATGAAAGCTATAGACTCCGATGATATAATGAACTTGTACACAAAATTTTGAATGCTATTACAAGAGGTTCAAACACTCCCTGATGCCAGCTATGCTGAATGGAGAATCCTTGGTTTCAAGGATTGTTTTATCACCCAGGGCTTGGGAAAGGCTTGGTGAAGATGGGACTCAAACTAGCTCTTAAAGAATAGGCCATGGGGCTTCCCTGGTGGCGCAGTGGTTGAGAGTCCGCCTACCGATGCAGGGGACACGGGTTCGTGCCCCGATCCCGGAAGATCCCACATGCCGCGGAGCGGCTGGGCCCGCGAGCCATGGCCGCGGAGCCTGTGTGTCCGGAGCCTGTGCTCCGCAACGGGAGAGGCCACAGCAGTGAGAGGCCCGCGTACAGCAAAAAAAAAAAAAAAAAAAAGAATAGGCCATGAAGAGGAAACAAGAGGAAGGTCTTTTCAAGCAAGAGAACGGGCTAAGCGTGACGGCAGAACAGTCTGACTGGAATGGAGGATTCATGCAAAACGTAAGGACAGGCTGAGAACTGCTTGGTGTATGACTTAAATAACATGGATATTCAAAGTCTTTGAGAGTGTTTGGGCAAAAGAATGTAATGTCTAAAGCATTGTTTTAAGAAAATTAATTTGGTAGTTGTTTATAGGACGAAAGTTGAGAGAAAAAAGTGAAATTAAGGAAATACTCATGAAGCTATAATGATTCAACTTTGAAGATGTGGAAAGGGAACTGATAAAGTTTAGAGGAGGATGAATTTGAGGCACGAATCCATGTAGAAATGCCTGGTCTGAAACTGAAAATCAGAAATAAACTTTAGGTCAGGCCCAGTTACATAAATTTGGTGTTATTTATTGAATCTATGAGTGTGGGGGGAAAAATGACAAGAGAAAAAGTATTTAGAGATTATTCAGAGGCTTTGGATGGGACAAAGTGAACAGCCTATTATTACTGTGATCTCAATAAAATGTTAAATTTATGTAGAAGAAAACCTTAAGAGAAGACTAAGGTATACAGGTATTATGGGTAATTGAAAGTTGGTAGTTAATTTGAGGGCTGCTAATATAATTTTTATGTTTTAATTTTTCTTGCTGAGGTTTTTTTTTTCCCTCCAAAATGTATTATTACGCTTTTTTCTCCTTGGTAACTAGGGAACACAGCTGACTTATTTTTAGATGATTCAGGAGGTCACTACCCCTCAAGGAGAGTATACACATTTCCAATGTAAAATAACATGGTTATAGGAAATTGGAATAAATCCATGGGACCGCAGAACACATCCTGGCCATTTTATTTGTTTTTGGTTTTTTTGTTGGTTTTTTTTTTGCGGTACGCGGGCCTCTCACTGTTGTGACCTCTCCCGTTGCGCAGCACAGGCTCCGGACGCGCAGGCTCAGTGGCCATGGTTCACGGGCCCAGCCACTCTGCGGCATGTGGGATATTCCCGGACCGGGGCACGAACCAGCGTCCCCTGCCTCGGCAGGCGGACTCTCAACCACTGTGCCACCAGGGAAGCCCAATCCTAGCCATTTTAAAAGGCTACTGATATCTTTTTGACCTTTAGCAGAAGACAGATAACATCAAAACAACTGTAACACAAAATTTTAGGTGTTTTAGGTATCTATTCTTTTTAAAAAACTTACTTATGTATTAATTTTGGCTGCATTGGGTCTTCGTTGGTGCACGCAGGCTTTCTCTAGTTGCGGGCAGGACTCCTCTTCGTTGCGGTGCGCGGTCTGGTTATTGCGGTGGTTTCCTTGTTGCGGAGCACAGGCTCTAGGCGCGCGGGCTCAATAGTTGTGGTGCACGGGCTTAACTGCTCTGTGGGATCTTCCACAGACCAGGGCTCTTCCACAGACCAGGGCTTAACTGCATGTGGGAACTTCCACAGACCAGGGCTCTTCCACAGACCAGGGCTTAACTGCATGTGGGATCTTCCACAGACCAGGGCTCGAACCCGTATCCCCTGCATTGGCAGGCAGATTCTTAACAACTGCGCCACCAGGGAAGTCCATAGGTATCTATTCTTTAAGTAGGATTTACTCCAGTGCTTTTTTGCCAGCATGTACAAAGGATACAGGATGTTACTGTCAAATGCATTATTACATCATTGGCACAGTTTCCATTGTCATTACCTGCTTATGTATGTAAGATGTTTAGGATTCAGACTCCTCTTTAGAACCTACTGCCCTCTACCTCTTTTGTGGCCCTCCAGCTATGATTTGTACTTAGAGGGATAAATCATTCTTGGTGTAACAGATGTTGGCTCCCCACCACCCCCACCTGAAATTCTATCAGGATGTTTCTGTCACTTTAGAAACTTTCGTATTCTACTGCAACATGCCAAAAAACCCAGCTACAAAACGGTGATTGTTTAATCTGCAACATGTGTGCCGGCCTTACAATTTGTTTTTCTGCCTTACATTCTAGACCTAGTACAGTATATTCACACAACTATGCCTAGTGAACAATTCTGCAGATTCCACTTGAGCCTTAAAAAAAAAAAATCAACAGCCTCAAACTTTACTAAGAACTCTTCATAAACTGTTGAGCAAGAGAAGTGAATCATGCTTAGATTCAGCCTCTGGTTCCCAAAGCCATTTCCCGACCTGACCCGACCCTCCCTTCTCTAAACACCTGGTGGAGACAAACTTAAATAGAAGCGCCAACACAACCTGCTTTCCTTAAAATTAGCCAATGCTCACTACAGATAGGTATTCAGCTATTTGACTTGCAAACACAGATGCTGTGCATCTATACGCTCCTCTCCCCTCCACCCCACCTTAAAAAAAAAACCAAAACAGAACATGGTGAAGAGGAAAACTGAGGTCCTTCAGTACCTTCTCGGAAACTGACTCGGGGAGGTGCACAGGGGTTTCCTGACCCGGGCATCCAGACGACTGCGCGTGGTGGCCGAGGGGAGACCCCAGAACAGGGGGACCGGCCCTCTCCCGGACTCGGGGCTCCCCCGCACCCTCCTGCGGGTGGAACACTGGGGCTTGAGCGCTCGGTTCACGGCACCCCACGTGCTGACCCCGAATCTGCGGCGGCAGAGGCGGCTCTCTCCTCCGCTCCTCGGGGTCCCGGGACCTCTCAGGACAGGGCCCGAGGCAGTCGAGGAGGCCGCCGCGAGCTCCCTTCAGCGGCGCCGACCGCAGCCCCGCTGCGGCTTCCCCTTGCCGGCTCAGCCCGGCCGGGGCGGCGGAGTAGGCGGCACCATTAGGCCGCCCTCGGACCCCAGACAGCAACACCTGCGCCGCAGCGGGGTGGCCCGGCGGCCCCGCCCGCGGGAGGAGCCTGCGGACGCCCTGCGCGTGGAGCGCGCCAGGTGAGCACGCCTGCGCAGTCGGGCCGTAAACAAGCCCGCCCCTTCTCCTCGCCGGCCTCCGCGGGGCCGGCTCGCGGGTGGGAGGGGCCAGGAGGAAGGGGCGGGGGAGGGCGAGAGCCCGGGACGGCGCCTGCGCGGTGGGCGTGATCCGGGCACTTAGGGCAGGATGAACGCTGCTTTCCAAGATGGCGACGGAGGGAGGAGGGAAGGAGATGAACGAGATTAAGACCCAATTTACCACCCGGGAAGGTCTGTACAAGCTGCTGCCGCACTCGGAGTACAGCCGGCCCAACCGGGTGCCCTTCAACTCGCAAGGATCCAACCCTGTCCGCGTCTCCTTCGTAAACCTCAACGACCAGTCTGGCAACGGCGACCGCCTCTGCTTCAATGTGGGCCGGGAGCTCTACTTCTATATCTACAAGGGGGTCCGCAAGGTACCGACTCGGGCGTCACCGGGGCTCGCCAGCGGCGTGGGCAGAGGCCAGGAGCAGGGCGGTGACAGCGGGGGCCAGGGTGACCGATGGGCTGGCCGTCGCTCTTACTTTTGAGTGGGCCGGTAACTCCACTGGAGTGCTCCTGAGGAAGGGGGATTCGGGAGTGAGGAGGGTGGTGGAGGTGGTGTTTCGGGGCGGGGGGTGCGATGGAACGGGACCGCGGGGTGCGGGGCTCCGGCTGGGAGGCCCCAGAAAGGGCCGGCTGCCGCCCCTGCGGGTCCGTCAGGCTCTGACACGGCCCGGGAGCGGGCCTGCGAGTCCCCGGAAGAGGTGGGGTGGCCGTCTGGTCTGCTGAGACCGCCTCGCCTCCCAGTAGGGTGGAGAGTCTCGCTCTGGGTTAGAGACCAGGGGCGCGGGGCGGCTTGGGAAGATCTGTAAGGCGGAACCGGGGCTGGGAAGCGGAGGACTTGAGACTAGGTCAGAAAGGACCTGCTCGGCACGAAGGGCTACTCCACCTGCTGCCACACTGACACTTCTTAGGAGCCTCTCCTTCTGGTGTTAACACTTTGTTTCCAAAAACATCCGAGGGAGGACGGCTGTCACTGCCTCCTCGAAGGGAACCTTCTCCTGAGAGAATGTTAAAGAGGGTCCTCCTGTCCCTTATAGGTATGGGAAGGGCTGAGTACTACTACAGTTAAGAGGTCCAAAAGATGTTTCCAGTGGACTGGGCTGGTTCATAGGGGTTGTGTGTGAGCGTGCCCAGATCAGTCTTGTCCAACAAGTCAGACTGTGTCCCAAACAGGGAGGGATATGCCTTCAAAGCTACTTCACAAGAACCATTATTCTTGGCGGGCGATTTAACAGGAATGCTGTCAAGCATGTAATCATCCTTTAAAAATATCTCTTTAAAAGAAGCAACTTATTAGAGCTGTTCTTTCATTGGCTACGTAACTTTGTTCTTATTGAGAACTGCTTACTTCTGAGATATGTGGTCTTTGAGTTGACTCTTGGAAGAGTGAGGAAATTAATGCCCTCCACAGTACCTGGGCGTGGGAGAAGGTGATAACAGATTAATTTATAAATAGTCAGTTAGTGTGAAAATAAATTGTGTATATTGAAGGGTGGACATTT
Source organism: Mesoplodon densirostris (assembly GCF_025265405.1). Taxonomy (NCBI): domain Eukaryota; kingdom Metazoa; phylum Chordata; class Mammalia; order Artiodactyla; family Ziphiidae; genus Mesoplodon; species Mesoplodon densirostris. The sequence goes on along the minus strand of NC_082664.1, from coordinate 4,102,303 downwards.
TCCAGGATTTACTGTATCCAGAAGCAGTAGGTTCTTGCTTGGTTACACGAACTAGGGATGTGACAGTGGTATCTAAATGTAGATAGAAACGTGTTACAAATGTAACAAGTTGTCTCATTTGTTCGAGGTGAGTCTTTTTGTTAGTGTTTATGATAAGTGTACTACTGTGATTGAGGTATCTTGTTATAAATTACTGAAAGTAAATCGCTTGACTTTACTTTTTCGGAATTGGAAAAGTGTGAAGTAATTAGTAGTCTAGAAGCTGAAGTTTTAGTCCTGTCCCCAACTTTGTCACTGACGTGTTCCGTGACCTTGGAAGAGTTGCTTAACTTCTATCTGCAGCTCTTTAGAAAGAGAATATTGCAGTGCACCCGTTGTGATTCATAGCATAATGACTGTAATGAACTTTAAAGACCCGAAACACTCAGTAGATGTAAAATATAGTTAAAATAGTCATTAAGAGCATCTGTCAAACAGGAGCTGCTATCTTGACATTGATACAAGGACTGAAAGGATCAGCTTTTTCTCTGGTAACAAGTTTAGAATTTTAAGTTATTAAATGGATTTACATAAAAATTTTAAAGTGCATAAAAACTAAATATATTAACGATTACTAGTGTAGATGTTACCTTTTTAAGCAAGTTTTCTTTTAAAGTATATTATTTCTGAAGCATTCTAGTGGCAAAGCTTATCTGGATCTGGTAGCTCTGGTTTGCATCATAAAAACATCTCTTGCCTGGAAGTATCATAATAGTGTCCTCTTTTAGTGGGATACTGTTGAATGAAGGATAAACTAGAGCTTTTCAAAGCTACAGCAAAAAATTATTTTAAACAAGACAAATCTTAAACATGTAGATTTGCCTTCAGCTGCATAATTTACTTGAGCACATTAACTTTTTTGTAAAGTTTCATTTTCATGTGGTAGTATCTTGTAGATATATTTGCATTATATGGTGGACATTTCAACTGTCTCCTAGCCACTGTAATTTTTAAAAAAATTCATTTTCCATGAATGAGTTTGCATTTACTTTTTGTTATTTCTGAATACAAGTGATTGTTTCTGTGACTTTTTTTCTGATTTTAAAACAGAGCAGATACTTTTCCTTAATCAAAAAACCAAATTTTACTTTTTGGGGTTATGAGTTATAAATCCATTTTTGACATTTAGTCGTTTTGACTCTTTAAAAAATTTTTTCTTTAGGGCATATAAAGCTTTACAACAATTAATCAGATTATTTAGAACATTCAGAAGGTTTAAATTGGATGAATACATTCAACTTAAATCTGCACGTGAAATGAGTGGAAACTAGGTCTTTTTATTATTTTATTAAAGTAGAGTTGATTTACAATATGATATTAGTTTCAGGTGTACAGCATGATGATTCAATATTTTTACAGATTATACTCCATTAAATGTATAAGATAATGGCTATAATTCCCCATTTTATGCAATATATCCTTGTTGCTTATCTATCTTATACATAATAGTTTGTATCTCTTAATCCCAGATTTAGGAGGTAGTCTAAAATCTAAGCTAAGGAGTGTAATCTTCGTCCCTTTAAAACACAGGTCAGTTTCTAGAGCTAGAAGGCACCTTCACTTTATGGAGTCTCACCCTTCAGAGAAAGCCAAGGCTAGAGAGCGTGTGCAAACCTGTGATGCAGTTTCTTTCTCATGGTAAAGAATTCATGGTAAAGCAGCACAACTGAATCTAAAGAACTGTCTTAGTGAGAAGAGACTGATCTAGCTTTTTGGTTACACAGATAACCGTATACTCCAAGCACTTCAGAATTTACCCCAGCGTTTTACCCTATGTTATTTCATTGAATCTTGCAATCCTGTGAGGTGGATGAAAGCATCTTCTTTTCTTTTTCTTTTTCTTTTTTTTTGAATTTTTGAATTTTACTTATTTTTTTATACAGCAGGTTCTTATTAGTTATCCATTTTATACATATTAGTGTATATATGTCAATCCCAATCTCCCAATTCATCACGCATCTTCTTTTCAAAACTGAAGTTCGGAGTAGGGTTTCTTGTGTGAGGACATCTAGTTTTGTGAATTTGTTTTGCTGAGCTAAAAATAATATGAACATTGATTTAGTACGGAGGGTGAACTCAGCATTTCAGCAAAGATTTGAGTGACTACCAAGGGGATGTGGGGTAACCAAAGATGAGTGAGACACTGCCCCTCCTCCCAAAGAACTTTCAGCTACTAGCTTTCAGATCTCTTTATAGCATACTTTGCTTTCCTCTTTTTAAAAAAGAGGTGGTTTTAGGATAAAGATGCCAACGGTACTGGGCTTATTGTACCAACCCTTTCATCTTATAGAGATCTGTTTTTACATAAATGCAAATGGCCACTATTCAGATCTAAGCTTAAACATCACTTCCTCAGCATGTCCTTCTTTGAATTTGCAGGCTAGATCAGTTTTCCCTGTTACACGTTTTTATAGCATCCTGTACTTTGCCTTTCTAGCACTTTTCTCAATTTGTAATTCTCTGTCTCTTCTGTAAACAAAGCTCCCTTAGAACAGGATGTCTTTTCTGCTTTCTCTGTCTTCCTAGTGCCCAGCACAGCATCCAGCATAGAGTAGACCCCTACTGTTAATTTGTTGAGTGAATGACTGGATAAAGCATCTCTGTCCATCTATGTTTTACTTTAAAAAGATCTTTAGGAGCTAAAAATCTGTTCTATTTTGGGCCCAAAAGTAACAGGTATTTTTAGTAGCTCACATCCTTTTTTTTTTTTTTTTTTTTTTTGCGGTACGCGGGCCTCTCACTGCTGTGGCCTCTCCCATTGCGGAGCACAGGCTCCGGACGCGCAGGCTCAGCGGCCATGGCTCACGGGCTCAGCCGCTTCACGGCATGTGGGATCTTCCCGGACCGGGGCACGAACCCGCGTCCCCTGCATCGGCAGGCGGACTCTCAACCACTGCGCCACCAGGGAAGCCCTAGTAGCTCACATCTTTTAAAAGACATTTTTATTTAACTTAAAAAAAAAATTTTTTTTTTGGCTACGCTGCATGGCTTGTGGGATCTTAGTTCCACAACCAGGGGTTGAACCCAGGCCCCTGGCAGTGAAAGCACCAAGTCCTAACCACTAGACTGCCAGGGAATTCCCCAAAGACATTTAAAATTATTGGTAACAAATTTAGCTTCTTATAACTGGGAAATTATGTAGCAAGAGACAATGAAGTAGTGGAAGGTAGACAAATGGTGTGGATTACTTTTGATCTATTTATATCAAACCATGTTACCCACCAGATCCATGTACTGTCAAACAACTTTTCAAATTAGAAAAAATTGTTTTATTGAAGTATAGTTGATTTATAATGCATTAGTTTCTGGTGTACAGCAAAGTAATTCAGTTATACATATATATACACATATCCTTTTCATATTCTTTCCCATTGTAGTTTATTACAGGATACTGAATACAGTTCCTTGTGCTATACAGGACCTTGTTGTTTATCTGTTGTATATATAGTAGTTTGTATCTGCTAATCCCAAACTCCTAATTTAACCCTCCATGACCCCACCTTTTTTTTTTTGCGGTACGCGGGCCTCTCACTGTTGTGGCCTCTCCCGTTGCGCAGCACAGGCTCCGGACGCGCAGGCTCAGCGGCCATGGCTCACGGGCCCAGCCGCTCCACGGCATGTGGGATCCTCCCGGACCAGGGCATGAACCCGTGTCCGCCGCATCGGCAGGCGGACTCTCAACCATTGCGCCACCAGGGAAGCCCACCCCGCCTTTTTTTAATTGAATCAAGCAACTTTTTAAAGCTATACTCAGAATTACTTAACATTCAAATCAAAGAGCGTTTACTTTTTTCCCCCCATCTTAACATTCTAGGCCACAAATGTACTGTCCAGAGATTGAAGCAATTCCTACAATAGATGAAAGGTAGAATTGGATGGTGTCCAAGGCCTTTTCAACTCTTAAGGTTGTATAATTCTGTGCTCAGTGATTTTTAAATGAAAATGCATCTTTGTACTGGGAGATGTCTTCATGTCTTGGATTCTTTGCCTACTTCTCTGAATGGGAATTGGGAAGAGTGAGGTGTGTTGTGAAAGCAAGTTGAACACATAGTGACTCTAGGTCTTTATGCTAGAAAAAGCTTGGGTACTCACCAGGCTGAGATGAAGCTGGGGCCAGAAGTTCAGTTAAGAATAACAGCTAAAGGGCCTTCCCTGGTGGTCCAGTGGAAGCAGACTCCGCGCTTCCACTGTAGGGGGTGCAGGTTCAATCCCAGGTCCAGAAACTAAGATCCCACATGCCACAAGATGCGGCCAAGAAGTAAATAAATAAAAAATTAAAAAAAAATAGCAGCTAGAATATTTTTAGAGCTGGAGTTATCCAGGAGGGTAATGGGTTGGCTTGAGAGAGAATGAGCATTCCGTATAGGAAATATTCTGTCTCTTTATCAAAGACTGCAGGACTACCTGTTGGTGACTGAGGGATTCATGCTTTGTGTGGGAGGGTGAACTAGATGCCTTTTAAAGGTTTTTACCCACAGACTAGTTTTAGATACTGGATTGCTCCAGAGAGGATCATGTTAGCACCCTTTTCCCCATTTGTTATTTTCACATCTCTCTGCTCTCCATTTATTATTTAGAAAAAGGCTTAGAAGTCTAGTTTTTTTTTTTTTTTTTTTTTTTTTTTGTGGTACGCGGGCCTCTCACAGCTGTGGCCTCTTCCGTTGCGGAGCATAGGCTCCGGACGCGCAGGCTCAGCGGCCATGGCTCATGGTCCCAGCCGCTCCGCGGCATGTGGGATCCTCCCGGACTGGGGCACGAACCCATGTCCCCTGCATTGTCAGGCGGACTCCCAACCACCGCGCCACCAGGGAAGCCCTAGAATTTTTTATATCAAATTTACTTTAAGAAATTTTGTACTTAATTTAGTAGGGCATATGTGGAATTGGATGGGAATCTGTTTTGTTTTGTTTTTGTTTTTCCCCATTAAGGGCCACTTAATGACTTCTGAAGTATTGATATAAAGATTTAGTTATTTGACTATAGCATCTTCTATACTGAGGGAAAAGCATGTTAATTTATCCCTTAAAGCAGGCTTGAGAAACTTTCATATGATACCTTGGTTCTCTTGACCTTGAAGAGGAGGATGGTGATGAGATTTTGAGAGACTCCATGGGTGGATGTAAGCAATGGTAAGCTCCCAGAGTGTGTCATTGAGATCCATGAGCTAGTCATGAATTGTCATTTTTTCAGTAAATACTTGTGGGGCACACCTACCAGATACGAGGTACTAGATATGTTTTAGACGCTGGGTATAGACAAAGTCTTGCCATGAAGAGACTTGTCACCTATATTTATTAACATTGAGTTAATCATCTCGTGCCTTTATTTATTTATTGTGCTCTGGTAGAAAACTTGAGCAAGAATCAAAACATAGTTAGTGGATTTTGTCACTGACTAGTTTGGCTATATGCCTAAAGAACCTTATTTTAAAAATAAATGTAGGGCTTCCCTGGTGGTGCAGTGGTTAAGGATCCGCCTCCCAATGCAGGGGACACGGGTTCAAGCCCTGGTCCGGGAAGATCCCACATCCTGCGGAGCAACTAAGCCCTTGCACCACAGCTACTGAGCCTGCACTCTAGAGTCCGCGAGCCACAACTACTGAGCCTGCGTGCCACAACTACTGAAGCCCGCGTGCCTAGAGCCCGTGCTCCGCAACGAGAGAAGCCTGTGCACTGCAATGAAGAGTAGCCCCCACTCGCTGCAACTAGAGAAAGCCCGTGCACAGCAACGAAGACCCAGTATGGCCAAAAATATATAAATAAAATATATAAATTTAAAAAAAATTTTTTTAATAAAAATAAATGTAAAGATTTTTGTAGTCTGATATTTGATGTCTTAGAGAACAGTTTTATTTGTGTTTCAGCTAGGTTAGTTTGTGCAGAAATAGAAATGTCCTATTTGTTTATTTAGGAATAGATATCAAAAATAGAAATAAATTGGCAGACATTCTCAGTTTTAATTTTCAGGACATTTAAAATTCAGAATATCAGTGACAAGTTATCCTCTGAACATTTGGCATCTATTTTTCATAATAGAGTGCAAGATGCCTCTTGCTTTGAAAAAAGTAATCCTCATTCATCAAGTGTTTATTGCTGAATTGTTATATACAAGTTACTACTGTCTGCTTTGGGTGATGTGACGGTAAATTAAGACACTCCCTGTCTGTAAGGAGCTTGTATTTTTGTCTTGATAATTGTAAAGTCGGTGTGTGCTCAGCACATGGCATAAGCAGTATAGGCATCAGGTGGAATTAAGGAGTAAAGGTGAAATGAAGAGGTATTTCTCTGCCTAGTGGAAGAATTTTGGGTTGGATTTCAACTAGATGATTTGTCCCAAAATGTTGTGTACAGATCACATTTTTGTAAATTTCAAAATGTGTAATCTTGTATTTCTTTTCTTTTTTTTAAATAGATTTATTTATTTATTCAGTTAGTTAGTTAGTTTTGGCTGCGTTGGGTCTTCATTGCTGCCCGTGGGCTTTCTCTAGTTGCAGCGAGCGGGGGCTGCTCTTTGTTGCGGTGTGCGGGCTTCTCATTGCGCTGGCCTCTCTTGTTGCAGAGCATGGGGCTCTAGGCACACAGGCTTCAATAGTTGCAGTGCATGGGCTCAGTAGTTGTGGCTCGTGGGCTCTAGAGCGCAAGCTAAGTAGTTGTGGTACATGGGCTTAGTTGCTCCGTGGCATGTGGGATCTTCCCGGACCAGGGCTCGAACCCATGTTCCCTGCATTGGCAGGCAGATTCTTAACCACTGCGCCACCAGGGAAGTCCTATTTTATGTATAGTAGTGTGTGTATGTCAGTCCCAATCTTCCAATTTATCCCTTCCCCCCACTCTTATAGCATTTTTCTCAACTTCACAGCTTCTCTTCCAATTGGTAATTTGTAAACTGAATAATGTTTTGCATTGTCAATTCTATTTTGTAATATGGAATTTTTAAAAGTAGGGTATATTGTAGTAAAAACAGGCCAAATCAGTCTGTGCTACATTTTATCTTGTTTTGTAGCAGTAGGAAAATGTACTTGAAACTATAGAATTTATGAGAAAGAAGCAAGAACCATTCACGAGGAAGGAATTTTTAAGGTTTTTGTATTTTAAAGTAAGAATAGGAATATTTTAATGTATTTTCAAGTAACCAAATTGTAGGTTATCACTGTGACCTTAAGCTGTTTTTCTTTTGGTTGGTTCACAGCCAGCTCACTGTTGGGCTGTGTGTGTTTTTTGTTTTTCTGCTACAGCAAAACTGGTACAGGTGCTCATTCTCTACTTACTTGGATCTTCGTTTCAGAGGCTCTGTCATGTCTTAATGTTTCGTTTAATAGATATTTGAGTGGTTTTATGTGGAAAGCAGTATACTAGACTATGGGAAATCAAAGTAGTATAAGACATTATCCCTGACCTTAAGAGGATCATCTTCTAACCAAGGAGACAAGATATCCACACACTCATTTATTCCATCAAGATTCGAGTGTCTGCTCTATATTGTTGTTGAGACAGAATCTCTGCCATCAAGGAGTTCACAGTCCAGTAGAATAATAAATGGCTTGTCCATCCACCTAACATTTATTGGACCTATAGGCCCAAAGACAAATAAGACAGTCCCTGGCTTAAGGTGACTACAATCTAGTGGTAAGATGGATGAGTAAATAGTGGTGAGATGTACGGTGTCTGCTATTTTAGATGGTATTCACTTCTTAGGGCTTTTTTTTTTTTTTTTTTTTGCCACACCATGCAGCTTGTTGGATCTTAGTTCCCTGACAAGGGATTGAACCCGGGCCCTCCACAGTGAGAGCACCGAGTCCTAACCACTGGAACGCTGGGAGTTCCCTAGGACTTCTTAATCTGATTAGAATTTAGTAGGTATGTCAACCTAGATGGTAAGAAATATTTTACATCCTTATTTTTAACTGAACTTCTAACTGAATTTTAACATGTTCTTCAATTATGAATATAGGCAACAAATCACAGCAGTAACAGACCTGTGACTTTATCACCAGTGAAAGTCACAGATGTTTGCCTGTCACATTATGGTTGTTGCAGACATAGCAAATATCATTTGTACTCATCACTGCTCTGAAATTACTGTAGTTAGTGGATCTGCTGCTAGATCCTGTTACTCAATGTGAAATAAACTTTAAAAAATCCTAAATTTGTTTAATGTACTACAACTGTATTTTAATATAATTGATCTCCTTTGTAATCTTTTGTATTTAAAAACATTATTTTGAGAAGGAGTCCATGCACAGAAAGTTTCAGCACCCTGATTAGATGTCTTGGCTTACCTTCTTTAGTGTCGTGTGTGATTGAATGCGAGGAGGGTAACTGGTTTCTTCTGTCAGGTGAAACTTTTAGCTCCGTGGAGAGGTCTTTGTGGTGCTTGTGGTGGTGTAATGTTTTACAAAGCAGTTGAATACGTAGAATTCTGAGTTGGTTGTGCCATGTGCTTCCTTTCGTTTTCCTCCTCATCATTCTTTGCCCTTGCTGTACAAAATAGAGGGGGAAATACAAGAACTGCTCTACCAGATTGACTCTGTGTTCCTTTTGGTTCAGATGATCAATGACATTGTAATGTTTGTTTGTCGCAAACGCAGTGGGAACTTAGGTTTTAACAAGGTGACCTTTGAACTCAATTCTTATGGGTGGGTGCACTGCAGGGGGAGAGGATTCTGAACCAGGGCACTAGACGCCCAAGGCCTAAGGATGTGGCATTGGATGGCTCCTCCTGAAAGTCGGGGGCCGCTCTGGGATGGTTGAAGCTTGTGCAAGTCTTGGGAGGATAAGATTATCTTCCTTGGGGCTTCCCTGGTGGCGCAGTGGTTGGGAGTCTGCCTGCCGATGCAGGGGACGCGGGTTCGTGCCCCGGTCCGGGAGGATCCCACATGCCGCGGAGCGGCTGGGCCCGTGAGCCATGGCCACTGAGCCTGCGCGTCCAGAGCCTGTGCTCCGCAACGGGAGAGGCCACAGCAGTGAGAGGCCCGCGTACCGGAAAAAAAAAAAAAAAAAAAATGAAGGGACACAAGGGAACTTGGAGAGAGGTGTTAGGTATGTCTGTTACCTCGATCGTGGTTATGGTGTCATGGGTGCTCACATATGTCCAGGCTCATCACATCGTACACATTTAACATGTGCAGTTCTTTGTATATCATTATACCTTTATAAAGCTGTCAAAAATACATTTTTTGTGTGTTTTAATTATGTAAAACATTTATGTGGCTCTAACATCGGAACTATAAAACAAGGTGATATTCAGAGACCTCTGGTTTCCATTTCTGTCCGACCCCTCACTCAGTTCCCTTCCTCTCCCTGTAGAGTCATTTTATTTGTTTCTGACTCATCCTTCTCTTATTATAAGAATAAGATGATATTTGAGCAGAGATTTGAAGGAATTGAAGGAGCATACTGTGTATGGTATTTTGCATCTTGTTTTCTTCTGCTTCATGGTATATACTGAAGATCTTTCCATATTAGTAAATAGAGAGCTTCTTCACTCTTTCTTATAATTGCTTTACATTCCATGCTGTGGATGTACCATAATTTATTTAACCAGATGACTCGACTTAATATTTTTTAAATTACAAATAATGCTGCAGTAAATAACTTTGCGTGTATATTATTTTGCACAGCGGCAGGTGTATCTGTAGTACGTATTTCCAGAGGAGATACTGCTGAGTCAAAGGGTAAATGTGTATATGTTTTCAGTAGATATCGTCAAACTGCCCTCCACAGGGAGGGGTTGTACTAATTTGTGTTGCATCACAGCCACAGCCTTACCAACAGTGTGTCACCAGACTTTTGCATTTGATCTGATAGGTGAGAAATTAGTGTAAGTTTGGTTTTTCCTTGTACCAAGTGAGGTTGCGCATCTTTCTATATATTAAGTGAAATGTGTTTCTTTTTCTATGAACTGGTTCGTATCCCTTACCCATTTTTCTGTTGGGTTTTTGGACATCTTGGGTGGTTTTTTTTGTTTTTAAGGAGCTCTTTATACATTAGGGAGATGAGTCCTTTGTGATAATGAATTAACAGATTTTTTTTCTTCTCAGTTTGTCCCCTGTCTTGTAACTTTGCTTAGGGGAGTGAATGTGTAAGTGTGTTTGTGCTTGCTTGTTTTTGCTATGAAGAAGTTTCATATTTTTACAGTTAAGTTTGTAAATTTGTAAATTTCCTTTTATAATTTTTTTATAATTTTGAGCCACAGTTTTATTATTTAGGTGTTAACCAGTTGCCCTTCTCCAAGGTTTAAATAAGAGGGAAAAGATTTACATTTAAAAATTTAGGCTTAACAAAGACTTTTCTGGAAGCAAGAGATGAACCTTAGAATGTGCTATACAGCAGCTGGTGGACAGTGATTCACTAGTGGTTTGGGGATTTAGCATACCTTGACTATATTATAATGTTAGGTGTGTTTTGGTTTGCAAGTAACAGGAAACCCAACTCAAACAAGTTTAAACTTTATAGGGGATGCGTTGACTTATGATATTGAAAATTCCGGAGGTAAGGTGGGCTTCAGATGTGGATTGATTGTGACACCAGCTCTGTTTTGCTGAGAGTCTCCGGGTTTTGCTTTCTACTGTGTATCAACCGGCCTTCGGTGGCAGAATAGTGGTGGGGTGCTAGGCTTCACGTTTCTGTGCCACATGGACCACATTGAGAGCCAGTACCCAGGATGAGAATGAACAGTTCTTTTAATCACTTTCTCAGAAGAATAAAGAAGATTGTTTCATAGAAGCCCCCAGCAAACCTCCTTTGACTCATTGCCCCAAACTGGATTACCAGCCCATTCTGTGGCCAAGGAAATTTGCGGTATTTGACCAGGAGTCTTGACTAACCCACACCTTTAGCATGGGGGTTGGATTATCTGATATCCTGATTGCTCTGGAGCTCATGCTGGAGCTGCAGTATGGGTAGCTACCAGCCAGGAGAATAGATCTGTAGATCATTACTGGGTGGGCAACCAAGAGATGCAAACTACACTGAAGGTCTTACACTGCGTTAGGTATTGGGGACCCAGACATAGTAGACATAGCTCTTTCCTCAAGAGAAGAGCTCATGGTGAGATGAATCAGTAAAGCAAGGAATACAACACACTGCAGTTGCACACTGAGCACAGCTTGGGCTGTGTGGTGCTTCTGCGTGGTTTAGAAACCTCTCTTTCCCTTGCTCTTGCTGTTGGACTATTATGAATGTCCTCCCACCTTTTCACAGTGTTGGAATTTTTTGTTCGAATCTTTGTCTCCTCCACAAAACGGTGAATCTTGAGGGCAGAAATCATCTTATTCATCTTATATCCATTGCAGTGCCTGTACATAGTAGGCATATTGTGTTTGATTTTAAATGAATGAGTTGGTTGAACTTAGAGTCCCCTAAGGACTTACTGGAGTAAATTCAGTAATCTCTCAAGATCCCTGTCACAAGACAAACGTGGTTAGTGTTTGTTACTAAAGCTCACAGAGCTAGGCTTGCCAGCCCCTTTTCATTGGTTGAGAGGCTCTTAGAAATTAGTCACAGCCTTGAATCTTGTGCTGTTAGAGTCCTTCTGGGCTAACCCAGGAGGCAGCTTCGTCTGGTGTCTTGATTGCCTGGTGCTAGCTTTGTTCAGAAGCGACATCTTCCTTATCCTGGTGTCCTGGAAAAAAGTGCTCAAACTCTCCCTTCCAGTCCCTTCTTCCTTCCCACTTAATTCTAGGAATTGTACAACTCCTTACATTTTTTCCCCCTCTGGATTTTGGAATAGGTGTGCATGTAGCTAGCAAGACTGAGGGCGATATTAGCTCAGCTAACTAAAAATTGGTGGGTGTTATGCTCAGGACTTTCCTTGGTGTGGCCGCAGTTTGCAGTCCCAGAGAGCTCGGGGGCCGGGGGTGCGGGCTGGGCTCCGCCAAGTCCTGACCACGACGCTGCACAGGGAGCAGCACTAGACTAGGTGTAGGTCCATTTGCTCCTGGCGTCCCTCTGGAGCCTCTGCCCTTAGACTCATGCCACCTCTCTCTCTCTTCCTCATGGCCGTGAGCCGACTTCCTAGCCGCCTCTGCTCATTGAGCACCTTGGTACCTGCCTCACAGCCTTCCTTTCCACTCCAGTCCCTGCCACCATCCTGGGTGGTTTCCCGTCCACTGCATAACCCATCAAACACCTTGGCACCTCGATGTCTCGTCTTCCATGTCCACCCCCAGTGACCTCCTGTAGTCCACCTCTGGCGCTGTCTTCTCTAGTGACACTCTGGGTCTTGTCATCAGCTGAGATGGCTTCAGCTCCACAATTACTAATTCAGATAGAAACAGTTGTCCCCCCGCTCCAGTGCGTCCTTGGCTCCCACTGCTCTAATTTCTTCAGGATACAGGTCACTCAACGTCAGGCTGCCAGATCCATTGGACGCCATGCAGCCCACAACTTCCTCGACCTCTCAGCAGCATTTGACACAGCTGATCATCTTCTCTTTATTGAAACCCTCCTTGTCGTGACACTTTAGCCTTGACTTCCTTTCTCCCTCTCTGGTCCACATGCCTCTGGCCACTGTCTACTTCACCTCTGTCCGTTCCTTCTGCCCTACCTAGTCTGTAACTGGATTTCCCTGTGGCTCAGTCCTATTCCCTTTTCTTACTCCCATTATATGGAGTACAGATACTCCTCTGTATCTGTATCTTTTGTACATAAAATTGTTTGCTTGTGCCTTTTCTCACTGACCCAAAGGAAAAAGTATTTATTGCAACAAATTAATCCAGTGGGTATTCCCCTGAAAGCACGCATCCGTTTGTTAGGGCAATTAAAACTCACACTACATGTGCTGCAGCAAAGCTCCGTCTCTGTCACTGTCAGCTCTAGAGCTTCCTTCTTGATAGTGACTTTTGCCAGTTCCTTCTGCTCCTGTTGTCTTTTGCTTTCTGGACCATCTGTCAGCCATCATGTATGTGGCCATCTCTGGGTTGGAACTGTGGCCCCCTCTGCAGAGGGACGTGCTGTGGAGTCACTGGGACACTCATGTTTCTGACATTCTTAGGCAGCTACTGGCCTCACTCACCAGCTTGAGCTTCACCCCTCATTCATATTTTAATTTTTTCTTGAACAGACTTGTAAGCGTTTGTGAATTAAAATTTTGTTTCACAGAATCAGCTGTTTGTTTTCTGTTTTGTAATATATGTTACCTTTACTTCCTTTGTTTTCTTTAGATGTACTCTATTCTCTTTCTAGCATTCTGAATTGAAAACAGAGGTTATTAGGCTTTCTTACTTTTTTTTTTTTTTTTTTTTTTTTGCGGTATGCCGGCCTCTCACTGTTGTGGCCTCTCCCGTTGCGGAGCACAGGCTCCGGATGCGCAGGCTCAGCGGCCATGGCTCACGGGCCCAGCCGCTCCGCGGCATGTGGGATCTTCCCAGACCAGGACACGAACCCGTGTCCCCTGCATCGGCAGGCGGACTCTCAACCACTGCGCCACCAGGGAAGCCCGACTTTCTTGCTTTTTAATGATGTGCTCAAGGCTGTAGAAATCCCTCTTACGTATTGCCTTAACAGTCACCCATATGTTTACATATGCGGTAATATCATTGTCATTAAGGTCTAAATATTTTGTAATTTCCATTTTTTTTTCCTCTTTAACCCTGAGTTTCTAAACAAGCATTTTTTTTTGGTTTCTATTCATGGTGTTTAGTTTTGTTATTAACTTATTCACATGGTGTGGTCATAGAATATGTTTTTTTGATACCAGTTGCTTGAAACGTAATGATCTTTTTCCTTGTAAGCTAATTAAAATGTTCCATGTGGGGGCTTCCCTGGTGGCGCAGTGGTTGAGAATCTGCCTGCCAATGCAAGGGACACAGGTTCGAGCCCTGGTCTGGGAAGATCCCACATGCCGCGGAGCAACCAGGCCCGTGAGCCACAATTACTGAGCCTGTGCATCTGGAGCCCGTGCTCCGCAACAAGAGAGGCCACAATAGTGAGAGGCCCGCGCACCGCGATGAAGAGTGGCCCCCACTTGCCGCAACTAGAGAAAGCCCTCGCACAGAAACGAAGACCCAACACAGCCATAAATAAATAAATAAAAATTAAAAAACAAACAAACAAACAAAAAAAAGAATATTTTACTTGTGGTAAGGCAAAATTCAAAAAAAATTAAAAAAATAAAAAAATAAAATGTTCCATGTGTTTTTAAATTTTTTTTAAATTATTTATTTATTTATTTTTTGAGCCGCACTTTCATTCATTTATTTATTTTAATTAATTAATTAATTTTTGGCCACATTGGGTCTTTGTTGCTGAGTGCGGGCTCTCTCTAGGTGTTGCAAGCAGGGGCTACTCTTCACTGAGTGCGTGGGCTTCTCATTGAGGTGGCTTCTCTTGTTGTGGAGCATGGGCTCTAGGCGTGAGGGCTTCAGTAGTTGTGGCACGCAGGCTCAGTAGTTGTGGCACGCAGGCTTAGTAGTTGTGGTGCATGGGCTTAGTTGCTCCGTGGCATGTGGGATCTTCCTGGGCCAGGGCTTGAACCGGTGTTCCCTGCATTGGCAGGTGGATTCTTATCCAGTGCGCCACCAGGGAAGTCCTGTTTATTTATTTTTTGGCCACGTGGCATGTGGGATCTTAGTTCCCCGGCCAGGAATCAAATCTGTGCTCCCTGCATTGGAAGAGCACAATCTTAACCACTGGAGAGCCAGGGAAGTCCCTGTTCCATGTTATTATTTTTAAAAATATTTATTTATTTATTTGGCTGCGCCAGGTCTTTAGTTGCGGCACGGGAGATCTTCATTGTGGCTCGTGGGATCTTTTTAAAAAAATTTTGTTTTAAATTAATTTATTTATTTATTATTTTTATTTTTAGTTGCATTGGGTCTTCACTGCTGCGCGTGGACTTTCTCTACCTGCGTTGAGCGGGGGCTGCCGTTTGTTGTGGTGCGCAGGGTTCTCATCGCAGTGGCTTCTCTTGTTGAGGAGCACAGGCTCTGGGCACACGGGCTTCAGTAGTTGTGGCGCATGGGCTCAGTAGTTGTGGCTCTTGGGCTCCAGAGCGCAGGCTCAGTAGTTGTGGCACACGGGCTTAGTTGGTCCATGGCATGTGGGATCTTCCCGGACCAGGGCTCGAACCCATGTCCGCTGCATTGGCAGGTGGGTTCTTAACCACTGCATCACCAGGGAAGCCCTTGTGGTATCTTTATATGCAGCATGCAGGCTCTTAGTTGCGGCATGCGGGATCTAGTTCCCCGACCAGAGATTGAACCTGGGCCCCCCGCATTGGGAGCGCTGAGTCTTAACCGCTAGACCACCAGGGGAGTCCCTCCATGTTTTTTTTTTTTTTTTTTTTTTTTTTTTTTTTTGCAGTACGCGGGCCTCTCACTGCTGTGGCCTCTCCCGTTGCAGAGCACAGGCTCTGGACACGCAGGCTCAGCGGCCATGGCTCACGGGCCCAGCCGTTCCGTGGCATGTGGGATCTTCCCGGACCGGGGCACGAACCTGTGTCCCCTGCATCGGCAGGCGGACTCTCAACCACTGCGCCACTAGGGAAGCCCTCTCCTTGTATTTTTAAAAGAATATATATCCCCTGTTTGTTTGCCTCAGGGTGACATATCTCTGTATGTGTGTTTGTGTTTTTTTTTTTTTTTTTGCGGTATGTGGGCCTCTCATTGTTGTGGCCTCTCCCGTTGCGAAGCACAGGCTCCGGACGCGCAGGCTCAGCAGCCATGGCTCACGGGCCCAGCCGCTCCGCGGCATGTGGGATCTTCCCAGACTGGGGCACGAACCCGTGTTCCCTGCATCGGCAGGCGGACTCTCAACCACTGCGCCACTAGGGAAGCCCTCTCCTTGTATTTTTAAAAGAATATATATCCCCTGTTTGTTTGCCTCAGGGTGACATATCTCTGTATGTGTGTTTGATAAAGTTTTTAATGCTGTTCACACTGTCCATATCTTTACAATTTTTATGACTGCCTTATTTATCAATTTCTGATAGGTGTGTTAAATATCTCACTGTGATACTCTGTTTTCAGGATTAGAAATTCTGTTTCCAAAATTCTGTGTTGAGGATTGGAAAATCAGTTTATTTTTTGTTAGTATTTGCATGGAGTGTCTTCCTGTCCCTTATTTCATCTTTTTTATGTAGATTTGTTTTTGCTGTTTTGGTCCTTTTGAATGTTTCCTATTTCCGTGACACTTTCTTCTTCTCTACCTCTCTTCCTCCCCCACCTACTTTCACTCTGTCAGGAATTGCTGTGGATTTTATCTCTAGAGTAGATCTTGAATACATCTGCTGCCTTCACTCATCTCACCTGGGCACCATGCAGCCTTCTGGCTGGTCTTTTTGCTCTTGCTCCCCTCTCATTTATTCTCTATACAGTAGCCCGAGTGATCTTTAAAAATGTGAATCTGATTGTAGCTCCCAGGCTTAAAATCTTCCAGTGTTAAAATCTGTTCAGTGGTTCATGTTGCTTTAGCATGAAGAACAAAATTATTAACATGGCCTCCTAGGCCCTGCGGGAGCTGGCTCTTGCTTACCGTATCACCCTTTTTTCCCTCTACTATATCTTTCTGACTCACTGGCTTCCTTTTAATTCTTCTGACAAGCCTTACCCTTCTTGCCACAGATTCTTCTTATATACCGTTTCCTTTGCATGGAAAGTACTTCCACTCCCTGCCTCTTCACCTGTTTAATTTCTGTTCCTTCAAATCTTAACTCGTATGTCGTTTTCTTCCAAGCCTCTTACCCTGACCCCTGACTAGGCCAGGTCTTCTGTTATCCTCTACCAGGTGGTCTTTCTAGCACATGGCACAATAATTTTTTAAAAAATTGAACGTGAAATTTAATGTCCCTCTTCTCCCCACCACATAAACTAGGTTGCGAACTCAGGAGGGCTGATTTTACTGATTCATTCCTGAAACCCCTGTGTCTAGCTCAGTGCCTTCGATGCATAATAGGCACTATATAAATATTTGAATGGATAAACGTATAAGTGACTGTCGTTTGTTTATTGACAGTGGGTAGATTATGGTAAGTATAGTATCTTGTATATAGTTGGCATTTGGTTAAATACTCTGACCTTTCTCATCATGTTTTGTGAGATATATTTAAAGAATAGCAAACTGTACCGCATTTCTCTTTAACTTATTCCTGTCTTCCCCATTTGGTGCATGCGTGCATCTTACCTTAGCACTGGCAATGGGTAGAGGCATGAAAGAATACTGAGAATTCTGCTCAGTTTAAAAGGTTTTCTTAGAAGGAGAGTCTGCTGATCATTCAGATTACTAATAAGCTTGCCCTGTAGGAATTTTTTCTTCATTGGCAGCAGTAAAAAGGAGAGATTTTTTTCCTCCTTAAAGTTAAAAGTAAGGTATGTTTATGGATTTGGAAAATTCAAGGAAGAAAAAAACCCTGTATGCCACAGCTATTAATATCTTGGTGTTTTTCCTCCCAATCCTTTTTTGGTGCTCAGTTATATAATTCAGGTCTCTACTACCTAATACTGTGCCTGGCACAGTGTAAATGCTCATTAAGTATTTAGAGAATGGAGCCAGGTGTATGTTCTATTTGGTATGTGGATAAGCATTGCTTTTCGTTGATGGTATTTATAACCCGTTTTAGAGTCGCTGAGCTTTGTATGAAGGTGTGACTTTTTTTTTTTTTAATGGACCTGTTAGATCATTGTAAAAAGTTGCTTGGGCTAAATACTTTGGAGTCACCTTTGACTTCTTTCTTTTTCTTAGTCTACTTGCAACCGTTCAGTAAAGCTTGTTGGCTCTGCCTTAAATTATATCCAGAACCTGATCACTTCCCACCTCCACCCACTACCTTGCTAGTTTGAGGAAGCACCGTCTCTCACTTGGATTGTTACAGTGAGCTCCATGGGCTCCCTGCGTCTACCCTTGCCTCTTACGGTCTCTTCTCCTGATGGCAGCCAGAGGGATCTTTTATTTTATTTTTTATTTTTTTGCAGTATGTGGGCCTCTCACTGTTGTGGCCTCTCCCGTTGCGGAGCACAGGCTCTGGATGTGCAGGCTCAGCAGCCATGGCTCACGGGCCCAGCTGCTCCGCGGCATGTGGGATCTTCCCGGACCAGGGCACAAACCCGCGTCCCATGCATCGGCATGCGGACCCTCAACCACTGCGCCACCAGGGAAGCCCCAGAGGGATCTTTTAAACAGTATAGGTCACAACACGTTTCTCCACTGTTTAAAAATTTCTAGGGACTTCCCTGGTGGCGCAGTGGTTAAGACTCCACATTCCCAATTCAGGGGACACGGGTTCAATCCCTGGCCAGGGAACTAGATCCCACATGCATACCACAACTAAGAGTTTGCATGCCACAACTAAGGAGCCCACGTGCCGCAACTAAAGGAGTCTGTCTGCTGCAACTAAGACCCGGTGCAACCAAATAAATAAATAAATAAATATTTTAAAAAATTTCTAATGTTTTTCCATATCACTTAGAATAAGACCTAAATTCCGTATTATAATCTGGTACCTTCCCCCCCCACCCCCCGCAGTGAGATTTTCTGCCACACTCTTTCTCACTCCCTCCGTTCTCCTCCTTGAAGGGGAGTACGTCCCACCCTCAGAGCCATTATGCGTGCTGTCGCATGCATTATGCATTCCTTCTGACAAGAATCCTTTCCCTGGGTAGCCAACAGGACTGGCTCCCTTGCTGCTTCATATTTCTGCTGAAGTGTGTCCCTGTCAAAGAAGCATTCCGATACCTCTACCCAGAAAGGCTCTATAATCACCCTTCCACCTCAGTCCCACAACTCCCTTTACCTGACTGAATTTTCTTCATAGCCCTTTCCCCTCTGATGCTCATTTGATTATTTGTTTACTGGCTGCATCCCTCCTAAGTCCACGAGAGGAGGGTTTATCTGTCTTCCCTGCTGGGATGCAGTGCCTACAACAGTGCTTGGCACACATAGAACTCAATAAGTATTGAGTGGGTAGTGAAAGGAACTTATTATCTCAGGTAACATAGTGAGAAAATCTTCATTTAGAACATAAGTATTATCACCCCAAAGTTCATAGCAGCACTATTCACAATAACCCAGACCTGGAAGCAACCTAAATGTCCGTTGACAGATGAATGGGTAAAGAAGATGTGGTACATATATACAATGGAATAGTACTCAGCCATAAAAAAGAATGAAATAATGCCATTTACAGCAACATGGATGGACCTAGAGATTATCATACTAAGTGAAGTAAGTCAGAAAGAGAAAGACAAGTATCATATTATGATATCACTTATATGTGGAATCTAAAAAATGATACAAATGAACTTATATACAAACCAGAAACAGACTCACAGACTTAGAAAACAAAGTTATGCTTACTGGGGGTGGGGGGTGGATAAATTAGGAGTTGGGGTTAACATATACACACTACTATATATAAAATAGGTAATCAACAAGGACCTACTGTATAGCACAGGGAACTCTATTCAGTATTCTGTAATAACCTAAATGGACAAAGAATCTGAAAAAGAGTAGATATATGTATATACCTATAAACGGAGTCTCTTTGCTGTACACCTGAAACTAACACAACATTGGAAATCAACTATACTCCACTATAAAGTAAAAATTTAAAAAAGAACATAGGTATTCTTACTTCTCATAGGCATATTGTATTTTTTAAATAAGTAATACATGCATGTGGTTCAAAGTTCAAATGGCATGCAGTGAAACATCTCTCGTACCCTGTCCCCTAGCCACCCTGTAACCAGGGTTATGTTCATGTGTATATTTCCAGAGACAGCTATGCTTCTACACATAAAATCACAGATATCTTCCTCCCTCCTTTAAAAAAAAATGTAAGTTTTAGCATCTGTACTGTTTTATACCTTATTTCTGTTTTGTTTTAGAAAATATATTTTGGAGATTATTCTTTGTCAGTGTGTAAAGAGCTCTTTATGTTGTGAATAGCTGCACAATATCCCATTGTATGACTGTACGATAGTTCCTTCTTTGATGAACATTGAAGTTGTTTCCAGTCTTTAGCTGTTACGGACTATGCTGCAGTCAATAACCTTGTACATATCATCACTTTGCCCTGTTGCTAGTATATCTGAGGAATAAATTCCTGCGAGTGGAATTGCTGCGTCAAAGGAATGTGCATTTGTACTTTTGATAGACACAGATTATCTTACACAGGTTGTACCAATTTATACTTCTGGCACAGTGTGCTATTATTTGATCTTTGCCAGTTTGATAAATGAAAAGTGATATAAGCATCATTTCATATATTTAAGAGCCATTTGTATTTTCTGTGAATTGTCAATATCCCGTGCACATTTTTCTACTAGGATTTTGGTCTTTCTTTCTTTCTTTTTTTTCTTTTTTTTTTTTTACTTGTAGGAGCTCTCCTTTATGTAAATTAGCCCTTAATTTGTGATCTGAGTTGCAGACATTTGGTTCCATTTGTCATTTGTTTTCTGATTTTGCTCATGGTGGTTTTTCCTACGTAGAAATTTTATTTTTTAGAGGAAAATGTATTAGTCTTTTCCCTTTTGGCTATGGGTTTGGGGTCATACTTGTTAGCCCTTCTAATTTTATTTTTTTAAATCCTCATGGTTTCTTCTTGTACTTCTGAAGTTTCATTAGTTACATTTGACATCTCTTTGATACCGCTGAGATTTATTCTGGAATAAGATGTGAGATGGAGTTTCAACCCCCCCCTTATTATTATTTTTTACAACAATCTTAGCATTTTTTTTATTTCTTATGTCTTATGTGGAAAATAATCTGTCAGCAGTTTTCTGCTGAACTCTTGAGTAGATCATGATGTCCTATGTATTTTGTCATTATAAGTTGTAGTTATCTTTTTTTTTTTTTTTTTGTGGCACTGCGTGGCTTGCAGGATCTTAGTTCCCCAACCAGGGATTGAACCTGGGCCACGGCAGTGAAAGCACCAAGTCCTAAGCAGTGGACCACCAGGGAATTCCCAAGTTGTAGTTATCTTTATCTTACCAATGTTGACTTAAAAATAATGATTGAAGTATAGTCTGTTGGTGAGCATTGTTTTGAGATAAATTTTGTAGGATTTTCAATTGGTAAATTAAGATTAGTTGGACATACATACACTACCAAATGTAAAATAGCTAGCTAGTGGGAAGCAGCCGCATAGCACAGGGAGATCAGCTCGGTGCTTTGTGTCCACCTAGAGGGTGGGATGGAGATGCAAGAGGGAGGAGATATGGGAATATATGTATATGTATAGCTGATTCACTTTGTTATGCAGCAGAAACTAACACACGATTGTAAAGCAATTATACTCCAATAAAGATGTTAAAAAAAAGATTAGTAATAATAGGTATAATGATAGCTAATTAATATTATGTACTACACTAAAGGAACATGTTTAGTAAATGATATAAAACTAAAGAAATAAGAGATTTTACCCTCTCATTTGAGTGAATTGTGTTTGAGGTCTCTTAGCTTCCTTGATTAATGCATGGCTGTGCCACGTTAATAAATAGGGTTTACTGGGGCTTGATTCTCATGTCTAGTAGGCTCCCTTTATGGGCGATCGATCATCTCGCAGACTGAAGGCTCTGAAGGTCCTGGCTGTAAGTGATGGAGGATGCTTTGGGATCACCTGCATAGACTCAATGGTGGTCCTTCACTACCTATTTCTATGCCACCTTGCCTGGCCTTACCTATTGTTGCATCTCTGCTTGAAGTTGCCATTTTCACCATGTGGTTAACTTTTTCAAGGTTTGTAATGGCTCACTTTACTAAACTATCAAAAATCCAAGCTGAGCCTAGTAAGAAATTTAGCCTACCAATGGCCTCTTCAAAATCTTTCTGACAGTTCTCGTAATGAGGTACTTAACAGGCCAAGCTGACACCTTGTTGCCCCTGTACACTTGTGTTGTCTTTCTGTCTTGGTCTTTTCTCAAGTGCCATCCCACACCTTTTTGCTCCCACACCTTTTTGCTCAACTATACCATTGCCTAAATATTTGACTTGTCACATTTTCAAAAACAGAAGGGTTCCTCTTCTCTGTTCCCTTAAAGCAGAGGTTCTCTTAGAGGTGGTCCTCAACTAGCAGCATCATCATCTCCTCAGAACTTGTGGAAATGCAGATCTCTGCCCTCCCCCTTGACCAACTGAATCAGAAACTCTAGGGGTGGGGCCCAGCACTCTGTTTAACTAGCAGGTGATTCTGATGTGCTAGTTTTGTTTTTTTAAAAAATAATTAATTGGGCTTCCCTGGTGGCGCAGTGGTTAAGAATCTGCCTGCCGATGCAGGGGACATGGGTTCGAGCCCCGGTCCAGGAGGATCCCACATGCCGCGGAGCAACTAAGCCTGTGTGCCACAACTACTGAGCCTGTGCTCTAGAGCCTGTGTGCCACAACAAGAGAAGCCACCGCAATGAGAAGCCCGCGGACCGCAACGAAGAGTGGCCCCCGCTCGCTGCAACTAGAGAAAGCTCATGTTTAGCAACGAAGACCCAATGTAGCCAAAAATAAAGAAAAGAAAAATAAATTTTTAAAAAATAATAATAATAATAATTAATTAATTTGGCTGCGTTGAGTCTTAGTTGCAGCATGCGGAAACTTTGTTGTGGCGCGCGGCTTCTCTCTAGTTGAGGTGCGCAGGCTCAGTAGTTGTGGTGTGTGGGCTTAGTTGCCCCAGGGCATGTGGGATCTTAGTTCCCCGACCTGGGATTGAACCTGCGTCCCCTGCATTGGAAGGTAGATTCTTAACCACTGGACCACCAGGGAAGTCCCTGATGCACTAAAGTTTGAGAACCACTGCCTTATGGGATCTAATTCAGGGCTCTCCTCATAGCTTTAACACTCAGTTAAAGATTATTGGCCATTTAATTTGTGGATTATATTAATAGCCATTGATTAATTTGTTTATCACTCCGGTTATCATTTATTGAACACCTACTCGGTGCTGGGCACTAAACTAGGTGCTTTCATATACATTGTCTCATCCTCACAAACACTTTGCAAAATAGGGAGTGGCGTTTCCCACTTTATATATAGATGAGAAAGGGGAGGCTCTGAGGAATGAAGTAACTTGCCAAGGCGGCTGGCTACACAGCTGGTAAGTGGCAGCGTGAGATTTCAGTGGGTCTGTCAGACTCCTAAGCCTGTGCCCTTTCTGGCACATCACACTGCCTTTCATGTTCCTAGAGAGTACATGTGAGTTTGTGGCTGTCATGTGGTCATATAACAAATGGTTGTAATGCACATGATTCTGGACTTCTCCCCTCACATTCTTTTTTTTATATATATAAATTTATTTATTTTATTTATTTATTTTTGGCTGCATTGGGTCTTCGTTGCTATGTGGGCTCTCTCTAGTTGTGGTGAGCAGGGGCTACTCTTCGTTGCGGTGCGCAGGCTCCTCATTGCAGTGGCTTCTCTTGTCGCGGAGCACGGGCTCTAGGTGCGCAGGCTTCAGTAGTTGTGACACAGGTTCTAGATCGCAGGCTCAATAGTTGCGGCGCGTGGGCTTAGTTGCTCCGCAGCATGTGGGATCCTCCCGGACCGGGGCCCGAACCCGTGTCCCCTGCATTGGCAGGCGGACTCCCAACCACTGCGCCACCAGGGAAGCCCTCCCCTCACATTCTTAACCCGATCTACTAAGCAACAACCTTCTAGCTTTTTTTATCTTTAATAGAAACACAGACTGTTATATTTCCTTTTCTTAATATTCATTTACTTAACAGTATATTAGAGAATTGGGAGGTAAAAGAGACTTTGAGATCATAGTCCAGCCTCTGTATTTTCACACATCTAGTCATTACATTATATGTGCTACTCAGTATTTTTGTCTCAGAAATCAACTTGTATTTTCATTGAGGTATAAATTGGTATACAACACAACTCTGGCCTGTGCACTTGTATTATTTTTGCAACTTAAAAAAATATGTTACATTGAGTTTAGAAAAATTTTAATTGGTTGGGAAAAGTAATTTTGCTGGCTTTGCTTTAGTCCAGCTGTGTTACGAAAGTGAAGTGAACACGTGTTAGCAGATTGAGCACCGCTTTGACCCAGGGGACAGCTGCCGTCTCTGGTGAGGGGAGAGGCCTTGTTATTTAGGCTCTGTTTGCTCCTCTCAGCTCTTGGACCTTCGCTCCCT
The DNA here is from genome assembly GCF_025265405.1 of Mesoplodon densirostris. Taxonomy (NCBI): domain Eukaryota; kingdom Metazoa; phylum Chordata; class Mammalia; order Artiodactyla; family Ziphiidae; genus Mesoplodon; species Mesoplodon densirostris. The sequence continues at coordinate 4,078,206 of NC_082664.1, read as the reverse complement.
CACTTCCAAACCCCCACCCCTCCAAACACATTTTTGGACAGGCAATTAAGTAGAAAAGTACATTTATTTTAAAAATTCCTACAAGGAATTAAGTGCTTATTTCCAAGCTTACTCACTGTACTTCTTGGTTTGAATGCATTTATCAAATGTGAATTGATATTATTTACTTAATAATGATAATAGCTAATACTTAGGTAGCTTTTTGAGTGAGCACTATTCCAGTCGCTTTACATATTTTAACTCCCTAATCCTCAAACATTGTATATAGTAGGAACTATTGTATTATCCCCATTTCCCCATTTTGTGGAAACAGTAGTGTGGAAAGCTAAATAACTTGTCCAAGCTCACAGCGCTAGGAATGGCCGAACCCAAATCAAACCCAGGCGTCCTAGCTCCACAGTCTGTCCTCCTAATCGCTCCTCAAAGTGTAATGTAGGTTTTCAGCCAGAGCTTTCTCTGTAACATGTCACTTTACATTTTTGAAATGGTACCCTATTCAGTGTTTTTGTTTTCCTGCGTTAGGGCCTGTGTGGAGGATGGGATTGATGTGTGAGCTTCCATAGAGAAATAATTTAGGCCCTTCAGAAATGTCAAATAGGGCTTCCCTGGTGGCGCAGTGGTTGGGAGTCCGCCTGCCGATGCAGGGGACACGGGTTCGTGCCCCGGTCCGGGAGGATCCCACGTGCCGCGGAGCAGCTGGGCCCGTGAGCCATGGCCGCTGAGCCTGCGTGTCCGGAGCCTGTGCTCCGCAACGGGAGAGGCCACGACAGTGAGAGGCCCGCGTACTGCAAAAAAAAAAAAAAAAAAGTCAAATAATTGAGGTGTTTGCTAGGGACACAGGCAGAAGACCTGTGATGAAAGCAGGTCGCCTTCTGGAATGGGACACACCAGGCTTGAGAACAGTCCCACAGTGCCTTTCTCAGCCTCGTCCTGCACCAGGACGGGCCCTGGCTGGCTCTCTGTGCTTTGCCATGCTCTCCCTCCTTTGAGGTCTTGAGTGTGCCGTGGTTTTTCGCCGCCCAACGAGCATGTATGTGCTTGAGGTCTGAGAATTTTGTGAGAACGGCACAAGTACTCAGACTTGCTGTGGACAACAAGAAAATTTGGGGATGTCGTGTTACTGTGTGTCTCTTCTAATTTAAAGACAAATCTAGCGACAGTACTCTCCATGGAGGAGAGATGAGATCTTTCCATACCACCCTGAAGACTGCCTTTTAGTTTATGGCCACTTATAAACTTATAAATGCTGCTTATGGGACTGGCTGGTATTTGGAGCCTCAGCCTTTGTCATAACCATGGGTACCACCAAGCTGAGCTCCTGGCCTGCATTTTTTAGCTTTCAGTGTCTGTGCAGCCTAGCTTAAAGTTGCTGCCTATTTCTGCCATCCTTCTTGTATTTGCATACAAAATTTGGGTACATCCCTGCCGGCCAGAATTTTATTAGTGGGCATTTGGCTTGGCTGCAGAGGGAAGATTTTCTGGAAGACAGTCAGGGGCTTTGGAAAGAGCTGTGGGAGTGGGTATTGGCCTTAGTTGCTCAGGACAGCAGCTCCAGAGCTTTGACTTATCAAGAGGCGAGCAGCTCCCTTTCTCCCTCCTCCCTTCTCAGCCTGGAGAAGGCTCGCAGCAGTTGGAACTTGGTGCCAACTAAATGAGCATCGTTTGGTTTATGCTAAGCTTAATGAGTTTTGCGAAGTCTTGTGTATTTCTTCACTCTATGTTATAAATAATATAATTTCAGGTTCTGACAGCTAGTTGTTAGGTCTGATGTAGAAGCAAGAAGACCACAGGTGAAAGGAAAGGAGACGGAAATGAGAGCTTTGGGTTAGGCTACTCTAGTGCTTTTCCTGAGTTTACTGGGTATAGAGCTCCATGTTCAGCTGTGGTATGAATTGATTTTGTGATTTTAGACAATCTACTTCCTAGGTCTTAAGTTGTAACATCTTGAGAGCAAATGTGACTTTTTTAAAGCTCCTCTCCAGCTCTGTTTGTCTGTCTTCTGATTCCGTGAATGTGAGACTTAGGTTACCTATGCTCACATAAGACCACTGTCTATAGAGATATGTTACAGAATTATTCATGCTGGGAAATGAGTTGCTTCTTCAGTCCACTTCTTTGTGAATAGCTTCATATTTAACTTTTTAAGCTAGTAGTTGCAATTTTTAAATTATGTATATGTTTTATTATGTGAGTTGATGAATGATAAGTGATTAGAGTGAAGCAGGTGTGCGGTTGTCGCCAAGTGCTACCTTTTGGATTATGGTTGATTTCAGGCTTCAGTTTGAAACTGCTTATTCAGCTGGTTGCCCTGCTAACCTACATTTAAAATGCAGTACTGTCCCCATGGAGACTACAAATACAATACTGTCCCTCTTGAGCCTAATACTTTTATTTCAAGCCTCCAGATTTTAAATGTTAAAATATTGCCAAATACCAAGGGAGAAATTCTACTGTGTAACCCTTTTATCTATTTCTTCTGGATTGAGGATAATTTAGGGCCTAGAATCTCTAGAAAAACATGGGATTGATGATAAATTCACAGTTCAATTCTTGTGAGAAAGATGGGGTTTCAATTTTAGACCTACATTAGAGGCAAAATTGGGAAGTAAACTTGGAACAGATTGAATTTCCCAAAGAGGACTCTGGGAAAAGTTATCTGTGTTCGCCACTGTAGCAAATTAGGAGCACACAGTGAATGCTTCTCACACTGTAGTACTATTTGAAGAGTGACACAATAGAACCAGCCACGGCCTCCTTATCTGTCCCCTGAATGGTTGGCTTCTTTAAAGAATTTTCCTGTCCTGTCTCCTCTCATTGAGTGACATCACTGGTGCCACAGAAACATTAATAACAGACACCAACAGCCGTAATTGGTGTGAAACTTATGATTTGGTCAGTTCAAAATATATCATCACCTCTTGGTGATATATCATCCCTGCTCATACATTTACTTCGTGTAACCGTAGCCTTCCTTTTATGGTGAATTTTACTGTTTGTTCACAAGGCATGTATTTTCCTGTGACTCTCTGCTAGGCCATGACATGCTTTTAAACTACCAAAATAATTTTCAAATAGTTTCAGTTGGTTTTTTGGCTTGTGTTTTCTTCTTTTTCTATTTAAAAAATTACACAAGTAATATATAATTATTGAGGAAAAGTTAGAAATTAAGATAGGCAAAAAATTGTCATCTAAGTACTACCCCCCCTTTAATAACCACTTTTAATACTTTACTGAACATCTTTTCAGATTGTTCTCTTTGCAAACATATACATCTCAAACTGAATGATACTTTTTTAATTACGGAAAATTTACAACTTACACAGAAGTAGAGAGAATGTCTCCCAGCTTCGCCAGTTGTCTACACAAGGCTAGTCTCATTTCATCTATTATCTCACCCTTACTGCATTATTTTAAAGCAAACCCCAAACATCATCTGTTTTCTTCTGTACTTTTTCTACAGTACATAGACTGGAGAAATAAAACCATATTTTCACGTGTAAAAAATTTACACGTGATCAAAGTCTGTTCTTTGACAGATTCATAAATCTGTCAAACCTCAGTTTCTATTTCCCAAGAACAAGATTTTCTCTTACATAACCCCAGTACTGTACATTTATCAGAATCTAAATATAACTGATCTAATCTGCAGTTCACATTAAAATTTCACTAGTTACCCCCATGCTGTCCTTTAAGAGCCATTTTCCCCTGGTTTGGGAGCCAGTCCAGGTTCACAGACTACAGGTAGTTGCAGGCTCTTTAGTCTCATTCAGTGCTCGGTAGTTTATTCTTTGTTTTCACGACCTTGACGTCTTGAAGAGTTCAGACCAGTTATTTTGTAGAATCTCTCAGTTTAGATTTGTCTGATATTCTTGTGATTAAATTCATAATCTACAGTTGGGGGGGGCACCACAGAACCACTGTTGTGTCTTTCTTGAAGCAGCAGGTCAGGAGACACAGGATGCTGCTTTGTTCTGGTCACAGTGGTGATGTGAACATTGACTAAGGTTGTGTTTGCTAAATTAATCCATGGTCAAGTTCCACTTTTCTCTTTGTAATTGATATGTAATTTGTGAAGGGATACTTTGGGACTACATAAATACCCTTTTTCTCCTCAGACCCTTATCCACTAGTTTTAGCATCCATTGATGATTTTTGGCTGAATTGGTTTATTACTGTATTACTGTGATGGTTATAAAATGGTGATTTTTCAAACGCCATTATTTTTTCCTTCTACATTTATTAGGTGTTAGTCTACTGTAGGGAAAGCTTTTTTTCCTCCTTATTGATTGATTGATTGATTGATTGATTGATTGAGGTACGCGGGCCTCTCACTGTTGTGGCCTCTCCCGTTGCGGAGCACAGGCTCCGGACGTGCAGGCTCAGCAGCCATGGCTCACAGGCCTAGCCGCTCCTTAGCATGTGGGATCTTCCTAGACCGGGGCACGAACCCGTGTCCCCTGCATTGGCAGGCGGACTCTCAACCACTGTGCCACCAGGGAAGCCCCTTCTCCCCATTTATTGATATTAGTGTGAACTCAGATTCTTATTTTATTCCATGAAAGTTCTGTAGTATTGTTTTTATGTGTAAATTGTCCCATCATTGACCAATGATAGTTCCTCTGATTTGCCCCCTGAGTCTTTTTTTTTGGCCACACTGTGCGGCATGTGGGATCTTCCCCAACCAGGGATCAAACTCGCGCCCCCTGCAGTAGAAGCGCAGAGTCTTAACCACTGCACCACCAGGGAAGTCCAGCCCCTGAATCTTTTGGACACAACTTCAGTAGTCTTTGATAGTTTTCTTGCTCAGCGGTACAGAAAGATGTTCCAGATTCATCTTGTGCACTTCCTGCCCCATACCTGGTATCAAGTGTATAGGAGCCTTGGTGACTTTGACAAATAGCATTCGTGACAGTCTGGGCACTAGGATTTCCTGTTGCCATTTGGTCATTGCTTCTATACATTTAATACATCTTATGTGGAAAATCTGAATTCCTAATGACATTCACATAATTAATTTTTTGTTTTATTCTACAAGACATTGAGAATGACAATATACTGGGACTTCCCTGATGGTGCAGTGGTTAAGACTGTGCTCCCAGTGCAGCGGGCACGGGTTCGATCCCTGGGCTGAGATCCTGCATGCCGCATGGCACAGCCAAAAAAAAAGAGTAACAATGTACTGTTATTGCTAACAATATGACTACAGTATGAATACAATTTTAAGATTTCTTTATAATTCTTTTAATTTTTTGAATCCTATTTTTTTATTGTTGCATTTTTCACTTAATATACCATATAACATCCTTCTTTGCTGGTAAGTAAATGTCTTCATTTTAAATGGCTGCATGATATATTTACCCATTTCATTTTTCAAACACATAAGATGTTAATAATGCTTTGTTAGAAACAAACCTGAGTTGACTGTCTTTGTATGTGTGTTTGATCATTAAAAGTATTTATTTATTTATTTATTTATTTTGTGGTACACGGGCCTCTCACTGCTGTGGCCTCTCCCGTTGCGGAGCACAGGCTCCAGACGTGCAGGCTCAGCGGCCATGGCTCACGGGCCCAGCCGCTCCATGGCATGTGGGATCCTCCCGGACTGGGGCACGAACCCGCGTCCCCTGCATCAGCAGGCAGACTCAACCAGTGTGCCACCAGGGAAGCCCAAAATTAATTTTTAATTTAAGGATAGCATCCAAACAAATGTGTATAAATGTAAAGTTCTATTAGTTTTTCGCAAAGCAGAACCAACCCCAGATTAAGAAACAGCATTCCTAGCCACCTGGAGCCTCCCTGTGGCCCCTTCCCACACTCCTGAAGGGGTGGCCACTGCCCTCACTTCAGCATCACATGAGTTTTCCTTATTTTTGAACTTTATATAAATAGAATTATTTAGTATATGCTATGCTTCTTTTATAGCTGGCTTCTTTCACTCAAGATTATTTTTTGAGGTTTGTCCATGTTTTTTCTCAGTGCATGTCTTCCATGGGTAGTATTCCATGTATAGCCTGCTATTCACCTAGCCTTCTGTGGATGGGCATTTGTGTTGGGCCAGCTCTGGGCTATTACAGATAGATTACACACTTGGAAAATGTTTTCTAAGGACAGATTCCTAGCAGTTGAATTTGTGTTTAAAGGAAAGGAGGCTTTTCCTCCGTGCTGCCAAATTGCTCTGCATGAAGGCTGGCCAGTTTACACTCCCGTCACAGTTAGGTGAGGCCTGCCCCTCCACATTCGTGTATGTGCTGATCTTACTGGTCCACGTTTTGAAACTGGCTGCTATTGCATTACTAGTACTGTACCAGTGCATGGTACACTTCAGGTACCCAAAAAGGCGTTTTTAATCTGGTAGGGGAAAGAGCATCAGAAACGTCCGAGTGGCTGTCATTGAGGTAGCCTATAAGACAGTTATGTCCCCCCAAAATTTGACTTAGTTGGGGAGATAAGACATGACAGAATGACAAACAGCAGAAGTGCCAAGTGAACGGTAGTTCCAGTGATACTATAAAACTTTAGATGAAGGGAAGAGCAAAGCTTTTCTCCACAGTATATTTAGAAATCGGGCAACTCTCTGTAACTGTCATTGAATTGAGTCTGCTTTCTTCACCTGAGGCCTGGCTGGATCAGAGAATAACTATTTGAATTACAGAGGCCAAATCCAGTGTTTTGGCCGTTGATTTTAGTGGCTGATATCCTTTCATTGTAAGATAGGTTTAATGTGCTCTCTGGCTCTCTTGCTTCCTATTTGAAAACCCAGCAATGTACTGGCTCCAAAGTACTGTCATTTGGTGTAAAATTACTGGGACACATCAGTGCCATTTTTTGAAATTTCATATGGTACAGATTCAGTAGTTCATTGTTCCACCTGAAGTTGGGTGACTGAAAAGGTAGCAACTTGATGTGATTGAAAGCACAGTTCTAAGGTCTGTGCAACCTTGGGCAGATCACCACCCCTCCCTGGGCCTCAGGTTCAATGTAGGATAAGGAAATGAGTGTCAGAAGATTGCAGGGCCTCTACACAATTGGAGATATAGGGCATTTCTCGCTTCGAATGGGATCTCCTCTGCAGACCGCTGCTTGTGTTGCTCAACACCTTGATTGAGAAAATTGAAAAATCATCTGTGTGCCGTGCCAAACATAATAAGCTCATGGGCATATAAATGCCAGGAAGGCAGTGGGATAGCAGCTAAGCAGCATACAGGAACTGCTCACTGCCTTGGAGGGGTCTTTACTTTACCAGGTCACAGCACTTTCAGAAGGTCACAGCATTTCTCCCCACCCCCACCCCCACCCCTTTTTGGGGGAAACTTTAAAAATACCTATTTTCTAAGAATTTGAAATGAGTATCTTTTGCAGAAATGAAAGTCTCTTACCTTTGCTTCCACTGGAGATGTTGGTATTCCCTTGGGAATAGGCATGCCTATGTCTGCATATTTAACAGAAGGGTTTAATAAAAATAGCTCATTTGAATATGTCAGCATTTTAATGGGGTGAGATCTGGTGTTAGAATGTGTGCAAATTGACTTTATCTAATGTTTATTCATAGTTTTTCTTTAATGAAGAAATCAGTATTTCAGTAGCCTAAATGAAGCACCAGGACAACCATCTGTAGCGTTTCGCATTGTGATAAGAGCCTTAGCCTGAATGTGGAGTGCAACATAAGACAACGAAGAGACGGCGAAGATGTTGCAGTTTAGTAGCTCATCAAGTTCATTTTTGAAAACTCACTCCGGGGGAAGAAGAGCAGGGTTTGCATAGCTAACAGTGTTTACGTGACAGACTGCCTTGGGGAAAAACGGCAGGTGAGAACAACAGAAGTTTATTGGTTCAGCAGACACTTGACTGACAGTGCTGGGCCACGGGAGAAGAAGACACATAATCTCAGCCCTGCTTCCTCTGGGTGGCGGCTCCGACCCCGCCCAAAGCAGAGTTCCAACGAAGGAGCCTTCTCTGGCTCCTGTGAGAAGTATTTCTTTGGTGAACAGTATGCAATTCCACAGATCATTGCTGTGAAGATTTCACTGAACACATTTTATGCATTTTGTGACTATGCATCTCTTCCCATTTTGGAATGACCTAAAGGTGGCGCCCCTCGCATTTTACGTCTTGTTATTTGCCTGTATTCTGATGGTGGATGGCATTGTTCGTCCCTTCTCTCTCCTTCCATGGAGTTCCCTGCCCCACTTCTCATGGCCTCGCTGCTGCTGTCGTGCAGAGGAGAGGAGCCCTGGAATGTGAGCGCTGGGTGCTCATTCCGGGGTCAGGACTGGCAGAAGACTGCTGGCAGACGACCTGACAGTTGTTTTCAGTAAAGGGAGTGGGGCTGGTGTGCCAGTGCAAGTGTGGGCGTGTCTGACAATGAAGGAGGAACAGAGACCAAGGAAGGGAAGGTACTGTCTTGTTTTGGAAAATTATATTGGAAGGAAAACATGCTCTCAACTTGGCTTCTGCTGTTTTTCTCCAGGAAATTTAGGGCAGAAAGAAATATCCATGTTTTTCCTTAATTTAGATTTCTTTGAAAGTATTAACGAATGATGAGAATTTTCAAAGCCTCTCTGATAAGCAGCAAGTCCTTATGTATTCAAAAGGAGAAATATGAGTTTTCACTAACTTTTCTAAAGTGCCTTTTAAGTGTCAGGTATTCTGCTTGGGATTATCTCCATTTTAAGAAAACAGCCCTGCAAGGCAAATGCGTTGAGAAGGTGGGTCTGGAATCTGGGCCAAACTGAGCAAGGCTGGAATATTTGATTGCCTCTTCAGCAAGCATAGGAGCATGGAGTCACACAGTCATAGAATTTTAGACTACGTGCTACCTCTGATGTTACCTTGTCAACTTCCTGTCATAGCACCGCGGTGCAGGAGAAGGAGCATAGAAGGCCTAACCTCCACCACTGGCTGCTGCTTGACAGCTGACTCTGTTTCTCTGTGTATACAATGGGAGGGGCCATAGTTCTTGTATGCACAGGTTCGTCATGATGGTCAGAAGACTTGAGGCTTGAGGGTGCGCCCTCTTGAGGCTGCTCTGTAAACCGTCCAGTGACTTTCCGGGATTTGCTTAGGGAGGTGGTTTTCTTTCATAGATGGGCGCCCGAGAAGGCATTAGTTGTCAGTTAGGCTTTTGGTCAGCAGAAGGATTATATATTTGCTTTTATATATATGTCTGGCTCTGAGTTTCTTCTGGTTCCCGTCACTTTACTTTTCTTTCCCGTTTTCGGCATTGTTTCATTTCTGCGGCAGATACTTAACAACGTCTTCTGTGTGTCAGGCGCTTTCTTAGGCATTGGAGGTAGAGTGGCGAGTAAGACAGACATGCTTCTGGCCTTTCTGAAACGCTGGAACGGTACAGTTGAGTGACCTCTTTTTTTCCTACTGGGATGAGTTATCCCAAACCTGACTTCCTAATACCCCTGATATCTCTTTTTTTAATGTGTTAGACCCTAAATACCATTAATGCCAATTATGCAGATATTTTGAATGTAACTATTGAACTGAAGAAACTATGAGAAAGATGGGTTGTGGGGCTATTTCACAAGATTAGCCTGGTTTTGTGTCTACTTCAAGGGCAGGTGGCTTGGACTGTGGAATCAGCTTCTGTGCAGTGCCTTACAACTGACTGTTACCTGAGTGTTAAACTGCTCACCTGGGCAGTGAAGATGTTTGAAAATCACTGTTTGGTATTTTTGTCATTAGAGCCCCAGGTTATTTTCCACTGTGCTGAAGAAGGTTTAATAAATAGTAATAAATAGTACATTGATCTTTGTTCACAAAGCAAATATAACAGCTCGGAGTGGTCTGAGTCTCATTTCATTCACTCCTGTGACCGGGAGGCGTTTCCCCAGGATGACCAGCTAGGTGTGGTCCAGCCCCAGACTGTAGACAGATCCCTCGCAGGCTTTAGAAACCCCAAGCCTGACTAGGTTAAAAGTCTCCCCCAGGAAAAACTGTGGAACAGTCTTTATAATGTGGTTTATTTTGGATCCCAGGTCCTGAGATAGGACTCCAATTGTTCCTCGTCTTTCCGACTCGGTGATCTCCTGGGGCACTGGGAAGTAATCCCCTGTCCACTTTTGGCTCCTATTTTGGTTGTCTGAGATGTGGTCAAAAGGAACGGTAGTAGAAAGCACTACAGCAGTTCTCCTTTGATTTTCAAACGGCATAATGGAGACCTCTGATGCCGCTGGAGCTGCCCCTGCGATTTTGGGTTAATCCATTCAGGCAGTCAGTGACTGAGCAGCCTCCTGACTTTTTTGTTGCTTTTGAAAGGACTTTCACGATATATGGAGTACAGTTCCCATATTACCGCTAGTAGATGTGGCACATGGGGATAGGCACTCCGTGGAGGCCCAGTGAAAGCCTGCCTCCCGAGGTGACATCAGGAGGAAATGACACTGGCGCTGCGGTGAGCAGCATTTGTGTGATGGAGGGGGGAGGGGAAGGGGGTGCTGTAAGTGAACGGAGAAACGAAAAGAAAGGCAGGAAGGTGCAAAGAGCGCAGGCAGCTGTGCCCGCGTGCTGCCCTTGCCGGTGGTGTGTGTGAAGGGGCAGGGGATGGCGAGGCCTGCAGGAGGAAGGCCTGTGGATGCCAGCCAAGCAGTTTAGCCGAGGAGGTTCGGAGTGGGAGAGTGACCTGAGTCTTCATGAGGATTAATCTGGCAGGTGTGGGGGAAGAATGGGAGGTGGGTAGACAAGGGTGGAAGGAGCCTGGTGCTAAACCCGTAAGCTGCCCCTAGGCTAGCAGGGGGCCCGGAGGAGGACAGGCTGCTAGAAGGGCTCTGAGCTGGCATGGGGGGTGCCAGGCGGGGGACCCAACCGAGGCGACAGGCTTAAAGCTCGGGAGAGGGGCTTAGGAGGGAAGAGAGTGATTTCTGGTGTAGACAGGGTGAGCTTCTTGTCTGGGTGGGCATTTGGCAGCTTTTAGATAGGCCAGTAAAAGGAGTCTCTTCTGGCAAGTTCTGTGAGACGGGTTCTCTCTGAGGTGATTCTCTGAAGGGGAGAGAGAATGTGACATTTAGGGAAAATAAAGCCCACCTGCAGTACCTGCATGCCTCCCACATACCATCATGTGGCATACATTTTTCAGTAGAGGTCTTTCTGAGACTATTTTCCATATCACATCAAATGCTTCTGGGCACTCAAGAGTATCAAGTAGCAGCTTCCCATGACAAGGGCTCGGCCCGGGCCTACCCTGTGCCTTCTCTGAGCTCCTGGAATGGCTGTGAAAGGGCGCCCGTGGGAGCCCATTCCCTACTGGTTCAGTCCCTCCTCCATGTTCCTGTCGGCTCCCCAGCATTCCCTGGGACCGGCCAGGGACCTGGGGTGGAGGTGGGAGCTGCAACAGCTTGGTTTCTTTTGCAGACCTTTGTGATAAATGTTCGTTAGTTCCATGCTAAACCCACCCAGCTGACTTCATGTCTTGACGGTATTCGTCATGAAGAGAATTCCAGGGATTTTAAGGATCAAAAGTTCAAGGAAAAAAGAAACATGACATTTTAAAGCTTGTACTTATTGACTGAGGATTTGGGTTTAACCAGCTCTGTTTCTGCAGTAGGAATTTTTAAACCATCATTTAAATTTTTTCTGTTGAGAATGAGACACTGACGAATTAACTGTAATCGTAACTCCTGATGCAGAAACTAATGAGCATAATGATGAAATTTAATTGAAAAATTTGGAACAATCGCAGTTTCATTTGTGAAACAGATACTGAGCATTTACGACAAACTGGATACTCTGCTGGGGCTGAATAACCAGATGTTCTCACCAGTTCTTAAAATTCTTGTCAATTCTTAAAATTGGTAAGACTTTTAAATAAATTGGTTCTGCTATAAATTCACATTTAAGAATTTAGATAATTGGCAATAATTAGGATGCAAAGCACTAAAAAAACACCGAAATATCTGTAGCCTGTCTATGCAGGATTTACCAGAAAGCTGAAAAACAGAAGTAATTTTGTGAAATAATACAATAGTAACTGTTTAATAAAGAAGTTCTGCTTTTTAAGGAAGTTTTTTTGTAATTTTAGTTGTAATTCTAATTGATGATAACAGACATAAAACAATACTGTGATCACGTAAGTGATTAAATACTAAATTTTGTGGAACGAACTAAGTACTTGAGAACTGTGATCAAGGAGCCAGCTCAGGAAACGGTAGTTGGGAAAATGCTTGCTGGAGGTGACGGGACTTGAACTGATGGGTAATACTCCTGGGAACAGGGGCAGAGGAGACTATCCCAACCAAGGGGGCGACTTAATGAAGCCAGGAAGAGGGGAAGTCTGCCTGCACCAGACTCAGCACACCTGGTGGGGGGCGGGGACGGGTGGGACATGGCCCTCGACCCCTTAATTCCTTCCCCGGTTCCTCAGCCGTAAAACATGGGTGGTATTAGTGCTGACTCTGAGGGGCGGACTGTGAGGTTAAACGAGATGATAAGTGTGAACATCCTGGTGCATAGAAAGTGTTCAACGGACAGAAGTTGCTGTTGCTGTTAGGGGAGATGGATGGGGCCCAACCACGAAGCGCAGGACTGCTTGGGAGTTGTCGTATTCTGATGTGATGGAAATTAGGAAGCCACTGAGACATTTGCCCCCAGGTAGGATGTGACAGGGATAAATTAATAATGGTAGCTACCGTTTGAGTGCTGATGTGTGCTCTGTGCTTTATATCCATTACCTGCGGGCATTTCCACGACCCTGCAGTGGAGCTAGTGGACCTTGTTCTCTGTGGATCTGGGAGAGGTGACAAGCACCTTGCCCAAGGCCACCTAGCTACCAAGAGGGAAGGCGAGGTTTGAACCCAGGCCTGGCTGGTTCCAAAGTCTGGGCTCTTTCTCCTTCTACCAGACTGCCTTGACCTGGGAAGCCATCTGTCAGGGGCTGACGACCCCACGGGAAAGGAGTGGCTGGCTCAGGTCGTTGTTACTGCTACTGAAAGGGGGGTGGGTTCAGGATTCCCAGTGGCACACCCCCACCCCACCTCCTAGGAAAATAGGAGGAGGAGGAAGAAAGAAGACAGCGGCACAGCAACGGAAAAAGAGACAGAACTCGGTGATTGGCCGTAAGAGGGAAGAGGACGAGAGGAGCTGGAGGTGACGGTGCTGTTGGAAACGAAGGCAGGCACTGGTGGACCCACCTCTCCCTGCACCTGGGGTCGGGCTCCAAAAAGCCCAGGCACCGCTGGGGGAGTCCCCAGGCTTCTCGGAAGAATAACTTCCTGTGGGTACACCCCTCGTAGTCACTACAGGGCTCACAGTAGGTCTTGCTGGGTGTAAGTGGCATGTTGCTTGGCTAACGTTCTGCTCTTCTAGTGCCATCGGGGTCATTGGAGGTTTGCGGGGGAAGGAGTGACCTTAGGTAAGAGATATTTTTGTGTTCCTTGGGCCTCGGTCTACTTTTATGCCTTCTAGGACAGTGCTTCTCCCACCAGTACTGAAAGACCAATTCTTAAAATTTCCAGTCCATCTGGGCTGATACTTTTGTAAAATAAAAGAAGGATTACTAGAAAACCTGAAAAAGACATGCAGAATGCAAACTTGAATTTTTTATTATTGGATTCAACAGGTATAAAATCACTCTGTCACATTGCCGTAAAAGTTTCTAAATGCTTATTCTTAATTTGTGTGTGTGTGTGTGTGTGTGTGTGTACTTAATTTTGACTGCAGGCTAGCAGACTGTTCATGGTCTGGTACACCGTGAGAGCAATGATCTAGAGAGAAACTTTGTTAAGCAAAATTAGTAACGGGACGTTTTTGGAATAGATACATGATTCGAGAGTAAAAATTGTCTTTCAGTTGGCATTTAAAATACTTTAGACGTGTGTTCCTGTGTGATCCAGTGACATCTGTGACAAATGACGTCTTTTCAGTAACGTTCCATATTAGGGGGCAGGAATGTGAAAGAAATATACCAAGAACTGAGGCTAACATTGTTATTGTAAGGGATCCATACGTTTAAAACTAGTAGCAAATACTTGGAAAAACTGGTGCTTTAAACTTTCTCTGTGGTTCTGAGAATCATTGCATTTCTTTTGCTCATTTAAGTTATATTTGTTCTCTCTGTTAATGTTTGGCTTGCCTTTGAATTGATTTTTATATTTTGGTGCATAATTTTATGTATATTGCTTCATGGGGTAGTTTCATTTTTTAGTATAAATTTATTTATTTATTTTTTGGCTGCGTTGGGTCTTCGTTGCTGCGCGCGGTCTTTCTCTAGTTGCGGCGAGCGGGGGCTGCTCTTGGTTGCAGTGCGCGGGCTTCTCATAGTGGTGGCTTCTCTTGTTGTGGAGCACGGGCTCTAGAGTGCAGGCTCAGTAGTTGTGGCGCACGGGCTTAGTGGCTCCGCCGCATGTGGGATCTTCCTGGACCAGGGTTCGAACCCATGTCCCCTGCATTGGCAGGTGGATTCTTAACCACTGCACCACCAAGGAAGTCCACGGGGTAGTTGCTTAAGCAAACTAAAAAAAAAAAAAATTCTCGAGTTAACATATGCCGATATAGAGATCATATAATAATTTAGTTGTTCATATTTCAAATTTGATTTTTGACTCTATCTTATATTTTGAGCATTTTTACTTTCAGTGCTGTTTCCTTGCACTGAGATCATTTGCTGTGTTGTTCCCTTAGCCTAGACTTCTCTTTCCCTGCCCTTAGGGCCCAGCCCAGGAGCTGCTTCCCTCCAGGCAAACTGTCAGCAGTGAAGGGGCCCCTGTCTCTGGCATCCGACTTCTGCTGAGCACCCGCTTCCTTGCCCACTGTCCCTTTTCTCCTTGCTCCAAAGTCAGGACTTCCTTTTGTTTTGCATCATACTATATATTACACTTTTCAAGGCTCTTTCGTGTATATGTTCTCTTATTTCATCCTCCAGACAGTACCATGAGGTTGGTAGAACGGATTCTCTTCCCCATTTTAACTGAGGTGAGGCAGGGAGAGTGTCCACATGGCATGAATCTTCATTCCTTTGCCGGGCTCCCAGGGTCACTTGTGCCACTCAGGTCCAGACTGCCAAATGCTCAGGTTTTGAGCCTGTCATTTTGAGGTCCTCTTTTTTTACACTGTATTTGTTATCTGAAAAATCTAGAATTCTCAGTGCAGTGTCACAGGCCTCTTTGGAAGAAAAAAATCTTCAGAACCTAACCCTGGGGATGGTCCATAGAGAACCAGAGCTGTGAACCCCGGAACTGCACACAGGGCCAAAGTGGGTGTTTTAAAGGATGTGTTCAGTTGTCTCCACCTGTGATTTTCAAATGGCAGTGGGAGGGGTTGGGTTTCCTTTATTTCAACAATAACAGCCCAGCATTTTGGATTGCACAGAAGGTTTCTCATGAAGAGAAGATCCTGCTTTAAAAGGGGTGAGGCACTTTGAAAAGTCACATTTAGCCCAAGTCAGGAGTCAGAATTTGGAGTGTGTGCGGTGTGTTTCCTCCCCATCCCCTTTATGATAAAACCGACCTGGGTTCCAAATCCAGCCCTTCCACTTACTAGGTAGGTATGGTGACCTTGGCTGAGTTATTTAACTTCCCTAAACTTGTTTTCTCATCTGTAAAATGGGGAAAATACTATCTATTTTGAAGGATCATTGTAAGGATTAAGGATGATGCATGTACCAGACTTGGAGTGTGGGCTCGACGAGTGAAAGTTACTTGGAAGCTGATGCAGAAGAGTGTGACCCAGTACAGGAGTCGCTGCCCGTGTATAACTGGCCATAGTAGTGGTTCTCAGCCTGAGTAGCTGTCAGAATCACCTGGAAGACTGTTTTAACTACAGCTTGCTGGGTCCACCCTGCCTGCCCCCTGTAGTTTGATTCATTTGGTGTGGTGTGGGCCTTGAGAATTTGCATCTCTTGAGTTTCCAGGTGATGCTGCTGCTGCTACCGGTGGTCTGGGGACCACGCTTTGAGAATGACTGGGCTGCAGGTGAACTCACCGATGAGCATTTAGGTGCTGTAGCTGTATTTGAAAGCCGAGCTTTTTATGTTGTTAAAGTTAACTTTGTTAGAAAGTGCTTGGAATGCATTTCGCAAATACTGAATTTGGTATCTCAAGGATTTTTCCTCCTGAAATCCAGGAGTCTTTGTTAAATATACTTGAAGAAGAATAAGTTGACAAGTTATAAACATATTATGGATAGTCAAACAATATCAGATTGGCTGAGGTATGTGAAAGTGCTTTTATAAAATGCTAAAAACCGCAAAAATATTTAATACTTTTTAAGATTGAACATCATAATGGAGTATAAAATAGTGTAACTTAGATTTCTCATCTCAATGTGCTGTTTACCGTGTGTATTTTTCTCTTTCTCCTCCAGGCTGCTGACTTGAGTAAACCAATAGATAAAAGGATATACAAAGGAACACAGCCTACTTGTCATGACTTCAACCACCTAACAGCCACAGCAGAAAGTGTCTCTCTCCTAGTGGGCTTTTCCGCAGGCCAAGTCCAGCTTATAGACCCAATCAAAAAAGAAACTAGCAAACTATTTAATGAGGAAGTAAGTAGCACCCTGTCTTAGCTGTTAAGAATCCCTTTAAGAATGTATACGTTCTTACCGAGGGTAGTGGGCCTTACTTTACACTGTGAGTGAAGCCCATTTTCCATTCTCAGATGTCCTACCTAGTATATTACCCAAGTTTAAATGTGGTGCGTTAACTTGTTGACTTTTACCTGTTCTTCCTTGGGCTGACTGTTCTGTGCATTTTTTATGGAGATGCTCAGGTGTCTATAGCAGGTGCTTTAAACATGTTTTTATAATGGAGATAGAGATGAGACTTGTAGCTTGATATTTATAATTTAAAAAAGAAAATAAAGAATTTATTCACATCACCAAAAAATTTCATGCAGGTCAAAGAACTTGATAATATTTCCTTAGGTTGCTTAAATTGTAGCTAAAATTTGGTGTGTATGTTTGACAGGCGTTTGACTTAGAATTTGTTCTCTTGCTCTTGTAAATGTTTGCTATTAAATCACCTTGACATGGTTAGAAATCCTGGCACTTACAATTGGATCCTATGACATAGCTTTTGCCAGTGTTGTAGCATGTGCTGGGGTTTCTAGTGTCTTCAGTTTCATTCTGGCAGGAGCCTGAGATATCTGAGCTGTCCATTCAGGAACATGTCAGCCATTAAACATAGTAGATGTAAGTTGCCAAATAGATTATATTTTTATAAGCGATTGGAGTGGCTTTTCAGCCCCAAGTATTGCCATTACATATCTGACGTACTTCCTCCTCTGGGTCGGTATGACTTTCCTAGTAAATGGAAAAGATGAAGCAGTCTTGCTGAGTTAGAAGCCCTGGGTTGCAGTCTACTTGTGACCTCAACCCTGGTGTGACAAGGGCCAGGTCACACGGATTCCTCTCAGGAAGGGCAAGTGGTTTTGATTGTTGCATGGTTTTAAAGTCATTAACTTGGAACAGAAGTGCATTATAAATTCTGATTTTTAAGAAATAATTTTGTTTGGGGAAGAACACTCCACAACTTGCAGTTAAAGTTCGGGCTCTTCTGCAGTCCCCGTGGTACATGCCGTCCACGCATAGCCAGCATCCAGCCACGGTGCTCCTGGTTGGCATTGCCAGTGGATTTGGTGCAATCTTTTGAACCATGCCATCTCTTCTTCTAGTTTCATCTGGGTTGACTGGACAAACAAAACTTGCCGTCTGGATTGACAAAAGTATTTAAACCCATTTTCTGTTAAAAAAAAAAATCTTAAGCAGAAAATTATTCTACTTACCTAAACATTTTATTAACATCATTTGACGGAGTGACTTCTAAGTAGCTGGATGATCTTTGTGGGGGGTGGTGGTGGGAGAGTGAGGGCACAAAACTAGACTTCTCTGCATTCTTAATAGAAACTGTGAATTTGGCGTCATTGTGGGGTTTTATTTGTGTTTAGGTAGGGGACGTGTTTTTGAGGGGGAAGGGATTGGAGCCATGTAAAGGGCTGTTGGTAAACAAGGTCGGGAGCCTGCTCGGCTGAGGATGGCACAGAATGCCACTTAGAGAACAAGAAGGGTTTGTGTGTCATCACTGGGGGAGGGTGGAGCAGAGACCACAGGGCCCTGAGAGCACTCGGACGCATCAGCTAGACCCATTCCTTACTCAGGACAGCTAGACTCGGACGCATCAGCTAGACCCGTCCCGTACTCAGGACGGCTGGACTCGGACTCATCAGCTAGACCCGTCCCGTACTCAGGACGGCTGGACTCGGACGCATCCGCTCGACCCGTCCCGTACTCAGGACGGCTGGACTCGGACGCATCCGCTCGACCCGTCCCGTACTCAGGACGGCTGGACTCGGACGCATCCGCTCGACCCGTCCCGTACTCAGGACGGCTGGACTCGGACGCATCCGCTAGACCCGTCCCGTACTCAGGACGGCTGGACTCGGACGCATCCGCTAGACCCGTCCCGTACTCAGGACGTCTGGACTCGGACGCATCCGCTAGACCCGTCCCTTAACTCAGGACGGCTGGACTCTGACGCATCCGCTAGACCCGTCCCTTACTCAGGATGGCTGGACTCGGACGCATCCGCTCGACCCGTCCCGTACTCAGGACACAGCTAGACTCGGACGCATCCGCTCGACCCGTCCCTTACTCAGGACACAGCTAGACTCGGACGCATCCACTGGACCCGACCCTTACTCAGGACACAGTTAGACTCGGACGCATCAGCTGGACCCGTCCCTTACTCAGGACACAGCTAGACTCGGACGCATCAGCTGGAACCGTCCCTTACTCAGGACACAGCTAGACTCGGACGCATCAGCTGGACCCGTCCCTTACTCAGGACACAGCTAGACTCGGACGCATCAGCTGGACCCCGTCCCTTACTCAGGACACAGCTAGACTCGGACGCATCAGCTGGACCCGGTCCCTTACTCAGGACGCAGCCGAGTCACAGGCTGGAAAGCCGCTCCTCACTTTTAATGAGTGAAGCATGAGTTACCTCCTACTCTTTTTACATTTTATTTGAAAAATGGCTGTTCAAAGTGCTAGGATTGTGTGTGGTTTAATGCCAACTTGGCATTTACAGCTTGAGGCAGAAATGGATTGCCCTTCACAGTAAGGACATTCTTTGGCTTGTATGGGTAACAGTCTCATCAGATTTTGGTCAGGATGTCTAAGAGAAAGGGTCATCAGGGGTTTGTTTCTCAGAGAGTGCCAGGGATGGTGGTCGAAGCTGTCGTCAGGCTGTGCTTAGCATTGGTTTGGGACATGGAGGTTTCAAAGTGTTTTGTCTGTTTCCTCGGCTTGGGAGGGTGGGTTGCTATCTCCATTGTGCACAGATGAGGAAATAGTCAAAGAGAAGGTAAGTGAATTGTCCACATCAGGTAGCAATTTGATGATAGTGCTGGATCCGGAAATTAATTCCACGAGCTCTTATTGGTCATAGATTGTAAGCCCCACCATGTGTGGTTGCTAGATGGGCTCTTGTCTCCCCAGGAGCTCACAGTTCAGTGAGATGGACTGAAAGGGCATTGGAACGTGTGTTATCCCAGTGTTATGAACAAAGTACCAAGGGATAATGTATTAATTGCATTCCTCAGTATGTATCAAATATCATAAAATAAAAACAAAAGTTAAGTTCAGTGGGGACAGTTAGAGAAAACTTCCAGAAGGTGACATTTGACCTGGGTTTCAAAGATGCATAGGAGTTGGAGGAGGATGAGAAAGGCCTTCAAAGCTGGAGAAAACAGCTTAGCATGTGGAGGCCAAGGGTGGCCAAACCACAGCATGTGGGCCTTGGAGTGGCAGAAGTTAAAGCCGGACAGATGAGCTGGAACCAGACTGTAAAAGCCCTTTGATACCATGCTGGGAAATTCGGATCTGACGCTGGAGGCTGTGGGGGACCTTTGGGCTTTTATTTAATCAAGGGAGTGACAGGATCAAATGTGTTTTTTTAGAACTCTTGTCAGCACTTGTGGAAGGTGGATTGGAATGAAGAAAGAGAGAATGAAGGTAGCAAGACCAGTGAGGAGGCTCTAGTAACTGTCCAGGTGAGAGCTGAGGACTTGAACTAGAGTTGTGGCCATTTTCTCATCCATTCGACAGACCTTGATAGCCTACCATGTGCCCGGCACCGGGTCTGCAGCGGCAGATAACAGCCGCCCTGTGTTCCCCCTCCAGAGAGAGGGGAGAGAAGTGTGAACAGCACCACACACACACATACACACAATTACAGCAAATGGTGGTGACTTGTGATGTCAGAGGAGATAGAGGGCCTGAAGGAGAGACAGACATGGAGGCCTGCTTTACGGGGACGTGGGGAGCGTCGGTCTCTCGGAGGAAGTGAAGTGCTTTGAGCCTCGCCTCACCTGAGGAGGCCCCCAGGTAAGGAGCTAGAGATAGAGCGCCCCTGCAGAGGGAGAGCCGGTGAAGGCCCCTGGAGGCACGAGCTGGGGGCCAAGAGACCTGAGAGAGGATGGTGGACCTGGGAGGGCGTTGTGAAGTGAGAGGTCATGAGTTTGGAGGCCCTGCCACTCAGGGCCTGACCCGGGTTTGCTTCTTCGAGCTGTGGGATCTCACAGAAGGGAGCAGGAGGTGGTCAGATTGATGTTTTTGAAAATAAGCCTGGCTGCTTCTTGGAGACGCAGTTGGAGAGACGAGGGAACAAATCTTGAGAGTCTGGCTCACTTACTGCACTGGGTAAGGTGGGGAAGGAGCAGGTGCTGGGAGCAGAGGTAAAGATCAGAGCTCCGTTCTGTACTTGTGACGCTTGAGAGGCCAGTAGGTGGTTGGATACATGGATATGGAGCACAAAACTAGAGGTGAATTCTGGGAGCTGTCAGCATATAAATAGTAATCGTGTCCCTGAGATTAGATGGCAGGTCTGTGGAGAAGGCACAGTAGAGCAAAGACGCGTCTGGGGCTGAGCCCTGTTTATACTCCAAGATTCTGGTCATCTGCTCATGGCCTGCAAAGGAGCACTTACAGCAGTCAGTGTATTACCATGAAATTTACAGACTCGCAGCCCAGTGGCTAAGAACGTGGACCCTTGAACCCGGATGCCTGGAGCTCAGACACCCTTCTTCTGCCACTTACTGCCTGCAGGATGTGGGTCTTCACTTCATCTCTTCTCCTCAGCCGGAAAGTGGATAAGAGCGGTCCCCACCTGGAGGTGTGGTGAGGATGAGATGTGAGCAGAGGGCCTGGAGAGCAAGCCCTGGGGAGGAAGTTCCAGGTGGAGGGGAGACTCCGAGGGTTTCTTTCACTAGAGGTTGGAGGAGAGGCTTCTTGGGAGGTGAGGTACCGGCAGTTTTGAAGGAGAAGCACAAACGATTTTCCAGGACAAGAAGGTAAGAGCAGGGCAACCCAGACAGAGAAGCAACACGAGTAAGGCAGATGATGGGGACCGTTTATCATGACTGTTGGGTGTCTGTCTGTCTTACTCACCAGAGAGCTCCTCAGCCTCCCATCACACACATGCACGTGTGCATGTGCACACTCCAGTATTGATTACTCTGACCTTTGCTCCTTTCTGGAGGTGTCTGGTGCATGAAAGTATAGTAAATGTTTGGATGGATAGGATAGGTGGGTAGGTGAATGGAAAAGAAATTATAAGTTCTAGAAATCCACACTAGACCAAAGATAGGTGAAAATTTCTATCGGGGAATAGAGTGTATCTTAAAAGGTGATTTTCCCCCCATTGATTAAAAAACTTAAAATACTTGTTTATAGAAAAAACTGGGACGTAGAGAAGTACAAAGAAGATGGGAAAACATCACCTAGAAATCCCATTGCTCACTGTTAGCTTTACTGTCTTTGCAATTTTTTATGTTTTTAATGAGGCAGAACTGTCAGATTCACACCTTCCATTAGAGCTGCTGGCAACCTTCACCTCCCTGTCTGGCCCTCAGTCCATCCAGTTCATGTCAGATAGCAGAGGCGAGCCCTGCTCCCCGGGCCGTCCCAGTCATACCGAGACCCTGGCCGCTGCACCAGTTCAGCCCCCGAGGAAGGCTGGTCCTTTCTAGCCTCCCTTGGGGAATGATAGCCTAGATCCCCCGACACACTGCTTTCTCTCAAGCCTTAGAGTAGACTTTAGGTTTCTGTGTGTAGTGTTCTATGTGTTTTATGCCCTTGACGGTATCTAACGGCACATCCGACGAGCTCCCAGACCGTGGAGCCGACCTTCACGGTAAGGGTCACCAGGGAAGGGGAGGTGCCCTGGGCAGCGCCCGGAAGGGGTGCGGAGTCCCCTTGTCCTCACTAACGGTTACGATGTACTGGGGAGAAAGTCATGAAGGGGCAGTTTCTGTGTGGTAATGAACTCAGCCTTGTTTGCCTTTGTAAAAATTCGGATTATATCTGGGTTGTATCCATAGAACAGTAACTTCAAAGGATTTTTAAGTATGTTTGGTTATTGGGTGGATGTAAAATCCAAGAAGAACTTGTCATTTCGGCTTCTTCATCCCCGGCATGTAATGAGCCCTCCTGTTCTTGACTTTCTCCTCGCTCGCAGGTTGCGAGGCCGGGGCAGCCCGCTGGGTAGGCTGTAGGCTCCTCCTGGACGCCCGGCCCTGCTGCTCCCTGCGGCTGTGTCTGCTCTTCCGTCCCAGGCTGCAGGCTCCCTCTGCACCCAGCGCCCCCAGGGGTGGGGAGGAGAGGAGGCCCAGCTTTGCAATATTCTGTCCAGTCCTCTAACGAGAGAGTGGTTCTAGGCATTCTGTTAGTTTTGTTTTTGTTGTTGCTTTTTTTAATCAAAGGAAGGAAATGAGCACTTAATGATCTCCTCCTTAAAGTTTTGAGATTGATAAAAATGACATCTGGTCCTCTTTCACAGGGCTTTGAAATACCCTTTCCTAATACTTCCTGAGGGAAGAAGCAGCTGTCTTTAAATGCCTTTACAGAACCAAAGCCCTTAGTCACCGTTTTTGCTTGTGGCTACATTATGGCTTTTCCAGCAGCTGCTGTGGTTTTGGAATTGTTTGTTTTTAGTACTTCTGTTATCAATTAATATCTGCATTGTAAAATGCATACCCAGCAACCCCCCAAGAATTTTTTCCTGCTTATCATGTTGATAGCAGTGAAAAAAAGAAAATTAAAAAGTATGTGCTTTGGAAAGCTTCATTTCAGCAGTGGTGCTTTAGTGTGGTTACAGATTGATTTTGATTCTTGCTTCCTCTAAACTAGTTTAGTATCGTTAGAAAATCTTGTCTGTGAACGCCATTAAGGACGGTAGTTTTGGTGTTTGTTGGACTTTGGATTGATATTAGAAATGAGGCAGTGTCTTCTGCGTTCAGAATATGGGGAATGTGGGAGCCGTGGGTGATCACCAGGGAGAGAAGTGGGTGTGGGAGCCCGCTTCCTGGGTAGGTGGCTTGACGTACAGACCTGGCATAGTAATGCCCAGATTTTGGTTTTGGTTTTTATGGAAGTGATTTTAAAAGTAGGCCTTTGGGCCTCCCTGGTGGCGCAAGTGGTTGAGAGTCCGCCTGCCGATGCAGGGGATACGGGTTCGTGCCCCGGTCTGGGAGGATCCCATATGCCACGGAGCGGCTGGGCCCGTGAGCCATGGCCGCTGAGCCTGCGCGTCCGGAGCCTGCGCGTCCGGAGCCTGTGCTCCGCAACGGGGGAGGCCACAACAGTGAGAGGCCCGCATACCGCAAAAAAAAAAAAAAAAAAAAAAAAAAAAAGTAGGCCTTTGAGCGTTGTGGCATTTCCCTCTTTAATGGAAAGCTCAGTGGTCATGCCCGAGGACCTGAGCGCCTGTCCTTCCCTGAGACCTGCCCCGCTCTCCTCTCCTTGCCCTTCCTGCCGGGGCGGCCTCACCTCAGCCTCGGAGCAGGGGGCCTTCTTCTCCCGGACCCCCGCCCAGCTGCCTCTCCGCCTCCCCTCCTGGCCTGTCGCACAGAGCTGCCCCCGGAGACCCTGTGACGGGACGGAGGGAAGCGTGATGCAGGGAGCAGCGCCCCCGGCCTGTGGGACAGTCACTCGGCGTCCGTTCCTTCCTCTCCTCGTGGGACTTCGGGCTGGTTTTCTCGACTCTCCTTCTGCTTTCCTGACTTCTGTCCTGCTCGCTCTAAGTAGTCTCTTTCCAAAGCTGCACACTCTCCTCCTCTTCCCTGTACACCTTCTGCCTTGGAGAGCTCAGGATGTCGCAGATCCGGCTCTTACTGTTCACAGCCCATTTCCTCGTCTTCCACAGTCATTTCCATCAGCTGCCGACTCGATGAGGACACTTGAACTTCTCCCCAGCACAGTCACCCCTCCTCTCTCACCTGTCACCCCCCTTCCCAGTCACTCAAGCTCAAAACCTAGGAGTCTGTTCACACGCCTCCTTCACCCCAACCCCACCTCCTACTCCATCCAGCCTAGCCCACTGTTAAACAGTCCATCCTGCCACACCACTGCTGGTCAAGTTTAAGACCTTTTTGTCCACGGACAATTGTCATAGCTTCCTAACCGGTCTCTCTTCACCTCCACCATTCTGTACCTACTGACGGGAGACTTCACTTCATTCTGTCACTTCCCTTTTCAGAAATCTTCCGTGCCCCTACTGTCTGCAGCAGTACAGCCAGTAGAAATATAGTGTGAGCCACAAATTCAGTTTAAAATGTCTAATAGCCACATTACATCAATTTAAAAATAGGTGATGTTAAGATACTTTATCTTGGGACTTCCCTGGTGGCGCAGTGGTTAAGAATCCGCCTGCCAGTGCAGGGGACACGGGTTCAATCCCTGGTCCAGGAAGATCCCACATGCCGCGGAGTAACTAAGCCCGTGCGCCACAACTACTGAGCCCTCATGCCACAACTCCTGAAGCCCATGTGCCGCAACTACTGAGCCCACGTTCTGTAACTTCTGAAGCCCGCGTGCCTAGAGCCGATGCTCCGCAGCAAGAGAAGCCACCACAATGAGAAGCCCGCGCACCGCAACAAAGAGTAGCCCCCGCTCACCGCAACTAGAGAAAGCCCGCGCACAGTAACGAGGACCCAACGCAGCCAAAAACAAAAATGTATTACTTTATCTAATACATCCAAACATTATTTCAACGTATAATCAATATACAATTGTGAATGAGATACTTTCCATAATTTCTCAAGTCTTCAGGATCTAGTGTGTAATTTACACTCACAGCATGTCTCACTTTGGACCAGTCACTTTCAGGTGCTCGGGGCTGTGGGATTGGTCAGCACAGGGATTCAAGGTCACAGCCCAGACCCCTTAGCCTGTCCTTGAGTCCCAGCTCACGATTCCAGACCTAATTTCCTGCCCCTGCTCAGGTGCTCCAGCCAAAACGGTTACCATGCACATCCGCAGACCCACCTGCGCTGTGCTGAGCCGTGACTCGGCTGCCCGCCCCCCAGCACAGGCCCCTGTCTCTCTCCCAGTCCCGGCCCCACCTGTACTCAGGAGCTCCTCAGGGGACCTGGGGTTCTGCCAAGGGTGTTTTTTCAACATACTCAAACGCATGCTCATCCAGATCAAGGCCCCACTGACACTGGAGAATTCAAGCCTGGCAGGGAAATCCTGTTAGTTAGCTCTGAGAACTGACGAAGATTCCTTACTTTTTTTTTTTTTGCAGTACGCGGGCCTCTCACTGTTGTGGCCTCTCCCGTTGCGGAGCACAGGCTCTGGACGCGCAGGCTCAGCGGCCATGGCTCACGGGCCCAGCCGCTCCGCGGCATGTGGGAGGGATCCTCCCGGACCGGGGCACGATCCCGTGTCCCCTGCATCGGCAGGCGGACTCTCAACCACCGCGCCACCAGGGAAGCCCTACTTACTTTTTTTATTAGACATTTTCTGGAACAAAAATATACCCTTATGGTGCAGAAAGTGGGCTGCATTCTTTATATTTATTGAATAAGATGTTCTAGGTATTTGTTTTTTAATTTCTGTTCTCTCACTTTTTTGCTAAACCCAAACCAAGTGATAGCCCAGGGCAGTTTACTTCAGCGACTCTGAGCTAGGCCTGAAGTTGTGCCTCCCACTGCCCGGGGTCTGCGGGAGGGGCGCCCTGGTTTATTGACGTTTGTCGGTGGCACAGAAGGCGCCAGCCCCACTTTGGGGCTGACGGGCCTGTGCCGGGTGTCATCTTGCCCGGTCCGTCCCCCGTGCCCCAGCGCCTTGCGTGTCTCTCGGACGAAGAGCGCTGGGTTTGCTCCCCCATCAGCGCCCCCGCCCTTGTCCCCTCTGTGAGGACGCTCTGCCCTGCATCCTCCCAGGCCGCTTCTTGTGCTGCCCCTTTACCTCTTGGCTCAGCGCGCCCTCACCCCAGAGATAGAGGCCCTTCCAGGCCTTCCTACGTGAGACTGCAGTCACTCTGACGCTCCTGCCCGTTGTCTTCTCCCCCTGCTTGGCTCCTGCTCACAGTGCAACGCTCCTTACCGTGAGACCCTGTCCGTTTCACTATGGTTTCATCCCACCTGAGCATCAGTTCCACTCAGGAAGGGCCGTCTGTCCGTCGGTGCTGTCAGTGCCTGGCACACAGTGTACATTCAGTAGAGGATGGAAGAGGAATGAATGAAACGAGTGAGTGGTGACCGGGAGGGACACAGGCGAGCGTGCGGACCTCTCTGACCCTGCTTCTTGGCGGGTAACACGGCAATAACACCTGCCTTCCTGTGGGGGAATGAGCGCTCATACGTACACTGCTGGTGGGAATATAAATTGTTGCATCCTGTATGGCAGGTAATTTGGCGATATCTCTAAAAAATTATAAACGTATGTACCTCCTGACCCGGCTATTCCAGTGGGAATTTATCCTGCAAGTATATTTATACCTGTGAAAATTGCCATATGTGCAGGTTATTCCTTGCTCTACAAATGTCCTTCAGTGGGGGACTTTTCAAATAAACCACAGTATATCCATATCATTGAGTACGCTGCAGCTGTAGAAAAGAATGAGGAAGCTGTCTTCATACCAGTACAGAGAGACGCACATGTGTGACTGCATGAGAAAGCAGAGGCGCAGACAGTGAAAAAAAGGAGTGTGGATAAACTTGTATCTATGTTTGCCTTGTCCACACAGGAGCACACGCGCAGAGATAAACAAGAAGCTGATGACAGTAATTCTGGGGGCAAGGGGTCTGGGATGGAGGAAAGGGGTGTGAGTGAGGCTTTCTACTGGATACTTTTATTAATATATATGAATTATGACTGTATGACCTATTGAAAAAATAAAAGCTTACGTTGCGGGGTTATTTTGAGGATGAAACAGCGTGTGTGCAGAGCCACTGCTCAGTGCCTGGCCGCAGAGTAGATTCTCAGGTTGGAAGTGAGCACGGCTGTCCTGATATGCCTGCCACGTACCCCAAGACGAAGTGGGTGCCCCAGCAGGGGCACAGAAGGTGGGCTCAGGTTTTTGTCCGTAAGTGACATCCACGTGTCTACTTACAGCAGTCTCAATGCACCTTTTTATCGTGGAGTAAAGTCTTTAAATGTGTCTCGTCACCCCAGTAACATGTATTTTAATAATGGTGCTATGATTATTTATCTCCATTCCTCACAGTTGCAGGGAAATACTGTTTTTACTTGACAGTATTCCAGTTTTGAGTTCTAATGGAATTATTTTTGTTGTGCCTTTTTAAGCCAAAAATAATTTTTTTCTCCTAACCATAGTGCTAGAAGTTTTTATGTCCATCCTTAAAATTTTCCACACATGATAGAGTAACGGTGGAGAGCTGTTGGGAAAATTGAAATTAGATTTGGTTATGGTGAAATGTGAGGTGCAGGAGTTGAAAGCCACACACAGTGCCAGGGCATGGCCAGCAGCCTGGCTCCTCAGCCTGAGGTCGCTTCTGTAGCCGCCCAAGAGGCCACCGATGGGGGTGAACCGGCACCACCCTTGGACACTAGGCCAGCAGACCAGTCCCGGTTAAGGGATCAGGAGTGCTGGGGCAGCCTGAGCCCGGTGGGCACAGCAAGGTCTGCTGGGTGGGGGTGGGCTCCCCCAGGACCAAAGCCCTGACCTGGCCTCGTTAGGTGCCTCTGACCTCTGTGGAAGAAATGGTGAAGGTCTCGTGGAAACCCTGACAGAGCAGCGCTGGGCTTCCAGGTTGTTGGCGTTAGCATAGGTCAGCTGCCTTATACAGGAAGGTCACCGGGCAGGAGAGGAAAGAGGCAGGGGGTGACAGTGTGGCTGTGACGCTGCAGAGCGACAGCAGTGACCCCTGCTGCTCAGTAACCCTCGCCCGGCCCGCTAGCCCCGGGCCCTCGTGCCGGGCAGGGTCAGGCCTCTCCGCTCCTCCCTGGCTGGGACCATTGTTGGCCACCTCCCTTCCAGGGCCTAATTTTCTGCAGCAGTTTGCATGGTTCATTAGTCTCTTTGAAGAAACCAAGTGTTTTCATTTTCTGTGACTTTCCGTAAAGATGCATCACACACAGCAGACACACAGCGCAAGGCCGACTAGGCAGGAGGCCCTGTGTCCTGGTGGGCTTCCCGTCCCTGTGGCCCGTGGCCCTCTGAGGCTCGAGTCGGGGAACCCCAAGCACGTGAGAGAAGTGGGAGCACCCGAAGCCCGCCGGGCTCCCGAGGCACCCGGTTACCGGGCTGGCAGTGGGAAGCGTCTGGCAGCAGGACCGGCTGAGAACTCGGGGGTCGTGGGAACTCCCAGCTGGTTTCTGGTGCTGTGATTTGGGGACCAGGCAGCCTCGTGGAAGCCACTGTGCCAGTGAGGCCCACAAAAGGTCTGCAAGCAGGGAAGCGTACTCAGGGGGTGGTCATCCCTTTGTGGGGGTTCTACTTGGGCCTTTTGTTCTTTTGGTTTTAAAGGCAAGACTCCCGACCTGTGCCTGTTAAAGAAACAGTTGGTCAGTGGATCACAGATAAACGTGGGGTAGAGTGGCAGTGACTAGGCACATACTCCTGAGTGTTAGTCATCTGTTTATTTTTTTTAAACACCACCTTGTTCCAAAGAAGATGGAGGAATGGCTTCTGAAGATACACACGTGACAGCGACTGTGAGGGAGGAAGTTGCAGCGAGTCAGGGCCGAGGCAGAGCCCAGGGCGGGCTGCGTTGCTGTCCTGGGTGCTGCTGGCTGCACGTGGACTACCCACCCCCGCAGCAGCCGGAAGAGGCGGGGGTAGTCAGCACGGGGCACGCGGGGCCGAGGCAGTGCAGAGAGCCGCTGGGGGCCCAGGGCTCCCGGCCGCGGGGACTGCGAGCCTTTCCCGGGGGCCTCGTGGTGAGGACCCTGCACAGGTGCAGGAGGCCCAGGCCCAGCCGCTCCTGGCGTAAGACGTGCGGAGTGCCCGGGGCTGTCCCTCTCCCCAGTGTGTCCCGGCGCCTGGTATAGTATCTGTCGGGCACATACTAGGCTCGCAACAGTGTGTGCTGAATGACTGACTTGGTGAAACCCAGTGGCCTGACACCCAGGTGCAGTTCTAGAAGGTAATTCCACAAGGGGCCAGAATGCCTTCGCTGGCCTGACCGCGGGATAGGACGTGGAGTGCCCGGATGGACGCATCCCTTCTCGCCGAGAAGCAGACAAGCTTTCTTGCTGGAAAAGTAGACCTTTAAAAGTTCTCCATTGTGATAACTTGTTCTCCTTTGTCTTCACAGAGACTAATAGACAAGTCACGAGTAACCTGTGTCAAATGGGTTCCTGGTTCGGAAAGCCTTTTCCTAGTAGCCCATTCAAGTGGGAACATGTACTTGTATAATGTGGAGCACGCTTGTGGCACCACAGCCCCCCACTACCAGCTTCTGAAGCAGGGAGAGAGCTTTGCCGTGCACACTTGCAAGAGCAAATCCACGAGGAACCCTCTCCTCAAGTGGACGGTGGGCGAGGGGGCCCTCAACGAGTTTGCTTTCTCCCCAGATGGCAAGTTCTTGGCGTGCGTGAGCCAGGACGGCTTCCTGCGGGTGTTCAACTTTGACTCGGTGGAGCTGCACGGCACCATGAAAAGCTACTTTGGAGGCTTGCTGTGCGTGTGCTGGAGCCCGGACGGCAAGTACGTCGTGACGGGCGGGGAGGACGACCTCGTGACCGTCTGGTCCTTCGGAGACGGCCGCGTGATCGCGCGGGGCCACGGGCACAAGTCCTGGGTCAGCGTGGTGGCGTTTGACCCCTACACCACCAGTGTGGAAGAGAGCGACCCTATGGAGCTCAGTGGCAGTGACGAGGACTTCCAGGACCTTCTGCACTTCGGGCGAGACCGAGCAAACAGCACCCAGTCCCGGCTGTCCAAGCGGAACTCGACCGAGAGCCGCCCCGTCAGTGTCACGTACCGGTTTGGCTCCGTGGGCCAGGACACGCAGCTCTGCTTATGGGACCTCACGGAAGACATCCTTTTCCCCCACCAGCCCCTCTCCAGAGCAAGGACGCACACGAACGTCATGAACGCCACGAGTCCTCCTGCCGGAAGCACTGGCAACAGCATCACGACCCCCGGCAACCCGGCGCCCCCTCCCCTGCCGCGGTCCAACAGCCTCCCGCATTCCGCCGTCTCCGGCACCGGCAGCAAGGGCAGCGTCGCGGACGGCGCCATCGCTTCCGGGGTCAGCAAGTTCGCGACGCTCTCGCTACACGACCGGAAGGACAGGCACCATGAGAAAGATCACAAACGAAACCACAGCATGGGACACATCTCTAGCAAGAGCAGCGACAAACTGAACCTCGTTACTAAAACCAAAACGGACCCAGCTAAAACCTTGGGCACGCCCCTGTGTCCTCGGATGGAAGACGTCCCCTTGTTAGAGCCGCTCATCTGTAAAAAGATAGCACATGAGAGGCTGACTGTATTAATTTTTCTTGAAGACTGTATAGTCACTGCTTGTCAGGAGGGATTTATTTGCACGTGGGGAAGGCCTGGTAAAGTGGTCAGTTTTAACCCTTAATGCTGCACCGGATCCAGAACTTGAATAGGTAGTGATTTTTTTCTTGCGGGAGGGGCGGGGTGTACAATGAATGTGAATGACACTTCTTATTCTTAATGTAAATCTAAATGCATCAGAGCCATAATTTTGGATACTGCATGCCATGTAATTCTGAATCATTTGATAATTCACCTTAGAACGTTTAAAAAATATAATCAAACTAATTGCCAGCCAAGTCAGTCACCCTCCTGGGAGTATATAGAGTCCCAAGGTTAGCATTCCTCTATTAGACTATTTCGATTTTAGGAAAATCATGACAGTGTGGGGCAACAATGAGTTTAAAATGCTAAAATTAAAATGTCTGCTTTAACTGGAATATTTTTGCTTAACTACTCAATTAGAATATTGTACACCTGATCAGAGTGTGTGTTCAATACGAACGGCCATTCATTGTCATTTATAGTCCAACTTTTTATCTTAATCATAAAATGTTTAGGAATCTATGAAATTTAACTTTAGGAACAAAGCGTTCAGCAGGGTTGATTGATATTATTTTTACATGGTTCTGGCAATCCACAGAAAGAGAAGAGCCTTAATTTTTAAAACCCATTTTAGTCATTTTATGACAATTAAAATTGTTTAATAAACATCTTTTTTCAAAGAAGCAGTTTGTAGCACTTTGATTGAGACTCTGTGCACTGAACCAACAACCCCTGTCTCTCAGAGCCTCTGGGCAGTTACCGCGGACGCGGGCTGAGGGCGCCAGCACCGCTGTCAGAAGTACCTCTGGCCACACAAGCCCAGATCTTTTATGGTGGGTGTGATTCGCTTATGTTGTTTCCAACAAGGGGAAGGAGCTTTTCTTTTCTTTTCCTTTTTATTTATTTTATTTATTTATTTTTTGGTGGGTTTTGTTTTTTGGTCAAAAAGGTGCATGACCGTAGGCCCTAGGCAGACTCCTCCGCTTTGTTTGTGAAGACTGATAGGCCCCCAAGGTTCAGAGCACTTGAAATTTTTCCCCCGTTTGGGTTTTGTGTTCCCACCAGAGGGGAGGGGCAGGGGCAGGTTGCTCCTCTCTCCTTGGAGGGCAGTCGTGGTCCCGGATCTTCCGGATCATTCTCGGGATGCCCTCGGCCTCTGTCTCAGGGACCCCACCCCCTGCCCCAGCGCCTGCCCCGGGGGCCTGTGGCTGCTGGGGGCAGGGCTGGCTCTCCCTCTGCCCAGGCGGCTGGGCTGCTTCCACGTCCAGGGGAGGCTGCTGTGCTCGACTCTTAATTCCTCCAGAGCCTTATCAGCTGTCGGGGGAGTTGCTTTTCAAATTCTAGTTTTCACAGTGGATGACAGGGCTCTTTGACCCATATGTTTCGTGTCAAGATGATAATGAGCTCATTTGTCAGCTTGCTTTGGTCACTTAGGTTTGTTTTTCTGTTGTGCACGCCTTTGTAATTAAATGTAGAGATACTGATCATTTATACTGGTTTGAGTAGCGAACGCGATTCAGCGAAGTGCCGACCTGGAGGCTTCAGTTTCTCGGCGGTGCGGGACTCTGGTTGATGGAGCAGCTCCGTGCTCTTAAAGCTGGCCCCCGGGAAGGCCAGGCCGGCCCCCCACTCCGCGCGCGTCAGGGCCGAGCCGTTCACTCTGTGTCCCCCGCGCTCCCTAGGGTGGTGGTTTCTGCGACCTTGAC
This sequence comes from Mesoplodon densirostris, assembly GCF_025265405.1. Lineage (NCBI taxonomy): Eukaryota > Metazoa > Chordata > Mammalia > Artiodactyla > Ziphiidae > Mesoplodon > Mesoplodon densirostris. Next base: position 4,045,761 of record NC_082664.1, on the reverse strand, counting down.
GGCGGTGGTGGTGGGGCAGCGTTCTTCCACGTGAGAGCCTCGGTGGCCTTCCCCGTCATGCATCACGGTCCATGGGGATGTTAATGTCCTGTCTGCCTTTAACATACGGTCCTTTGTTCCTAAATGTTAACTGACCTGGGGTACCAGGGACAGCCATGCTTGTGGACTGTTTCAGCTCTGGACGCTGGGAAATCGGGCTGTCAGGTGGAGAGCAGGAACCAGCACTCCATGTGCAATTTTATGTACCTGCATAGCTTTAGAAATTCAGCTTCAAATGCTTCTGAGGCATTGAGTATGCAGTTTCAAAATTCAGGACTTTGTATTTGGCCCAAGTGGCTGAATCCCAGGTAAGTAGCCTTTGCGGGGGGGTGGCGGGCAGGGGAGCGTGTCGCGCACGACCTTCCAGTTCTGAGCGCTGTGCTCCTTCCGCGCGGCCAGGAAAGCCACGGGTGGGGCCCGTGTAGCTGATGCTTGTGCGACGGGGGCTCTTTCTGGTTCCTTCTGTCCTTCAGCGTCCGCTGGGGCAGCTTACGCAGGGGGCCGTCTGTGGATGGGGGCGGGGGTGGGAGAGGCAAGAGGAGGGTGTTACTGGTTCCTTAAAAAACAAGCGCCACAACGCGCTCATAGCAGCCGGGCTCCATCTCCTCCACCCCGCCCCCAGGTTAAACCACTGTGGTCCCTGCAGTTTGGGGTTTGGGGCTTGGTCACAGTCTCGGTCTTCCAGCTGCTGCTGGTGAGTGTGTGAGTGTATCCTTGATGTCTGGCTGGGGCCCCCTGGCTGGGTGTCAGGTGCCGGGGAGGGGCTGCTTGGCCCGGCCCGGCTCGGCCCGGGCTGGTTCTGGACACGGCGGCGACGCTGCTTCCACCCACTGTGCCCCTCTGATGCCTCCGCCTTTCTGTGACAGCCAGCAGCGCCCTTCTCCTGCAGTCAGGAGGGCAGAGCGCCAGGTGCTCTCCAAGACCAGGACTAAAGTTGCCGGCAGCTTGAGGAGACGGGGGCACAGGGGAGGGAGGGGGCGGGCGGGCTCCTCCCCTCCTCCCTCGCGTTTGTTTCGGGGCTGCCAGGGCTCCTGCAGACCCGGGTCGGGTGGGGGTTGCTTCGAGGGGTTCCAGTCGCAGGTATATAAGGCACCAGGTATATAAGGCACCGTGGCCACTAAGGGAAATCGGGGGCGTGTTTTTTTGTAGTTTTCTCCCCAAATTTTGAGCTTCCTCATTGAAACTTTTCAGTTGTTCAGCTTAAACATTATCCTGAGCAAGAATATCTTTTCTAACCTAACCTCTGGAATAAAACAGCTTTTGGCCAGAAGAGGTTATTCCTATTCGCTCAGCACTATTTTTCCACCATGCACTGAGACGCATCGATGAAAAGCAGAGAAATAAATGCTCAGGGCAGCACGTGAGCCGAGCTGCTCCCCCGCAGCAAGAGGTGGCTCTGCCCGCCTGCCCGCCTGCGGTGACAGGACCCCTCGGAGGGCCCTAGCCAGGCTGTGGGGTCTTCTCTGCCTGCCCTGCCCTGGCTCGCCCCTTAAAGCTTCTGGGAATTCCAGAGCTGGGTTTGTGTTGTGACCTGGGCGATGCAGAGGCTTCTGAACCCACCGGCCGCCCCAGCCCCAGCCCTTCTCTGTTTCTCCTCCGCTGGGAGAGCTGGGGTGGGAAGCCTTTGGAAAACCTGGCCTCCTTTTATTTTATTTTATTTTATTTTATTTTTTATTTTTATTGGTTTTTTTTTGGCCTTCTTTTAAAGGCAAATGTGGAAGAGGGAGTAGGCAGGCTCTTTAAAAATAACCAGTAGCTTTGGGTTCTCAATTGATTTAAATAGTGGTAAAGAATCTTAATTTTGGTTTTTGTGCTGACTGGACCTTCTGACATTTTTGAAGGGTTCTCCTGTGAGCCGTTGACTTGGGACTAAGGATAAATGCCTTAAGGAAAGAAAAAGAGAGGAGTGGAAAGACAGGGATAAGCTATGACAGCGATTATTGTCTCAGACATCCAGAAACGATGAGGGACAAAAGGCCCTGAAGCTTTTTCACTTTTTACGGGCGTGTAACACGCGTGCCCCCAGTATTCTGTTCCACCGCTGGGCTCCACAGCCAAGTGCAGGCTGGCAGGTGGCCCGGCAGCCCTTTCTCCCCGATTCCTCCCCTTCCTGTGGTACATCCTGAATTTTTAAGAAATTGTCAAGTACTGAACTTGCGCTGAAGTTGGTGAAGCAGCTTTATCGATGTCCGCAGCAGTGTACAAGGTTCTCGTTACCTCCTGCTTGGGAGGGAGAGCTCTGATTTCCTGGTTGAGGAAGCTCAGAGTGTGAGGGGGGAGCCAAAGGGCCGGGGAGCACCGTGGAAGGAATCCTTTGAAAACCCACAGGCCACGTTTGTGGACCTGTCTGTCCGAGAAGGAACTAGAAGCAGAGGTCGACCGTGGGTTTCCCAGGAAAAACACACGGTGCGCCGCGTCCCATTCTCTGCGGGAGGGCTTGGCCCAGGGTGACCGGCCGCGGCCCCCACGCGCAGGGGAACGAGGGGCCGCGGTTGGCCTCCTGTGCGGGTCGTCCGCTGTGCCGGGCGTGTCCACTCCTGAGGCTTCCTTCCTCCGCATTCGCGTGTAGGCCTGATAAGTGACCCGGAGGAGATGTCCGCCTCGGGCACCACGGCAGGGAACAATTGGCAAAGGCTCCCTCCTTGTCCAGAGCACACCTGTCGCGCTGGGCTGCTTGGGACTGTCACCTGTTCAGGTAGTCAGGGGGCTCAGCCCCACCACCCCAGTGCTGGCCAGTGAGAGGGGCGGTCTGGGAGGGTGGAGTCCAGGGCTCCCCTTGCAAGGCACTTGTATCCAGCTGTTCCCTTTGAAACTCAGCGCCACGTTCAAACCTGTATGTAAAAGCCCCTCCAGGAGAGGGAAGCTGTCCCACTGGTACTGACTTCGTATTCATTGCTGCGTCTGTTACGTGGACTTTGTGTCATGGTCGCATCGCTGTCGCTCGAGTTAAATATGTAAAAGAAAACTTTTCTGCATTTTTGATTTCTGTATACCTAAGTTTATTAAAGGTTACTGTGTTAGGTGACACTGTATAAAATTGTATGAATATTTACCCTTAGTGAAAATCAAAACTCTTATGTATTTCCTTTTTTATATTCTCCCCTAATTTCTTGAAAACTTGAATAAATTTCATAAAGAGCCTTCCTAACATGAAATGTTGGTAAATTAAATTCTTAACTGTTGCAATAATTAATGAAGCTTTAATATCAGTATTGTTACTTTATAATTTTAAGAAAATCGTGTTTCTGTTTCACTGCCTTGGTTTTTAGCTGTTCCCTTGTCACTGTCACAGCTAGAGACTTACTACATACTTGATATTCTCAAGAACTTTGGGGTTGTCCTCTGTATAATGACATTAAATAAACGTGTGAATGAATTGTAAATGTAGATAAATTTTCAGTAGTCACTTTCACATCTGAGCTTTAAAAAAATCTCAGTGAACCAAAAAAGAAAAGCTTCTAAATGCTGTAAAATCAAGGGCCTTGTTAATGTTTATAGAACAAAGAGCCCCAGGAATTGCTACCTCTTGTTACTGATTCTGAGTTTTTCCGAATTAGAAGCTTTCTAAGTGAGATGTTTGTTCTGAGCACAGGAGGTGTTCACTGTTTTCTGTGACCTTCCTCTGAGCCAAGTCCCATGTGGGGAAGGACCGTGGGTTGGCTTTGCGGCCGAGCTGGTGCTCGTTCTGTGCGGAGCGCGCGCTGAGTTCCCAGGTGGCGGGCAGGCGACGCTGTAGCAGCTTTTCTCCTGGGGAGGGTTTGTCATTTTCCGTTTGCCGGAGGCATTGTCATCGCCGTGGAGGTGGTCCTGTCTCGCGCCCGGGCCCCGAGGCTCCGGTGCAGAACGAGCCCCGTGAGCGGGGCAGTGGGAGCCGGTCCTCCCGGGGTGGGAAGCAGGAGCGATGAGCACTGTCCTGCTCTGGACCGCCCCTCGCTCTCGGCAGCGCAGGCGCCTCTGGCCCCGAAAGAACCTTCCCGGCAAGAGTTCCAGGCCTGGGCCCGCACGCTCCGCCCGGGGCTCGTGGGGGCAGCGGCGAGCTGCCCGGGACAGAGGCCTCGTCAGGCCCCGGGGCTCCCACTCGGCCGCCGCGTCCCTCCTGTTTCGTGAGACGCCTGGGCCTGGAGCTTGGGGCTGGCAAAGCCTCTGGAAGCGCCTCCTGGCCACCTGTCCTTCTCGGTGGACTCCAGAATCTTCCTGGCCGCGCCGTCCTCCTGAGCCGCCCGTGCTGCAGGGTGTGTGGGCTCTTGCCTTTGACTCGAAGCTGCCAGAGCAGAAGAGACGGTCCGATACTCCGCCCTCAGAGGGACCTACTTGGACTTTACTACCACAGAAGCTGCATGTTTTCTCCTTAGCGCTCGAGGGGATTTTAAGCCCTGAATGCTAGTGGGTTGACAGGAGGTCTAAAAAGACGCACACGTGCACAGCATTTTGATCTTTTAAAGATAACTAGTTTGTACACCTTGAAAACATAAGTCCATTCTCCCACGTGTGGCTGCCTTTTGAAACAGTCGATTCTGGACCAGCAGATCTCTTGAAAGGGACAGGACATCTAGGGGTGCCCAGCTCCGCCCCCTCTAGCATCGGTAGCCTCTAAACCAGCCTTCACATGGATGCCCCATGACAGGACTCCAGCTAGAAGACACTCGAGGTCCCGGCCTGCAGAGAGGATGTCAGAGCCACAGCGGGTCACCCGGGCAGGAGGGCCTGCAGGCCGTGGGCGAGGCTCTCTTCCCCAGCACGGTTCTCGCAGGAGCCCTTGACGGGTTGTGCCCTTGACTGGTTGTGCCTTTTCGCAGATGTCTGAAAACACCATGATCGTTTTCCCTAGGTGACTTTTCCCAGGTTGAGTGGCCTCTTTGGGGAAATGTGTCACCGCCAGTGTGGCCAGTCACCGGGCAGGTCAGGGCTGGCAAAGGGGCAGCTGTCCAGTGGAGCCAAGGTCCCAGGCCACGGTGAACAGTGGGTCTGGGGCAGGGAGGGGTCCAGGTGCTCCGAGAATGGCTCAGCGGACGTGCCGGTGGAGTGGGCCCCTCCCAGCCCGCACCCACTTCCTAAACTTGGCTCACTGAGTCCGGGCCTCACGTGCCTTGGAATGAAATGGGAGCTCCTCTGCCCAGCTTTTCTGTGGTTCTTTTATGCAGCGGCCTGGGCAGTGTGAGTGGCGGGAGTCTTGTGGATGAAATGAGGAGAATGTATCCATGGCTAGCAGCGGCCCTGAGGAGGTTAGCCTGGTGACGGTTCTCATGGTTTGTGCACCATCTCTAAAAGGGCCTCACTTCACAAATACTTACCTCTTAGTCTCCGAGTGAAGTGAGAGAATTCGGGGGAGCTCCTGGAAGGTTGCCTGGAACCGGAGCCTCAAGGGTTAAGTGCTCTGTGGCAGGTGCAGGGCCACCCCTCCAGGTGAGGCTGACCCGGTGACCTGTCTGGCCCTCGGCCCTGAGCTCCCCCCGTAGCACTTCTCTGCCATCTCAAGAGGCTGCTAGTCTGCAGCAAGACCTGTCCCGGGGCCCGTGTGCACGTCACTTTTGTCTCGGGTGAGGAGGGTGATTCTGAGGGTCGACTGACCAGGCTTTGAACAGCACCGGATGCCCAGCCCATGACCACTCCCTCGAGGGTCTGCGGTCTCACACATTTACAGACGAGTCCATGGTAGCCGGGGTCGGATGGGGAGGCCTGCCGTGGGCCCAGCGGGACTTCAGGATGAGGCCGTTCTCTGACGAGGGCCTCTGAGACCCTCACGGTCTTTTCTTGCTGTCAGGGTCTCTGATCTCGGCAGCACCCACGAACAAAGACATGTTCCTTTGTTGTAAATTGTTTTTAGCCAAAAGATTACTTTTTCTATATATACGTTCTTATGAAACAAGGTTTAATTCTGTTAGCTTAGTATTATAAATTATAGTCAAACCCAAACTAAGAGCTGGGGTATTTTATCAGTTTTCACATGAAATCTCTAGCAGGAATATAATGGCAACTCTGGTGAGAACAGAACAACCTATTAAATATTAGATTCAAGAGCTGCCACTATTTCTGTAATAGGCTTCCTTCCTGGGGGCGGGGTAATAGGACATTAAGCAGGTTATTGGCTGGAGAAATCTTTTGCTTGAGTGATAAATGTAAAGCCCTCGTTTGCCAGCTGTCTGGCGTCAGGTGGAGAGACCAGCAGCTACCATGCTGCCCGGACAGCTGGAAGCCAGCAGGGTCTCTGAGGCCAGGCGCTTGATCCTCCCCGAGAAAGCCATCAGGAAGGATGCAGTCAGAGGGCAGGCCGCCCTCACGAGCAGCCACAACGGGGCAGAGGGCGGCGGGCCCTCCTCGCTGAAAAACCTGCCCCGAACTGTGCCCTTAGGTTAACACGTCCAGCCAGGCTTCCCCCTAAGAGTGTTCTGGAGCCTTCGATGGAGGCCTGCAAGTGTGTCTTCCATCTTTCTCATCATCACCCAGCAACTTCTAAAGCACAGGCTTACAGAAATAAGGTTACTTTTCACATTTTCTTTTGAATAGTGGTGTCTCCCCTGATGCCTCCACGGTGTGTCTGTCCCGCAGAACGATTCCATCTCTGGGAAGAGGACAGGGGTCAGGCCTCCCCCCGTGACAGGCTCCTGGCCTGCGTGCCGGGCACCGAGCAGATCCTGAGGCCTTGCTCTGCTCAGTCCCGGGCCGCCCTCTCCTTGCCGGTGGCTGACCCGCGAAGGTCAGAGTCCCCTTGCTTCAGACACCTTAGACCGGATGAGGTCACCTGTGGTGTGCCAGGCTTCTTCCCTCCAGACTGTCCGCGATGGACAGGGATCCGGACCTGGCGGCCTCGCTGCAGCTCAGTTCAGACACAGGGGGGAGCGTTTCTCCTCACCTGGACAAAGGTTCCCTTCATCACCGAGGCGGTAAACCAGCCGTCCTCCCCTCTGTGGACTGGGCCGGGATGGGCACAGTGTCCAAAAGAGCTCCTCTCTCCCGGCAGGCCGGCCAGAGCTTTACCTCCTCTGTCAGGCTCCATCCACACCGTCTTGAGGGGTTTGAGTGAGAAGCTGCCCATCGCCGTGGAGATCAGACAGGGCTGTGTGCCTTTCCAGCAGTAACTCCGAGGTCAAGGAAAAGCGCTCCTGTAGATTCTGAGCAGGGGCGAGTTGCTAAGTTCCTTTCGCCCCTGCTTCCTGATCTTGCCTAGATGAACGGATTTCGGGTTTAAGGTGACAAACTGGAGATAAAGTGACTTGGAGCGGGACCGCGTGCTTCCCGGCTTCCCTCCAGCAAGGCATGGGCGAAGCTGAGATCGTCACCCTTCATCTGTGTCAGCCCAAGGCCAGGTGTGAAAACGCAGCCATGTTTGCTTAAAGGCGTGTCCTGTGTGCAGCATTTTGGGGGACAGCTTAAGGATGTTTGTGTTCACAGAACTGAAAATTTGTAGCTGCAGTGTTGCAATATTGTAACCTTAAAATTATTCATAATAAATGAATGCCAAACTGTGCTGGAACTACGTGCATCCCAGCAAATGCAGGGAGATGTAAGTGCTCTTTGCTGTACAAGAGGTAAAACCCTTTCAGGGTTACCTAAGGTCACGCCTGTATTGCAAGAAACCCGTGACAGCCTCCTGCCTCTCCGTAGGAGCCAGCCCGAAGGGACAGGCACCACCCCTTACTGGTGCAGCGAGTCCCCAGGTCCACCGCAGCCAAGTGGCAGCCTTTGTCCTCAGCCTCCCCACCCACATGACTGGATCCTGCTTTCTCTACCTGCTGGGCCCTGTGGGCTGGCGCTGACGCCAGAGGGGCACCACCATCACACCACCCATCAGAGAGAGCAAAGAAAACGCCTCTTCAAAAATGCCACTAGACTCTGTCCTTGGCAGCCACCCCGGCCGTTGGGGGACTGGGCGTGCAGCTCTCTGGCCTCACTGGGCGAGCTGGCCTCAGAGCCGAGGGGACCCCTCTGTGGCCCGGAGCTGCAGCCCTTGGGGAGGCCAGTGAACAGCCCCCCTGGGAGGTGCCCCTGGCCTTTGGGTAGTGATGCTCCAAAGAACCCTGGCCCTGAGAGACCACTCTCTCCTCCAGGCCAGCCCTGCCCAAAGTGTGACACCCGAGGGCGGGGGGAGGGCAGGCTCAGGATTCTGATGAGTTAGGAATTAAGTAGATGGACACGGAGGGGCTGTTAAAACCCTGGCTTCCAAAGCAACAGAAAGCTAACTGTGCTCCTGTGAAACTGCTGGAAAGGATGAGTGACCGTGACTTCCTTCGCGGCCCCGTGCTTTGCTGGATTAATGTAAACGGCTTTGTTTGCAGGGTTTAATGTCAGCCCCAAGCCAGGCCAGTTCTCCAGGTGGGACTGTGGGGTAGCGAGCCCGCTCCTGCTCGGAGGTTCTCACCCCGGAACTGGGTCTTGAGGCAGCAACGATGGAGCCCAGGGCCACACGTGAGCCGCGTGGAGGGCAGCGCGGAAGAGGAGCGCGGGGCTCGGCGCCGCTCGGCGAATATACCCAAAGCAGCTGTTTCCATTTTTAAATCGTTCTCTTGCGGCTGCAGTAAACAATAAGCCATGAGGTTTTCTTGCTTTTGTTTTACTCTAAAACTCAATGTAATAAAAACGTTATATATAGTTATGTAATATATACATATATACATGGTGTGGAATGTGTCTCGGACAAGAAATCCCCTTAAATCCAACTGTTAAAAAGAGTACTTCACTCTGCTTTTGCTGATTTTCTTTTTAACACCTTAGGTGTCAGAAGACAACCTGGAAGGCACTCATCAAGAAAGTTGTTACTTTCTGGCTTAAATATGTAATTCAGGAAGACGGATGCTGCGTGCACAGGTTTTTAAAAATTGTTTGCACTTGAAACAGTTTAATGCTGTTAAAAAATAACTTTGAGTATAGGTGTAATGGGCCTCCAAGGTGTGGCGTGAAGATGCCCTTTTTAATCTGTTAACATTTAACACTCTTGTTCCAATGCAATCGGCTCTGTATTGTATGTATAAATAATGTCATTCTGCAATTGGGGAAATGGTCGCTTCAGTAGTACTTTTCATCTTCTAAGTGATATTTCTTTCTTTTTTTTTTTTTTTGCGGTACGCAGGCCTCTCACTGCTATGGCCTCTCCCGTTGCGGAGCACAGGCTCCGGACGCGCAGGCTCAGTGGCCATGGCTCATGGGCCCAGCCGCTCCGTGGCATGTGGGATCCTCCCAGACCGGGGCACGAACCCGTGTCCCCTGCATCGGCAGGCGGACTCTCAACCACTGTGCCACCAGGGAAGCCCTAAGAGTGATATTTCTAATTCACAAAAAAATTATTAAAACTTTCTTGAATGTACCATTTGTTTATCTTCTGTTAAATTGGCTCCACTTTCACTGTATTGTTTTTGTTGACTTAAACGTGTACACCGTGTCCCTTGCAGCCCTGACGTGAGGCAGGCTCTTCAAGGCCGGGGCTCGTCCGGAGAGCCCGGCGGTCCTCTGGCCCCTTCGTGCTGTCTCCCCATCTTCGGCCTTTGTGGGCAGCTGCCCATGCGTGCGGACTGCGGTCTCAGGGAACAGTTTTCTCCTTACGGCTTCAAGTCCACGAGTCCCCTTTCTGTTGTTGGAAGATCACACACGACTCTGTACGGTGAGTGTGAAAGTGCTTTGTTAAGGATGCAGAGAAAAAAAGGCTGATGACAATTACATGGGATTTTTATTTGGCTGAAGCCAGCTGGTGAGCAGCTTGGTCATGCCCACGCCTACTTGTAGATGCTACAGGGGACCAGAATCATTACAGTGTAGCTGCCAAGTACAGGAACTTTTCTCAATTGAAAAAAAATCATACACAGTTGAACCCTTTGAAGGCCTTTTTATGTGGTCAGACTCTAAACCACGAAGTGCCTAAAACACATTTCTCTAAGTGATCCCATTAAACTGGGGGCGCGTCTAAGTGATTTTAGGCTAGAAAAGATGTGTCCATGCTCCATTTCCATCATTTCTGTGAACGTAGCAACAGGATAATGTTACTGTTGCAGAAAAATTCTCATCAGCCTGGGTCTTGGCTTCCTTCTCAGAGGAGAGGAGGAGGGTCAGGGAGCCAGTTCTTCACCGGCGCCTGGCCGGAAGGGCTGCACCACGGGGAGCCGCCGTCACAGGGCAGGGGAGCCTTCGCGAAAGGTGGAAACCACCGCATCCCAGGACACCCTCTCGCTGTAAGTGATTTATATGTTGGACACATTCAGAATGCGCTTCCTATGAAAACATCAGCACATTTTAGATAGTTTGGTATTTGTCATCTTAGCCAAAGCACTGGTCTCTAAGTACCGTCCGTCACACTGAAGACCTACGAGGAAGCCACGCGTATTTCTGGAGATCAGAAAAGGCCGCCTTGGAACTCGCGTCCAGAATCCCGAGCCTTGCGGTCCTCCTGGGTCGACTCCTTTTCCTGTGAATTTCCTGCATGTTTGTAGGAAGTGACGGGTGGGTACCTGGTGGCCCCCGGACAACAGCAGTGTGAAAAGTCCAAGGACCCAGGGTGCCGCCCAGCTCTCAGCGCCCCGAGGCTGACGTCGCTCAGGGCGGTCAGGTCAGCCCTGCTAGCTCCGCCCACCGCCCTCCAGCCGACTCTGCGGTGCAGTTTGCGAGATGCATCCGTGCTGGGAACGCATCTCTCTTTTTTCGGCTGGTCCCTGGCCAAGTGGTCCCAGATGGCTTCCAAAATCGCGGCCTCCTACCCGCCCCCGCCCGCCCCGCGGACGCAGGCCCAGGGCCGAGGGTCCCCTGGCCGGCCCCCACCCCTCCTCTCGGGAGCCACGGAGGGTCGGCTCGGCGCACCCCGTACGCTGCGTCGGCTCTTACTGCTCGCCTGGAGCGCCCTCATCCCTCGGCAGCGTCGCCCCTGCTCTGTCTTCTCGGGAGCAGGTTTACATCGACAGCCGGCAGGGCCGGGCTCCTTGGACTGGGGTGTCCGCCCGCGGCCTCTGCCCCCAACCTCGGCCCCAGCCGCGTCTCAAACGTGGACGAGGGCGTCGGTTGGGGCGGTGATGAGGGAGCTCCCTTGCTCGGGTCCGTGGAGACGGGCCCTGCAGTGGCCCCGGGGAGGCTGAGATGGCCCAGCCGCCCGGCCTCGCAACTGGTCAGGTTTGGGGTGCACGGCGACCGACCAGCGCTCCGGCAGCAGGGCCCGGCGGCCTCCTGTGTCCCCAGAGCCTGGCCAGCGCCTGCCCGTCGCCAGGCCCACGGGCCACAGAGACCTGGTGGACGCAGGGGCCCCCGGGAAAGCGGACCCGCCCCTGAAGCCGAGGTGGAGCCCCACGGGGCCCAGGGCACCGCGCCCACAGGGAGGAGGGTTCCTTCGTAAAAAGGTACAGCGCCGAAGAACTTTAGAGAGGCCCTTCGCGTTTATATACTTAAAGGGGGTGACGATTTCCCTGAATTGTCCTTGCACCTGCCCTCACTCGGAGCCGAGCTCAGAGCGCGGGCCCGTCCCTGGCCTCTCCCGAGTCCGCCGAGCCCGCAGCGCCCCCGGGACGCGGCGCCCCCAGCCCTCTGCCCGCCCCGCCCCGACGCCACTTCCACCCCGGGGCGTCCCCGAAGCCCCCCAGGTCTCCCCACGTGCACCAGCTCTGCCCGCCCTGGGCCCGCACGTGCCTGCACCCATGGCTCCCCCTCCCCCGGGCACCGGGAAATGCTGGCCACGGCCTGCCCGCCCACCCCCCACCCCGGCCACGTCCACCTCCCCCAGCCCCTCGTCCTGTCCCTCCCGGCCCCTTGCCCTGCCCCTTCCAGCGCCCTGCCCCCTCCCCTCCCTCCCCCACGGGAAACAGGTTTCTTTTTGTGCCCGCTTACTGCTGGCACCCCAGAAACGAAGCTGGAAACGCCCGCAGGCCATCGGGCAGCAGCGGCCTCTACTCACGGAGGAAGCTGGGCCTTGGGAGCTGGACCCGCGGCCCGCACCCGGGGGCTCCGAGGGCTGAGCGCCAGCCTGTGTCATTCCTCAGTGGACGGTCAAGTGAAACAGTGAAGCTGCACCGAAGTCTCCCCAACAAAATCAATGCCCCTGATACACTCACAAAAGTCAAAATAAAGGAATGGATAATCAGGACCCATGTTTAACTCAAAATATATTAAGATGCAACACTGTAATGATAGCTTATTTAATAAAAATCAAGGGTCTCCAGTGGTGTAACCTGGAAGCCAAACGTGCTGGGACACTCCTGGTGGTGGACGGGCTAAGGGAGGCACCCTGTGCAGAGCCCTCGGTGAAACCAGGCCTGAATCACCCATAACAAAGTATAATTTGTTTTGATTCATATAAAAAATTACAAAATATTCCCTGCCCCAAATTCTTATGTTGTTACGGAAATGAACCGAAACCCTAGAATGAGGTGATTTCACAAAGGTATGAGACTGGAACATACAGTACGGCTGCCTGTAGGATGCAAGCAGCCTCGGGACGGCGGGCTCCAGGCCCAGGAGCTGGTGCTGGTCTGGGGGCAGCTCTCCCGGGACGCTCGCTGGGGCCCGGCCGGGTGGGAGCCGCCCTGAGCAGGGGAGCCGCAGCGCCGCTCAGTAGCCTCCACCTCTCCGCTCTACCGGGGGCAGGCGGTACTGCTTCAGGTTAGGCTGGATGTCCTTCTGTGTGTCTGTCTGTTAAAGAAAGTGACAGACACTCAGCAGAGGCCGGGATGGGCGTGAGCGCGGCGCCAGGGGAACCAGTGGGACGCCCACCTTCTGGTTTGGGCCAACACACTTCAGGGGTCTCAGCACCGGCAACTTCTGGGTCGCTCCGGGGGCAAACACTGACTGCAGCGCTGGGCTGGAGTACGAGGGCTGCTTGGTCACTCCTGACAGCTTGAGTTTGGGCAGTGCCATCACGTAGGCTGGTCCGTGTCTCCTGGGATGGTCCTCCTCTTGCTTTGGGGGCTGTTTCTAGAACCAAAGCAAAGGTCAGATGAACACACGACGCTCTCCCCTTTGTGGGAATTAGGAAAAGCAGAAGGGGCTCTTTTGTACTACTTTGGCCTCATACAATTTCTTGACCGTGAGGTGTGACAGTATGGTGACTGGACAACACGCACCGCGTCCCAGCCCCCCCAGAAGTGCAGTGGCCGCTCCCTGGGCCAGGGCCAGGGCGGACAGCGGGGGAGGCCACGCTGACGCACGTGCAGCTCCAAGGGCCGAGGCCACGTGACGCTTCCCGCTCAGATTCCCTGAGGTCGGCCAAAGCGGCCTGCAGCCTGCTTCTGTGTGGCCAGTGCGCTAAGAGTGGATTTCACATCTTCTCATAGTTGGAGACAATTTCATGGCATGTGATTATGAGACTCCAGTTTCAGGGTCCACAGTTTTACTGAAACCCAGCCCCACCATTCGTTTACGTATGGTCCGCGGCGCCACCAGCCAGAAGAGTGGGCAGTCGCGCCAGACGTTAAGGCCGGCACAGCCTGAACCCTCACTCTGGGGCCCTGGCAGACAGCATGCGCCTCGGCTCTGGCGCGGGGGCGCCCACGGCGGGTGCCAGAAGGAGAAACACTAACAGCTGACCAAGAGGGAGAGGAGGCCCGGCAGGGAGAGCAGTTAGGGGCAAAGTGAGGGAGGCTCAGCCGGGGGGCGGGGGTGGGCTTCGTCCCCGGTTGGCGGCCTGCGCAGCTGAAGGGGAGCTGCCGTCATCCACCCTTGGAGGGAAGGCACGGGGAGAGAGCCAGGTCTGGGGGAGAGACAGGAGACCGGGTTTGATCAAGTCTGCCTTTGGACATTCAGCTGGAGCCGTCAAGCAGGTGTCTGGACACGGGGGTCGGGATTTCTGGAAAGCAGCCTGGCTGCAGGTATACCTGCATCCTCAGCTTCCAGCACAGAGTGACACTCAACAGATGCTGGGCTGAGTGAGAAACGATGGAAGGCCACGGCTACCACGAAGCTCGGTGCCAGCCCACAGCTGTAAAACTGGGGGAGCCGAGTAAAGGGGGGCCCCGCAGCACGCGCGAGAAAGGGGAAGCTATCGCGGGATGCAGCTGTGCTTTCTACACCAGGAAGCGTGCAAGGCCACCCCTGTGCCAGGCGCAGTGCTCCTCTGGGGCCTGCTGCTCTTGCAGGGGCTCAGCGGCCGAGCGGGGGCGGTCACCTGGGCCAGTGTTGGCTTCCCAGTGCCCCAGCTAGGGTCCTCTGCAGGCACAACGTGCTTGGGCACCGGCCTGGCCCTGCGGCTGGGAGGATCCCAGCCCGCCACGCTGTGGACCTTAGCTGGTGGCGCAGAAAGGCCGGGGGCACAGAGGTGCCACCTGGCGCGGCAGCAGGTTGCTCACAGGCACCCTTTCCAGGCAGGTGTGGCACCTCCCCAGGTGGCATCTGCGTCAGAGAGACATGGGCCCCTGAGGGCGTCCGGTCCCAGCTCGGACGGCCTGATCGCTCAGTACCTGCTTGCTGCCCTCCTGAGCCGGCTGCCGGTTGTTACTGAGTAGTTCCCGTGCCACCAGACGCTCGGGGCAGAGAGCGGAGGCCTTCCTCCTGGGCCTGGCCAGAGCCTGCTTCTCAGCTGCCCTACAGGACGGAAGGGGCAAGGGGTGCCTCTGCTGAGAACCCGGCCGCCACAGGGCTTGTCGGCCTCCTCTGTCCCCAGTGTGGGCTCGTGCCTGTCGCCCCTCCTCTCATCCAAGGAGCTTTTCTTTTCCTTTCCTGTCTCAGCCTGACAGCCTCTGGGCTCCAGAGCCGTGGGCCCACCCCTGCCCAGTGACTCGAGGTTCGGGTCAGACGTCACCCCCACGTCACACATGCACAAGGGGACAGAGGGGTGGAGTCCGAAGCCCTCAGGGCAGGTACTTCCAATAGCAGGTGTCGCCCAACGCACGCGCCCTGGAACCTCACGGCGAGCGAGCTCAGCCCGCTCCCCCTGCCGTGTGCCACGTGACCCTCCAGGGCTTAACACCACAGCCTTGGCATCAACCGCAAAGCAGCCCCAGACCCTCCGTCCACCCTGCCGTGACGCCACTAATGGCCTCCTTTTGGGGGAAGATAGCAGAAAGGAGCGAGGTGCGGGTTCCCAGAGGGACCGGCACTGTTCCCGGGAACCAGCCACCCATCCGCGTGCCCCACGGGAACCCGGCAGGGCGCCTACCTCTGTTCTCGGAAGTAGGGGTGCCGCAGGGCCTGGTGGGCAGTGATTCTCTCATCGGGATCATAGGCCACCATTGCGTGCAGGAGGGAGAGGCATTGCGGGGACAAACTGGCTGTCAGTAAAGGTATTCCTGATCCCTTTTTAAAAGTAAAATCAAAACTCATAGCTCTCGACCTGTATTAAAAGCCCAATGATAGTAAACGATCATGCCATCATTTAGAGCCGTGGCCAGTCCAGCATCACGACCCTACAGGGACCTGCACTGAAGGGTAATGGCTTACAATCTAAAAAGGGCAGGGGGCAGGGGGGCATAAAGCCCATAGAATACAAGATCCTCGTGGAAACTGTGGACTTTGGGTGAGAATGACATGTCAGCACAGGTTTGATGACAGCAGACGTGCCACCGCGGGGCGGGTGCTGGTGGCCGGGAGGCTGTGCACTGCGGGGGGCCAGGCGGTAGATGGGAACCTTTGTACCTTCCGCTCAGCTCTTCTGTGAACCTAAAACCGCTCTAAAAAAATTAAGTCTGTTTTTTTAAAAAGGGTGGGAGGTCGTGAAATCTGTTACGCTGTAAGTGTAAGAAAACTTTTTCTTGAGAAGACTAATACCACATTCCCACCAGAAAAGAATGAAATAAAGTCTTAGAAAAGAAAAAGAATCCAGCATGGCCGTCATCTCCTTACCCCCCTCGGGTTCTGGGAGCTGCTGGGTGCTGCCCACGCCCCCGAGTCCCCCCCGAGGGGTCAGCGTGGCCAAGCTGCCGGGTGGCGGCTCCGCAGGGTCTGTGCGTGCAGCCTGTGCTGGGGAGCCTTTCCCACCCAAAGACCTCTGTGGCCTGAGTGAACATTCCCGGGACAAAACCCGAGTGCCGGGCTCGTGGGAGTGTGAAGAGGCCCCTGGGGGCCACAGAGGCAGGGCGGTCTGCGGTGGTGGGGCGGCCTGGGGGCTGCACTTACCCTTTGAACTTGGTGAGGGTCTTCCCAGCAGGCGTGCCAATGACGTCGTGGATCCTCGAGATCTGGTCCAGCTCGTTGGCTCCGGGGAAGAGGGGCTGCAGGCTGGGCGGGCGGCCAGGGCTGTGGTCAGGGCGGCGGCCTCCCAGCAGAGGGACCTCCAGCCCCCCCCGCCCATGCTTGGGCCTTCCTCCTCCTACTGTCCCTACGGGTTGGTGTCTTTCTAAGGGACAGGGCCACACTCCCGTATCTGTACAGCAGGTGCCTCTGCCGGCTGAGAGGTGAAAGCCCCCAGAGCCTCCTTACGGCCCGGGGAGTTTTGTTGACAAAAATTCAGGCTGGGTCAGGTCGGGCTGTGTAGACAAATGAGGTTCAAGGAGGGTTTTGGTTTTGGAGCATCACGGATTTGGGAATTGTGGGTAAAAGATGTTAGACCCATACACATTACAGGCCACAGAGAAGAGCTTAAAAACATAGCTCTGGGCTTCCCTGGTGGCACAGTGGTTGAGAGTCCGCCTGCCGATGCAGGGGACACGGGTTTGTGCCCCAGTCCGGGAAGATCCCACATGCCGCGGAGCGGCTGGGCCCGTGAGCCGTGGCCGCTGAGCCTGCGCGTCCGGAGCCTGTGCTGCGCAACGGGAGAGGCCACAACAGTGAGAGGCCCGCGTACCACAAAAACAAAAAAACAAAAAAAACAACAAAAAAAACAACGTAGCTCTGACGGTAAGATGACTTCTATTCAGGGAAAACGGCAGGAGCTCAGGCCGCAGGGGAGCTGGACGGCTCCGAGGTGGGGCAGGCCGGGCACAGAGTGCAGTCAGCGAGGCTCAGCGTGGGCTGCCCAGCGCCCTGGGCAGATGCTGCCGGCACCAGCGCCTCTGACATCCCTCCAAACTGACTCAGGGATTTCAGCACCGGAGAAAAGGTCATTCGTTGGTGCTTTAGTATCAGTGAAATCACCACTCTCCTTTCCAAAAATAACAGTCACTTATCAGTACGAATGATCTAGAATCAGAAGGCGTGTCCCGAAGGGCCCGAATGTCTGTTTTTATCAAGGGGTCAGTTGAGCAGGCGGGACTGGACGACCCGGGTCCTGCCTGCGCTGGGCTGTACCATCCTGACGTGCGTCACCCCGAGGTTAAATCCACCCACCCGTCCTGCGTGACCCACTACGAGCAGGTGCCGCCCCTCCTCCTCCCGGGGCTTCTTCCACCCGGTGCCCCCGCCGCCGGTGGACAGGACAGGCCCTTCTCCCTCCCCGGGCCTCTGCCCTGGCCCTGCTGCGCCCAGCGGTAAAGCCCAAAGGCTGGGGGAGGGGAGGACGGTTAGGGCTGGGGCTTCCTGGACTCCATGCAGCTCACCCTCACGCCCGGGGCCAGAGCACCCCACCCGAGCACTCTGAGGGTAGACCGGGGGGCACCGCTCGCACCCCGCCCCCATGGCAGGCCCCGCGAGGTGGCGGTAAGCACGCCTCGACTCTCTTCTTTCATTTGGCTTCATCAGTCCTATCGCTGATGAGGCCAGATGGAGAGGCCCACCGACCCAGGGCCGGGGCGGGCCAGCGGGAAACAAGTAGCTGATCGTGTTCTTTCCGCCATACCCAGAAAGCAAGGAAAAGCGTGTGACACATTTCCTGTCGAGTTCAAAAACCACCACCATACCAGAAGGACTGTAAACTCTGCACCGTAGAGGGAGGGACTGGCACGAAGCCACCGGACGGCCGAGCCCCACGTAAACCGGCCCCAGGACCCTGACACAGCCCCCCTAGCCCAGCAGCAGCTGCGACTCTGGAGCCACCTGGCCATCTCGTAGAGCACGCAGCCCGCGCTCCACAGGTCCATCTTGTAGGTGTAGAAGCCATCAGTGAGGAGACACTCTGGGGCCCGGTACCAGCGGGTGGAGATGTATTCCGTGTACGGCTGCTTAGAATGGATACTCCGGCAGGAACCAAAGTCCCCTAATTTCAGGACATCCTGCTGCAAGGGGGTAGAGAAGCAGGGACAAATAACATCTCATCAAGCAGCGGTTGTAATACAAACCATTTCAAATATTTATGCACCAACGGGAAAATTCCTAGCACCTAAACTAGCTTGTAGAACATAAAGTACTGGCTTTATAAGCCCCTGAAATTGCCTCTAGCAGGTGAGGAAGCAGTATTTCTCTTCAGTGGAACACATTACAAATATCCTGGCTATGTTTAACAGACATTTCAAAATGTCTACAGGTTTTGGAAATTTTTAAGTCGCAGAGTAAGTCTACAAATGAACTATACACCCTGGTCACATGCCCTGTTATGCCTCAAACTCCCCACCGCGTCCAGTGCTTCTGGCAGCTTGGTTCCCATTCGGGGGAGGCTGGGGGCCTGGCCTACACCACATGGGATCCTTGAAGGAAGTCAGACAGCCCAGGGAAACAGGTTTCAAGGCGTTTCTTCCATCTTCTCTACCTCTCACATTCAAGTAATAAAATTCATGCTGTCAATACATTTGAAGCCTCTGGCACCTACAGCTAGAGCAAACATTAAACAGCAGTGCTCTCGGCCAGATTATCAAGAAACCTGCCCTGACAGCCTTTTACCTCTGTTCCCATTCCCCAGTACGTTCAACAAAAATGACAAGGCATATAAAAAGGCAAGAAAAAAGTCTGAAGAGACAAAGTGACGCATCAAAGCAGACTCAGATACGGCGCAGGTTTTAGAGTTTTAGAATTCCCAGACAGGAAATTTAAAATAACTATGATTAATTTGTTAAGGGCTCTAATGGAAAAAGAAGACAACATGCAAGTTCAGATGGGAAACGTAAGCAGAGAAATGGAAACCCTAAGAAAACATCAAAAGGAAACACTAGAAATAAAAAACACTGTAACAGGGACTTGCCCGCTGGCACAGCGGTTAAGAATCCACCTGCCAATGCAGGGGACACGGGTTCAAGCCCTGGTCCAGGAAAATCCCACATGCTGTGGAGCAACTAAGCCCGTGCACCACAACTACTGAGCCCGCGAGCCACAACTACTGAGCCCACGTGCGCCTAGAGCCCGGCCTCTGCAACAAGAGAAGCCACCGCAATGAGAAGCCCACGCACCACAACGGAGAGCAGCCCCCACTCGCCACAACTGGAAAAAGCCGGCATGCAGCAACAAAGACTCAACGCAGCCAAAAATTTAAAAAATTAAAAACAAACAAAAAACACTGTAACAAAAATTTTAAAAGACTTTGATAGACTTAACACAGCCAAGGAAAGAATCAGTGAGCTTGAAGATATGCCAATAGAAACTTCCCAAACTGAAATGCAAAGCAATAGAGGAACGTCAAAAACAAAACGGAACATCCAAGAACTGTGGGACAATTTCAGAAGGCGTGGCACACACACTACAATGTGGATGAACCTCAAAATAACGATGCTGAATGAAAGCCAGACCAAAAAAGAGTATATGCTATGTAATTCCATTTATAGCACGTTCTAGCTTGTCTTTGCCTGGGGACAAGGGACAGGGGGCAAGGATTACCAAAGGGCAAGAGGAGGCTTTTGGGGGCTTTGGATTTGTTTGTGAAGTTGATTGGGATGATGGATTCATGGGTGTACACATATGTCCAAACTGAGCAAATTGTACACTTTACACAGGCATAGTTTAAGGGCTTTCGAGTGAGACATATCAGAGCTCAAATCCTGCCTCTTACACTTTTATATTTAGAGTGTTTAGAATGATAATTTAAATGGAATTTATTTTTGTATATAGTATAAGAAGGGTGCCTTTTTCCAGATGTACAGTTATGTTGACGGCATTTATTAAAGTAACCATTTTTTTCCAAACTGGAAGGAAAAAAACAAACATGTTACAACAAACATGGTATCCACTGGGATTGAACACATATCCAGTGAACAGTTTTTATATTCTACTTTCTTCTGATATCAATTTTTCATATAAAAGTTCTTACCTTTATTAATATATTTTCTGGTTTTACATCTCTGTGAAATATTCCATTTCTGCATTCAATATAAAAGGAAGGACAGAATTAATTGTACCTCATTCATTCAAATTCTTTTATACTATATTCTTAATGAACGGTAATACGTTTTATTAATTTGAAAGCTGCCAAGTCTCCAAGTGCCTACCTGTGCATGTGATCAAGGGATTTACACAACTGGTACATATAGTGCAGAATTTTTTTTTCTGGTAATGGGTGTCTTCTCCCTGTGCAATCGAGGAAATAGCCAAATATGGTTACCAACGATCCATATCCCCTTTTTCGAAACAAACGATGGAATCCATTTTTATTTAGCAATGTGTGAAAATCTGACTTCCTCAGTGAAAAATAACCTGGAGGAGTTCTAGGAAATATGGAGTCTATCTACAAAATATGCCATTTAAAATTCTACATACTGGCATGATTTCATTTAAAATCACAGAGCGCCAGGCCTTCTGACTGCAGTCAGAACAGTGCTGAGCGGATCACCGCAAGGGCAGCTCAGTATGGTGGTCCTAACACAGCCTCGGGTGGGCCTCCAGGGCATCCGCCTTCACGCTGATCATGAGCTCCAGGGTTTTCCTCGGCTTCCTGGCTACGTGGAGATCTCCGTCTTTAAGGGGACGGATCACGTTTTCTTAACCCAGGAAGACCAACGGCTGCTCTCACTTGCACAGCCACACGTTCCTCTCTCACAGAAGGAAGCAGTCACCGGGCGCCGGCTGACAGCGCCCTGCGGCAGCCTGCAGTCGACACCTTCTCCCCTCCTGCAGCTCTCAGGACGCTCCAAGACTCTTAATACTACGCTCCAGCGTCAGAGTTGCCCTTGCTCTTGAAGGTGTCACATTTTACTTGATTTTAATACAGAGGTATGTTTTTTTAAGTCATTAGGTTTTTTTTTTTTTTTTTTTTTTTTTTGCGGTATGCGGGCCTCTCACTGTTGTGACCTCTCCCATTGCAGAGCACAGGCTCCGGACGCGCAGGCTCAGTGGCCATGGCTCACGGGCCCAGCCGCTCCGCGGCATGTGGGATCTTCCCGGACCGGGGCACGAACCAGTGTCCCCTACATCGGCAGGCGGACTCTCAACCACTGCGCCACCAGGGAAGCCCAGTCATTAGGTTTTAAATCTGCAAAATATCCACTCTCACCTAACAACTCAGAAAACCACTTTCCCCTCCGTGAGCACATATCCCACTAGACATTTTTCATCCTAAGTTTGCAACTTCTGTCGAAAAATTAATGTATTCTTTTCCTCACATAACAAGACTGTTTATGTTAATAATAGAAAGTAATTTAAATTACAAAGTGTCTAAGTGCAATGAATTTTTTTCCATGGCATACTATAATCTTTTTATTCTGTTCACATAATTTATCATCAGTTTTCCAGAATTTAAATTGAAAGAATTAAAACTAAGACTTTGTCAGCTTCCCCCCACTTGAGGAATTTTATCAACCTATTATCTATATAAAGGTGAAAAGAAAGTAAAATTTCTATTCTCTGTCACACGCGAGGCTGGACGAACCTTCGTGAGGTTCGGCCCTCATCGGGCAGGGGGTTTCGCTGCCCACTGACTAGCCCAGCTCTCCAAACCCCCCTCGGCAGACTCCCTCCCAGCACAGGGCTCTCAGGACCCAGGAGCACCTGAGTCCCCTGGGGGCTTGTGAAGATACAGAATGCTCCCCATCCTCACCCCCGGCATTCCTGGTTCTGTAGGTCTGCGGCGGGGCCCCAGAAGCTGCCTTTCCAGCAAGTTCTCAGAATGGGCCGCCAGGCCTGGTCCCTCACCTTGGGAACTGCACCCCATCATATCCTGCTTGTTTATTGAAGGCTCCAGCCACATTCACTTGGGGACGTTTTTGCACGCGCCCCCCAAGCTCTCCTGCTGCATGTTGTACTCTTGCTGCTCTGTTCCTAGAAGCACCCTTCCCAGCCACGTCCACACGTCCACATCTTATAGCATAAAACTGCCATTAGTCATCTGAACTTGAACTCAGAAAAGGTGGACTCATTTAGGAAAAGTCTAATCCAACTAATCTTCATAAGCACCTAGGGAGCTTTTAAAAAGTAGATTCCAAGGCCCAACCTAGACCCAGTGAATCACAAATCCAGGCAGGTGGGCCAGGAATCTGCATTTTCGGCTGCCTTCAGTGCCCAGGGGTGGAGGACTCTTTGGACGCCTGCCCTTCCTTTCCTCCTGGGCCTCCGCTGCTCCACCCATTCACAGCCGTGGGGCAAGGCCACGACTCCCTCCCCTGGCCTCCGTGAGTGCCTGCCTGCACACGGGGGCTCCAGGTGCACAGAGGTGCCCTCATGAGCCATGTGGGCCGCTGGTCTGAACCATTGGAGTCCACACCCTTGACAAGGAGGGGACTGACCGCTGACTTTCGCACTATTTTCCCAAAACAGGACCCTAACTCGCCAGGCCCAGGACTGCATGTGGTTCCCACCAGATTCTTGCTCACAAACATCTTGAAACAAATACAAACAGTACAGTTAATAAATCACTCTGGGGCCTCCCTGGTGGCACAGTGGTTGAGAGTCCGCCTGCCGATGCAGGGGATACAGGTTCGTGCCCCGGTCTGGGAGAATCCCATATGCCGCGGAGCGGCTGGGCCCGTGAGCCATGGCCGCTGGGCCTGCGCATCCGGAGCCTGCGCATCCAGAGCCTGTGCTCTGCAACGGGGGAGGCCACAACAGTGAGAGGCCCGCATACCACAAAAAAATAAAAAAATAAATAAATAAATAAATCACTCTGAAGTTCCTTGTATGGCCCTTTACTGAATGCCAGCAGACTGCAAACAGTTGTTTCTCTCTTTTGGCTCTCCCGACCAAATGAATTTTCCCAAGTTAATTTTTACCCAATATTCTCATTAAGAAGGTACTAAAAATTGTCATATACAATACCAGCAATGTAAAAAATCTGAAGTGAACACAGTGATTAACTATGGCATTGGCTGTCCGCCCTAACAGAAGGAAAAGGGTCTCCAGTGTAGCCAGCACTGTAATAGAATATCCAGCACACTGCCTTCTCACAAGAGACCCTGTACCCAGGCCTGCACCTGGCTTTCCTGGTCAGGCTTGGGGGTGCATTCTGGGTCCACCATGGCACAGCCAAATGCCCACAGTCTACACTTGGGCCCAGAGGCTATGCCCTGCGGCACCGTGTGAGCACATGTTTGCCATCGGTGTTTTCCAAAGGAGAGCCTTGCCTGATGGCACACTGTTCCGAGAGAAGTTACAGGGTAGCAGGCGGGGTGTCAGACTCAGCACGGAGCTGGAGCCATCATCCGCACCCCTCTCTCAACAAGACAAAATTCCACGAGGGGTCCTCCCAGTTCTGCTCTTGGAAGCTGGCTCATCTCAGGCAAGTGCTCTAAGTTCTTGGAAGTTCAATTGCCTCACCTCTGTAACGGAGTTGAGCTCACAGAAATGGGAAGAGCAAATGCAGGAACACAGAGCAAGCACACCATAAACTGTAGAGTCATAATGATGATGGTAGTAATGCCAGCAGCTGACCTTGCCTGAAGGCTACACAAGCCAGCACTGCTCCACACACCTCACACGTATTATTACTCCTCACAACAACCCTAAGAGTCAGACACTAGGATTATCCCCATTTTATAGACAAGGACTAAGGCTCAAAGAGCCTAACCAGGACCGACCATCATGAAATGCACATGGCACTGGGCATGCTCTACCCAGTGTGTTGACGTGGGACATCCAAGCTGCGTCAACACAGCCAAACTGGAACAGCCCTTCCCAGAAGCACCAGCATTAAAAGTAACAGGATGGGCTTCCCTGGTGGTGCAGCGGTTAAGAATCTGCCTGCCAAGGCAGGGGACACGGGTTTGAGCCCTGGTCCAGGAAGATCCCACATGCCGTGGAGCAACTAAGCCCGTGAGCCACAACTACTGAGCCTGCGCGTTGCAACTACTGAAGCCTGCACGCCTAGAGCCCGTGCTCCGCAACAAAAGAAGCCACCGCAATGAGAAGCCCTTGCACCGCAACGAAAAGTAGTCCCACTCACCGCGACTAGAGAAAGCCCGCGTGCAGCAATGAAGACCCAATGCAGCCAAAAATAAATAAATAAAATAAATTTATTTTTTTAAAAAAGAGAAAGGAAATGGATGAGCACTCTGCAACACAGGGGACTTCATAAGACTGCAAACAGAAGGAGGCTCCCTCTCAGGGGGTCACCTGAGCAGGGAGTCCTGCCTCATCCTGAAGCCTAGAGTAGAATGTCAAGCAGCAGCAGAGCCGGGAAAGATGCGAGAAGGGGACAGGCTTGAGGGAGGGCCGAGCCGCCGTCGCCCGCTGCGCCCTCCTCACGTCGCCCAGCCGGCCTGAACGCCTCGTGGCTTTGCTCGTGTGCAGCTGAGTTCTGAGCAGACAAGACTGCCAGAAAAACACCTTCCATGAGTACTGTGCGTTTACAGCCCAGTACCGTATATTTATTTATTTATTTTATTTATTTTTTTGTGTGTGTGGTACACGGGCCTCTCACTGTTGTGGCCTCTCCCATTGCGGAGCACAGGCTCCGGACACGCAGGCTCAGCGGCCATGGCTCACGGGCCCAGCCGCTCCGCGGCATGTGGGATCTTCCCGGACCGGGGCACGAACCCACGTCCCCTGCATCAGCAGGCGGACTCTCAACCACTGAGCCACTGGGGAAGCCCGAAGTACCGTATATTTAGATGAAACTACTGCACAAATGATTTTGAGAACTAAAACAAATATATGGGAACTACAAGCTCCAAAAGATCTTAGATTAGCTTTGAAATTATTCTACGTACCTCGTATTAGTTCATAAACATTCATGTCCATAAGTTCACATATTAGTGCAAGAGAACCAGATTTTCTGTCACTGAAGAAGAAAGCAGGTTTTTAAAATGTTTTTTCTTTCTTGTCTTCTTCAGAAAAAATAATCAAATATTTAATTCATTTGTAAACACTTCTGATAAACACAAAGCACTCCTACATCAGACAAAGACCAAAGTGTAATGATTGAAACAGCAGAAGTTTTGATTTTTAATCAACGTTTCAGGCAAAAATAATTTTAAATACTAGTAAAACTCTACATCAGGCAAAAATTCTAAAAGCCCCCCTCCCCACAATTTTTAAAGAGAAGTGTCTTGAAAATAGAAAAGTTAACTATCAGCAGAAAGAAGAAATGAGGTTTGAGGAGCTGCAGAAGCAAAACAAAGAAAGTAGGATTTGATTCATGCTCTGTGGCTGCAAATTTAGTTTTAATTTACCTAAATTACTTCCATGCGATTGGGATACACCACAGTGCAGGGAGCAAAACCAAAAATCCAGCCGAGGCAAAAAGGAGGAAGATGAGTCACACCACACCCCTGGAGTGTCACCCCCGGACCCTGATCCAGGCGCCTCTGGTGGGGCTGGAAGGGGTCCCCGCTGTCACTCAGGACTGCCAAGAGGGCCACGTGCAACCGTGCACAGAAGTGCTTTGCAAAGTGCACACAAAGCACCCTCAGCACAGGCAGTGCTGTGACCATCACACGCAGACTGCGGTCTCTGGACATGGCCCCAGCTAATGGCTCAGAGCACGCAGGCCAGGACGCCACACAGCCATGACAAGAGTTGCATTTTGAGTTTAGAACTGTTCGGCCTCCTGATTAAAATCTCCTGCACTTTAATGGTCAGAGGCTGCGGTTTCTCGGCTGGTTGTATGGGCCAGGCTTCCTGCTGAGGGGCGCCTTCTCAGAGCTCCAGGCCAGGACCCCAGCCCCAGCCCCTGGCAGACAAGCCCCTCCAGACAAGCTGTGCTCTGCCTTCTTGATCGACAGGTAAACCTTACGGAAGCTACTCTATAATTAGAAGAGAAATTAAAAATCCCCTGAATTTATGTCAATTGTAGTAAGAAAGGCTGCATGAGACCACACAGAGATGGCAAGTGGCAGCAACTCCTGAAAGAGGACAACAGGGGCTTTCCCAGTAGGTCACAACTCACACTCGGATGCCCAGGGCCACCACCGTCTACACAGAAGCCCAACTGCCACAGGAGAGGAACTGTTTGAATGTTGTTTGCTTTTATGAGGTGGAGTCACTGAAATGAGGGCCTTTCTACGTTAGGACTCAGATAAAGACACTGGTCCAAATAAGTAAGTGACTTAAGATAAAACAAAAATTATTATTCTCTGAGCTACAAAGCAAATATTTAAAATGGTTACCATGGTTTTCTTTCTTAAAAAGAGATTTAATAATTATCATCAAATTTAGATAATGTTTAAAGCCCCAAATATACTTACAAAACCACTTCGTGCAGCGTAAGAATGTTTGGGTGTGGATTCAGGTGCCTCAGTGCTTGTATCTCTCGTAGATTGTTCACTTGCTCAATACTATGGTGTAGGTAAAAATAAATAACTAATTTATAATTCAGGTCAACTTTAAAATCAGGGTTATCAAATCATTATTTATTATCTACAATCACAACGGAAAAACTCACAAATATTTCAAGCAAGTTAATCAGATTTTATTTCTCCCATTAGCAGCTGATCTTAAGTATATCTTGTTTATGAAATAAACATTTCACATTCAGACCCAGTCTTTTTTTTTTGAGATAAATATTTTAATTCAATATTTTTTAAATTATTTTTTTAACATCTTTATTGGAGTATAATTGCTTTACAATGTTGTGTTAGTTTCTGCTGTATAACAAAGTGAATCAGCTATACATACACATATATCCCCATATCTCCTCCCTCTTGCCTCTCCCTCCCAGCAACTGACAAAGCAAGCATTTGTCAGTTGCTTTGTTTGCAAATATTTTCTCCCATTCTGAGGGTTGTCTTTTCGTCTTGTTTACGGTTTCCTTTGCTGTGCAAAAGCTTTTAAGTTTCATTAGGTCCCATTTGTTTATTTTTGTTTTTATTTCCATTTCTCTAGGAGGTGGCAGACCCAGTCTTCTTTCTTATCTTTAATGAAGGCTGTACATTTTTTGTCAATGTCATTCACCTGGGGAGAGGTGTTCTCTTGGCAGGTGTGCCTTACTGCGGGCTTTTCTTTATGAAGACTGCTCTGCCTGCCACCACGTTCACATCCCAAATTACAATACAAGTAATAGAGGCTGATGGCCTAAGGCTGGCTGTCACCACCCTCCAGACTGACTCTTACAAGAGACCCCCTTCCCCACAGCTGGGCCCATGGGGTCACACCCAGTCGAATGACTCCATCCACCAGAGACTTAGTTCCCTGACCAGGGATCGAACCCGGGCCCACAGCAATGAAAGCGCCGAGTCCTAACCACTGGACCTCTGGGGAATTCTTAGAAAGTAAGTTTTTCTAACCAATCGAATCTGTAGGAAGAAAGTCCTCAAGGTAAAGGGGGAAAAGAAGTGGTTTTATTCCTATTAGATAAAATAGATTTCACAATAAGGATTGTTACCAGGTATGATTTCATGATGATATAAAAGGTCAGTACATCAGGAAGACATGACAATTATCAATGTGTATTTCTAAATAACAGAGGTTCAATGTACATGATGTAAAAACTGACAGAACTAAAATAAGACAGTTGGAGATTTCAACGCCCCCCTCTCCCATAACTGGTAGAGTAATCATTCAAAACCTCAGTAAAGATACAGAAGATCCTAACAGCATTATTAACCACCTTGACCTAACTGACATTTATATAACAGTATATTCAACACCTACAGATAAAATATGTTTTTCAAGTATATATGGAACACTCACTCAGAGGAACAAGATGCTGGACCAAAAGATAAATCTCAATAAATTTCAAAATGCTGAAGACTTATGGAACATGTTCTCTGACCACAATGGAATTAAATTAGAAATCTAACAGTAAGCAATCTAGAAAATTCCTAAATATTTGCAAATTACATAACACACTTGTAAATAACCCATGGGTAAAGAAGAAATCACAAGGGAAATTAGAAAACATTTCCAAGCAAGGAATAAAGAAAGCACTTTTCAAAATGTATAGGAGGCAGGTAAAACAACGCTTAGGAGAATACTTATGGCTTTAAATGCTTATGTTAGAAAGGAAGAAATGGTTAAAATCAATGGTCTAAGCTTTTGCCTTAAGAAGGTAGAATAAGGGGGCTTCTCTGGTGGCACAGTGGTTGGGAGTCTGCCTGCCGATGCAGGGGACACGGGTTCGTGCCCCGGTCCGAGAAGATCCCACATGCCGCGGAGCGGCTGGGCCCGTGAGCCATGGCCACTGAGCCTGCGCGTCCGGAGCCTGTGATCTGCAACAGGAGAGGCCACAGCAGTGAGAGGCCCGCGTACCGAAAAAAAAAAAAAAAAAGAAGGTAGAATAAGAAGAGCAAATTAAATCCAAAGTAGGTTGAAGAAAAGCAGTAATAGGGCTTCCCTGGCAGCGCAGTGGTTGGGAATCTGCCTGCCAACGCAGGGGACACGGGTTGGAGCCCTGGTCCAGGAAGATCCCACGTGCCGCGGAGCAACCTGTGCACCACAACTACTGAGTCTGCGCTCTAGAGCCCGCAAGCCACAGCTACTGGAGCCCACATGCCACAACTACCGAAGCCCATGCGCCTAGAGCCCGTGCTGCACAACAAGAGAAGCCACGGCAATGAGAAGCCCGCCCACCGCAACGATGAGTAGCCCCCGCTCGCCACAACTAGAGAAAGCCTGCACATAGCAATGATGACCCAACGCAGCCAAAAAATAAAGAAAGAAAAAAAAAGAAATTTATTTTAAAAAAAACAAACAAGAAAAACAACTTGGTCATGTTGCGGACCTTACACAAGTAACTAACTTCATTATCTCCAAACTAAGACTTTGAGCCACTGAGGAAAATGGTCCTCAGGAGCTGAAAGCACGCCTCCTGACAGTACTAATGAACTGGTTTATTATACCTTACCTGGACTTCATACGAGCAAAGATTACTGCAAAAGCCATCAATTTCTGGGAGGAGGTGGGGTCGGAGGCTCCAAAACCAAGCTCCGCCGGCCTGTGTGACTCAGCGTGCTTTTCCCGTTACTGACTCTCGTTTCTCACATCACCCACACAGCGGCACGAGGTGACTGTGAGGGTTCAGTTAGGCAACGATAAGCAGAGCAGAAATGGATTTTTAAAGGAACCTAAAATTATTCTTCAAGTGAATACGATTAAACTGTTTTATAATGATGATAGATACTCCGGAACTCTAAAAGCTAGAGATATTATTTTCACAGTTGAAAAATAAAACCAAAGAACAGCATAAAACTTGCGGATCAAGGATCAGTGACACTGGACCATCCAATAAATTATTAGCAATAATATTCCTAGAAATGACACCAAAAGCAGTTGTCTTTCTTCTAGAAACTATAAAGTCATTTCTTCCTGTAAATCAGAAATAATAGCAATACCCTTTTCAACGTTAGAAGCTATGTGCAATATGACTTATTCCAGATCCTCTATGGTCATTTTCTGTTTGTTTTCATTTTTTTAATATAAGTTTATTTATTTATTTATTTATTTATTTATTTATTTATTTATGGCTGTGTTGGGTCTTCATTGCTGCGTGCGGGCTTTCTCTAGTTGCGGCGAGTGGGGCTACTCTTTGTTGCGGTGCGCGGGCTTGTCATTGTGGTGGCTTCTCTTGTTGCGGAGCACGGGCTCTAGGTGCGCAGGCTCAGTAGTTGTGGTTCACGGGCTCAAGAGTGCAGGCTCAGCAGTTGTGGCGTGCGGGCTCAGTAGTTGTGGCGCACGGGCTTAGTTGCTCCGCGGCATGTGGGATCTTCCCAGACCAGGACTCGAGCCTGTGTCCCCTGAATTAGCAGGCAGATTCTTAACCACTGTGCCACCAGGGAAGTCCTGTTTTGATTTGTTTTTTCCTTTAATTTTGAAATTATTTTAGACTAACAGAAGAGTTGCAACGTAGTAAAGGAAGTCCCCTTCACCTGGCTTCCCCTAATGTTAACATCTTACATAACATTTATCAAAACTAAAAATTAACATTGGTACAAATCTATTAACTACACTAGACACTTTATTTGGATTTCCCCGGTTCTTCCACTAATGTCTTTTTCTCTTTCAGGATCCAGGAGACCACACTGCAATTAAGATGTCATGTCCCCTCAGTCACCTCCACTCTGTGACAGCTCCACAGTCTGTCTTTGTTTTTTGTTATCTTCACAGTTTTGAGGAGTACTGGGCAGGTATTTTGTAGAATGTCCCTCAATTTGGTCTCTTCTGATGTATACTCATAATTCAACCGAGATTATGGATCTTGGGAAAGAACACCATGGAGGTGACATGCTCTTCTAATGCCACTTTATCAGAAGGTACATGATATCAATATGTCTTATTACTGATGATGTTAATCTTAATCATTTAGTTAAGCTGGTATCTACCAGTCTCTCACTGTAAAGTTACTATCTTTCCCTTTCTATTTTCTATTCTTTATCAGCAAGTCAGCAAGTCCAGCCCACAGTCAAACGGAAGGAAATTAAGCCCCACCTCCTGGAGGAAGGAGTATCAAACAATTTGTGGATATAAGTTAAAACCACCACAGTAATTAATAAATATTTGGGAGGAGATCACTCGAGGCTGTGCAGAAATTCTTTTCTATTTATTTATTTAAACTTTTTTTGACCACACCACAGGGCATGCAGGGTCTCAGCTCCCTGACCAGGGATCTAACCCGTGGCCCCTACAGTGGAAGCTCGGAGTCTTAACCACCGGACCAGCAGGGAAGTCCCAGAAATTCTGTTCTCTTTAAAGTTTCACCTTACTAATTTTAGCATTCATCAGTTTATCTTGCCTGCGGAAATTATTACTATGTATTCTAATGATGATTTTCCATTTCCCTCATTCCTCTGTATTTATGAATTAGAATTCTTCTATAAGGAAGAATTTTCCCCTCATCCCAATTTGTTTATTCATTCGGCCATTTATTTACATCAGTATGCACTCATGGTTATTTGAATGAAGAGGGAGAGAGAGAGGTGCACACATGGGTTGGTATACATACACACTAGCTCTGTCTGCTCAGAGGACCCAGACATGCTGACATTCCAGGAGCAATGAGCATACCTGGTGCCAAGGTCTGATTTTCTAAATACCTTTCTCCGATAAAAGGGACCAAAACTCCTTTGAGAAATGGAAGATTCTAGGGGCAGGGAAAATACAAGATGAGCTTAGAGAATCTGGTAGTACCAAAAAGTAAAGAAGTGTTAAAAAAAAAAAAAAGAAAATGATGGGTGATATCAAAGGAACATAGGAGCCAACTTGAAAGTGCTCCCCACGGCCACAGCGGGCTCAATTTTAGCTGGAACAATTATCAAATAATGATAGCACTGGATTATAATCGCCTATAGTTTTGGACATATGCATCAAGAGCAAATGAGAACTCACAAGAGAAAACCCAAAATCCAATTCCCCGTGGGTTTAGATTACGCAGGCTAGCAGACACCTATCAGAACTAAGCTGGAGACTCTGTCACTGATTCTGGACATCAAAGGGCCACAGACCACCACCAACTCAAAGTGCATTTCCTTTTAAGTAAAGGAAATATGTGACAATGGCTGACAATAACTCCCCCCCACACACACACACAAACTTTGGAAAAAAAAGTAAAGTATCACGATTCAGTGGTATTTTATTTTAAAATATCTTTACTTATTATGGGATTTTAAAAGAAAAATGTGTTCTAATCAACCACTTTTAAAGTTA
The DNA here is from genome assembly GCF_025265405.1 of Mesoplodon densirostris. Taxonomy (NCBI): domain Eukaryota; kingdom Metazoa; phylum Chordata; class Mammalia; order Artiodactyla; family Ziphiidae; genus Mesoplodon; species Mesoplodon densirostris. The sequence goes on along the minus strand of NC_082664.1, from coordinate 4,014,087 downwards.
AGACAATGAACTGTTTCTGAAATATGACAAACAATCACACGTCCTGCAATGCAGGCCACCATCTACTGAGTGTCTATCACGCGCCCCGCGTCGCCAGCTCCTGTCTCCTCACTGCCTTGGTCAGTCCTCCAGTGCCTCACGACAGGAAGCCAAGGCTCGGGAGGACGAGGCACTTCCGCCATCGGGGACCTGATGGATCCCGGACATGCTTCACTGCTAGGAAACCACGTCCCTCAGGGAACTCCACATTCCCCCCAGGGACTGAGGTTACCTGAAGGTACTTTTCCAGATAAACGGAGTGTTTCCGCCTCCCCAGGGGATTGCCCTCAAAGCATTCTAATTTTCTTCCATGGGAACATTTCTAAAATGTTACAGATCTCTCTACCTTCCCGAAGGCACATCGGTGACCCAGTGTGACCTCTCCTTGAGGGCTGGCTCAACAGAGCAAATTCGACTGTGCATCGTTCTGACACAGCAACAATCCCGGGAGCACCTAAAGTCTGCAGGTTGTTTGTCCGGTCCACTTTTGTATTTATCTCTTCACTAAAATAGCACCTGGCAAGTCCTGCTGTCTGCAAGTACATCTACCCCTGAGCCCGACAGCAGGAGGGACAGGGATCCGGGCCTCTCCGACGGCACAGATGCGTCACACCTGCCGCTCAAAGCCCCGTCTCGCCTCTGCTGGGTTTGTGGCGCCTTTCTCCAAGGCGGCTGATTCAGGCAGAGTCTGCTCTTTGCATACGGGATCATCAGAACGCGGTGCATCAAATTCTTTACCACGAGTAGTTTAAAGGTAAAGATGGGGCTTCCCTGGTAGCGCACTGGTTGAGAGTCCGCCTGCCGATGCAGGGGACACGGGTTTGAGCCCTGGTCTGGGAAGATCCCACATGCCGCGGAGCGGCTGGGCCCATGAGCCATGGCCGCTGGGCATACGCATCCGGAGCCTGTGCTCTGCAACGGGAGAGGCCACAACAGGGAGAGGCCCAGGTACCACAAAAAAAAGAACCTTTTTCTTTTGAAAAAGGTAAAGATGGAATGTGGGGGGCAGGGGAGGATAAAGAAATGCAAAGAATTCAGAATACACAGAGGAAGTCCTGATAGAAGAGAGGAAAAGCAGAAGCCCCAGTGACTTCAGAGTCTTGGCAGTGGTAGGTAAACACCATATGCTTTGGCCTGGCTCTGCCCACCTAGTGACCTAGAGTGACAACTCTCTAGTAACTTCCCATCACTAACCACCTTTCCTCACGTGATTATGCCTACCCTCTGGGGATGTCACGAGGACGACATTACTGTTCTCCGTACTCCCTGACACGGTTAACTGGCCTGTACTCCTTCCTGATCTGAAAAACTACCTTTCATACTAAGAGTCTGAAATCAAGGTCTATACCCCCAAACACTTCAGAAGGCTCTACATCAATGTAGGGCAATTACTGTGGTTTTTTAAAACTTTGCTTTAGATATTTAGAGGCTTCAATTCCTTTGAGATTTAAAAAAAAAAAAATTGAAACCAGAGTTTCAAACCCTTTTATTGAAAAGTTTAACAGTTGCAGTAAAGTCATCATTTACTTCATTATTCTGACAGTTTCCTAAACACATCTGGTCTTTGACTCCTTAGTGTGACACAGGTTAAGAAGCTGCATGCTCAAGCACCTTAGGAGGCTGCTCTGTGGGAGAGTCCACAGCAGTCTCAAAGGGGCTGATCTAGAACTGGAGAGTTGCCCTCTCCACAAACTGCGACTGGCCACTCCCAGGGAATACATTTCTCTAATCCTATCTGAAACTTATTTTTCAATATATTCAAGAGTAACTGATTTACAACTAATTAAATCACAAGGACCTCTAATATCTTTTTTTTTTAACTTTTTTTTTTGTTTGACCGCATGGCATGTGGGATCCTACTTCCCCGATCAGGGATCGAACCCGCACCCCCTGCACTGGAAGCACAGAGTCCTAACCACTGGGCTACCAGGGAAGTCCCCGGACCTCCAATATCTTAAATCTAAGGTTTCAATTATAAAAACCCAACATACACACAACTCTTAGGAACATATAGACTGCTTAAAGGGCGGCATACTTCTACCACTTAAATTCTTTGTGACCATCAATCACTGATATTGTAGTAAACTTGGACATGAACAAACTCCAGTACGATAATATAAAATTAGCCTATAATCCTCACTGCCCAAAGAACTCTGATATGACATGTTATCACATGAATACAATTTTCCCATTAAGTTGCTCTCATCGATTTAAACCTGTGTCTGCAGATGTAGAGAACAAACGTATGGACACCAAGGGGAGAAAGTGGCAGGGGTGGTGGTGGGGGGGGGTATGAACTGGGAGATTGGGATTGACACGTATACACTATTATGTATAAAATGGATAACTAATAAGAACACGCTGTATAAAAAAATAAATAAAATAAAATTCTAAAATTCAAAAAAAACGAAAACCAAAACCTGTGTCTGTATTTAGTCTCAAATAGGTCTCACGTTGCCTACCTTTCAAAGTGCTGTTTCATTTGTTTACATGCATAATAGTTTCCATCTCTCAGGTTCTGCATCTTCACAACTTCAGAAAACGTTCCCTCTCCTATTTTGCCAATTGCTTTATAGTCTATAAATGAAAACAATTATAAAAATAAAAGTTTACTTATGCATCTGTTTTGTACTCACTTCCAGATAGCAGACATCTTTATCTGTAAAATAATCCAATGGCAATGTATTGAGGATACTTCGCCTATGTTTTCTAAGGTTCAGTGTTCCCCTCATTTCAAGAGAAACTGGGTTGTATGTTGGCAACACGCAGTCTCTGCTCCCCCTCGTGCAGCGGGGAACCACATGACCTGAATCCTGAGCAGTGAGGAAAGGCTCAGCTCCCCTACGAGACGCTCACAGACCAAGCATCCACTGAGCCCAGGGAAAGTGGCGGGAGGAGTCAGAATGACAGTGCGTTGAACACTACTGACCGCCTGGGCAAGAGATCAAAGGACAAAAGGGAGCTCAGGAGAGAACAGCTACTTTCCAAGCAGAAATGGAAGCAATGAGAGAAGCCCAGAAAGCAAAAGTCTCTTTGGGTTGGAAGAGCTTCCGCAGCCCAAATAATAGGAGGATAAAACCAAAAAAATCTTGACAGAAAGCAGCTGTGAGACTTGACAGACAAACAACCTAGTCAGCCAAGGTTGCACCAACGTCACGGGAAGGCAGCCACTCCCCACCCAACCCAGGCGCTTGCCTCAGAGAGGAAGGAGGCTCCTGCATATTGAGACAGAGAAGCAAAGCAGCAAGGCCCCAAAGAAATAAGACAGGCTTGAGAAGAATGTTTAGAAAAGAACCTTGAGTGTGGAACTGACCAGAAGCAAACAGATCAGAAATCTATTAAACAAACTTGGACCAAAAGGAGCCCATCACCTTTGGGTCCCAAACCGACGTCAACACAGAGCAGGCTTTTAAAACTGTCCCCGCTCCAAAGGAGGGCCTCCGCTTCAACACCTCTTTTAGACAACACCTCTTTTAGACAGAGCACATTTTTAACACCTTGTGTGAATTCTGATTTGAACAAACCAACAGAAAAAAGGCACAACTTTTTTTAGAATAATGTTTTTTAGAAATGATATGTTTAAAGATTTTAAAAGTCCTTATCTGTTAGCAAGAAGTACTAAACTGTTTGGGGATGAAATGATACTATGTTTAGATTTGCTTTAAAAGCCTATACATTCCCATTCACTTCTGCCGGAAGTATAAACTGGTATAGTCATTTTGGAGGGCAATTTGACAATATCTATTAAATATTTTAGATGTGTATATCCTTTGACCCAGCAATTCCAATTCTACAACTTATTCCGCAAAACATACTTGCTCAAGTATATGTGAGATGAGAACGTTAGCGTAACATTACTTAATAGGGAAAAACTAATGCCCCCAAACAGAAAACTGTATAAATTAAATACAGTTTCTCTATATAATGGGATGTATTGAATATATTTGAAAGAATGACACAGATACACAGATCCTTAAAACTAATGTCCTTAAAGGCAATACACATACACACACACACGCACCACAGTTTGTGGCTGCTCTGAGGGATAAGGTTGCAGGTATTTCACTATCTAAGTCAGGTATATTCCATAATGAAAGTACTATTTTATTTAAAAAACAACAATAAAAAATAAAGACTCCAGGAAAAAAAAGTGATGGGGGTAAAAATGACAAAATGTTGATCACTGTTGAAACTAGGTAACAGATACACAAGAGCATTCACTCTACTAATTTCTCTACTTCTGGCATGCTTAAAAGTTCCATGATGAAAAGTTAAAATGAAAGGGCAAAACCTCCTCCAGGATCCTCCCTGTCCATGCCCCGTCATGACTAGCCAGAATAGAAATGACCTCCAGGAGACCCTAGGAGCCATGACATAAAGATGGTGGAAAAGCCACCAGGAGAGACTCTCAACCGGGAATACCCACGTAGGACATTCATACGAACAAGAGAAATGCCGTTCTAGTACAAAGGCCATGAGAACTGGGGCTTTAACCATTACAGCACCTAGTAAGCATTACCCTAACATACTAATATATAAATAAATATCATAATTTATAAAACAAATAGAACAATAGACTTCTCAGAATTTGTATTTGCAAGATTTCACACGTTTATATTTGTCTGAGATTTTATCCCACTTGTAAGTTACTATCTTAGCCTGCCACTGTTTCATGGATGCTGGCAGAAGACACAGCCTCTTGGGTCAGAGACAAAGGACTTCATTTCTCATGGTACAGCAAGGCATATGAGCATCAGCATATTAACATTGGTCTCCCTTGCCCCGAAGTCCCACAGGGGTGACAGGATGGGCCCAGGTGACACCTGCACATGGAGTGGATTGCTTTACAGGAGAGGAATCTAGGGCCAATGGCCCAGCACTTTTCCAACAAGCAGTAAACAAGATGAATAACCCTTGCCATCTGGCACACTCAGCAAGAACTTGCAGGGAAGCTCAGGGCCTGAGGCAAATTGTCTTCCCAATGGTTCATGACAGTTTAATACCTACATTAACCAGTTTTGCTGATACAGGGTACTTGGTATGGGATTACTCTTATAAAAATTCATATATAGGTAATATTGATTTTAATGCTGCTTTTTTTTTTCTTCTTTTTTTGGCTGTGTTGGGTCTTCGTTGCTCCGTGCAGGCTTTCTCTAGATGCGGCGAGTGGGGGCTACTCTTTGTTGCAGCGCGCGTGCTTCTCATTGCAGTGGCTTCTCTCGTTGCAGAGCATGGGCTCTAGAGTGCAGGCTCAGTAGTTGTGGCGCACGGGCTTAGTTGCTCTGCGGCATGTGGGATCTTCCCGGACCAGGGCTCGAACCCGTGTCCCCTGAATTGGCAGGCAGATACTTAACCACTGAGCCACCAGGGAAGTCCCTAATGCCGCCTTTTTTTTTTTAGCAGATATTCATTTTTAATTATTATTTATTTATTTATGGCTGTGTTGGGTCTTCATTTCTGTGCAAGGGCTTTCTCTAGTTGCGGCGAGCAGGGGCCACTCTTCATCGCGGTGCACAGGCCTCTCACTATCGTGGCCTCTCTTGTTGCAGAGCACAGGCTCCAGATGCACAGGCTCAGTAGTTGTGGCCCACGGGCCCAGTCGCTCCACGGCATGTGGGATCTTCCCAGACTAGGGCTCGAACCCATGTCCCCTGCATCAGCAGGCAGACTCTCAACCACTGCGCCACCAGGGAAGTCCCCTAATGCCGCTTTTTAATCTTACTAAAAAATAACAATTTCAGTGTACATTTTCATATATACTAGCTTCAGGCTGTGCAAAATAAGAAAATCCTATTTGTAATCACATATTTGTAGAAATTGGAAAAACTACTTTTCCCCCCAAAAAAGCATCTAACCATGTTATTACCATTCAAAATACCGTATACCACTACCAGTGTGTAGTAACTGTCACAGGAAGAAAGAAGAACCTGAAACTGCTGTGCATATGGTAGATGCCCAACAACTCCTGAAGAGAAGGGTTGAAGAAAATAATTCTGAAAGCTTTACACAGGGCTTCCCTTCTTATCCTTTAAGAAAACTGAAATCGTATCAAGTATCTTTTCTGACCACAACGCTATGAGACTAGATATCACTTACAGACAAAAAAACTGTAAAAAATACAAACACATGGAGGCTAAACAATATGGTACTAAATAATCAAGAGATCACTGAGGAAATCAAAAAATACCTAGAAACAAATGACAATGAAACTACAACGACCCAAAACCTATGGGATGCAGTAAAAGCAGTTCTAAGAGGGAAGTTTATAGCAATACAATCCTACCTCAAGAAACAAGAAAAATCTCAAATAAACAACACCTAAAGCACCTAAAGCAATTAGAGAAAGCAGACCCAAAATACCCAAGGTTAGCAGAAGAAAAGAAATCATAAAGATCAGATCAGAAATAAATGAAAAAGAAATGAAGGAAAACAGCAAAGATCAATAAACTAAAAGCTGGTTCTTTGAGAAGATAAACAAAATTGATAAACCACTAGCCAGACTCATCAAGAAAAAAAGGGAGAAGACTCAAGTCAACAGAATTAGAAATGAAAAAGGAGAAATAACAACTGACACTGAAGAAATACGAAGGGTCATGAGAGATTACTACAAGCAACTGTATGTCAATAAAATGGACAACCTGGAAAAAATGGACAAATTCTTAGAAAAGCACAACCTTCCGAGACTGAACCAGGAGGAAATAGAAAATATAAACAGACCAATCACAAGCACTGAAATTGAGACTGTGATTAAAAATCTTCCAACAAACAAAAGTCCAGGACCAGATGGCTTCACAGGCGAATTCTATCCAACATTTAGAGAAGAGCTAACACCAATCCTTCTGAAACTCTTCCAAAATATAGCAGAGGGAGGAACACTCCCAAACTCATTCTACGAGGCCACCATCACCCTGATACAAAAACCAGACAAGGATGTCACAAAGAAAGAAAACTACAGGCCAATATCACTGATGAACATAGATGCAAAAATCCTCAACAAAATACTAGCAAACAGAATCCAACAGCACATTAAAAGGATCATACACCATGATTAAGTGGGGTTTATCCCAGGAATGCAAGGATTCTTCAATATACGCAAATCAATCAATGTGATACACCATATTAACAAAACAAAGGATAAAAACCATATCATCATCTCAATAGATGCAGAAAAAGCTTCTGACAAAATTCAACACCCATTTATGATAAAAACTCTCCAGAGACTTCCCTGGTGGCACAGTGGTTAAGAATCCGCCTGCCAACACACGGGACAGTGGTTCGAGCCCTGGTCCAGGAAGATCCCACGTGCCGCGGAGCAACTAAGCCCGTGTGCCACAACTATTGAGCATGCACTCTAGAGCCCATGAGCCAAACTACTGAGCCTGTGTGCCACAGCTACTGAAGCCTGTGCACCTAGATCCCATGCTCTGCAATGAGAAGCCACTGCAGTGAGAAGCCCGTGCAGTGTAATGAAGAGTCACCCCCACCTGCCACAACTAGAGAAAGCCCATGCACAGCAACGAAGACCCAACACAGCCATAAATAAATAAATAAATAAATGTATTAAAAAAAAAACTCTCCAGAAAGTAGGCATAGAGCGAATCTACTTCAACATAATGGAGGCCATATATGACAAACCCATAATCAACATCGTCCTCAATGGTGAAAAACTGAAGCCATTTCCTCTAAGATTAGGAGCAAGACAAGGTTGCCCACTCTCACCACTATTACTCAACATAGTTTTGGAAGTTTTAGCCACAGCAATCAGAGAAGAAAAAGAAATAAAAGGAATCCAAATCGGAAAAGAAGAAGTAAAGCTGTCACTGTTTGCAGATGGTATGATACTATACATAGAGAATGCTAAAGATGCTACCAGAAAACTACTAGAGTTAATCAATGAATCTGGTAGAGTGGCAGGATACAAAATTAATGCACAGAAATCTCTTGCATTCCTACACATTAATGATGAAAAATCTGAAAGAGAAGTTAAGGAAACACTCCCATTTACCTTTGCAACAAAAAGAATAAAATACCTAGGAATAAACCTACCTAAGGAGATAAATGACCTGTATGCAGAAAACTATAAGACACTGATGAAAGAAATTAAAGATGATACAAACAGATGGAGAGATATACCATGTTCTTGGATTGGAAGAATCAACATTGTGAAAATGACTATACTACCCAAAGCAATCTACACAATCCCTATCAAACTACCAATGGCATTTTTCACAGAAGTAGAACAATAAGTTTCACAATTTGTATGGAAACACAAAAGACCCCGAATAGCCAAAGCAGTCTTGAGAAAGAAAGGCGGAGCTGGAGGAATCAGGCTCCTGGACTTCAGACTACACTACAAAGCTACAGTAATCAAGACAGTATGGTATTGGCACAAAAACAGAAATATAGATCAGTGGAACAGGATAGAAAGCCCAGAGATAAACCCACACACAGATGGTCACCTTATCTTTTCTTTCTTTTTTTTTTTTTTTTTTTTTTTTTGCGATACGCGGGCCTCTCACAGTTGTGGCCTCTCCTGTTGCGGAGCACAGGCTCCGGACGCACAGGCTCAGCGGCCATGGCCCACGGGCCCAGCCGCTCCGCGGCATGTGGGATCCTCCCGGACCGGGGCACGAACCCGTGTCCCCTGCATCGGCAGGCAGACTCTCAACCACTGCGCCACCAGGGAAGCCCCGGTCACCTTATCTTTGATAAAGGATGCAAGAGTATACAGTGGAGAAAAGACTGCCTCTTCAATAAGTGGTGCTGGGAAAACTGGACAGCTACATGTAGAAGAATGAAATTAGAACACTTCCTAACACCAACACAAAAATAAACTCAAAATGGATTAAAGACCTAAATGTAGGGCCAGACACTACAAAACTCTTAGAGGAAAACGTAGGCAGAACACTCTATGACATAAATCACAGCAAGATCCTTTTTGATCCACCTCCTAGAGAAATGGAAATAAAAACAAAAAAATGGGACCTAATGAAACTTAAAAGCTTTTGCACAGCAAAGGAAACCATAAACAAGACAAAAAGACAACCTCAGAATGGGAGAAAATATTTGCAAATGAAGCAACTGACAAAGGATTAATCTCCAAAATATACAAGCAGCTCATGCAGGTCAATATCAAAAAACAAACAACAAACAAACAACCCAATCCAAAAATGGGCAGAAGATCTAAATAGACATTTCTCCAAAGAAGATATACAGACTGCCAACAAACACATGAAAAGATGCTCAACATCACTAATCATTAGAGAAATGCAAATCAAAACTATAGTGAGGTATCACCTCACACCAGTCAGAATGGCCATCATCAAAAAATCTACAAACAATAAATGCTGGAGAGGGTGTGGAGAAAAGGGAACACTCTTGCACTGTCGGTGGGAATGTAAATTGATACAGCCACTATGGAGAACAGTCTGGAGGTTCCTTAAAAAACTAAAAATAGAACTACCATATGACCCAGCAATCCCACTACTGGGCGTATACCCTGAGAAAACCATAATTGAAAAAGAGTCACATTCCACAATGTTCATTGCAGCTCTATTTACAATAGCCAGGACATGGAAGCAACCTAAGTGTCCATCAACAGATGAATGGATAAAGAAGATGTGGCACATATACACAATGGAATATTACTCAGCCATAAAAGGAAATGAAATTGATTTATTTGTAGTGAGGTGGATGGACCTAGAGTCTGTTATACAGAGTGAAGTAAGTCAGAAAGAGAAAAACAAATACTGTATGCTAACACATACATATGGAATCTGAAAAAAAAAAAAAAAACCTAGGTGCAGGACAGGAATAAAGACGCAGATGTAGAGAATGGACTAGAGGACACGGGGAGGGGAAGGGTAGCTGGGACGAAGTGAGAGAGTAACACTGACATATATACACTACCAAATGTAAAATAGATAGCTAGCCGGAAGCAGCTGCATAGCACAGGGTGATCAGCTCAGTGCTTTGAGACCACCTAGAGGAGTGGGATAAGGAGGGTGGGAGGGAGACGCAAGAGTGAGGGGATATGGGGATATATGTATACGTATAGCTGATTCACTTTGTTATACAGCAGAAACTAACACAACATTGTAAAGCAATTATACTCCAATAAAGATGTTAAAGGAAAAAAGAAAAAAAAATAAAGTTAATCATGAGGAAACTATCAGATAAATACAAATTGTGGGACATTCTGCAAAACACATGGCCTGGATTCTGGAAAAATGTTGTCATCAAAGACACAAAAGGCAAGACACTGTGCCAGCTAAAGGACACCAAAAAGATATGGCAACAAAATGCAATTTGTGATTTTTGACTGGGATCCTGGAAAAAATAAAAACACCTGTAATGGATATTATTGGGATAACTGGGAAAATGTGAGATATAGACTGCATATTACATAACAGCATTGTATCAACATGTTATTTGTACTGTGATTATGTAGGAGAATGTTCTTCTTCTTAGGGGATACTTGCTGAATTATTAGTGGTGAAATGTAATGATGTCTACAACTACTCTCAAAAGGTTCAGCGAAAATAAATAAATACATAATTGAGAGAGAGAGAGAGAAAGAAAATGCCAGAGCACAAGTGAGATGGCACACAAACATAAGGCAAAATGGTGCACCTAGGTGAAGGGTGTATGAATATGCAGTGTACTCTTCTTGCAACTTTTCTGTAGATTCGAAATTTTTCAAAATAAATAGTTGGGAAGGAAAAAAGGAATACTGTAAAAAATATGTGTATATAAGTCCACACTATACGTAAAATATGTGTATATAAGTCCACACTTTATGTTGGTATATGCCATATACCAACTACCAACTGACAATTAGAATACAATGCAAATTAAACATTATAACTACACCTAACATTATTTAATCTTTTCACAGCAAGAGAGGTCGGAATTTTTCTGCACCTCTGGCTCACAAGCGTAAATGACAATTATATCTGTAAAGTAATGTAAAAAAATAGAAGAAGAAGACCATTCTATTTGTTACACTTGGATTGTCCATAATCCACAAATCGAAGCACAGGTAAATGTCTTACCCCTACCTAATTTCACAACTTCCCAGTACACTCTTTCACTAACGAGTTGTTTCAAAATTTCTATAAGGAAGTTCCGATAAAAACACTACTGCTTGACCCAAAAATAATAATAAAAGAAAATACACAGTCCAGCTTTCCTCTCAATTGTCCACTAAACCAATGTCAATAAAAGGCAGGAAGCCACACAGTAACCGCTCACTACATTACTGACGAATGTTCACGAAAAGAATCTCAGGTTCAATCCAGCCTTTTAAAAAATTTAAAAAAATATATTTTTTTCAGTCAGCTCCCCAAACTCTAACATAACTTCGCATCAAAATAAGTCTCGTCTGGACTCGGGTCGGCGCTGTGGGACCCCTCACGGCCCCCAGAGCAGCCCCGAACCCCTCGGGCTACCCCAGCAGGCTGGGGTTTCGAAAAGCCCAGGGAGGTTTGGGGTCCCCACCCTTGGTGCCTCCCACCGGCCTCTGAGCGGCTGCGGAAGACGGTCCCCGTCCCGCCGCTACTCACCCTCTCGTCCCGCCCCTCCCCAGCCCCACTCAACTCTTCATCGTGGATGCGGAAGCCGGCGACAACCCCTTGCCGACAGTGGAAGGAGAAGAAAGGGACAGAAAGGGTGGCCCCTGGCTTCCACTCCTTTGAGGCAGGGTCCCGAACTAGGACCTCCGCGGCGGTCCCTCGATGGAGAGCGTTAGGATCCGGCCGCCATGTTGTACTCCTGTCACCCTAGCAACCGTCTGGCCCAGAACTCCTCGAGGCCGTAGCCCGCGCGTGCGCAAAACGCCCTGTCCGCGCCTACCGGCCCTACGTGTACGCGTGCGCACTGCGGCCCGTCTCCTCACTCTAGTTGCTAAGCAATCCCCGGCAGCTTCAGGCAGTTCCCTGCCTAAATGATTGTGTAGACAGCCTTCCCCGGCATCGCTCACCTCAGCGGTCCTGAGAATTTAGCGATTTGGGACCTAATGCCTGGACAACAGCCTTGAGCTTTAACTGGGCTGGGACACACTAAATAATTGTCAGTAGATACCTTTTCTTCGCCCGTATTGTTCTCATCTTACTATTGAACATCCACTAACTTTAATATATTAATATAAAATAGATAATACATTCACATGATTCAAAATTCAAAAATAACAAAAACAGAGCCAACAATGTGGAAATCCTCCCTCCCACCACTCTGTCCCAAGTTCCTCTCCCCATAGGGTAGATCTCCCCAAAGATCTCATGTTATATGAGATCTTTTATTCTTTTATTCCATTTTTCTTATACCAACGGTAGCATAGTATAGACTCTGCTCTGTTTTGTATTTTTTACTTGACCCTCTAACTTGGAGATTTTCCCCTACCAGTACCCAGAGAGCTTTATTATTTTATTTAATGGCTATACTAGTTCATGGTTTTACCATCCCTTATTTAACTTGTCCCCTGCTGATGGGCATCTAGATTAGATTGCTTCTTTTTTTTAATTTATTAATTTAAATTTTATTTATCTTTGGCTGTGTTGGGTCTTTGCTGCTGTGCGCGGGCCTTCTCTAGTTGCGGAGAATGGGGGCTACTCTTCCTTGTGGTGCACGGGCTTCTCATTGCAGTGGCTTCTCTGATTGCGGAGCATGGGCTCTAGGCGCGCGGGCTTCAGTGGATGTGGCATCCAGGCTCAGTAGTTGTGGCTCTCTGGCTTAGCTGCTCCGTGGCATGTGGGATCCTCCCTGACCAGGGCTCGAACCGGTATCCCCTGCATTGGCAGGCAGACTCTCAACCACTGCGCCACCAGGGAAGCCCTCTCACTGTCTCTTTCATGTTCCTTTCTGCCACCCAGGTAGGTTCTAAGCTCCTTGGGCAGCCCACCCACCTGTCTTTCATCTCTTCTGGAGGCAGAGCCAGTTTCCGGATATTCATTGAATACCTGTTAAACAGGCGAATGCAGTTAGCAGGTGAGCCCCTGCCTCATCGATTCCGATGTGCATTTTCTGTTCACCTTCACTGTGGACAAGTAGTAGTGAAATCCTAAAGGAGACCAGGTGGGTCCTGATCCTGAGGAGGCATTAGAGCAAGGCGCCCCCTGTAAGTAGACGAAGCATTGGTGTGCCTCCCCAGGTAAGCAGGGTCTAGTGGACTTCAGCCCTCAAGTGCCACGCAGCCTGCACCCTGGTCCGCAACCTGCACTTCGTACCTGGAGGCCCTGGGAGAGGGAGCGTGGAAGGGCCTCTGGAATGGAAGATCAAAGCATACAAACAGGGACCTTAGCAGGAAGACAAAAAGGGAATTGGTGCGAGATTTTGCCCAGAGCAGTGGTTTTCAATCTTTAGCCGGCACCGAAATCACCTGCCTTCAGGTGACTCTGGATTCTGCAGGGCCCCACACCCAAAGTTTCTGAGTCTGTCATTCTGGGGTGGGGTTTGAAATTTCCCATCTCCAACAGAATTCCAGGTGATGCTGCTGCTGCATTTTTTTTTTTTTTTTTTTGCCGCACTGAGTGGCTTGCGGTATCTTAGTTCCTCGACCAGGGATTGGACCTGGGCCACGGCAGTGAAAGCGCTGAGTCCTAATCCCTGGACCACCAAGGAATTCCCAGCCTTATTCTTGCTTTAATTCTAAATAGACTAGGAAATGCTACTTCGAAAAGCAATTGCTGAGGAAGGTCTCTCCCTATAGTTTATAGACGGAGGGGTCGGCCTTCTCGGGTTTCAGCTGTGTGGCCTGGTTAACCTGCTTCCTTAGACCACTCATGCCCTAAATGACAGAAGAAGAAGTGACAGATGAGAAATAACAGGCTGTGAGCTCCAGGGAGGGCCCTGCCCTGAGCCCCTTGCCCGCCCAGCGCACACAGTGCCAGCAGCCAGGCATATATTACGTGCTCAAAAGATGTTTGTGAAATGGAGCTAGCCTGCATCCTAGGAGCTCTGCTTTTAAAACTCTGCCTGAACACTACCTAATTATAGCCACTTGCACTTTTGACTCATTCTAAAACTGTTCCTCAGACAGTTCATCCTGTATCCTAGCATTAGCTTTTCCCTAATTTCCAATGTCGAGAGATTCAGCCAACAGGCTATGTTTAGCAGACAATCTGTTTCTGCTGAGCATCTTAACTACGTTCAAACCAGGAAATGGGCAGAAGTTAGAAAGAAAAATTAGGAAGGACAGAAATTTCAAACATGTTAACCTTGGTAAGGTGGGTAAAATGCAAATCTACCTACAGATATTAGAAATTCGATTCATTTTAGAAAATAATAGGGGGTTCCCTGGTGGCCTACTGGTTAGGATTCTGGGCTTTCACTGATGAGGCCTGGGTTCAATCCCTGGTCAGGGAACTGAGATCCCCAAGCCACGCCACACAGCCAAAATAATAGTAATAATCATAATAAATGTATCTCAGAGGAAACTAAGCATGAGCAGGAATATGAAAGAAGAGCAAGAAGAACATTAGACATTCAAATTAACACGAAGAATGGTGGTTAACCAAACACTACGAGTGAGACTGTGGTCTAGTGTGGATGCAAAAGAGGCCCAATGTCAGGCTAGAGAGACGTCTATGCACTTTTCTTACAAAAAGGCACATGGAACAATAGATTTTTTTTTTTTAATGCAAGAGAAGATTTCCTAGAAGGAGAATAGAAAAGTTCTTAAAATGCGGACTTCCCTGGTGGTACAGTGGTTAAGGCTCCGCCTTTCCACTGCTGGGGCGCAGGTTCTATCCCTGGGCAGGGAAGTTCTGCATGCTGCGGGGTGGAGCCAAAGAAAAAAAAAGTTCTTAAAGTGCTAGGGGAGTGAGGATCACACTGGGTGACCCCAGCCAAGTTACAAGACCACTGTTTCCTCATTTCATGGACAATGAGGATAAAAATACAGTCTCCAAACAGTGGTGGTGAAGATTAAATACCATGTCTGTGGTGCACTATACAATACTATTTGATATTTGCCCAGAGTCTGAAACTGACTAGGACCCTGTGGGGCTCCAGGGCACAAAAGTCTTTCTGTGTACCCCATTTCTTGTCTGCAGGAAATACGTTTCATTCAGCCTCCACGACCTTCCCTGAATTACAAAGGGGAGGTTCAAACAGTTGCTAATCGGGAAGGGAGGGGACTCGAGACAAGGGAGGAGCAGTCAAGCCAAGGGGCAGATGGTGCGGGGTGGTCTGGGAGTTTGGGACTACCAGATGCAAACCGGTACATATAGGATGGATAAACAAGGTCCTACTGTACAGCACAGGTACTATATTAAATATCCTGTGATAAGCCATAATGGAAAATAATATGAAAAATAATGTGTATATGTGTATAACTGAGTCACTTTGCTGTACAGCAGTAATTAATACAACATTGTAATTCAACTATACGTCAATAAAAAATAAATTTAAAAAAAGAAACAATAGTGCAGCCTTGGGGCGGAGTCCTGGTTCCCCCTCAAGGGACACACATAACAATATCTTGAGCCATTTTGCAGATACTGAAGCCCCCACCAGGCAGGAGAAGTTAACTGTCTGCTGCCCACAAGCACGGAGACCCCAGACCAGTTGGAACCAGAAGGTTGATGATGCCGACTCCCACTTACCTCACCACCAACCAATCAGAAGATTGTCCACTAGCTGATCACGCCCTCTGTGAACCATTACTAGAAAACTACCCTCTCCGGGTTGGGACATACAGTTTTGAGGGCATTAGCCTGCTGTGGTTCCCTTTGCCTGGCAAAGCAATAAAGCTATTCTTTTCTACTTCACCCAAAACTCGGTCTACGAGACTTAATTTGGTATCGGTGTACAGAGGCCAGATTCGACAGCAAGTCTAACACAGGCCTGGCACAGAGCAAATGTTCAATAGATGTTGTTGACTAATCAAGAAACATCATCAGCTGTCACCTGCTCTGTCATTCCTCTATGACAGGGGCAAGGCGATTTTCACTGATTATTGAGCATCTAAGACAAACTTTAATCATTGATAGGGAAGAATGAAACAGGCAGACTGACAGGGTGTAGAAGCCATGTAGCCTGTTGTTGGGGACCCAGAGAGGGGAAGGGCTTTGCCAAGATCACCACTTGCTGGTCGCCACCCAGGGCTCTGACCCGAGTCTGTGGCTTCCAGCTCCCTGTGCCTCTATAGCTGTCTTTTGTGTCTAAAAGAGACCTTTGTAAAAGCTTTGCAATGACTGTAATACTCTAAGGAAGTACATTTTTTAAAATTAATTTATTTTATTTATCCTTTTTTTTTTTTGGCTGCGTTGGCCATTGCTGCACGCAGGCTTTCTCTAGTTGAGGTGAGCAGGGGCTACTCTTCGTTGTGGTGCACAGGCTTCTCATTGCAGTGGCTTCTCTTATTGAGGGGCATGGGCTCTAGGCATGTGGGCTTCAGTAGTTGCACCATGCTGGTTCAGTAGTTGTGGCGCACGGGCTTAGTTGCTCCACAGGGTGTGGGATCTTCCCAAACCAGGGATTGAACTGGTGTCCCCTGCATTGGCAGGTGGGTTCCTAACCACTGTGCCACCAGGGAAGTCCCAGAAGTGCATTTTTTAAAGTCTCTGGAACCAACTGATTTGTTGTAGCAAATTAGAAGCAACATCTGAAAAACTCTTCTATTTTTTTGTCTATTTTTCTTTTGTATTGTCTTTGACATAGTACATATTGTACAATGAAGCATTTCATTTCTTTTCACCCCCTTTCTTTCCTTTTTTTCCAGAATCAACTTGCAAGAAGTCAGCTTCAACACTGAAATTGTTTTGCTCTCTCCTTGTCTGTGTGTACCAGGGCCCCGAGTCAAAATAAAAATGTAAAAAGAAGGTTGGAAAAAAATTCAAGGAAATTGTCCAGGAGACGGACAAAAGAGAGAAGAAAATTAGAGAATCAACCCAGAAGGTCTGACCTCTGAAGAATGGTGTTCCAGAAAAAGAAAAGAGAGCATATGAAGTGAAGGAGATGGTCAAATCTCCTTCAGGAACATTCTTCATCAGAAATGTTGCCAGGATGAAAGGACATGTTTCCAACGTGAAAAGTCCCGTGGATGGTCAGCACAATGAATTTAACATTCATTCAGCAAATACTTATTGAACACGTCCTACGTGCCTGGCACTGTTCTGGGAAGTTGGGATCCATGAATGGAGGCAGAGATCAGAGTGATGTTTCTACAAGCCGAGGGACATCAAAGATTGCCAGCAAACAACCAGAAGCTGGGGAAGGGGCACGGACCAGATTCTTTCTCAGAACCTTCAGAAGGAACTAACCCCAAGGACACCTTGATCTTGGACTTCTGGCCTCCAAAACTGTGAGAGAATAATTCTGTTGTTTAAGTCACTCAGTTCGTGGTATTTTACTATGGTAGCTCTAGGAAACGACTACAGTGTGCCTTTATTTTCATACCAAAGGATCCAACTTATAAGCAGAATGACAAGTTTTATAAGTTGAATTTAAAGCAAATGACTATTTAAAATCCAAGGTAGCGGCATGAGCCGAAGTCCCCCCCTCCGACATTTAAAAATCCGAGTAATAATACTCGATACCGTTTAATTCTGATCATGTATGTTTGCGTTTTCCTAACTCAGAGAATGAAAATTCGGGCTTGTTTGTCTTGGAAGTCCTGTAAGATGGAGTGAGAATAGCCGGACAAGTTCAGAGACTTTTGGAGAATAGCGGTGGGTAAAGGCCCAGCCCTCCGTCAGCACCGGGCTCCGAGGAGCCCAGGCACCTGGGTGCGGAGCTGACTACGTAGATCTAGGGTGCCCCTGCCGTCTATATTCAGTCACTGCGCCTCCCCAACCTCGGGTCTTGGCCTGGGAATAGACTTGGCCAGGAGCGCCCCGCCTACTCAGGACACGCGGCTGGAACACCAGGAAGGAGGGTGATGATGGCAGAGGGAGTGGGGGAAAGGAGCTGGTTAGGTGGGGACTTTCAAACGGCTGTTACTGTGGCTGCGGGATGGCCAGATACGGTACAGGATGCCCAGCTGAAGCTGAATTCCAGATCAACAACTAACAAGAATGTCCCAAATATTGCATGGGACATACTTACTATGCTAAATTAGTTGCTAAATCTGGCAACCCTATCGGGCTGGGCCAGAAGGGGACAGTGTGAACAGAAAAAAATAACTTTATCTGACCTGCTTTTTTTGTTGTTGTTTTTGATGTGGACCATTTTAAAAGTCTTTATTGAATTTGTTACAATATTGCTTCTGTTTTATGTTTTGCTTTTTGGCCCCAAGGCATGTGGGATCATAGCTCCCTGAACCTGCACCCACTGCACTGGAAGGTGAAGTCTTAACCACTGGACCGCCAGGGGAAGTCCCTCTCTGACCTTGCTTTAAAGTGTAAGATAATTTTGGAATTAGCTGTTTCATCCGTCTTGTAACTGAGCACAGCCCTATGGGGCCTTCCCGGGACAGACCCCTCCCCCTTATCTTCTGCTCTAGGAAGTATCTAGATAATAGTATCTGATGCACATTTCCTGAGTTGTTTTACAGATGCTAAAAACCACCACCAAATGGAATAAATTAACTACTTGATGACCATGAGCATGAAGCCCCCAGACCTACTGGTGCCTAAGGACTGATAATGTTAAGCCCTGTGACACCATCCTGTTACCACCATCAACCAATCAGAGAATTGTGCACGAGCTGATCACATACCCTGGGACACCTCTCTCTCACTGGGCCTTTAAAAATGCTTTGCTGGGGCTTCCCTGGTGGCGCAGTGGTTGAGAGTCCCCCTGCCGATGCAGGGGACACGGGTTCGTGCCTTGATCCGGGAAGATCCCACATGCTGCAGAGCGGCTGGGCCCATGAGTCATGGCCGCTGAGCCTGCACGTCCAGAGCCTGTGCTCCGCAACGGGAGAGGCCACAACAGGGAGAGGCCCGCGTACCGCAAAAAAAAAAAAAAAAATTATATTCTTTTTAACAAGTTTGAATTGAATCATATATATATATATATAATTTTTTAAAAAATACACCGTACAGTGAAAAAAGATTCGCCAGAAGGATGCCAAGTCTCCAGTAGCCGTTGTTTCGGGGTGGTTCTTTTGTCCTTTATCTCGTTTTCTGCATTTTCCAAGCTGTATTTAGCCTCGCCAAATGCTCTTGATACACGAAGTTTCCATGCTGCAAGGATTCTCAGAGATGAATAAAAATTGCACTGAGTTGCAATATTGGAAAATCCTGCTCCCGAGTTAAGTTTTAAGAGCAGCTTGCATTTCCCCTGCGAAAGCCTCCGATCCGCTGTAAGAAGTCACCTCCCTTCTCCTTAAAGGCCCCAGGGTCTCAGTTGTTTCATCTGGACAATGGGGATGACAACAGCCCTCCGCGGGAGCCGGCTGGAAGTTAGTGCGGCTGACTCCGCCTAGAGGCGCTTAGCCGGCTCACGGCCCAGAGCAGGCGGAGAAATCTCATAGGTATGCCGGCGGCACTAGCGCGCCAGGTGGCCGGTTAGCTCAGTTGGTTAGAGCGTGGTGCTAATAACGCCAAGGTCGCGGGTTCGATCCCCGTACGGGCCACGGCTGTAAGTGTTTTTTTCCCTCCCCCCCGTTATTGTTTTACAACTGTAACTGTCTTTGAGAAATATGCGTTTTGAGTGCTGTGAGCCGCGTGCAAACAGGAGAGAGTCGCGGAATCATTCTGGACTCGGCCCGGAAGTTGGGGCAGGCTGGCAGGATCCCGCGCGGGCTCGGGCTGTGACTGGCTACCCCAAGTCCCCGCGCGTTGCAAGCCTGCAGTCCACTTTGGGTCATTTTTTTAGAATGCTCTCAGTTGCCACCGCCGGTTGCTACCTAATGCAGGGCTTCTAAGGGCCCTCGGGGGGAGACCTCAGTTTTCTGGAGTTCTTAGAATTGAAAATCCAGGGTTGGAATTCATTCATTCCACACATCTTTTTTTTTTTTTTCTGCTGTTGTTTTGTTTTTTGAATATGGAACGCTTCAAGAATTTGAGTGTCATCCTTGCGGGAGGGCCATGCTAATCTTCTCTGTATCCTTCCTATTTTAGTATATGTGCTGCCAAAGGGAGCACCATTCCACACATGGTAATGGAGAGCCTACTGCATGCCCGGCATCCTAGTCTAGGCAGGAAGCTGTAAATGAGAGACACAAATTCCAACCCACATGGAGACAGTGACCAGCCAATGACTGCCATGTTTTTAGTGAGGCCCTTCTGGTTGTGGAAGTGTAAGCAGATTGGGCAGCAGGCGGGAGAAAGAGAACCAGGCGTGGCTTTCTTGACATGAGAGAAGCCCTTTCAGGCCTAAGTCATTTTGTGATCTAAGCCTGGCCACAGTGCTTGCCCTTGAACAGGTCTCAGTAACAATGATCTTAAGGGAACAAAAGAGCAAACTGTTGTTGGGCTAGGGAAGTAACAATACCAAAGATAATAAATCAGTTGTAAAGACTCCCAGTTCTGTTTCAGTGGTAAAGATGAGCCGGAAGCACTTTCTTGAGCTGTTTTGCAGAATTTAAACTTTCTTCACCAGATCTACTGGAACCTAAAGATTCATGATGTTGACCTTTTCTGACCCTCGTGATTTCAATCAACAACTCTGCCCCAGTTCTAGGCTGAATTCTCCTCTGCTCAAGCCCCTTCGTGAATATGAATATTCATATACCACCATGAATATGCATATACCACCCAAAACTCTTCATGAATATACATATACCACCCAAGCCCCTTCTGCAATTTTGCTGTTTGGATTGACAGCGCTTTGGGAGAGCTCCCTGGTGTTCTCCTTACTCTCTGCAAGTAATACATCCTTCCTTCTCTCAATTTTTGGCTTGGTTGTCTTTTGGCTCCACACCCACCAAGAGGCGAACCCAGTTTTTGGGTAACAGAAGCATCTGCAAACCTCTTGCTACTTTTTTGTTTTTCAGGGAGCTCTTAGACTTCATGTTTCTTCCTCCTCGTTCTGCAGTGTGTAGCCAGAGGGGCAGCTGGATGAATTTCTCACTCACAGTCCAAGTCAGGCACTTTTAGTTTAACAAAGTCTAGCTTTTTAGGGTGGATGCCATATTATATCAGGGTCCAACTGAAACCGAAAGTGGGGTCTGGGTGCTCGCTGCTCAAAAGCCAATAAAGAGGCAAGGTTGGTGGAAAGGAAAGTTTGCTTTATTTCAGATGCCACCAGTGAGGGGAGGGGGGTGGCAGGGAGTGAGGCCGGACTCCTGTCCAAAGGCCAAATCCCCACCACTGACAACCAGTGGGCAAGAGCTTTTATAGACAGACGGAGGGGGCTACATGCAGAAACAGCACAGTCAGCTCTGACAGTCATCTTGAAATTTGTCGTGCGGTGCTCTGATCAGCGTCATCTTGATTGTTTTCAGTACAGTTAATTTTCAGTTCTAGGGTCGGTTTTTTCCCATTTCTTTGAGGCCAGTTCTCGGAGCTGTGGCAGCTTATGTCATGGCTATGGTCTGGTCATGATGTAGTTACTTTCTTCCACCTGGATTTCAGTACCTACAAGACAGCTCCCAGGATACGGCTCAGAATATTATGTATAGCCCTTGAGGAGGAACTAAAGCTCCTTGACTTTGCTTTCTGACTAAACTATTATTGTTTTTTCCTGTTTGACTGTTTTCCTTTGCTTCTGTATTTTCTCACTTCTCTGGTTACACTTATTCTTTGGCTAAAGTTTTTCTACAGGCAGGCGGAGGACAAGGCGGGGAAAGACCATACAGTCCTGCTCCATTTCACAACCATGCTTGAAAAATCTCCAGTGAGAACATCTACTAGATCATTCATTCTTTTTTTTTTTTTTGCCCCAAGCCCTGCAGCTTGCTCGATCTTAGTTCTCAGACCAGGGATTGAACCCCGCCTGGCAGTAAGAGCAACGAGTCCTAACCACTGGACCCTGAGGGTGCTGTTCTCAGCTTGTCACGGGGCCATGGGGGCAATCATTCATTCTTTTCTCAAATAGGTCTTAAGCTCTGACTTAAATCTGTAACGGCTCAAGGCTTAAAGCCACAGGCCACAGGCTTAAAGCCATTGGCAAGTGCTCAGTGTGTACTAAAAGTGCCCACTAAATGCCAGCGATGGGACCGCTGTTATTATGAACGGTTAGAAGGAGAACCTAGGGCTGCTGACCTCTAGAACAGACACTTGAATACTGGTTGCATTTCACACCTTGGATGTGTGTTACAGGCACCTTGTTAGATGCGGGGACCTTGCAAAGGAGAAGCCAGCTGAGGTTGCTGCCCTCAGAGCCCATACTTTCCTAAACAAGGGCTTGAAGGGGTCCAGAATACACCTCTGTGGCATAAAAATTATTTTGAGCAGAAGCCATTTGAGTTCCTGAAAAGCCTCATCTGCCTAAAGTAGAGCCTTCCAAAAGAACTCAAAAGAATTCAATTGTCATAAATCCCCAGGGAACAATCAGGCAAGACTGACTTTTTTCACTGGAGAGGAGAAGCTGGCATCACACCTAAACAGGCATTGTCATAAAACTATCTTATCTCCCATCTACTCTAGGTAAGAGCCTATTTATCTTTCCTAAGTTGTTTGTTTTCCGGTAAGTGCCCTCTCCACCCATCCCCTCCCCTGTTAAGATAATACTATATAAGCCCCACATTCTAACTGCCTCTTTGAGTCACATTTTTCTGTGAATTCCTTTAGGTACATGAATAAAAATACATTATTAAAAATGGTCTTTTTTTCTTGTTAATCGGTCTTTTGTCAGTTTAATTCACACTCCCTCAGAGACTGAACCTGACAGGATAGAGGAAAAGTTTTTCCTCCCTGCCAGGCTCAAAAAGATAAATGGCATACTGTGTTCTAGATGAGGGGCAGTTCTTGGCTTAGGGATCAGAGAGGATCCTTCTGACATCTAAGGATGGAAGGATGAGAAGGTCTTTCTCTCACAAGTTTAAAAAAAAAAAGAAAGAAAGAAAGGAAGGAAGGAAGAAAAGAAAAGAAAACAGAAAGAAAGAAAACAAAAGGATTAAGAAATTGAAACAAGGACTTCCCTGGTGGTCCAGGGGCTAAGACTCTGCGCTCCCAATGCAGGGGCCCCCAGTTCGATCCCTGGTCAGGGAAATAGATCCCACTTGCGGCAACTTAAAGATCCCGCATGCCTCAAGGAATATCCTGCATGCTGCAACAAAGATCCCAGATCCTGAGTGCCGCAACTAAGACCTGGCACAGCCAAATACATAAATATTGAGGGGAAAAAAAAGAAATAAAGAAATTGAAACAAATTCCACAAATCTAATCTCCCCTCTGGCCAATCCTTAGTGAGGCTACTAATGATAGACGGAGCATAGCGAACGCACGAGTATTGACTATGATGACGATGGCGATGGTGGTCCTGTGGAGAGAAAAATGATCAGTTCACCGGAAACTTCTCAGACACCAGCCTGGCCCCCAGCTGCCCCCACCATGAGCATCATGGCATTCACCCTATTATACTGCAAATGCTGGTTTTGTCTTCCTTCTTCCAGCCTAGACTCTATACAGAGGGCAGCGATGATGACTCACCCAACAAGTGCTTAGGGCTTGTTGACCGATGGCTCTACTGCCCCCTTGAGACAGGTGCACGCACTAGCGGCTACAAGACACGCGGAATCAGGAGAGTAAAAGGAGGGGAGATTGGGAAAGGATGGGCCGAAGGAGTGGGGGCGGTAGAGCTGCGGACTGAGCTGTGAAGAGGGGTGGGGCGGTTCATTCGCTCGTTTGTTCATTCATTCATATTCGTCCATCATTCATTCCCTGAGCGTGCACCGCTGGACATTGAATGAGTAAAACTACACCCTCGAGGTGCGCCCCGTCTGGGTGAGTGGGTAGGGAGGAGGGGGCCGGCATGGAAACAATTTCCGGGTTGGGGAGCACACTTGTTAAAAATGCACACTTTGGGCTTCCCTGGTGGCGCAGTGGTTGAGAGTCCGCCTGCAGATGCAGGGGACATGGGTTCGTGCCCTGGTCCGGGAAGATCCCACATGCCGTGGAGCGGCTGGGCCCGTGAGCCATGGCCGCTGAGCCTGCGCGTCCGGAGCCTGTGCTCCGCAACAGGAGAGGCCACAACAGTGAGAGGCCCGCGTACCGCAAAAAAATAAAAAAAATAAAAAATAAAATAAAATAAAATAAAAATGCACACTTTGAGGGACTTCCCTGGTGGCGCAGTGGTTAAGAATCCTCCTGCCAAGGCAAGGGACACGGGTTCCAGTTCTGGTCCGGGAAGATCCCACATGCCGCGGAGCAACTAAGCCCGCGAGCCACAACTACTGAAGCCCACGCGCCTAGAGCCCGTGCTCCACAACAAGAGAATTCACTGCAATGAGAAGCCCGCGCACCGCAACGAAGAGTAGCCCCCCCCCACCGCAACTAGAGAAAGCCTGCGTGCAGCAAAGAAGACCCAAAGCAGTCAAAAATAAATAAATAAAATAAAATAAATTTATTTTAAAAAATTCACACTTTGAACCACCTCTGGGGTATATTAAATCGGAAGGTCTGGAGGTGGGGCCTAGGAGTCTACGTCCAGGCAGGGTCTTCACGTGACATTGAGAACATTTGGCCAAGGTGATGTTAGGGCCGGGGCTCCGGAACCTCGAGGACCTTTGCCTGAGAGTTCCCGGACAGCTCCTGGAGGAGGCGATATGTGAACGATAAATACGTCCACGACAAGCCATAAGAAAATACGGCTGGGTCCTGCTGTTGGCGAAGCGGTGGCAGAGCCGGGCCAGCTCAGGCCCCGCCTACCGATCTGCTCGGTCAGGTGCGCTCGCCTTCCGAGGTGTCTTGGCCTGCGGGGCACTCGTAGTTGCCCCCCTTTCCCAGGTGACGCACATTTGAGGTGACCGGGGTTCGAGTCCCCGCGTCGGCCGTCATGGCGGACGCGGAGCCAGAGGCTGAGGACGGCAGTGAGGATGGCGGCGGCGGCAGCGGCGGCGGGGCTCCCGCAGGCCAGAGAGGCGGCGCCGCGCGCGTGGCCCCGCTGGGCCCCGAGCAGCTGCGGCGGGTCCTGGAGCAGGTGACGAAGGCGCAGCCACCCGCGAAGCCGCCGCCGCCGCCCTTCGTGCTGCAGGACGCGGCGCGGCGGCTGCGGGACGCGGCCCAGCAGGCCGCCCTGCAGCGGGGCCCCGGGGCCGAGCCCCCGCGCCCGCCGCGCCTGCTACCGCCGCAGGTGAGGCGCCGGGAGGGACTTCCCGGGAAACTGAGGCCCGGAGGGGGACGAGGCCTCGCGGCGGGCAGGCCGGAGCCCGCGCTTCCCCTCTTAGGCCTTAGAGCTGCCGAGCCCGAGAGACCGGTGTCCGCCCGCGTTACAAGTCAGGGCGTCCCCACACTCAGCTCCATGGGGACCGCGGGCCACCCGCACCTGTCACCGCCCCAGCGTTTTCAGCGCCTCCCCAGCTCCGGGCTCTCGGAGCCTGTGCCCATGGCGGCCCCTGCCTGGGACCCAGCCCCGCTCAGGGCTCCTCCGTGCCGCCTGGCTCCTCTCGCAGGCCTTCGTCCGTTCATTCCGCCTTGAGCACTCACGGTGCTCCGGGCCCTGCCCGAGGCGCAGCGTCGACCACAGCCCTGAAGAACGTGAGGCACGTTGTGGGTCTGACACGGGGGCTGCTGTAGAGTGAGCAGCCCTTAGGCCTGACACCGGAGTGGAGACCTGAAAGGGTTAGAAGGACATTAAGAGGAGAATTTTCCAGGTGGAAGCTGCTGCAAGTGGCACGGCCGAGACTCGGGACAGAATTACGTACAGTACAGTAACTTGGTGCAGGGCTTGTGGCAGTGCCTGTGTTTGTAACCCCAGTTACAAATGGCCCAGCACGTGCCCGACGTTCGCTTAATGAATGAGACACGTGAAAGCACTCTGTATACTAGCCAACATCCTTTCTCAGCGGCGCTGTTTTCCCGTCACACAGCTCTTGGCTGCGAGGGAAGCTGGATCTAGAGCATGGTCTTCCGAGCCCAGAGGGTCCGGTGTAGCACCTGAAGCCTGAGGTCCTTCCCATCACGTGTAAAGTCACATCCCCTTTCAGCACTGGGCTTGTAAAGGACAATGCTTCTCACTCCAAAACTGCCATAGATTCTTCTTCCACTAGAATAAATAGGTAGAGAATAGAATCAGCAATCTTCACGGGGTTTCACTTACGGTTTTGTTTTTGACTGAGTGATTCTGACAGTTTAGGGTCAAACCCAGTTGGTCATCAAGACTGGAAAGGTTGTCTCACTAAAGTTTGGGAAGACAAACAAGTATGATTCTGCCCAAATGCCATACTTCTTAG
Source organism: Mesoplodon densirostris (assembly GCF_025265405.1). NCBI lineage: Eukaryota > Metazoa > Chordata > Mammalia > Artiodactyla > Ziphiidae > Mesoplodon > Mesoplodon densirostris. The sequence goes on along the minus strand of NC_082664.1, from coordinate 3,987,827 downwards.
AGGTGTGACCTTGGGTAACGCGACCTCTTTGGGCTTTAGTTTCCTTATTTGTAGGAGGTTTGGCTCCTTGGGTGAGCTTGCCAGCTCGTACTCTGCTGTTGGAACAGACGCCTCTCATAAGCCCTGCACAGCAGGTCTGTGGAGTCAGAAGGGTGCCAGTGGTTCGTTTGCCAGCCTCTGCTCCGTGCCCGGCACTGTGCTGAGCCGCTTGGTTCTCAGCAGCCACACAAAAGTGCTTTTATCAGCGTTTTACAGATGAGGAACTAGCTCAGAGGGGCTGAGTGATTTTTGCCCAGGGTCCCCCAGGTGTGGCTACTCTCCAGGGCCTGTTGAATGTGGCTACAGCTGTTTGGGTTTGGTAGCTTAGGAAAGAGTCCAAAAATGACGTATTCCAGAAAATGAAAAGCTGATCTAGTTGGAATGCTGTAAATTCTACCTGCATTCACGACGATGTAATTTTGCAGTCTGTTCAGCTAATATTCTTTGCCCGCACCGCCCCCAGCTGTGCCATGGAGGCCACAAAGACAAATCAGACGTGTACCTTTCCTCTAGGGAGGTTATGATGTTACCAGGCAGGTAAAACATGACTCAGGATAACTTCTGATCAAGGTCAGAAAGCTAGAGGTACGATAAAGAACTAAGTGCATTGAGAGAAAGGGAGAGGTTATTTCTGGCTGAGGGGATCAGAAGAGGTGGCATCTGACCTAGATCTGCAGGGTGGGTCCAAGTTGAAAATACAGGAGAGGAGAGGCAGTGCTATAGGTGGGGCAGGGTGTGCCTTTGGAGATTCCAGGCCCTGTGGTTCTCTGTAGGGCGTGGTGTGGATTAGAAGGCACAGACCAAGTGGACCCACTCCCACAGGTCAGCCCCTATCCCCCCCATCCTTCCCGTTCCTGCCCCACAGAAACATTTCCAGTTTCCTACCACACAACGTGCCCTTTCTCATGCGTCCCTGCGTTCACATGTTTTTCCTTACACCTAGAATATGTGTTTCATCTGGCAAAAATTCTACTCAGCCTTCAAGGCCCCCCGCGGAGGTCACTGCTTCTGGGAAGCCTACCAGGCCTGAACTGTTCCTGCCCCTCTTACTGCACCCGTTGCACCATGGTGTTGTTTTCCTATCGGTGTTCCTTAGGAAACCTAGTCTGCCTTCAGAATCATCAGTGGAGCTTTGTAAGTACAGATTTTGAGGCAGGATATCCTGAGTCAGCAGGTCTGTAGGTGACTAAGGTGGGGCAGGGGAAACACCCGCTCCCCAAGGGTGAGGCTGGGACTTAACTTCTGTTTGTGAATTGGCACCCAGAGATACTTAGTAAAACTTTGTTGAATGAAATAGACATATAACAAAGTATCAGGTATAGTACCCACTTGGTAAACTGGTCTGGGAAGCAGATGAAAGAATTGGAGCAGCTTGGCCACTTGTGGTAATTCTAAAACAATAGGATCTGGCCTGGGGAGGTGGGGGGGGGTTCTATCTGTCTGTCTTTAATGGCATTATCTGGTAATACCCCAAGAGCTTAGAGACACATTCGAAGTGATTGGTAGTAAAGTGAAACAAATGTGGTTCTTAAAAGATGTGCAAGTAAATCTAGTTGTCATTGGATTCACAGTAGCCCAGGACCAGCTCTGTACCCTTCCTCAAAAACCAAAATGTTGACTTGTCTCTGCTGTTTGTAGTAAGTGTATAACATGCACTCAGACAGATACACTCCAGCTCGATTTCAGTGAGGGTTTCCATTCTGTCCTGTGTAATATTTTTGTTGACCCTCTACTTGGTAGAGGGTTGAGTCCAAAGAGGGCCTGTTGGTGACCCCAAATTGGTGGTTCTCAACTGGGGGCGGTTTTGCCCCACGGGGGGCGTTTGGCACTGGAGACTTTTTTTTTTTTTTTTTTTTTTTTGCGTTACACAGGCCTCTCACTGTTGTGGCCTCTCCCGTTGCAGAGCACAGGCTCCGGACGCACAGGCTCAGTGGCCATGGCTCACGGGCCCAGCCACTCTGGGGCACGTGGGATCTTCCCGGACCGGGGCACGAACCCGTGTCCCCTGCATCGGCAGGCGGACTCTCAACCACTGCGCCACCAGGGAAGCCCTGGAGACATTTTTGATTGGCACAGCTTGGGGAGTGCTCCCGGCATCCGGTGGGTAGAGGCTGGGATGGCGCTCAACAGTGCACAGCACACCTGCCACAACACACTTACTGGTCCGAAATGTCAGTTGTGCTGCGGTTGAGAAAGCCGGCTCTGGGTGATGAGGTTTGTCTGTCTTTTCTCCCTGGAGAAAGATGCTCATTGTTTCTGCTTGGTGAGGGCAGGAGACTTGTTTTGCTGCCCCTCCCCCAAGCCCATGACAGCTGTCTCTGTAACATCTGCAGCGCAGTGTCAGGCACCCGGTCACTGCTCATTATTTGTGGAACCTTGTTGGCAGCAGCCCTTCCCTTTGGTGGGTGTTTTGCTGTTACAGACAGTGCTGCCTTGAACCTCCCAGACATACATCTTTGTGCCTGTGCCGGTGTTTCTTCTGGGATCCAAGAAGCAGGATTGCTGGGGATCAAAAAGCACGTGCATTTAAAACTTCGTTAGATGTCAAAAAAAAAAAAGCTGGTGAAGAAATGCAGCCCCACTCCTAGGTGTGTGCCCTGGAGAAACTCACACGTGTATACACACACATACGTCACAGCACAGAGCAGACCAGAGCGCAGGGTTGGTGACCACCTGTCCTCTGACAGGAGAACGTTGTTCTCATGCTGCAGAGCAAATGAATGCCTGAGAGCTGCACACCTCAATATGGATGAATTTCACAAGCAAGATAGGGAGGGAAAAGCCCCAACAAGATACCGGAGATGATACTCACTTATCTAAAGCTTAAAAACACATCAAAACGGAACTGCATATTTTTAGGGATATCTACAAGTGTAATATAAGGAATGCATGAGAATGGTAAAGAGCAGATTCAGAATAGGGCGCAGAAAAAGGCATGCGGGTTGGGGGCATAGCAGAGAGCTTTCCCTGGGTAGTAATGTTGCATGTTGTAAGGTAGGTGGTAGCGACCTGAATTACATAGTTCTTTATGGCTTTTCTGGTTTCCAGAATTTCACTGAAAACTTTTAAAAAAGAGGCCACATATTGAATTGAGTCCAATTTAGAGTACTAAGAACTCCAAGTTAATACACATATAGTAAAACTATAAAGAAGGATATTTATGAGCTCATTAGTGGATCATGACTTTTTTTTTTTAAGTGATGTAGAGTAGATACTATCAGAAGGCATTTATGTAGGAATGGTAAGTGCATGAACTTTTTATTTTGTTTATATATGCAAATGTTTCTGTAAGCACGAGGGGTGTGATGTAAAATAGATTACTGTGGACTGGGCAGAGAGGTTGAGAAACACCACTGTAAACAGTACAGATACATTATATAGACTTTTTTCTAAGTAAGATGTATAAGTTAGAAAAAAATCTCAACAGTAGATTTAAGATGAGAGTAGAATTGTAGAAATGTTGATAAGCATAGTGCTTCTTTTCTCTTTCTGTGTTTAAGCAATTGGAAGCCATTTGTGTCAAGGTTACATCTGGAGAGACAAAAGGTCAGGAAAAGCCGATGCCTGCACTGGCCACCATCCAGCCCAAGACAGCCAGGCCGAGCCAGCCGCTCGGGAGACACTGCAGCGCGCTGGGGCTCAGCGTCGCCAGCTCTCAGTTGCTCGGGGCGCAGCCCCTCCTGAGCACCGGGCCGCAGCCACGTGTCCTGAGTCACTCACCTCAGCCTCCCATTCAGGTGTTCATCCAGAGGCCACTGCTCGCCCTCCGACCAGTCCCTGCGAAGAGAGTCTTGGCCTCTGAGGCCCTGAGTGGACAAGGCATCACGTTGTCCCCTCTGTCAGCCTCTGACCCGCCAGCAGAAACATCTGTTTCATCCAGTCCAGCAAATTTATTTATTTCCAACTCGCAAACAAAATGCACCAAGAAACTAAAAAAATCTTTAAAAGTGAAAACACGTTCTGGACGGATATCTCGACCTCCCAAGTATAAAGCTAAAGATTATAAGTTCATAAAAACAGAGGATTTGGCCGATGGTCACCCCTCAGACTCTGACGACTATTCAGAACTGAGCGTGGAGGAAGATGAAGAGCACAAGGGAAGGCAGGCGCTCTTTGATTTATCGAGCTGTTCTCTGAGGCCCAAAACTTTTAAGTGTCAGACCTGTGAAAAGTCATATATAGGAAAGGGGGGGCTCGCCCGGCACTTTAAACTGAATCCAGGCCATGGCCACCTGGAGCCTGAGACGCTGCTGTCTAAGAAAGCCAATGGGAGCATGATCCTGGGCCCTATGGAGGGCAGGGCCACCAGCCTGGCATCCCAGGAGCTGTCCATGCCAGCTCTTCTAAGTGAGGAAGGGGCCCGCTCAGCACGGGGTGGCCTGCAGGTAACGTTTCTGTCTGGTGATAGCGTCCTGATTCCTGCCCATCCTTTTTTTTTTTTTTTTTTTTTTAATCTTTTTTTGGCCACGTCGCGCGGCATGTGGGATCTTAGTTCCCCGACCAGGGATCGAACCCACGCACCCCTGCATTGGCAGCATGGAGCCTTAACCACTGGACCGCCAGGGAAGTCCCCTGCCCATCATCCTTAAATTAACTTTATGTTGTCTGCACTGCTGCCAGATAATCGAGGAGAAGTGTGTCTTCCGTCCAGTGCAGACGGTTTACTGATGGGAACGCAGGCACCAGTCCTGTAGATTCGGTCAGTAAAACTAATCGCAAGCACTCTTGGCTGATGCTGACATGACTGTGGTCCTGGGGAAGGTCCGAGTGGGGGGCGCCAGTCCACAGGGCTGCTTCCTGGGGCGTCCGCAGTAAGACGTCTGCTTGCCGTGTTGTCTCCTTGCTTTGCCCCTTCAGAAACTCAAGCAGACAAAGCAGATGCGAGTCACTGTGAGTTTGCCTCACCACGTCAACGTTTATTTACTGAAATGTTAACTTACCCAGCATGTGTGGTGAGCATTTGTGTGCCATGTACAGTAGGTCAGTTATTTAAAAGACAGCAGCTGGATCACTTTAACAAACGGCAGCCTCTGTGGCTGCCCTCATCCCACGTTGTCTTAAGCTTCCTTCCTTCTCCTTTGACTTGTGTCAGCTGTTGTTCGTTATTCGTAGTTTTCAGAGGTAAGTAGAGAAATCGGCGTTGGAATTGATGTGACCACTTGATGGGAGTCTGTGACTTTAGGGACCTGGAAGCTGTTGAAAATGCATGTTTGCCTGCTCGTGGCGACCTCATTCCCAGCAGCGGACGGGGTTCCTGCAGGAGGGCCGAGGCCGGCGGCTGCTTGCGCTTTCACATCCGCTCCTTGGGACCTGAACAGACACCTCCTGGGCCCAGGAGATCTGTACTGAGTGAGACCTAGTCGTAGAACCGTGGGACAGCCCTGTGTTAGGATCAAAAGTATTGTCTCGCCTTGCAGCTTCAGTAAGAATAGTAATAACAGTAATACATTTATTGCGCACCTGCTTTGGGCAGGAGCATCACATACATTTTCTCAATCCTGCGGGAGCCCTAAAGGCAGGTGCAGGAGTCCCTACAGGAGACGAGGCGCATGGGGCTCAGAGGGGATGACGGGCTCCCCGTCGAGGCACGCCTAGGACTCTGCCCAGGCTGGGGTTAGACCCAGGTCTTTTGACCTCAAAGCCTGCACTCTAGGCGCGGCTGCCTCTGCTAGGAGGTTCTGTGCCTTTCACAGCTGGCAAGGGCCCGACTTTCGAGAGACCTCTGACTTTTCTTAAGTTGTAGTAGGACCAGGACGACCATGTAGTCTGTCACCCAAACCCGGACATTCTGAGAATGAAAGGGGCACTGTTAATCATTCCAAGGGACAGCAGGCACAGCCAGGACTGCTTCAGACAAACTGGATGACCAGGCCGGCTGGCACCTTCCATTTCCTGCAATAATGAAATCTTACACCACAGCAAAAGCAGCTTCTGGTTATCTGACTTCTGGAATTTAGGCACCTAGCCTTGCTCCAGACGGCTTTGAGGCCGTGGGGTCCCAGAGCGGCTCCCTCCAACCAGAACTTTGTCTCCTCTCCTGAGTCGGCCGTGGATGGCCACGTGGTGCTTAAAGCCACAGGCAGACCTGGCGTTCCTCCTGAGGCTCCATTTCAATGAAGATTTGGAGGGAAAATTCTTTAAGAGGACACACTTTGTGCTAGCTTTCCTTGTATTTAACCTTCCACCAGTCCTGGGAGATATAGGTGTATTATGCCTATTTTCAGAGGAGGAGGGAATTGGCACAGAATGAGGAAATAGCTAGATAGTGTTCGATCCCCATTCTCTTCACAAAGCTGTGCAAATCCATGGAGACAAAGTACATGAGTGGCTGCTGGGTCTGGGGGAGGGAGGAATGTGTGATAATGTGTAGGGTTTCTTTGGGGGATGATGCAGCTGTTCTGGGATTAGATAGTGGTGATGGTTACACAACCTTGTGAATATCCTAAAATCCACCTAATTGTATATTTCCAAAGGATGAATTTTATGGTATTTGAAATATATCCAATAAAAAATAATTTTAAAAATCTAAAAGTCATGGGTAAATTATGAATTAACAAAATTCAGGTCAATTTTTAAGATGGTAATGACATCAGAAAAGTCTTTTGTTTCATTTTGGGCAACACCCCAGGGTTAGGGTTTGTCAGCCCTGACCTGCAGGGTAGTATTCCTCTGGTGTCTTAAAGGGATACTTGGTTTACGTGTAAGATGCATTGATTATAGTTAATGTGTCTTAATTATGCAAAGAAGAAGAATTTAGCAAGTTCCTTGCTTTTGACTTGACGTTTTTCTGCTTTAAGGTTTTCATCATGGTGTATAAAGCATGATTATTTTATTTTTGTTTGGGTGTGCAACCCTCTCTAGAATGGTCAGTCTGTAGACGTTGAAGAGGCGCTGGTGTCTGAACCAAAAAATGGAAGTTTTTCAGCCCTTTTGGGATCAGAGAGACACCCTGGACCTAGAAGAAGCGGCTACTCCGTGGCCCTCCCAGAGCCAAGCGCGGCCGTCCTGGAGCACAGTGGAGCGGTTGGCCCGCAGGTGGGCATTGGGGCAGCGTGTGCACGGGGCCCGGCAAGGAGCAGGGCCAGGCTCCTGGAGGTGCGTCGCTCTTAGAACCCTGTTCTTGCAACCTGTGTCTCTGGCATGGTACGTGGCAGTTCACCATTAGGTTTCTGAATTTAGAAGTAAAATACCCAGTTTAGGTCAACGAGGCAGTTCACCTGATGTGTAATTAGATGCAGTGTGTAATCAATTCAAAGACAGCATTATCTGAAATAACTCCTAGGTGTACCTGTTTGAAATGACCTTAAATATAGAGCTGCTTGCCTTTTTCAGCTTTAGAATAATTATAAGCTGTGTTTTCGTGGAAGCAGTTTAGAAAACAACAGAAATGGTTTTCTATTTTTTTGTAAAAAGTTTCAAGGTATAAAAGCATATTTCAGGTTTTGAACTCTAGAATCTCCATTCCACCCTCTTGAAAGTAAGATTATCGAATTTAGTTGGATTGGCTTAGAAAAGCGGAGACCCAAATTTACCCAAATTGTCTTTGGCTAGGCTGTATTTATTTGCCTGCTAATGGCTGGATGAGTATCTTAAAGAACAGAAGTGAAAAACAGCAAGAGAGAGAGCACGAGATGAGTTAGTGAGACAACTGGCCCCAGAGAGAGTGGCTTCCTGTCAGCAGCCCCGCCTCCCGGCTCCGACACACGGGCTTCCCGATGGCACCGCAGCGGCGTGGCTGCTGTGCCTCGTTTCACTGAGTCCCTGACCGTGGTAGCTCCACTTAGGTGGGAAATCTGAACCTCACAGGGGCTGTGAACTTGTCCCAGGTCACCCTGCAGGTCGGTGGCGGATCCAGAATTTGGATCTGAGACCAGTGAGGCGACCCTAACACGCCCCCCTGACTCACCGCGCCGCACCTGTCATACGGAGAGTCGAGGACTGCTCCGAACGGCACCACTCTTGACCTTACAAATGGGAGTCTCCCCAGAAACGGGCATTCATTTACACAGGAACTGGGGGTCCATCCAGTATCGGGCCCTGTCCTGGCTGAGCAGGGACGCTGTGCGAGGGGAGAGGGGGCGGCCAGAGCAGGCAGCGGCAGCGCGGTCAGCGAAGCGGGGCTGGAAGCGGGGAACGGAGGAGGTGCCCTCTCTGCTGCTGTGATGCGCGTCCTGAACGTCCGGATGTGGGCCAGGCTGCAGAGGGGCCATGCCCCACACGCCCACCTTCTCACGCCTCCTGAGTGCTGGAAACCAGCTGGTCGTTTTGCTCTAAGGGCTCTTGAAAGGCACAACTAGACATTTTTATCTTGCAAACGAAAAGGTTTTCCTTTTGCTTTTTGACTGTTTTATGACCATCTGTGGCTTCCTCGGAACCTCTGCCGGTTTGCAGCCCCCAGTTGATGGCCCTTCCTAAGCCCTGAGCCCGGGACCTCCCTGAGCCTTGTAGGACTGTTTCTAGGACTTGTCGGTTCCGCCCCGACGTTCGTGCCTCCCTGGGGGATCTTACCCATCCTCCTGGTTTCTCAAACCACCTTCCGTCTGCTGACTCTCACGCCTGTACTCCTGTCCCGACTGCTCCCGAGCTTCAGAGCTGATTTCAGGCATCCCCACCTGCTGTCCTGTAGAGCCCTCCACATCCTGCCAGAGCCCACAGGCTGGCTTCCTGCCCCACCCCCTATTATCAGGGAGCTGCCCGGGTGCTCAGCTGGGCGCCCAGAGGCACCCATGACTCCTCTTTTCCCCCCCTCCCCCCCCACCTTGGGTCCTAGTCTCCCTGTCTGTCCTGCCTGTACGTGTGCTTTGGTGGTGGTCCCCTGGCCGGGATTTGCTTGCATTTTCGTCTCGGGCACTAGTTGGTGAGCCCTGGAGAGCAGGAAGCACGTTTTCCCCACCGCTGTGTCCTCCTCCAGGGCCTAGCGCCCACCACGCACTCAGTGCTGTCGCGCGGGAGCCAGACTCTGAACCCAGCGTTGACCGCGGGGCTTTGTCAGTGGGTGAGCAACTGTGATACTTAACAAGGCAGGACGTTTACAGTCGAGAGGCCCGTCATCACTGAGAAGTTAGGGAACTTTCTGCCTTCTGTGTTCTTTGCTACAACAACTCGTTGGCTGCTGGGAAATTCTTTCCGTGCTTTCAAAGATGTCAAACGCTTTCTTCTGGTAGTTTCTCCACCAGTGTGACCGGGAGGATCTAGTGGAGTGGGCTCTGCCTCTGCTGGCTCAGGTCGTGACCGTGTCTGAATTTCTTCTGATGAAGGTGAGTCTCCTTAGTGTTTCTAAGTGATTGAGGGGATGATTTGAAGTTATTTAGAAAGGCGTCCTTCATATTTACTTAGAAGGAGCCAGGCCCGTGGGAATCCTCTCCCTCCCCCAGGACAGAGCTAAAGTGAGCCTGCCGGTCCTGCCCGGATGCCCAGCACACGGCTCTCAGGCAGGCCGCTCGTGGACTCCGTGACTGTTTTCACTTTGTGTGGGAGGAGTGACAGTCACCTTTCTCCTGGCACCCACCCACCCTGCCAGCCTCCTCCACTGCAGCTCTGCCCGCGATGAGCCCGCTCTGAGATGCGGCCTCACCGCCGGCACCCACGCTCCCTGGAGGCGCCCCGAGGAGCGGAGGCCTGGCCCTCCCTGGCCTGCAGGCCCTGGAATGTGCCCGTTTTCGTCCTCAGGGCCTTTCTGCCTTCCCGTACCGCTCCCCTGGCCACCATCCTCTGGTGGCCCTCATCTGGGCTGGTTTGTTTCCTGGGCTGCTTCTCCCAGGCCCATTCTGGTGCCCCGCCGAGCACAATGCTGGGCACACATAGGCTCTCGCTGGGGAGCGAAGGCAGTGCCTGTGTTCATGGCTGCTGAGGGCTGAGGAACTTGAGTCCTTCCCTCTTTCAGATTTCTCTCTGTATTTTCCATTTCATTGCCTTGGGTTTAAACATTTTTTTTTTTTTGTCATCTTTATCTTCACTAAGGTTGAAAAATGTCATCTAGCAAAACCTTTCTTCCCAGCTGTGTACAAGGAATTTGAAGAGTTGCATAAAATGGTTAAGAAAATGTGTCAAGATTACCTCCATAGCTCTGGTCCCTGTTCTCTGGAAATAAACAACAGTAAGGTAACAAGCTCACAAGAGAGACTCGCTCTTATAGCCAAAAGAAGGCTGTCCATTAAAAAAGGAGGATGTTTATTTTAGTAGTGACATCTTCCCAGTCAACTTCTTCTAGCTTTTTCTACCGTCAAGTGCAGGGTTTTTTTCTTAATATAAAAGCGATACATGCTTTTTTCAGAAAACTCGGAAATGCAGATAAGCTAAAAGAAAATTGCAAACACCCGTAATCCTCCCACTCACCGATGGTCACAGTTAATAGACTGTGTCTTTCTTCAGTGTGTAGGTGTTTGCAAAGGGCTGAGTTACACAGGGACCAGTAGTTATTTTTTGCGGTTGTGTCGACAGAATTCTCATTTCAGTGTCATTGCCTTTAGCTATATTGGGTCCTTGACAAAAATATGTCATGAACTGATGAGGATTTACTTGTCTCGGATCAAACCTTTTGCTGGGCAGAGTGTGGCCCGTGGTCAGGTCACCCAGGGGCCTCTCACTGTGTCCTGCACGGAGACTCAGGTCTGCGCCTCCACCGAGCAGCTCACTGACACCCGGCAAGTCCCTGCACCCTCCACCCCTCTGCCAAAGGGCAGCGCTGAGTTCACGGGCTTTTCCGGCTCTCACGTGCCGGGGCTGTGATACTCTGGTTTCGCCAGACTATTGAACAACACGGATGGGCTTGGAGGGCATTATGCTGAGGGAGGTAAGTCAGAGGAAGCCAAATGCGGTAGAACATCAGTTACACGCGGGATCTAAGCGATACGACCAGCTAGTGAATACAGGTACGTAAGTAGGTAGGTCAGAAGGTAATCAGTGGTGTCGGCTTTACTAAAAAATGACCCACACAACAATGAAGACTGCTTAGGCCACGTCGACTCTGACTGCCCCTAACATGTGATTGCACTGACGATGGAGCTGCCTGTCTGTGATTGAAAAGGTGAGTGTTTTCTCAGTACAGAGCAATTACTCTGTAGCAAGAAGTCTTATCTACACTGTAATATAACACATGGGTTTTTTGGGTTTTGTTTTTTGGGGTTTTTTTTGGTCATGATCATTAGTTTTATACAAATTCAATATTTAATATAACCTAATAAACTCTTGTGTTTTATTTTCTTAAATCATATATTTTTAAAATGCAATGGATTATTTGCTAGGCCTCCCATAGATGCCCCGGTTGGCAGTGGTCACCTACCTGTTTATAAACTGTCGGTTAAGCCGGTGTGGGTACCATCCTGTTACGGAGCAGACAGGACGTGCACGAATGCTGTGCATGCTCACTGGGACCCTTTGTGGGCAGTTGGGGATGTGACGCAGCCTCTTTGGAGCGAAGACGGTGGCTCTGTTGGCAGGGGACACCGTCAGGTTGTTGGGCACTAAGCTTGCCGACCCCTGTTCTCCAGCTTGACCTTGACCTGCTGCCCGCCCTTCCTTCCCCACCCCTCGCCTGCTCCGTGGTGGTCTCTGTGCTGTCCAGGTATCAGTGATGGTGGCTGTTGGTTATTACCTTAACATCCAGTGCTTTACATAGGTTTTGCATAGGGAGTCTAATCTAATCTTTACAAAGTCCCTGCAGGGCAACTGTGGTCTTCCTCATAAGGAGACTTAGCAGGTAGGTGGCTGCCAAGGTCACCCAGGTTCTGAGCAGAGGTGCTGGGGTTCAGCTGTGGCTCTCAAACCCACATCCTTTCCACCAACTGGGAAAGGAGATCTGGTCCCAGAATAGGCAGGATTGTCTTTCTGAAGATACCAGTGAGAATTCAGAAAAGGAGGAATAATGGGCAAGAAAGGTACCATGGTGTCAGACTAACATTATGAAGCTTGTGACGACAATTTATCTTCATTTTTCCCACTGTTTAGGTGGCACCTTGCTGTACCAAGGGACTTCATAGATTTAAACTCAGCCCTTTGTTCGTAAGTGCTGACATGATTCCGAATCTTGTGTTTTGAGTGGAGCATCTCTATGGGCCCCTTTCTGCTCAGGTTGCTGAGTCCTTAGGAATCACGGAAGAATTCCTGAGGAAAAAAGAAATACGCACGGACTGCACTCCCCCCAAGCGCAGCAGCCGAGAGGACGACCGGGAGGACCTGGAGAGTGCCGGCCCGCCGAAGAGGGAGAATGAGGTGGGCGTGGCCGTGAGGGGCCCCGGCTACTGGCTGCTCAACATGGCACTATTGGGGTTGGATCTCTTCAACTCACACACTGTTTTCCAGGAAGAAAAGGTGCAAGGTGGCCTGTTTCTCCCTAGTCTTAGCTGGTTGCACCTTCTCTTCTCTTAGAAAGTTATATAATCATTCTCAGGATGCCTGAGTCTTAGCTGGTTGCCTCTTTTCTTCCTAGACCGCAGAGGACAGGCTGGCCTCAGTGAAAAGGACCAGAAGAGAAACTGTGCCCCAGGACACCACAGAGTATTCTGCCGACGGTGGAGGCCTGCAGAGCCTGGCCTCGTGTGCTCCAGCTGCCAGTGCAGGTAAAACACTCTTTGCGGGGTGCACCCTGGGGCTCAGAGGCCTGCTGCTCGGGTGGGTGCCCCTGTGGCCACATCTCAGAGAACCCTCTGGTTTCTCAAGAGTTTTACCCCAACCTCTCAGTGTTCTGTGGTTCCATGTTTATTCCCCATGAGTCTTGGGGTCTTTGGGGTTTTCTTGGGTCCTTTCTTGCAACGAAGAGCTGCCTCGTGGTACTGAGTCGGTTGTACCTGGCGGGGGTCCCAAGAAGTTAGGCAGACCTGAGACCAGGGACAGGTCCCAAGGACACACCAAGTCCATGGCTTGGCTTTCGTGAGACTTGGCTCTAAGTGCCAGCTGAGAGTTAAAGTTCAAAAATGAGACATGGGGCTTCCCTGGTGGCGCAGTGGTTGAGGGTCCGCCTGCCAATGCAGGGGACACGGGTTCGTGCCCCGGTCCGGGAAGATCCCACATGCCGTGGAGCGGCTGGGCCCGTGAGCCATGGCCGCTGAGCCTGCACGTCCGGAGCCTGTGCTCCGCAACGGGAGAGGCCACAGCAGTGAGAGGCCCGCGTACCGCAAAAAAAAAAAAAAGAAAAAAGAAAATGAGACATGTTCTAGCTTTTATTTCGCCTAGCCAGAACTGATCAATGAGACAGTTCAAATGTATGGCAGGCATACTGAGAATGATTATGTAACTTTCTAAAATCTTATCAGGGCTGCCTGATACCTTGCCTGATCCTCAAGTCTCTAACTTAAAGAGGCATTCTCCATTCTAGAACTTATTACTTAATTCTTCCGGAGGGGAGGGCAGATTTATTCATTGAGAACAATGAAAGCCCTCTGGCACCTGCTTGGAACACAGCCCCTCTCCCCTAACTAGTCTGAGTTTCCTCTTTTAATTTCATCCATTCTTGGAAGCTACCAAGTAACAAGGAGGGTTTATGTTTTCATTTTGGGGGCAAGAAAATTACTTGGGACTAGCTTGTTTTGGATAGTGAGTACAGTGACTGGCCATAGCAGTACACAAATGATTGTCTGTTTTTCCCAACTGTTTAGGTTTTGCCCCTGGAGTAAATGGGGGCACGTCTCACCCACCTGAAGAAAGTCCCACGATGCCGGTTTCTGAGCTCGACAGCAGCACAGCACAGGGGGGCCAGCAGCTGAAAGCGTTTGCTGACTCAGCTGCCAGGAGTGGGTCTGCAGACCCTGCTCTCTTGTTTCGAGAAGCCTGTGGGCTGGGGGTTTATACTCAGTTAGGAGAACCAGGGCCTCTGGCCCAGGACCAGGTGGCAGCGTCCTCTGGGGAGAAGGCCCAGGAACACTCGTCAGAACAGGATGCTGGGGACGGCCTGAGAAGCCGGGCTCTCTGCGGCACCTCGATGGCCCTGCCGCCTGGCCGGCCTGGAAATGCAGAGGCGGGAAGCCTCCACGAGGTGCGCGGCTCCCACCTGAGCAGCCCGCAGTCCGGCCCCGGCGAGGTCCTGCTTCCAGAGGCCTTGGCCCCGCCGCAGGAGAAAGCATGGTCCGTGGACGTCATGCCAGCCGGCTATGCCTACGGCACCACGTCCGAGCCGGGGCCTCAACCCAGCCGGGGCGGATTGCTGGGTCCTGAAGGGGGCCTCACAGGCCACGCGGGGGACTTGGACCAGTCGCCCTGCGGGACCGAGACACACACTGACCGGAGGGAGCTGGAGGGCATCACTGCCGTCAGGGAAGCCATGGCTTTCGAAAATGCCAGTGGGGGCACCACGTTGCCGTCCCAGCGACAGGAGCAGATATTTATCCAGACTACTGATGGGCGTATCTTGTCCCATCCAGGCTCTGTAGTGTCTGGGGAGGGGGACATTGTCATAGTGACCGACACAGTGGGGCCTGCCCTGCAGACGGGCCCCCCGGAAGGGGTTCCTCTGGAAACCGTGGAGATGGAGCCCTCTCAGTGAAATGGAGCCAGAACCGCAGTCCTAGATTTGTATGTATTTTACCTGGAGGTCTACGTCAAGGAATGTTTATTTTTCTAATGTGAATACTGACACAAGTGAACATTTTATTTATAAAGAATAATGTCTTTCTACCCCACTGTCTACCTTTTTCTACATCTTGCTCATTGTAATAACGGCAGATACGTTACCTGATAACAAATTCCCGATACATCTAACTCCTAGGAGCTTTTGACCACTATTGCAGTTAATACCACTACACTATTTCTTGAATCTCCCCTGCTCCCCAGTTCCAAAAAACTATGCCCCCTTTCTCTTCGGTGATATGCTGCTCTTTCACCAGACTTGGTCCATACTAGAAGCTTCTTTTGGGCTCAATAAAAAAATAAATATGTAAGCTTACCATCTGGGCAGCATTGTATTGGGAAATAGGAAAGAAAGTTGTTTCTACTGACACTTTATGGATGAGGAAAGTGAGGCACCGGGATGGGACCCCCAGTCCTTGGATGTCCCACGTGTAAAGCCACTTATCAAGATCTCTCTGTTTTTGGAATGTTTTCCTTGGCTCTATTACAGGGAGAGAAAGGGAGGGCCATTTGACCGCACTCAGACGAGAGCATCAAGAGGGCACAGCTGTCCTCTGCCCCCGCTGGCAGAGACTGTCAGCAGAGACCCCGGGCAGGCGGAGCTGCGGGTCGTGGGCTGCACCCCCTGGTGCTGTGCTCCCGCCAGGCCCGCTGTGGAGGGGAGGGCTTTATTCTTGGGGGGCCACATTGCCTACAGCCCTCTCAAGCGACTGGGGGTGTCTTCCTGTCCTCTAACTTGATATCAAAGCGGCTCCAACAGGAACAGAAGGGCGGGCGTCCCTGCAGGACGGAACGAGCAAACCACAGCTGCTCGGGAGAGCCGGGCCGTGGTACTGATGCCGGGAGCTCAGCTCCTCTGTACACTGGTGCCCAATCGAACCTCAGAGACGGAGTTTTGGGTGGAGTAGAAAAGGACAGCTTTATTGCTCTGCCAGACAAAGGGGGACACAGTGGGCTCCTGCCTTGGAAAACTATGTGTCCAGCCCGGGAGGATTTGATAAGGAGTTTTATAACAATGCCTCCCAAGGGCGCGGTTGCTGACAAGATGAGGGGGTGCTGGGTCTCAGGCGCAGGGCCTCCTAGCCTTGATGAGCTTCCCGGGTCCCTGTGATCTCGCCTCCGGTGGTTTCTTGGCCACTCCTCCCTTGATTAGCAGCTGTTTGAACCTGCCCTTTGGAACTCGGGGGCAGTCATGGAGGCTGGAGTCTTGCCTACAAGAAACAGGGGACAAGAAGCCTCCATGCCCGGGAGCCCCACAGGGCCCCGCTCGGTTTCAGCACATCCTGTGGACTCAGGGGCACTTCTGGGGAACCCAGGGCCGTGCGAAACCACTGGGGGTCCAGTCCTGGGGGCCTGGAGCGTGGGGGTTAGGACTTCAACACACGCACTTGGGGGGACATATCCAGAGCATGGCACCTCTCAAGTAAAAACGTGAGCCGGTGGGCATTCAGGGAGTTGAGTGGCTGTGCTCCAGAGGTGGTCCAGACCCAGGTCACTAACGCACCAAGGGTGGCCCTCTTCCCAGAGGTCTCAAGGTTCACTGCCCTGTATGTCTGCTCCATCCCCTGCAGAGAGAAGGAGCCAAGGAGCGCGCTCAGCCTGTGAGGGCTGTGACCTGGGAGATGCACACAAGGCCTCTGCTCACATCTCACTGGTCCTTGGCCACACCTTGCTGCCAAAAAAGGCTCTGAAACCTCCTCCTCAACTGGTAGCCATAGCCAGGTAACCCTTAAATGAAGCGGAGAATCAATACTAAAGGAGGACCAGCCAAACGCCTCCCCCTAGAGTGGTCAAAATTGCTTCGGGTCAGTCTGGAGAGGCGGTAGTGACGGCTCTGGAAAGCCTCAGCAGCTTGAAACAACGAAGGGGTGTGTCTCCTGCTCACAAGTCATGTCACTCGGAGGTCGTGGGGGACGCGGCAGGGGCAGCCACATCTCAGGCACTGCTGGTGGCGCCACCAGAGGGAGGGAGCTCCAGGAGAGGTTAGACCCACCACGAGAGGCACCTCAGTGGCCACACGGTCCCACCCAACCCCGAGGGCACTGAAGTGCAGGCTGTCCACAGGCCGGGAAGGCAGGAGTCTGGGAATATTTGGTGAATAGCATGAGTGGTTGGTCAACAGAGGTCACGTTATCACTGATGACATGCACTGTTGTTCACAGCTGTGCTGTGTTCGGTACCTTTTTTGTTGTTGTTGTTGTTGTTTTTGCAGTACGCGAGCCTCTCACTGTTGTGGCCTTTCCCGTTGCGGAGCACAGGCTCCGGACGCGCAGGCTCAGCGGCCGTGGCTCACGGGCCCAGCCGTTCCGCGGCATGTGGGATCTTCCCGGACCGGGGCACGAACCCGTGTCCCCTGCATCGGCAGGCGGACTCTCAACCGCTGTGCCACGAGGGAAGCCCTGTATTCGGTACCTTGTGATTACTTTCATGGTTTGTGTAAGCTTTTGTGTTTCCTGGAAAGAGGGAGAGAGGGAATTTTTTTTTTAGTTTTCATTAAATGTACTTGTCGTGAATTCATCTTGAACCGCTTCCCCAACCCAGTTCTGTTTTGTGGATTCTACCTGTTAGTATTTCTTTACTGTCTATTTCACAAGATTTCCAGAGGCAGAGGAGATATTTGGTGATCAATCCACTATGCTTAGAAGTCCAATATGGGTTCTCCAATGGCTTCATTGCTCCTTTCAGATAGAAATTGTCCTTTGGTTGTGTAATGACTTTGGAACTCAGCAAACTCAACAGCCGAGAGCTCTTCCATCAATCTGATGCCTCTTCCGTTGTGTGAGGGACCCCTGGGCTAATGCCACTGGACACTTGGCTCATTCACTTGTCCTTTTCAGTGAAACGGAGCAGGACCCTGTGGGACTCCTGGGCACAAGTCCTTCCATGTCACCCATTTCTTGTTTGTAGGAAATTGGTTTCGTTCAGCCTCCATGGCCTTCCCCGAGTTCCAAAGGGCAGGTTCAAACAGTCGCTAATCAGGGAACGGAGGGGATGCAGAGACAAGGGAGGAGCAGTCAGGAAACAACAGTGCTGGGCTTCCCTGGTGGCGCAGTGGTTGAGAGTCTGCCTGCTAATGCAGGGGACACGGGTTCGAGCCCTGATCTGGGAAGATCCCACATGCCATGGAGCAACTAGGACCATGAGCACAACTACTCAGCCTGCACGTCTGGAGCCTGTGCTCCGCAACAAGAGAGGCCGCGATAGTGAGAGGCCCGCGCACTGCGATGAAGAGTGGCCCTCGCTTGTGGTAACTGGAGAAAGCCCTTGCACAGAAACGAAGACCCAACACAGCCAAAAACAAACAATTAATTAATTAATTAATTAATTAATTAAAAATGAATATCTGCTTTAAAAAAAAGTGGCATTAGGGACTTCCCTGGTGGCTCAGTGGTCCTGGTGGCTCAGTGGTTAAGAATCTGGCTGCCAATGCAGGGGACATGGGTTCGAGCCCTGGTCCAGGAAGATTCCACATGCCGCGGAGCAACTAAGCCCGTGCACCACAACTACTGAGCCTGCACTCTAGAGCCCATGCTCTGCAACAAGAGAAGCCACCTCAATGAGAAGCCCGCGCGCTGCAACAAAGAGTAGCCCCCGCTCGCTGCAACTAGAGAAAGCCCTCGTGCAGAAACGAAGACCCAACGCAGCAAAATAAATAAACTAATTAATTTTAAAAAACCCTCCTACCCCCAACATCTAAAAAAAAGAAAGAAAAAGAAACAATAGTGCAGCCTTAGGGCAGGGTCCTGGTTCCTCCTCAAGGGATACAGATAACAATACCTTCGAGCTCTTCTGCAGATCTAAAACCCCCAACAAATAGAAGACTTTAACTACTTGATGAAGCACTCTTTATTCCAGAGAGGCCACAGTTTGATGATACCACCTGATGCCAGATGATATTTGGACTGAAGGAACGAGAGCCCTGCACACACTCTCATCCTTATCAGCAACCCCACCCCAGGTTGGGACACACAGTTTTGAGGGCATTAGCCCGCTGTGGCCCCCTTTGCCTGGCAAAGCAATAAAGCTATTCTTTTCTACTTCACCCTAAACTCTGTCTCCGAGATTCAATTCAGCGCTAGTGCACAGAGGTGGGGTTTTGGCATCAGCAGCATTGATCGTTTCCATTAGTTCTTCTGGGCAACCTGGGTGTCTGAGGACGAGGCATCACGAACACAGGAAATGTCCTAGAAAGGGCTAGAAATTCTTCAGGGTCTCCTCTGAAGAGCATTTCTTCTTTAAGTACCACCCCCCACCCCAAACATAAAACTGACCTCGTGCCTCGGAGGGCCCTGTCCCGCCTGTCTGGCTCAGGACTGCAGCCTGCTGTCTAAGCTGCAGGAAGCAGGGGGCAGGGTGCCAGTCTTGCCGAATGCTGACCAGGCGGTTTCCAGACTGCAGGACATCTGACAGGCTGCTTTTCTGATGGTTAGATTTTAATAAATACTGCAAAGGAAAGAGAAATTCTAAGACACGTTGCCTTTAAATGCTTTGGCTATGCCAACTTACACAGTGAGATATCCTTTCGCTCAAAATACATTCCCATGATATATAAAGTCTTTTCTTTTGGGAATATTTTCTTTCTTTGCCTAGGACGCTAGAAGCTCATTGTCATGAGGCTACATCCTGTATCACACAGCATGAAGTTTCTTAGATTTCTGTTTCTGGGGAGCAAGGGCAGGACTGACTCCGGATATCTGGTTGCAAATATTGCCAAACTACAGGACTTATGCCCAGAGAATGACAGGGAAGACACTTCACTTGGCCTGTCACAGCCTCCGTACAAAAACAGGGGTCCTTGTTTGGTAGGCAGCTTTCATTTCCATGACGCTGGTCTTTGCTCAGTGACTCTACGGTACTTGAAAGATTAGTTGTGATTATAAAACTAATACGGTCCCACAGTTTAAACAGTACGCACACATATTAAACCAGGGATTTTCTAAATAAATGTCATCTATGTAAAATACACCTAATTTACAAGAACAAGATCACTTAGTCATTCCGTTGAGGAACTCATTTATTTCGGGCAGAAGTCTTCATAGTGACACATTCACAATAGGTGCCGATGACGCTGAGTGGTGGATGGCAGGCAGCAGTGATAACCGCAGAGCTGGTGAAATGATCAGGTCTGGAAGATCCTAAGGTCAGTGGGTGGCTGTGCCAGAGCACAGGGTGTGACCCCGGGGTGCGACACAGGGCCCACCCGAAAGACCGTCCGCCGTGGGAGCAGCCTGGAGGAGCCGCGTTGGGAGGTCACAGCGCTCGGTGCCCGGTTTCAAGCAGCAGGCTTTCCAGAAGCAGCCTGCTGTCGCCCTCCAGGTACGGCTGGTGCAGCCACATGGACAGGTAGCTCAGGGCCAGGTCACGGTCGGCCGTGTGCGCCAGCTGCTCCACGACGGTGCGCTTCAGGCGGAGCTCCCGGCCGTACATGTCGGAGAGCTTGCGGGAGACCTCGTCTGAAAGGAACGCGAGCCATCCTTGAACAGTGGCATTCAAGGGGGTACCCCTGACTAGGGAAGACCCGCCACTTTTTTGGGGGGGCCATGCTGCGCAGCTTGCGGGACCTTAATTCCCAGACCAGGGGTGGAACCCGCACCCTCCGAAGTGAAAGCACTGAGTCTTAACCACTGGACAGCCAGGGACTTTGCAAAGCTCCTCCTTAAAAGCTAGAGTCAGCGACAACACAAGAGGAAGAAGGGCTCCAGCCAGTGCAGATTAGAATCACATAACATGGTAAATAAGTGTCATGAAATTAAAAAGTACCTGTTACCTTTCCACTCGACTCTTAGGAACTGGCAATCATTATACATAGCAGACTGACCTCAAACTGACGGTGTTCCATAAACACGTTACATTAGGTGATTTTCCCCCTTATTTAAGTCTCAGAGCAACATCAAATAGCTTAGTCCTTCTTTTAAACTAATAAAGCAAAAAAACGGCCCTTACCTCACAGCTTATTTCAGTAATGGAGCTTGTTTTCCCAGCAGTCTTCTTCCATGGGGCGGGCTGAAGGGACCCCCCCCCATGTACTTTTTAAATAAAACAAAACAAAAAGCAAAAACCCATCCTTCTTGAAAAACAAAAACGAGATTTCTGCCTCTACAGAGGAGGCAAAGTGCATTCTCCCCGTTGGCCTTAAAGGGCTAATAATGGCAACTTGCTTCATGGGTCTCTAATTACATTTAATATTCTTTGCTGATTAGTAGGTAATTAAAGGCAAGAAGAAACACTCCTCTAAGACGTCCTCATCTCCTTCCTTCCCAATGGATCCTCTTCAGTTGAATTTCAAAGCCTGTCGACTTCTTAGAGGGCCAGATCTAAATGACACCAAATGCTCTCGTAACCTACCCTTGAAAATCAATGCAGAAAGAAATACTTACAAAAATAGGCTGTGGGCCACGTGTGGAACAGGGGGGGGCGTCTTCTCTCCTCCCTGTAATGGAAATCTTCTAGTTCACAAATCCCCTTGGTAGTGGAAGACAGCTTTTCCATTTTCAACTGTATTTTGGTCTGAAAAGATATTAATTTAGAATATGAGATTATTATTTGAAATCCTGTCTTAGATTCAATAACTCTTAAGATTTCAAAGCTAAGAAATGTAAGTCTGTTGAGATCGTAAGTCCAATGATCCAACACCGTTAACTCCATGTGCATCAAATTTCCAGGGAGAAGGAGACTGACACTTGCTACGAGTTCACTAATTTGGATTACTTCAGTAATATAAGCCCACATCTCCAGTGCTGGAGAAGAGGAAGCATGCTGGGTCCTGCTTCATTAAGATTTCCGAACATCACTAATTTTTTAGCACCAAAGACCTGGAGGGGTGGCAAGGCAGGCTCTCGCTTTTATGGAATGAGAGGAGAAGAGGCATTAAATGAGCTCATTTCTGACTCTTTTTTCTCTAATTAATTAATTAATTAATTAATCTTTGGCTGTGTTGGGTCTTCGTTGCTGCGTGCGGGGGCTACTCTTCATTGCCGTGCGCGGACTTCTCATTGCAGTGGCTTCTCTCATTGTGGAGCACAGGATCTAGGCGCACCGGCTCTGTAGTTGTGGCTCATGGGCTCTAGAGCGCAGGCTCAGTAGTTGTGGCACACGGGCTTAGTTGCTCCGCGGCATGTGGGATCTTCCTGGACACCAGGGATCAAACCCGCGTCCCCTGCCTTGGCAGGCGGATTCTTAACCACTGGTACCAACCAGGGAAGTCCCTCATTTCTGACTCTTATGAACTGCCTTTGAGTTTAATGCCAAAAGCTTGGCCTCTGTGCACCAGTGTCGAGTCAAACCTCGGAGACAGAGTTTTGGGTGAAGTAGGAAAGAATAGCTTTATTGCTTTGCCAGGCAAAGGGGGACACAGCAGGCTCCTGCCCTGAAAACCTATGTGTCCCCAACCCAGGAGGATTGGATGAGGGGTTTTATAGCAACAGTTCAAGGGTGGAGGTGCTGATAAAACTAGAGTGTGTGTGGGGCCTGCACTCCTTTAATCTGGTCTCAGGTGGTCCTCTCCTAATCTTTTTTTTTTTTTTTTTTTTTTTTGCGGTATGCGGGCCTCTCACTGTTGTGGCCTCTCCCGTCGCGGAGCACAGGCTCCGGATGCACAGGCTCAGCGGCCATGGCTCACGGGCCCAGCCGCTCCGCGGCATGTGGGATCTTCCCGGACCGGGGCACGAACCCGCGTCCCCTGCATCGGCAGGCAGACTCCCAACCACTGCGCCACCAGGGAAGCTCCCCTCTTCTAATCTTAATGAGCTTCTCTGGTCCCTTTAATCTTGCCTCAGGTGGTTTCTTGGCTGCTCTTCTTTTGCTCAGCAACTGTTTGAACCTGCCCTTTGGAACTCAGGAAAGGTCATGGAGGCTGGAGTCCTGTCTACAAACAAGAAACGGGGGATGGAAAGGCTTCCGTGCCCAGGAGCCCCACAGGGTCCTGCTCTTTTTCCAGTTTACTGAAACCTCTTTGAGGCTTGTTTCCTTGTTTATAAATGGTAATAACGAAAGGCAGCCCTACACACTTCACACAGGAAGGAGATGGTGAGGACGTGACATGGTCGGTGCCTCAGTGTACGC
This sequence comes from Mesoplodon densirostris, assembly GCF_025265405.1. Taxonomy (NCBI): domain Eukaryota; kingdom Metazoa; phylum Chordata; class Mammalia; order Artiodactyla; family Ziphiidae; genus Mesoplodon; species Mesoplodon densirostris. The sequence continues at coordinate 3,965,168 of NC_082664.1, read as the reverse complement.
CAGGCTCCGTGCTGCGGCACAAAGTGCCTGCTTCCACAGGGGGTCGGGAGACTAAGTTAGTACTTGTGGAGCACCTGGTCAGAGCTACGTAAGGGTTTGTTAAGTAAAACAAATGGGTGACGTAACAGAGGTTCCAGATATCAGTAGCATGGGTTTACTAAGACCACAAGTCTAGGTCCTAAGTATGGAGTTAGCTTTATGTACACAGGGGGTATAAGCAAAGATAAATAAATCGCCAAAATCTTAATTCCTTGCACTTAGTCCTTTAACCACCCTCCAATTACATCTGAAGAGGCATGCACTAAATTTAGCAAACATTCATTTTTAAAGGACTAGACTCCTTTCCCAAATCTTTCCAGGTTCGATATTTCACTTGACCCAACCCCGAGAGGCAGGACTCCTCATTTCCGTACCACAGGTGGGAAAACTCTCAAGGTTGCTGAGCTAGGGAAGGACAAGGCCAGGACTTGATATCATGCTTTCCGAGCCCAAGTCTCTTGACACCCAATCCTAAGCTCTCTCCTCTGTGTCCTGCAGCAGCTCTACCTAATGCTAAGAAAAGCTGATGAAGGTCAGGAGAGGCAAGAAAATCCTGGAGGCTTGACACCGCCGGGCGAGAGGTGCCAGCCCCATGCTGGGGCTCATCCATCAATGACGGTACCAAAGTCTCACGCACGTGCAGCCCTAAAGTGACAGCAGCTGGACACGCTCTCAGCTCCACGTCCCCTCCCAAAGCCAACAGCCCACACCTCGAGATGTTCGTCCAGCTTAGGGACAAGGGTGCCTCCACCCTCTACCAATGTCAGATTCAAGACAAAGTCAAGTCTGGGAAAACATTCTCTCTAAAGGATGGAGGAAAATAGGAAAAATAATATCAATATCCTTATAACATCAACATTGGTTTTGAACCTAAGAATGAGACGTAAGTCTCAAATCACTTTATTTTACTTTATATTTTGGCCACGCTGTATGGCTTGCGGGATCTTAGTTCCCCGACCAGAGATCGAACCCAGACCCCTGGCAGTGAAAGTGCAGAGTCTTAACCACTGGACTGCCAGGGAAGTCCCTGAAACCACTTTAAAATAGAATAAATTCACTGGAGCAGAACTTTGGGGCCTGACAACTAGCACCCGTGGTCAGCTCAGGCTTTGTCTGAAGACCTCGGGAACTCAGGTCACTATGGGCACGCGGTCACCTAAAACCTTGCAGCCACTTTCAGCTGCCCTGCCAGGCCACGCCCCCTAACCCTGGACCCGTGCTGTGGGTAGAGGGACCAGGGACAGGACGTGTCACCTGTTACTGTTCAGTCCATCAAGCCGCTGGCTGGATGTTCTGGACCTTGACTCTACCTCCTAACACCCTCCCAGGCCGTCCCTCCTCCGTGCGGGTCAGTGGGACGGAGGAAGGGGTCCCGTGGTACCCGACAAGCCACTTAAGAATGGGGAGAACCAAGGATGGACAAGTAAAACCAGCCAGTCCTTCCTGACATGCCTGAAACGGAAGGCAAAATGCGTCTTCCTCCTCGTCCCGCGCAGACGCTCTTCCCTAATGAGGTGTGCATATGTATAGAGTTATAAATGAGGACTTGTGAGCTAAAGAAAGCCAAATGGCATTTAGAAACAAAACCCTTCCCAGGGTTTTCACATTTTATAAAAGTCACATTAGTATATGGCAAAAGTGTTTCTCATTTTAACCCAGTTTGGGGATTCTGTGAAATGTTTTATGCCAGAAAGGAAGACGGAAGGTGACGGATGAAGAGGTTCTGGTGGGAGTGTTGCCACATCTAACGACAAACGACCGAGCCCAGCATCGTGTGCTTAACTCTGTTGGCTGTTTAAAGTATTCCAGTACACACAGGGAACTATATTCAATATCCCGTAATAAACCATAATGGAAAAGGATATGAGAAAGAATATGTATTTATATGTCTAACTGAATCACTTTGCTGTACACCAGAAACTAACACAACACTGGAAATCAACTATACTTCAGTAAAACAACAACAACAAAAATTGACAATTAAAAGCTAAGTGTGGGACTTCCCTGGTGGTGCAGTTGTTAAGAATCCACCTGCCAATGCAGGGGACACGGGTTTGAGCCCTGGTCTAGAAAGATCCCACATGCCACGGAGCAACTAAGCCCGTGTGCCACAACTACTGAGCCTGCACTCTAGAGCCCGCGAGCCACAACTACTGAGCCCACGTACTACAACTACTGAAGCCCACGCACCTAGAGCCCGTGCTCTGCAGCAAGAGAAGCGACCGCAATGAGAGGCCCACGCACCACAAGGAAGAGTAGCCCCCACTCGTCGCAACTAGAGAGAGCCCATGCGCAGCAACGAAGACCCAAAGCAGCCAAAAATAAATAAATAAATAAATAGATTAATTAATTAATTAAAAAAAAGCTAAGTGTGGCCAGGAAGTAAATAAATAAAATATTTCAATATAGGAACTTAGCCATTCAGTTTCTTTTCTTTCAAGCAATATGTGTGCCCATGCTTGGTCCAAACAAAACCACTTGCCATAATCAAATGGGTTAATTTGGGGAAAAAACATACATGTGGTCAGTTTTCAATTGGGTCGTTCTGGAAATTTCGATTGATTACTCTGCCTGTGTTAATTCTCTACTGGTCCAGAAGTCTAGGTCTAGAACTCAACTACTGGAGACACAGCTGTGAACCTGGAGATAAAACAAAGAGAACACCAAGCCACACACCTTATCCTCCAGCCTTCCTGTGAGTGGGGCTTAAAACAAAGTGACTGATGACCCAGGCCTGTCTTGTTCCTGCTTGAGCACCAGGTGGAGAGCCTGGGCAGGGGGGCAAGTGTTTCTTATCACAGTACAACCCGAAGGCAGCATCACAAAACAGACGGGACAACTACAAAAACCTAATCATTTATTTAGAGGAGACAAATAGCCCCATACACAGCAAAATATCCTGAAGACAGTATTGCATCTCAATCAAAGAAAAGGCTAAATCACCAAAATGTTCTCAATGCACTATTTATTTTTCTCATTTTAATGTTTCAGAAACCATTACATCTTACAATGGATGTGAGGTTTAAAAGGGCAGAGCTTCTTCCTGAAAAATTCTTAAACCTATAGTCTGTCTCATAATATGTGGAACCCTAACTTTGAATAAGTGGTACCTTGAAGAAATACAATTATATTTGACATATTCTGTTTAAAAAGGCAAGGAAGCATGTAAAACATGTGAAACATTTCCATCAAGAAAGGTTAAACGGGGGCTTCCCTGGTGGCTCAGTGGTTGAGAGTCCGCCTGCCGATGCAGGGGACACGGGTTCATGCACCGGTCCGGGAAGATCCCACATGCTGCGGAGCGCCTGGGGCCCTGAGCCATGGCCGCTGAGCCTGTGCGTCCGGAGCCTGTGCTCCGCAACGGGAGAGGCCACAACAGTGAGAGGCCCGCGTACTCCCCCCAAAAAAAGAAAGGTTAAACGATACAGAGTTTCTATGTTTGTGGGAAGCTTTAGTTAGTTAGTTCAAAGATGTGCAAAACCTTATTCCTGTGTCTGGTTGAGATGAGGTGTTTTGTGCACATGTGGTGGCCAGCATGGTGGGTACTGACACCCAGACTTTAGTTAAACAAACATATAAGAGCATCTCTTATGTGCGAGATCAAGGCTCACAGGCCCAATCCAGCTCAAAGCCTATTTCTGTGTGTCCCTTGAGCTAAGAATGGGTTTTACATTTTTAAGTGGTTGAAAAAAAAAATCAAAAGCAGAATATTTTGTGACACGTGAAAATTATCTGAAATGCAAAGTTCAGCATCCATAAATAGAGTTTTATGGGGACACAGCCGCACCCACTAGCCTCCGTACCATTGCTGAGTAGAGGTGAGAGTGCCTGCAGGGTCCCCAAAGCCTGACACACATCCTGTGGAGCCTGGGGGTGCGTGAAATTGCCCTGGCAACACGCAGGACCAAAAGAACCAAGGTCTAGGACAGCTTCTTGGGAAACAAGATTTATGGGACACGTAGAGCGAGAGAGACCAATGGAGGAGGTTGAGGAAGGAAAAACGAAAGCTTCGTGAAGGAAGGCACGACCAACCACGTGGAACGCTGCAAGGCGCTTGTGCAACCGCGACACCCGAGGATCCCTGCACCTTACCAAAGCATCCAGGGTGGTCTGCAGCCCCTCGCACAGCATCTCGAGCTCCCTGCTGTACTCTGGGTGCTCCTTTTCTGCATTTTCATCAGAAGCCAGGCTGCTGCTCTCTAATCCTACCGTGTCTTTGCTCCTGGACAAGATGGAAAAGAGTGGAAACAAAATACACTCCACAGGCTCGCCGCATTTCCTTGTGATGAACGCTTGAGAACTCAATATCCATGTACTTATGTCATCATCGACTTTTTTCATTGGCGTCGTTTCACGTCATCACGTTTACATGTTATTTATATATACAACAAATATGTCCATCCGCTACTCAGTTCTGCCCTAGAACAAGTCAATTCAATCCAGCCCTGTGGCATCCTCAGCGGGTAAGACACAGATCATTTCCTCAGAATCCACCAGCTAGGAATGCGTTTTGTAAACGGAAGGCTGTGACCCACAGCGCCTGAAATTAATCTAGTGGGGCCACAATCAACAATTAAGGAACAAAATTAGGGACTTCCCTGGTGGTTCAGTGGTTGAAACTCTGTGCTTCCACTGCAGGGGACATGGGTTGGATCCCTGGTCGGGGAACTAAGATCCCACATGATGTGCGGCACGGCCAAAAAAAAAAAAAAAGAAATTTAAGGAAAAAAATTAAACATTAGGATAGAAAATATCAGAGAGCATCTTATGCAGTAAGGTAAGAACTGTTTCATGGAACTTGCTGAGCAGGAAAAGGCGGCAGAGGGCCGACGTGTGTGATGTGTTTGAAAGAACTGGAAAGAGCCAGGGGCCCAGAAAGTTAAGACTCCAGACTCTGGCCAGTAGACAAAGATAAACAAATATATAATTACAACTTTGAGAAATTAAAACTACACATATATAGGGGCTTCTCTGGTGGCACAGTGGTTGAGAGTCCGCCTGCTGATGCAGGGGACACGGGTTCGTGCCCCGGTCTGGGAAGATCCCACATGCCACGGAGTGGCTGGGCCCGTGAGCCGTGGCCGCTGGGCCTGCGCGTCCGGAGCCTGTGCTCCGCAGCGTGAGAGGCCACAACAGTGAGAGGCCCACGTACTGCAAAAGAAAAAAACAAAAATACAAAAAGAACTACACATATATAGATCCATACTTACGTTTCTCTTCAGATCATATAAATCTTTCACATTTTACTAAAGATTCTCGTGAGTAGGAACAAGCTTGAGTCTTGCTTAAATTTTTTGAGGCCTTGCATAAACAAAGCTGATTAAAAAAACAAAAACATATATATAGGAAAGTGCAAGAACAGTAAAGCAAATCTTCCAATTGGAATTGGCAACTGCCAACAGTTTTTTTTTATAACTTTTGTCTTTTTTTTTAAACATCTTTATTGGAGTATAATTGCTTTACAATGGTGTGTTAGTTTTTGCTTTACAACAGTGAATCAGTTATACATATACATATGTTCCCATCTCTCTTCCCTCTTTTTTTTTTTTTTTTTTTGTGGTACGCGGGCCTCTCACTGTTGTGGCCTCTCCCGTTGCAGAGCACAGGCTCCGGACACGCAGGCTCAGCGGCCATGGCTCATGGGCCTAGCCGCTCAGCGGCATGTGGGATCTTCCCGGACCAGGGCACGAACCCGTGTTCCCTGCATCGGCAGGCGGACTCTCAACCACTGTGCCACCATGGAAGCCCTCTCTTCCCTCTTGCGTCTCCCTCCCTCCCACCGTCCCTATCCCACCCCTGTAGGTGGTCACAAACTACCACCGAGCTGATCTCCCTGTGCCATGTGGCTGCTTCCCACTAGCTATCTATTTTACATTTGGTAGTGTACATATGTCCATGCCACTCTCACTTTGTCACAGCTTACCCTTCCCCTTCCCCATATCCTCAAGTCCATTCTCTAGTAGGTCTGTGTCTTTATTCCTGTCCTACCCCTAGGTTCTTCATGACATTTTTTTTTCTTAGATTCCATATATATGTGTTAGCATACGGTATTTGTCTTTCTCTTTCTGACTTACTTCACTCTGTATAACAGACTCCAGGTCCATCCACCTCACTACAAATAACTCAATTTCGTTTCTTTTTATGGCTGAGTAATATTCCATTGTACATATGTGTCACATCTTCTTTATCCATTCATCTGATGATGGACACCTAGGTTGCTTCCATGTCCTGGCTATTGTAAATAGAGCTGCAGTGAACATTGTGGTACATGACTCTTTTTGAATTATGGTTTTCTCAGGGTGTATGCCCAGTAGTGGGATTGCTGGGTTGTATGGTAGTTCTATTTGTAGTTTTTTAAGGAACCTCCATACTGTTCTCCATAGTGGCTGTACCAATTCACATTTCCACCAACAGTGCAAGAGTGTTCCCTTTTCTCCACACCCTCTCCAGCATTTATTGTTTCTAGATTTTTTGATGATGGCCATTCTGACTGGTGTGAGATGATACCTCATTGTAGTTTTGATTTGCATTTCTCTAATGATTAGTGATGTTGAGCATTCTTTCATGTGTTTGTTGGCAGTCTGTACTCCTTTGTCTTTTTAGAAGAACTTGCTAAGGGAAAACATGCTCCTGTGTGTCTCCTCTGCTCTGAGTACCCCTCTCTACTTCTGACAGCTGGTCATCAAAGGGAGGGGGGAGGTTCTCCACACCAAGCAATTCTCAGGTTCTCCGGACACCAGCTGGGTGTCTTACAATGTAACTCGATCCTGATACTATCTACCAGAGACAGTATCAGATGCCACAGGTTAGGGGCTCTGTCCCGCAAGACTGTCCCCGTCTCCACTTCAGACACCAGTCACACGCTCAGGTTGTTACCTGTGCTTAGGATGGGCCAGCTGTCAATTGGAAGTTCCCATGACCCCCTCCTTGGATTCAATTAATTCGCTAGACCAGCTCACAGGACTCAGGAAAACAGTTTACTTTCTAGACTACTGGTTTATTACAAAGAATATTAAAGGATACCAATACCCTTTATTCATATCCTTTATTCATATACCTGTAGACAAAAGGTACTCAAGGCAAGGTCTGGAAGGTCGGGCAGAGGAGCTTCCGACCCTGAGGAGTCTGGGGTACGTTTCCCTTCAGGCACATGGAAGCGTTCTGGTTCCCCAAGCCAGAAGCTCTCCAAACCCCCGTCCTTTTGGGTTTTTACGGAGGCTTCATTATGAAGGCAGGATTGATTACGTGATTGGCCATCGGTGATTAATTCAACTTCCAGCCTTTCTCACCCCCCAGAGGTGAGGTAAGCGGGGGGCTGATAGCGCCAACTCCAGTCCCCTGGTTGCTGCCTCCCTCCTTAGGGTTTTCCAGAAGCCCCCTCATCAACACGATCTCAGGTGTGGTAGAAAGGGGCTTGTTATGATAACAGGAGACCCCTTTCCCCTTTATCACTCTGGAGCTATTCCAGGAACTGGAGAACAAAAGAACGAATCTCAGCATAACTGAAGATTCTCCCATTGCTCATATCCCTAAGGAAATTGTAAGGGTGTTAAGAGCCGTGTGTCAGGAACAGGGACAAAGACCAAACATATATTTTTTTTACTGTAAATCACGATACCACAGAAATAAAATGCAGCATTATGAAGTGATAACTTCTTCCTAGCAGATACCAGTGTCATGAACTGAGTCTGTATCCTTCCAATCCATTTTAATAATTATATATACAGATGTAACCATGAACAATTCGTAGTATAATTTTGCATTTAAAATGTACACACACAGTTCATACTTGCATGCATCATTTTATCCCTTGCTTTTTCGCTTTATATAATTTATCCATGTTCCATGAAGGGAAGACTACCCTTCCCATTCTAAAAGACTGCCATGAAATTTCTGCCCAGTCCTTAAGGGTGAAGCACACAGAGCACACTTTGTAGGTACTTACAATAAACTGATTTTCAGGTTGGCAATATTATTTGCAGTAGCAAAACCTCCATCATTGAGGGCTTCCCATTTCAGGATTAAATTATGCCAATCGGCTGCATTGTCCTTAATTTTCCTTGCACTGACAGACAAGACAGGTTTTCTGGGCGTTGCACTTCCAAGAGTCTTTGCTGATAGGGAGCAAAAGAAAAATAATATTATGAAATTCATGATCACGGTTGGGGGGAAAACCCAAACTGTTCTAATTTGCAACAGTAAAACTATCAGCGACACTACATCCACTGGACAAAACACATCGTGGAAATGAAGACGTGTGGATGAATGTGAAAGTCCCTGCAACAAGACAAAACAGAATTGTTTTTACGTTTTTAGGTCTCACCAGATATACGAATCCTCTCGAAGCTTAACGGCTCCACAAAGTTTTACCCCGAGCACTCTGACCACTTTCAAAGGTTGGGAAGGAGGTGGAGCTGTCTTTCCCCCGTGAGGCTCCGATGCCCCTGCCTTACCGTGCCCATTCTCCATTCTCTGGAAATTTGATACCGGACGTTTGCTCAGAGCTTTGTGGGTCACCAGAGCTCATCACTCCAACACACTGACAAGGCTGAACCCCAGAGATGCAGTGATGACCTCCACGCTAGGAATGCAGGAGGAGGTCCAAAGTCCTTCAGGACCTGGCTCCTTCTCTGCCTCAACACTCACCTCAACCCCGAACTTGAAGCCCCTCGATCTCTAGCTAAAGTCAACTACTGGCAGCTCTTGAAAAGTCCTTTGCATGTGCAGTTCTCTCTGCTAGAAAGCTCTTTCCTTCCTCGGGCTAATGCTGCCCATACCCCAGGACTCACCCAGATCCCAGCTCCTGTGGGAAGCAACACCCAGACCACTCAGGCTGTTTGGGCCCTCCCAGCCCTCCTGTGCCCTCTCTTCTTCTCTACTTAGAATCCTTCAAAGGCTTCTCATGGCCCACAGGATAAGGTCCAAATTCTGAGAGAGGCCCCTTAAGGAATCCAGGACACACAATGGCGGTATAGTTTGGAGTCTAGACTCTGAAGACCAGAATGACTGGGTTTGAATCCCAGCTCTGTCACTGCCATTTGTACAATCTTGGGTTAAGTTAGTTAACCTCTCAGAGCCTCGATGTGACTATCTGTAAAACGGCGATAAAATATATCTACTACGAAGAGTTGATGTGAAGATCAGGTAATATATATGAAGCTGGGAATTCCTTGGCAGTCCAGTGGTTAGGACTCCACACGCTTCCACTGTAGGGGGCGTGGGTTTGATCCTTGGTAGGGAAACTAAGATCCCACAAGCCACGCAGCATGGCCAAAAAAACCCCCAAATAAAACATATACATATATGTAAAGCTGTGAGGGTGTGAGGGCCTGGCACATGGCAAGTATCCAGCATAGGGTGTATCACCACAAGGGCCTCTCCAACGTGTTTTTCCCACTACCACCAAGCAATAAATTCAATTCTGACACTATCTATCTGGAGACGGCATCAGATTCCACAAGTTAATGACTCAGTCCTGTAAGACTCCTCCCACGCCTCCACTTTAGACACCTGTCTCAAATCCAGGTTGTCACCTGTGCTCCTGACCTACCAGCTATAGGTCGGAGGTTCCAAAGACCGCCCCCTCCCTGGGGTTTGATTAATTTGCTAGAGTGGCTCACAGAAAACTCAGGAAAACATTTTACTTCCTAGATTACTAGGAAGAGCCAGATGGAAGAGATGCATAGGGTACGTACGTGGGCAGGGGTACAGAGCTGACAAGCTCTCTCCAAGTGCCGCTCTCCCTGCGTCTCCACCTGTTCACCAACATGGAAGCTCTCACAACCCTTTGCTTTTGTTTTTTTATGGAGGCTTCATTACATGGGCAGGATTGATTAAATGGTTGACAATTGGTGACTGATTTAACCTCCAGCCTCTCTTGCCTTGCTGGAGATGGGGGTTTGGGGGGGTGGGACTGAAAGTTCCAGCTCTCTAATCACATGGTTGGTTCCCCTGACAACCAGCCCCCATCCTTAGGCTACCTAGGAGCTCCACTTTTAAATATCATATTGATTTTTCATTCACTCTTTACTTATACAACTAACCAATATTCACCAAGTGCCTACATTATGCCAGCTGTGGGGGCTGAAGTGACTAAATTAGATAGACCAGGACCATTTTCATGGAACTTACTTTCCAAAGATGAGGTGGATAACAGACAATTAGATGATCATCAGTTTAGATCGTAAGTGCCACAAAATAAAACAGGGTCTTGTGTTAGCGTGAACCCCTGAGACGTTGTCATTTAGGCTGAAACGTGAATGATGAGAAGTCAACAGCAGGGGCCCTAAGGTGAGAATGAGCTTGGTGAGTGTGAAAAAAGAACAAGAACAGTGTGGCTAGAATGAAATGGAGAGAGGAGACAGTCAGACAGCTATAAACTTATAGGCCAAGATAATAAGTTTGGGTTTATTCCAAGTCAATGGAAAGCAAGCAGTAAGCTTTGAGCTGGGAAGTGACATGATCTGATGTAGGTTTTTAGAAAGTCACTTCCACAAAGAAGTCCTCCTGGATCCGCAGGTTGGGTAAGGACTCACTGCACTGTATATCTAGAACACCCTGTACTTCATTCAGCTTCATTCATGACACTCACCAGTGTAGTGCATTTGCTTGTTTAATGTCTAGTACATTCCTTGATAGACTCTTAAGTTCCACCAGAGTAGGGACTAAGACTGTCTTGGTCCCTCTCATAATCTCAGCACGTAGTAGGTGCTGACTAGAATGTGTTAAATGGAGAAAAAGCTCTTACCACCTGTATTATAATCGTCTAAGGGTTTCCCTCCCCCACTAGGGGCTCCTTGCGGGCGAGGACCACATGTGATTCATCGTGTCTGACCCATACCCAGCACATATTTAGGAACCAAAAACAATATTCTGACTTCAAGAAACTCACAGTCTAGCTGAGAAAGAGATCAGCTATCAATCACAGGGCAGGGCAGTAGCATAGTGGCTACGTTACTTATCCCTTCCGAGCCTCGACTCCCCACCTGTTGACGTTACTTCATGGGATCGCTGTGCGCCTCAAACGAGCTGATCCACTGAAAGTACTTAGAACACGACTTGGCGCACAGCGAGCACTCGTTGAATGATAGCTTTTATTACAAGCAGAAAGATCTGTGGCCGGGAATTCTGAGGGGAGTTCAGGGAAAGTGCTCCGCTGGTGCTAATTTATAACGACAATTACAATTTGAGTGTCAGGATCTGGGGACACTCCTTTGCATCATCTCGTTCTGCACATGAAAAAATCGAGGCTCGGCAAAACTGACTCCCGGGCCGACCGCAGAGCCTGATCGGGGCCAGCGGGCTGGGCTGGGGCAAGGGACGGACCGCCATTCAGCCCGAAGATCAAACTATAACAGTGGTACCCTCCCTGCCTGCGGCTAGTTGCCCTTCTCACGCACCTTCCATGCCGGCCGCAGAGATCCCAGGAAAGAGACCCGGAGCCCCGCCCACGCACACCGGAAGTCCGTCTACGTCACTTCCGTCCCGCCCACGGCCTCCTGAGGCTATGCCGCTCTAGCCGCCGGCGGAGCCGCTGCCGCTCGTCGGTGCCGGCCCCGTTTCCCAGGGAATGGGCTCCCGGCAGTCCCCGCGGCTCGGAGTTCATCCCTGCCTCCTCCGGCCCGGCCGGGCCGAAGAGTCCGGAGGAGCTGCAGCGGGAGGTGAGTCCCGCGACGCCGCCCACGATGCTGCCCGGCCCCGCGCCCCTCCCTCGGCCTTCCCGCCGCCGCTCACGCAGCCCCTGGGCCACCCTCCCTCGCCTCAGGGTCTCACTGCCCGTTTCGCTCCCTTTCCGGACTCCGTCTCGCCCGTGCCGGACGGCCGAGGCCGAATGCCATGGCACACGAAGCGCCGGGCTGCTTGCCCGGCAGAAGCTGTCAGTCCACCGAGGGAGTAGTCGTCGCCCACCCCGCCTGGGCGCCGCGGGTCGGCCGACGCCTCCCGCGGGCCCTCCGCCCCACGCGACCCGGCTCGCTCGCCCCTCCCCTTCCGCGCCTTCCCTCCCCTGTGCCGCACCCTTGCATCCCCTTTGCGCCGCCGGCCCGAGGCGCCGAGCTCCGTGGTCTTACGATTGACGCTGCGTCCTATCCCCCGACCCTCTCAGTCCCCGTCCCTTCATCCGCCCACCAGCGTCTGGCACCACGCCTTGGCATGTACCCAGTAGGTGCTCAGTAAGTGTTCGTTAAATGGATAAATGAACGACTCGTCTCCCAGTCCTGCCTTAAGGCCTCAGAGACAGAGTAGTGAGTGCAGGTTGAAGAGTGGGGTACCCTCGAGTCAGACCCGGCTCACAGCGCGGCGCCTTCCTAGCTGTGTGCTCAGGGCAAGTGATGTCTCACTAAACTTCAGGTTCATCATCAGTAAAGTAGGGATGGTAGTAGTTTCTAGCTCTGGCTTGGTGGAAGGATGAAATTGCTCAGCACGGTGCCTGGCACGCGGTCCGTTTCAATAAAGGCTAGCCCCCGCTCTCCTTACCCGCGTACCCTGCTTCCTTTTCTCTTCCCTGCTCTTTGTTCTTCCTCACTTTCTCGCTGAGATTCAGGAATTTTATTCTGTTCTGTTGCTTCTGTTAACATTTGTACGCAGAGCGTGGGGTACCAGCATGGATGCACCTTTGCCTTATCTGCTGGAGTGATCAGTTGCCCTTGGGGTTGACTTCCTCCTTGTAGCCAAGGTCTTGAGAACTTTAAGGAAAGGAGTTCTGGAAATCCCCAAACCCAGATCCCAGCATGGGCAGAATCTGGGAATAAAGCCACTGTAGCCCTTGTGGTCACCAGTGACTCCTGCAAGGAGCTGCAAGGCATGTTATACTTTCTCTCTCCCAGCTACAACGTACCTTGATAAAGCTCTGACCTTGCTTTTTTTCCCCCCCAACATCTCTTGTTGGTTCATTCAGCAGATAGTTATTTGGGGCCTGTTGTATGCCAGCCACAGTACCAGCTTCTAGGGATGCTGTGGTGGACCAGACAGACCCAGTCCCTGCCCTCGGGGAACTTTCAAACTTGAGAAGCGGCAGGCATAAATACAGGGGATGCTCTATTTGAGTTTTCAGGACTGGCTTGGAGACTGGTGGTGGGATAAGGAAAGTCCTCTTCTGAAGGAGTGACTAGTAAGTAGCTTTTGTTAGGTTTAAGTGATTTTGTTGTCACATTGTCTTTTTCAATAGAAGATTGGCTCCTACTGGATTTTTTTTCAGTTTTCTCTTAGAGAAATTACACTTCAAGTTTGAGGAAGGTCTCATTTCACATTAGCTTCTATGTAGTTTGAACAAAATGACTCCTGGAACTTAACGAGGAAAAATGGAAGGAAACAGGCGTCAGGCAGAGCAGTTCATTAAACTTAGAATAAGTGAAGAACAGATGAGGAAACAGCTACACACATAATGAAGACAAGCTTCAGAGTCAAGCATGGAGAGATTTCTAGATATAGTGCAGCTCAAGGAGCTTGGTAGAATCCTGAGGGAGTAGTTGATGGCTCTGTGAACTGCTGAGGTGGAAGTGAGCTGTTGTTCAAAGTGTGTGTCAATTTTAAATGAACGTATTCTTTGGATCCAGACATAAGAGACCAGTGAATTTTTGCATAATGATGGACGTAACTGAGGTAGGGTGGCTTTATATTTTGTTCTGTCATACTTGAGGAATTCTGGCACAGTGTTTTGAGGGAGATTAATTCAACAAATATGTGTTGAGCGTTGATTGTACCACACTCCCTATTGGTCTTTTGAAGCGCTGCAAATTTGTGGATGAACAGGATATAGATGAAGACTAGAAAGAAGCCATTGAGGAAGATAGAGAACAAATCATGATGGTGCCGTGTGATAACTGCCCTCATAGCGGTCTGTGAAAGAGGGAGGCTGAAGGCTTCCTGTGGAGAACTTGTTCTTACAAGATGTGTATGGGGAATGGGGAAGGAACGAAAGGGACTTTGCAAAGACACACAGGTCATGGTGTGTTCGGGGACTGTGGTGGGAAGCTCACTGTGGCTGCAGTGTGGAGTATGTGGATGGAAGAGTGGCCTGGGATGAAGCTGGATGCAGACTGGTTTGCTGAACTGCTCAACTTCATGCTGTCATCAGGCTTTAGACTCAGCACTGGCTAGCCAGCGGGCTTGGGATCAGAAAAGTTGACAAAACTTCATCTGGAAGATAAATGACTGCCTCCATCTCATTATGTTCAGCCATAAGATTTTAACATTTGAAAGAACAGTGGATGTTGTAGCCAGACTTTAAAAATAGACTGTATGGGAGGAAGGCGCAAGAGGATGTGGATGATTTAGACTATGTGTTATTAGTCCTAGCTCCAGTTTTTAAAAACTGCCCATCAGGCATTCGGGTGCTATCAGTCGGCGTGAAGGTCAGCTCCCACCTTCCCGGTGTATGGGATTGTGGTGTTAATGGGGAGAGAATTATCCTGCCTCAAAGAAGAATGTTTTGATGTTTTATATTTTTAATGGAAATATTCAGGACCAGGGAAGCATTCTTGATTTTAAAGATTGGATTGAGAATATTCTTTTGCAGTAAGACCTGAAGTTAACATTTTATTTATTCATTCAACAAATCTTTACTGAACATCTCCTCCGTGCCAAAGATATTGTTACCTATGAGGCTTTTCATTGGTAAACAAGAGAGGGTTTATGTTGCTTACATTCTCATGAGAGAGATGATCATTAAACTGTTTATCAAATAAAGTAATTAAAGGTTGTGATGAGAATTATGAAGGACATAAGCAAGATGATATGTTAGAAGGAAGAGGGGACTGATGGATAGTGTAAGTGATCTGATCAGGGAAGGCCTTTCTGCAGCCTGGTGTGTGGAGAGAGATGAACGATCGGAGGGGGAGTAGTCAGTTCTGAAGCCTGAGGAGGAGAGAGGGGGCCAGTGGAGCTAGAGCTTGGGGGATGAGTGGAGAGAGGTGGAGGCGTTATGGGGCAGCCAGGAAGGGGTCAGACCACACAGCCTGTAGGCCACAGAAAGGTATTTGGTTATTCTCGGAGCACTGGGGAACCACTGTAGAATGTTGAATAGGGTGAGTGGTATGAGATCCACCCACTTCTCTTTCAAAGAACTTTTTTTTTTTTAAACACTTATTTTCAGAGCAGTTTTAGGTTCACAGCAAAACTGAGGGGATGCTACAGAGATTTCCCGTATAGTCCCTGCCCCACCCGCATGCATAGCCTCCCCCTTTATCAGCATCTGCCACCAGAGTGGGGCATTTGTTACAACTGATGAACCTGCACTGATACAGCATAATCACCCAGAGTCCGTCGTTCACGTTAGGGTTGGTGTTGTGTGTTCTGTAGGACTGGCCAAATGTATAGTGACATGTATCCATCTTTATGGTGTCAGTATTTTTATCTCCCTAAAAATCCTCTGTGCTCTGCCTACTTATCCCTTCCCCTCCCCCACACAAACCCTGGCAACCACTGATCTTTTTACTGTCTCCATAGCTTTGCCTTTTCCAGAAGGTTACAGAGTTGGAATTATACAGCATATGCAGCCTTTTCAGATTGCCTTCTTTCACTTAGTAATGTGCACTTCAAGTTCCTCCATGTCTTTTCATGGTTTGATAGCCCATTTCTTTGTAGTGCTGAATAATATTCTAGTGCCTGGATGTACCAAAGTTTATTTATTCATTCACTTACTAAAGTGCTAGTTGCTTCCAGATTTTTACAATTATGAATAAAGATGTTGTAAACATTCTGGTGAAGGTTTTGTCTGGGCATAAGTTTCGAACTCCTTTACATAAGTACCAAGAGCTGCAACTGCTGGATACTATGATAAGATTATGTTTACTTTTGTAAGAAACCTTCAAATTGTCTTCCTAAGCGGCTGTACCATTTTGCATCCCCACCAGCAATGAATGAGAGTTCCTGTTGCTCCACATTCTTACCAGCATTTGGTGTTGTCAGTGTTCTAGATTTTGGCCATTCTACTAGGTGTGTGGTGGTATCTCGTTTTAATTTGCATTCTCCTGATAGGTGATGTGGAGCATCTTTTCATAGACTTATTTGACATCTGTATGTCTTCTTTGGTGAGGTGTTTATTAAGATCTTTGGCCTGTTTATTTGTTTTTTGTTTTTTGTTTTTGCGGTACGCGGGCCTCTCACTGTTGTGGCCTCTCCCGTTGCGGAGCACAGGCCCCGGACGCGCAGGCTCAGCGGCCATGGCTCACGGGCTCAGCCGCTCCGCGGCATGTGGGATCTTCCCGGACCGGGGCACGAACCCGTGTCCCCTGCATCGGCAGGCGGACTCTCAACCACTGCACCACCCCCTGGCCTGTATTTTAATTGGGTTGTTGAGTTTTAAAAGTTCTTTGTATATTTTGGATAACAGCCCTTTATCAGATAGGTACGTTTTGCAGTTTTTCTCCTAATCTGTGGCTTGTCTTCTCCTTCATTTGACATTGTCTTTTGTAGAGCAGTTTTAAATTTTAATAAAGTCTAGCTTATCAGTTACTTCTTTCGTGGATCATGCCTTTGGTGATATTATTTAAAATGTCATCACCATACCCAAGGTCATCTAGGTTTTCTCCTATATTGCCTTCTAGAAGTTTTATAGCTTTTGTGCTGTACATTTAGGTCTGTGATCCTTTTTTTTTGGCTGCGTTTGGTTTTCGTTGCTGCGCACGGGCTTTCTCTAGTTGCCGAGCGGGGCCTACTCTTCATTGCGGTGCTTGGGCTTCTCATTGCGGTGGCTTCTCTTGTTGTGGAGGACGGGCTCTAGGCGCGTGGGCTTCAGTAGTTGTGGCTCACGGGCTTAGTTACTCCGTGGCATGTGGGATCTTCCCAGACCAGGGATGGAGCCCGTGTCCCCTGCATTGGCTGGTGGATTCTTAACCACTGCGCCACCAGGAAAGTCCCTGTGATCCATTTTTAATTTTTGGGAAAAGTCTATGCCTATATTCACTTTTTTACATGTGTATGTCCAGTTGTTCCAGCACCATTTGTTGAAAAGGCTGTCTTTGCTCCATTGTATTGCCTTTGCTCCATTGTCAGAGATCAGCTGGCTGTATTTATGTGGGTCTATATCTGGGCTTTCTCTTCTGTTCTGTTGATCCATTTGTTCTTTTGCCAGTACCACACTGTCTTGATAACTGATGCTTTATAATAAGTTTTGCAGTTGGGTAGTATCAGTCCTCTAACTTTGTTTTTCTCCTTCAACATTGTGTTGGCTATTTTGGGTCTTCTGTCTCTCTATACAAACTTTAGAGTTAGTTTGTTGGTATCCACAAAATAACTTCTTAGGATTACACTGAATCTGTATATTCAGTTGGGAAGAATTGACATCTTAACAATATTGAATTTTCTTATCTGTGAACATGGAACATCTCTCTATTTATTTAGTTGCTCTTTGATTTTGTTCATGTGAGTTTTATACTTTTCCTTGTATAGCTCTTTACATATTTTGTTAGATTTATACCTAAGTGTTTTGTTTGGGGGCATGCAAATGTAAATGATACTGTGTTTTTAATTTAAAATTCCTCTTGTTCATAGCTGGTATATAGGGAAGTGATTGACTTTTGTATATTAATCTTGTATCCTGAAACCTTGCTATAATTGCCTATTAGTTTCAGGAGTTTTTTTTATTGATTCTTTCAGATTTTCTACATAGATGAACATGTCATCCACAAACATAGTTTTATTTCTTCCTTCCCAATCTGTATACCTTTTATTTCCTTGTCTTATTGCATTAGCTGGAACTTCCAGTAAATGTTGAAAAGGAGTGGTGAGAGGGGGACATCCTTGCTTTGTACCTGATCTTAGTTGGGGAAGCTTTTTTTTTTTTTAATTTATTTACTTATTTATTTTTTATTTTTGGCTGCATTGGGTCTTCGTTGCTATGCGCGGGCTTTCTCTAGTTGCGTTGAGCGGGGGCTACTCTTCATTTCGGTGCGTGGGCTTCTCATTGCGGTGCCTTCTCGTTGCGGAGCACGGGTTCTAGGCGCATGGGCTTCAGTAGTTGTGATTGATACATGGGCTCTAGAGTGCAGGCTCAGCAGTTTTGGCGCACGGGCTTAGTTGCTCCGCAGCATGTGGGATCTTCCTGGACCAGGGCTCGAACCCGTGTCCCTGCATTGGCAGGTGGATTCTTAACCACTGCACCACCAGGGAAGCCCAGTTGGGGAAGCTCTGGGTTTCTCAACATTAAGTATGATGTTAGTTGTTAAGTTTTTTTTGTAGGTATTCCTTATCAGGTTGAGGAAGTTCCCCTGTTTCTGGTTTACTGAAGTTTTTGTCATGAATGCATGTTGGAGAGCTGATTCTTCTTTTGTGGGGGGGGGCGGGTTGGTGTGTTTTTTTGGGGTAATAGCTTCATTGAGATTTCACATACCATATATATTAACCATTCAAGGTGTGCAATTCAGTGTTTTTTAGTATATTCACAGAGTTATGCAACAATCAGTTTTAGGACATACCACCCTAAAAAGAAACACCATACCCTTTAGCAGTCATCCCCACCCCCACTCTCTTCTCTCGGCTTCAGGCAATCATTGCTGTGCTTTCTGTCTATAGATTTGCTTATTCTGGCCATTTGCTATTTCATATAAATGGAGTCATGCAAATGTGTGATCTTTCGTGTCTGGCTTCTTTCACTTAGCATAATGTTTTCAAGGTTCATCATATTGTGGCATATATCAGTACTTCATTCCTTTTTATTGCTGAATAATCGTCAGTTGCATGGATATACCATGTTTTGTTTATCCATTCATCAGTCGATGGACAGTTGGGTTGTTTTACTTTTTGGCTTTTATGAATAGTAATATGAAATTCTGTATACAAGTTTTTGTGTAGACATATGTTTTCATTTCTCTTAGGTATATAACTAGGAGTAGAATTGCTGGGTCATATGGTAGCTGTATGCTTAACCTTTTGAGGAACTGCCAGTGACTGCCGCAGTTTATTTTCTGCCAACAATGTATGAGGGTTCCAGTTTCTCCACATCCTTGTTAACACTTATCTTTCTTTTTGGTTATAGCCATCCTAGTGAGTGTGAAGTGATATCTCGTGGTTTTGTTTTGCATTTTCCCTGATGATTAACGATATTGAGCATCTTTTCATGTGCTTATTGGCCATTTGTATGTCTTCTGGGGAGAAATGTCTATTCAGATCTGTTGCCCACTTAAAAATTACCTTTTAATTATTAAGTTTTAAGCATTTCTCATATATTCTGGATACAAGTCCTTTGTCAGATGTATGATTAACAAGTATTTTCTCTCATTCTGTGGGTTGTCTTTTTACTTTTCTTGATGATGTCCTTCGGAGCACAAAAGTTTTTAATTTTGTTGAAGTCAGAGAGCTTATTCTGACTGCTCTGTATGAATCTGAATTCCAGGGACAGGTGTGGAAGCAGGAAAGCAGTTGTTACAAGAACAATGCAGTGGTCCAAGTGAGAGGTGTACTGGATTTATCTCAGACATGGCCACAGAGTTGGTGAGGAGGGGCCAGCTGTGAGGTAGGTTAGTACATAGAGCTGATGGAACAAGCTGAGGGGTTACTGTGGGGGTGAGGGAGAGGGAGAAATCATGGATGAATGCTAGTGTTTCAGCTTAAATAATTTTGATCCCAAATTTGATTACGCTGTCTGTTACCTGCTACAGAATTGTGATCGTTTTTAATGGAGTTTGGCCAGCGAGTCCTGCACTCCCTTCTGACACATTCGAAGTTGCTTTTGGTTGTATGATCACTGATTGTGCCAAGGAGACGGTTCCAGAGACTCTGACCTTCCATATTATCCTCTAATACTGCCTAAGCCACCTCAAATAAACATATTTTCTAAGTGAGGCTAGTGTGCCTGCTTTACAAGTGCAGTTTTGAGGCAAGTCCACTGCCCCCTTCTAACCAGGCTGCAGACTCAAAGCCCCTTCTGTGTAGAGATTATGGAACTCTCCGTGAATAGTACCAGTTCAAGGGGATGAGTGTTTGAAATCTGAATGTCATAATTTGACAGGGCTACTTTGAGGAAAAAGACTTTTAAAGGGGGAATTAATATTAGCTGACATTTGTGAAGTGCTTAGTACCTCTGCTTGCTTCCTAGGAGATCTCATCAGCTAAAGTGGAAGTTAAAACACTTTGAGAAAATCTTGGTTTATGAATATAGCATGTTCTCTTGGTTTATGACTATAACGTGTTCTCGGCAGTTTTTTTATATGGTCACTAAAAATCTTATTCTAGGGAAGTATTTAATGACATGGCAAATGCTCATGATTTATTAAGTGAAAACCTTTGTGTGTTTACACACATATATATGTAACATGTGTCTTTGATGGGATTATGAGTGCCATTTATTTCATTCTTGGTACGTTTCTATAGTGCAACATTTAGCGAACATTTATAAAAATAAAATTTTATTTTAAAAACATCACGTAAATTATGGCACATCCGTGTGTGTGTGCACACACCCATCAAGGAAATACATCGTTTCCTGCTCCTGTGATGCCCTTCTGCTTGAAGGTGGAGAGAAACTGTTGAAGTGAGAACATTTCTCACCTGTAAAGTGGAGATAACAGTGGTGCCAACCTCCTGAGGTTTTTTGTGAGGATTTAATGAGTTCGTGCGCTAGAACAGTTTCCGTTAAGTAATAGTGTTCACTATTACCATTGTTGCTATTTTCATTGTTATTTTGGCTTTAGTGTCCTCCTTAAAATGGTCTATGTGCTTTCCCAAGGTGTCTGACTGTGGCTGTTCTCGCTTGTGTTTGCCTGATAGCCGTTTCATTTTCATTTGATTTCGGGGTCATGTGGGTTTTGCCCACCTCTCTGGAGTACTTGTACAAACCAAAGATTGGGGAGCATGGGTATCTTTTAGCCAAGACAGTCTTGACCTTACAGAGTTGTAAATTTATGAAGTATGCCGCTGTATGGACAGGATCAACATTTACCGTCAAAATTTCACTTAAAACTATATGACCCCGGGCAAATTTCTGAACCTCCCAGAGCTTCAACTTCTGCTAAAAGAGGGTATATTAATGTTCTTAACCATCACAGAGGGACTTATTACTGTTTACTTCCTTTAGGAAAGCTGTTTGTGAGTTACCCTGCCTGCTCCACTGTTTGTATTGTCTATTGTGACTGTCAAATGAAATAGGAGTCTGAAAATGATCTAGAGGATTTTTATTCCAGCATTGAACTGGGGCCATATTGGAGAAAAGCTGAAATTTTGTTTCTTTTCCATTCTTCAACTCACTCCTTCCTTGCAGATTTTCCTCTTTTATAACTCATTCATTTATTCAATGTATACTTAGTGTGGGACTTCCCTGGTGGCACAGTGGTTGAGAGTCCGCCTGCCAAGGTAGGGGACACGGGTTCGAGCCCTGGTCCAGGAGGATCCCACATGCTGCGGAGCAACTAGGCCCATGCACCACAACTGCTGAGCCTGTGCTCTAGAACCCGCGAGCCACAACTACTGAGCCCGCACATTGCAACTACTGAAGCCCGCACACCTAGAGCCCGTGCTCCACAAAAAAAGAAGCCACCGCAGTGAGAAGCCCGCGCACCGCAACGAAGAGTAGCCCCTGCTCGCCGCAGTTAGAGACAGCCCGCGCACAGCAATGAAGTCCCAATGTAGCCGAAAGTACATAAATAACTAAAATAAATAAATTTATTAAAAATTAATTAATACTTAGTGCCTCTGATGTGCCTGACCCTTTTCTAGGTTCCAGGGGCTAGAGGGGTAATGAGGTGGATGTGGCCTCTGCTCTTGGGCTTACAGACCAGTGGTGGAGGGTACCAGGCAGAGATGGCCATCAACAGGAGAGGAAGAGGATGTGTGGAGAAAGAGAAGCAGGGGGTGGGGATGTGATAGAGAGTCCTTTGGAAAGGGCTGAGGACTTGAAGGGCAACGGTCTAGATTCAGGTCTTGCCCGTGTGGTCTTGAGCAGGTCTTGTGACCCTCTGGCCCTCAGTAGCTTATGTAAAAGTTTTTTTTTATTTTAATTAGAATATAATTGCTTTACAACGTTGTGTTAGTTTCTGCTGTACAATGAAGTGAATCAGCTATATGTATACATATATCCCCTCCCTCTTGGACCTCCCTCCCACTCCCTCCCAACCCACCCACCTAGGTCATCACAGAGCACCGAGCTGAGCTTCCTGTGCTTTATAGCAAGTTCCCACTAGGCTATCTGTTTTACGCATGTTAGTGTATTTATGTCAATTCTAATCTCCCAGTTCATCCCACCCACCCCTTCCCCTCCTGTGTCCACATGTCCATTCTGTACGTCTGCGTCTCTATTCCTGCCCTGCAAATAGGTTCATCTGTACCATTTTTCTAGATTCCACATATATGCGTTAATAAACAATATTTGTTTTTCTCTTTCTGGCTTACTTCACTCTGTATAACAGACTCTAGGTCCATCTACATCTCTACAAATGACCCAACTTCATTCCTTTTTATGGCTGAGTGACATTCCATTGTATATATGTACCACATCATCTTTATTCATTCATCTGTCTTTGGACATTTAGGTTGTTTCCATATCCTGGCTATTATAAACAGTGCTGCAATGAACCGGTTGGGGTACATGTGTCCTTTTGAGTTATGGTTTTCTCAGGGTATATGCTCAGTAATGGGATTGCTGGGTCATATGGTAGTTCTATTTCTAGTTTTATAGGGAATCTCCATACTGTTCTCCACAGTGGCTGTATCAATTTACATTCTCGCCAACAGTGCAAGAGGGTTCCCTTTGCTCCACACCCTCTCCAGCATTTATTGTTTGTAGACTTTTTAAAAATAAATTTATTTATTTTATTTATTTATTTTGGGCCGAGTTGGGTCTTTGCTGCTGCCCACGGGCTTTCTCCGGTTGCAGCGAGCAGGGCTGCTCTTTGTTGCTGTGTGCGGGCTTCTCATTGTGGTGGCTTTTCTTGTGGAGCACGGGCTATAGGTGCGTGGGCTTCAGTAGTTGTGGCTTGCAGGCTCTAGAGTGCAGGCTCAGTAGTTGTGGCGCATGAGCTTAGTTGCTCTGCAGCATGTGAGATCTTCCTGGACCAAGGATCGAACCTGTGTCGCCTGCATTGGCAGGCGGACTCTTAACCACTGCGCCGCCAGAGAAGCCCTGTAGATTTTTTGATGATGGGCATTCTGACCGGTGTGAGGTGATACCTCATTGTAGTTGTTTTTTGTTTGTTTGTTGGCTGAGTTGGGTCTTTGTTGCTGCTAACGGGCTTTCTCTAGTTGCCGAGTGGGGACTGCTCTTTGTTGTGGTGTGCGGGCTTCTCATTGCGGTGGTTTCTCTTGCTGTGGAGCATGGGCTCTAGGCACACCGGCTCAGTAGTTCAGTTCGTGGGCTCTAGGGCGTGCAGGCTTCAGTAGTTGTGGCACGTGGGCTCTAGAGTGCAGTGCCCAACTAAGCACATGGGCTTAGTTGCTCCGTGGCATGTGGGATCTTCCAGAACCAGGGATCGAGCCTGTGTCCCCTGCATTGGCAGGTAGATTCTTAGCCACTGTGCCACCAGGGAAGATCCTCATTGTAGTTTTGATTTGCATTTCACTAATAATTAGTGACGTTGAGCATCCTTTCATGTGCCCCTTGGCCATCTGTATGTCCTCCTTGGAGAGATGTCTGTTTAGTTCTGCCCGTTTTTCAACTGGGTTGTTTGTTTTTTTGATATTGAGCTCCATGAGCTGTTTGTGTATTTTGGAGATTAATCCTTTGTTCCTTTGTTTGCAAATATTTTCTCCCATTCTGAGGGTTTTCTTTTCGTCTTGTTTATGGTTTCCTTTGCTGGGCAAAAGCTTTTAAATTTAATTAAGTCCCATTTGTTTATTTTTGTTTTTATTTCCTTTAGGAGGTGGGTCAAAAAAGATCTTGCTGTGGTTTATGTCAAAGTGTGTTTTTCCTATGTTTTCCTCTAAGAGTTTTATACTGTTTGGTCTTACATTTAGGTCTTTAATCCATTTGGAGTTTATTTTTGTGTATGGTGTTAGGTAGTGTTCTAATTTCATTCTTTTACATGTAGCTGTGCAGTTTTCCCAGCACCACTTATTGAAGAGGCTGTCTTTTCTCCACTGTATGTTCTTGCCTCCTTTGTCCTAAATTAGGTGACCATATGTGTGTGGGTTTATCTCTGGGCTTTCTATCCTGTACCATTGATCTATATTTCTGTTTTTGTGCCAGGACCATACTGTCCTGTAGCTTTGTAGTATAGTCTGAAGTCTGGGAGCCTGATTCCTCTAGCTCCGTTTTTCTTTCTCAAGATTGCTTTGGCTATTCAGGGTCTTCTGTGTCTCCATACAAATTGTAAAATTTTTTGTTCTAATTCTGTGAAGAATGCCATTGGTAGTTTGATAGGGATTGCATTGAATCTGTAGATTGCTTTGGGTAGTATAATCATTATCACAATATTGATTCTTCCAATCCAAGAACATGGTGTATTTCTCCATCTGTTTACATCATCTTTGATTTCTTTCATCAGTGTTTTATAGTTTTCTGAGTACAGGTCTTTTGTCTCCTTAGGTAGGTTTATTCCCAGGTATATTATTCTTTTTGTTGTGATGGTAAATGGGATTCTTCCCTCAATTTCTCTTTCTGATCTTTCATTGTTAGTGCATAGGAATGAAAGAGATTTCTGAGCATTAATTTTGTATCCTGCAACCTTACCAGATTCATTGATTAGTTCTAGTAGTTTTCTGGTGTCATCTTTAGGATTTTCTATGTATAGTCTCATGTCATCTGCAGACGGTGACAGTTTTACTTCTTTTCCAGTTTGTATTCCTTTTATTTCTTTTTCTTCTCTGATTGCCGTGGCTGGGACTTCCAAACCTATGTAAAAGTTTGTAGGGTAAGGATTAAATGGGTGAATGAACACTTCATAAAGTATAACACGCTGTGTGATGATATATAACACGCTTCCCTTTATTGAGGGAAGCTTTAAATCCAAATTTTCAAGAGGTGTGAGTGTCAGTGCAGAACAGATAGGAGGTGTTGTGTAGCCTGAGGTTCTGAGTGCTGTGGAGGCTGTGGCTATCCAGCCGGGGGACATGTTTCTCCACCACCTCGGCACAGTGAGCTTATTCCTACGTCTGGATTGGTCCACTGTTCTCCTAGTACAGTGTCTTTACTGTTTCTTTTCCACACGCTTTTTTTTTTTTTTCCGGCCGTGCAGCTTGCGGGATCTTAGTTCCCCGACCAGGGATCGAATCCGTGCCCCCTGCAGTGGAAGTGCGGACTGCCGGGGAATTCCTCTTTTCCACATTCTGTCCTTCCTGGTGGGCTTCAGAATTCTGGATGTTTCTGGTGAAGCTTTCTCCACTCTCTAGTCCACACTGCTCTCTCCCTCTTCTCATTGAGACCCACAGATTAGCACCTAATCGCATCTGGTTTTATGTCTCTTCACAGTTTCTTTTGCCTCCCTCACTAGATCATAAGCTACTTGAGATTAAGAACTGTTTTTAATATTCTTTCTACCCCTTCCCCTCCATAGCATTTATCACAATCTAAATTACAGGGGCCAGCATGTATTGAAGTGAGTTTTGAATTAAAATGCCCAAAAGTGATCTTAATGACACTTGGTTACTTTCTCTGTTTAATTCAGCTCTGACTATAATCCATACCCATCTGAAAGTTCCTCGTTCCCACTATTATACCTGACTTCTCTTTGCATGACTAGATGTTGAAAGCATTATAATGCCTTGTTCTTTAGCCCCCAGGTTTCCCTAGATGCCAGTTAAAATTCCTTGTCCTGCTTGAAGATCATCTGTGGAAACGTTGGCCATGGCATCCGTATCAGAGTCTATTACATTCAGAGAGTTCTGCCCTTTGTACTATCTCCTCAATGCCATTCCCACAAAGATCCAGAAGGGTTTCCGCTCCATAGTGGTCTACCTCACGGCCCTGGACGCCAACGGGGACTACATTGCCGTGGGCAGTAGCATTGGCATGCTCTACCTGTACTGCCGGCACTTGAACCAGATGAAGAAGTACAACTTAGAGGTGAGTCTTGCTTGTCCTCACCTAAGCATGTGTGAGCCCTGGCTAATGTTTAACATGCTTGTGAGTTCCAGGATGGGGTAATTTACTTCTGATTTGCTAGAATATGGCCTGAGTGCCCTTCCCAAACAATACTTTACGACTTTTTTTTTTTTTTTTTTTTTGCGGTACGCGGGCCTCTCACTGTTGTGGCCTCTCCCGTTGCGGAGCACAGGCTCCGGATGCGCAGGCTCAGCAGCCATGGCTCACGGGCCTAGCCGCTCCGCGGCATGTGGGATCTTCCCGGACCGGGGCACGAACCCGTGTTCCCTGCATCGGCAGGTGGACTCTCAACCACTGCGCCAACAGGGAAGCCCTGACCATTTTTAATTGAGGTGGAGTACAGCTAAAGTGTTGGGTTTTTTTGTTTTTTTTTTGCGGTACGCGGGCCTTTCACTGTTGTGGCCTCTCCTCTTGCGGAGCCCAGGCTCCGGATGCGCAGGCTCAGTGGCCATGGCTCACGGGCCTAGCCGCTCCGTGGCATGTGGGATCTTCCCGGACCGGGGCACGAACCCGTGTCCCCTACATTGGCAGGTGGACTCTCAACCACTGCGCCACCAGGGAAGTCCCAAAATGTTGATGTTTTAACTTTTTTTCCTGCCTCCAAAAATCCAGAGTTACTTTAAAAGAGAACATTATAGTGTTTAACACTTAATAGAAAACTTTGAAAGTAGGCATGTTTTTCTAAGTGTTTTCTTTTTTGTTTTTTGTTTTTTTTTGTTGGCTGCACCATGCGATATGCAGGATCTTAGTTCATCGACCAGGGATCGAACCTGGTCCCCCTGCAGTGGGAGCGTGGACTCTTAGCCACTGGACCACCAGGGAAGTCCCTCTAAGTGTTTTCTAAGTGTTTTGTTTCTCAAAATACCTTACCTGACTCACTCAAATAATCACTAGCTATTCTAGTGAAATTATTGTGAAAAAAGGATCAGGATCAATGTTGGCTAGCTGCCAGAACACGTACGTCTTAAGTGAGGTCACTTCTGTACAACACTGCCAGTGGGGTCCTGACCGACCTCTGTTCTGTGTTGGTTGAATCAGGCATCTCTGCGTATCGTAGTTATTGGGGAGGTGGACTGAATTCACCCGCTGAGTTGATATCTGTGATTTATGAGCGCTCGGGTCTTGTGAGAGACTCAAGGGTGACTGACTTGTGGCTCCTGCGTCACAGCCTCATGGGGTTCTACTCCGCCTGTGGTTAGTGGACTTTGACCGCCTAAGACAAGGCTTTTGTGTTTAAGAGAAGTATTTACAAGTATCTATATTTTAATCAATATTCAACTTACATTAAAGTTTAACTTAAAAAGTTCGTTTTTGTTAAGCCTCTGTACTCAATTTAAAATAACACAAATGGGGCTTCCCTGGTGGCGCAGTGGTTGAGAATCTGCCTGCTAACGCAGGGGACACGGGTTTGAGCCCTGGTCTGGGAGGATCCCACATGCCACGGAGCAACTGAGCCCGTGAGCCACAACTACTGAGCCTGTGTGTCTGGAACCTGTGCTCCGCAACAAGAGAGGCCATGATAGTAAGAGGCCCGCGCACCGCAATGAAGAGTGGCCCCCGCTTGCCACAACTAGAGAAAGCCCTCGCACAGAAACGAAGACCCAACACAGCAAAAATAAATAAATTGATTAATAAACTCCTACCCCCAACATCTTAAAAAAAAACCACACACACACAAATGGTTAACACGCATATAGCACTTACTGTGTGCCAGGCATTATTGTAAACCTTTGCATATATTAACGCATTTCATCGTCACAAGACTCTGTGAGGTAGATGATGTTTTCTCATCCCCGTTTTACCAGGGAGACAACTGAGGTACAGAGAGGTTGAGTGACTTGTGAGGTGGTTAGGAAGTGGTGGCACCATTGTCTGAACTTGGGCAGGTTGGCTCTAGAGTTTACATTTGTATTTTTTGTATGAAAATGAAAACTATTGCTATTTCTTTTCTTTATTTAACAGCTCATGGATTTGACTGCTCAAATTCCCCACACATTTAAAACCATTACATAGTTAATCTTTAAAACTATGGTTATGGATTAATATATCTGAGATCTCTCAAATACTTCAGCACTTAACAAAAAAGACTTATGAATCCAGCAGTGAACCCCTAACAGGATAGACCAAAGAAACCCATGCCCAGACATATCCTAATCAGACTTCTAAAAACTAAAGACAAAGAGAAATCTTAAAAGTAGCCAGAGAATGACACGTTACCTGTAAGGGACAATAATTTGAATGACCGCAAGTTTCTCATCAGGAACTATGGAGGCTAGAAGACAGTGGTACAGCATTTATAAAGTGTTGAAAGAAAAGAATGGTCAGCTCAGAATTTTTACCCAAGAAACATATCTATTAGGAAAGAAGGTGAAATAAAAGTATTCTCAGATGAAGGGAAACTAGGGGGATTCATTGCCAGCAGACCTGCTCTAAATAATTGCTTCAGGAAGTTCTTTAGGCAAATGAGAAACGATACCAGAAGGAAACTTGGAACATCAGGAAGGAAGGAAGAATAATAGTAAATACAGTAGACTGTTTCTCTCCTCTTGAGTTCTTTAAGATATACTTGACAGCAAAAATTATAACACTGATCGAGTTTTCAGTGTGTATACATGCAGTAATATATAAGATAACTATAATGTAAGAGGGGAGAGTAGGGGACCTATATGGTAGTAAGGTTTCTACATTCTTTTTTTTTAATATGTATAATTTTATTTATTTATTTATTTATGGCTGTGTTGGGTCTTCATTGCTGTGCGTGGGCTTTCTCTAGTTGCAGTGAGCGGGGGCTACTCTTCGTTGCGGTGCGTGGGCTTCTCATCGCCATGGCTTCTCTTGTTGCGGAGCATGGGCTCTAGGTGCGTAGGCTTCAGTAGTTGTGGCACGTGGGCTCAGTAGTTGTGGCTTGTGGGCTCTAGAGCGCAGACTCAGTAGTTGTGGCGCACGGGCTTAGTTGCTCCGTGGCATGTGGGATCTTCCCGGATCAGGGCATGAACCCATGCCCCCCTGTGTTGGCAGGCGGATTCTTAACCCCTGGGCCACCAGGGAAGCCTGGGTTTTCTACGTAGATGAACCTGCTTGCCTCTGAAGAAAGAGTTTTACCTCATCTTTTCCAGTCTGTATGCCTTTAATTTTTTACTTGACTTACTGTGCTGGCCAAGACCTCAATATGGTGTCTGCAGTGAGAGTAGATATCTTTGCCTTAGCCTTGGTCTTCACCATTACATTAGCTATAGATTCCTCACGGATGCTTTTTATTTCTGTTTATTTCTGTCCTAGTTTTCTGAGAGTTTTTATCATGAATGAGTTTTGAAGTTTGTCAGATATTTACTTGAATCTGTTGTGATGATATGATTTCCGTCTTTACTTATATGTTATGTTACATGAATTGAGTTTTGGTTATTATTCCAACCGTGCATTAATCTTTTAAACCCCATTTTGTCATGATATATTATTCTTTTTTTTTTTTTTGGCCTTGTGGCACGGCTTGTGGGATCTTAGTTCCCTGAACAGGGATTGAACCCAGGCCCTGGCAGTGAAAGCACCAAGTCCTAACCACTGGACCACCAGGGAATTCCATATTATCCTTTTTTTTTTTTTAATCTTGCTGTATTCCTTTTAGTAATATTTTGTTCACATTTTTTGTGTCTGTATTCATGGAGGAATATTGGTCTGTAGCTTTCTTATGATGTTTCTGTCTGGCCTTTCTTATTATACACATAACTATCTAGTGTTTTCATTCTATATTTACTCAAGTTAGACATTATTATTATTATATTTTATGGTCACTGTTTAGATTCCCTCACAGTTTTGCCAACGTCTTTACTCACCATCCCTTGTTACATATCAGTTCTTCCCTTTGCAGCCATTTTCCTTCTTGCTGGAGTACATCCTTTTTTTTTTTTTTAATTTTTGGCTGCGTTGGGTCTTTGTTGCTGCGCGTGGGCTTTCTCTAGTTGCGGCAAGCGGGGGCTACTCTTCATTGTGGTGTGCAGGCTTCTCATCGCGGTGGCTTCTTTTGTCACGGAGTGCGGGCTCTAGGTCCGCGGGCTTCAGTAGTTGTGGCTCATGGGCTCTAGAGCGCAGGCTCAGTAGTTGTGGCGCATGGGATTAGCTGCTCCACGGCATGTGGGATCTTCCCTGACCAGGGCTTGAACCCGTGTCCCCTGCATTGGCAGGCGGATTCTTAACCACTGCGCCACCAGGGAAGCCCTGGAGTACATCCTTTAGTAGTTCTTGTGTTGAAGTCTTTTGGTGGTAAGTACTCTTGATTTTTTGTTTGTCTGAATGTCTCTCTGTCTTTGAATTGTTTAGAGGTATACTATTCAAGGCTAACAGTTTTTTCCTCTTAGCACTTTGAGGATGATACATCTCAACATCCATTGTTGAGATGTCTTTTGTTAATAATTGTTCATATTTAGTTATTTCCCTTCTTTCTCTGACATATTAATATCTTCTCATTGCCTTTGAGGTTTTACTGTTTCACTACAAGATGTGTATGTGTGTATTTCTTTTCATGAGTCTTGATCAAGGCTTGTGCTCCTGAGGATATAGGTCTTTCATCAGTTTTGGATAATTTTTAACCCTTATCTCTGAAGATGTTTCCTTCTCTTATCCTCTGTTTTCTTTCCTTCTGGAATCCCAATTACATGTAGGTTGGACCTTCATATTCTATTCTCTATGACTCTTAACTTATCTGTCATATTTTTTATCTTTCCTTTGCCGCACAGATCTGTCATCTAGTTCAGTAATTTTCTTTCATCTGTGACTAGGCTGCTATTTAGTCTACCCCTGAGATTTTACATTCTTTTGATTCTTTTTCATTTCTATTATTTCTGATAATAGTTTGGTCTTATGTTTCAATTTCTTTTTACATTTCTTTAACATTTTTAAGCATATTTCTTTTTTATTACTGAAGCATAGTTGATTTATAGTGTTTCAGGTGTATAGCAAAGTGATTCAGTTATATATTCTTTTTCAGATTCTTTTCCATCATGGGTTATTACAATATTGAATAGAGTTCCCTGTGCTATACAGTAGGTCTTGGTTGTTTATTTTATATATAGTCGTGTGTATCTGTTAATCCCC
The DNA here is from genome assembly GCF_025265405.1 of Mesoplodon densirostris. Lineage (NCBI taxonomy): Eukaryota > Metazoa > Chordata > Mammalia > Artiodactyla > Ziphiidae > Mesoplodon > Mesoplodon densirostris. The sequence goes on along the minus strand of NC_082664.1, from coordinate 3,934,075 downwards.
AGTTCCCAATCTTTCCCTCCCCTTAAGCGTATTTCTTTTAGGTTCTGGGTCTCCTCACTCTAAGTGAAATGCTTGAGTCGGGATGAGGAGTTGTCCAATTCTGTTTTTGCTTTCTTTAGTTGATTCTTCTTGAGGGGACCTGTTTCCCTGTGGTCATGTCTAATTGTGAGGTATGTGGCTGATCCTAATATGTGAGAGTGCTGAGGGGCCTGGGTTGAGACTGTGTTCCACAGATGGGGTTGATGGTCACTCTGCCAGCCACCTTGGAGTGCTACAAACACGGAAGCATGTCAGGTGAAGTGCCTGCCATGAAGGTTCTTTTCAGTGGGAAGGGAGAATAAATTCAAACTCTGGTGCTGGATCCGGCAGCTTTGTGATTACAGAGTCTTAGGAACCATTCTTTTTTATTCACTCCAGTCAACGCCTGAGATCAGACAAAGATCCTTGTCAGCTTCATTTCCTAGCAAATTGATTTTTCCCTAGTTTACACTTTCACTGAGAGTTAGGTCTTCAGGGATTCTGGCTTTAGCAGGGGATATCAGTTCCAGCTCCCCACCTCACCTGGCCTGAAGCTTTGTCCTCATTAACCACACTCACCTCGGAAAGTCAAGGGTCTAGGTGTTGGCCAGATTGCCCTGTGTCGCCTGTAGCTTCAGGGCTGGCTTCTGTTCTAGTTTGACAGTATTCTTTTTGTTTTTTTGGCTCTTGTAGATTTTCTTTACTTTCTAGAGATCAGCTATGCATTTAAAAGAATGTTTTATGCATCTTATTCAACATTTCTAGGTGTTTGGAGAGGAATGTTTTTCAGAATAGCTAGAGTGTTATACTGTGAGAAGTTGGAACTTCATGTTTTGTTTCTGTCTGAAGTATAGTTAGATATTGATAATCTGATTCTTCGGATGTTTTGGTTCTTAAGTCAAGAACCAAATCTATTTAATAATCATATTAAATAACGTTAAGTCAAGTTTAGTACATTGGTTTATTAAAAGCACATGTACAAGCATTGCATATAGATATTCAGGCTTCCAGCCCAGCTGAACAATGATTTTTATTTTGAAACCATTCATTCAGAAAAATTACACAACCGTTTTGATTTTGTGCTATGATGTGGCAAGATCTCCAATAAGTGATTTTGATTCCTGATGTAGTAGCAGTTTTTATAATTACAAATTCCCAGGAAAAATATTCTCTCTTTAACATTCTGTTGCCCTGTCAGACGATACACATCTAAAGCATGTTATGTCACTTCTTCCCTCAGAGCAGAGATGGAACCATCACTCACATTCCCGCACTCCTTTCACTCTCCTTCTTTTCCACAGCCGACCACACCCTCCATCTCCACCCGTGGATCTGCTCAGAAGGCATAGGACAGCGAGGCGGAGCAGGGCCTCTGCAGGGTCACGCATGGGCGTGAGTCCTGACTATTGATTGTCTCTAGCTTTGTGACCTGAGACAAGTCACTTCACCTTTGTAAAATGAGGATACCCCCGGCACCTGCCCTCTTGGTAGTTTGAGGACCCCAGGAGATAATGCCTGTGAAGCGCTGAACAGGGTGCCCAGCACAGGACACGCGCGACTGAGAGAGCGTCCCTTACAGAGAGAGTCGATGTGCTCTGTTCATCACTGCTGCCCTCCTGACCGGGTCTTCATACTCTTCTTTCCTCGTCAGGGTTTACTGCCCTTGCACCTGTTCAGTGTGCCACTTCCCTTGACCGGGCGCATACTACCTCCACCTGAACTATCGCAGGAGGCTCCCAGCTGGTCCTCCTGCCTGGTCCCACGCCTTCCTCCTTCAATCCTGTTCCTCATGAGGTTACCAGAAACACCTCTGACTGATACACCTGCAAAAGCAGGCATCTTCAAGGGTCCCCCTTTTCCTTCCTGTAGCTTAAGATCCAGGTCCCTTACCCTATATCACGACGTGGCACCAAGTGTATTTATAGCCCATGAACATACACTGCAAGCTGTAAAGTGACAGATGAAAGTGAGCTCAGTCACTGCCACCCCCACTCGCGGGGGGCAGCTCTTCATGTGCACGTCTCATTGCTACAGCTCAGCTGTGAGAGGGCGGGCCTGCGCCCTACTGTGTATTACCATAGCAGCTGACTCAGTATCCTGAATGAAGAGGGGATGCTTGCGTATTTGACAGATTGATTACCATCTAAGTTACTGCAGCAGGGATCAAGATGGCTTATTGAAGATCTTGCCATGTGTCTTAGCGAGGTCGAAATGGTTGTGTAATTTTTCTGAATGAGTGGTTTCAAAATGAAAAATGATCATTCAGATGCTCTGGAAGCCCGAATATCTGTATTCAGTGCTTGACTTGTGCTTTGTAATAAACCAGTGTATTAAGCTTGAGTTAGTGTTATTTAATGTGATTATTGATCTGAGAACCATACCACGCCAGGAATCAGTTTATAAAGCACTCTCAAATGTATTGTCTCATTGATCCTCAAGCAAGCCTGTGTGGCAGGTACACACCGTGGACTGCAGTCATTGGATGACTTGTCCAGGTTGAGAGAGAAGAAAGGAGAGCTTGCGTCTGGGATGTGGCTCTTCTGACTGCAGACTCCAGTTTTGAGGGGAGCTACCTCTCTTATCCAAGTTCCTTAGGACTCTCTTGATAAGAGCTCAGTGTATTCATACTTGATTGATCAGTATTTCCTTTCTCAGAAATGCAGTTTTAAAATTTTGTCATTTCAGGGACTTCCTTGGTGGTCCCAGTGGTTAAGACTCTGCACTTCCAGTGCAGGGGATACAGGTTCAAATCCTGGTCGGGGAACTAAGATCCCACATGCTGTGTGGCACAGCCAGAAAAAAAAAAAATTGTCATTTCCAAGATAAAAAACCTGGAAAGAAAAAGAGATTAATTATCTTTCTGAACTGTATACATTTTCAATCAGGAATATATATAGGCTGCAGTCCAGTGAGGTTTTCCATTCCATTGGTAGGTAACGTTTCATAGTCTGAAAGCTGGCCTGGTGACAGGCCCATTTGTTTTGTTTTTTTGTTTGTTTTTTTTAACATCTTTATTGGAGTAGAATTGCTTTACAATGTTGTGTTAGTTTCTGCTGTATAACAAAGTGAATCAGCTATGCGTACACATATATCCCCATATCCCCTCCCTCTTGCATCTCCCTCCCACCCTCCCTATCCCACCCCTCCAGGGGAGCACAAGGCACCGAGCTGATCTCCCTGTGCTATGCGGCTGCTTCCCACTAGCTATCTATTTTACATTTGGTAGTGTATATATGTCCATGCCACTCTCTCACTTCATCCCAGCTTACCCTTCCCCTTCCCTGTGTCCTCAAGTCCATTCTCTACGTCTGCATCTTTATTCCTGTCCTGCCCCTAGGTTCTTCAGAACCTTTTTTTTTTTTTAGATTCCATACATATGTGTTAGCATACGGTATGTTTTTCTCTTTCTAACTTACTTCACTCTGCATGACAGACTCTAGGTTCACCTACCTCACTACAGATAACTCAATTTCGTTTATTTTTATGGCTGAGTAATATTCCATGGTATATACGTGCCACATCTTGTTTACATCTTCTTTTTCTAAAATATTTATTTATTTATTTTTGGCTGCATTGGGTCTTTGCTGTGCTCTGGCTTTCTCTAGTTGTGGCGAGCGGGGGTTGCTTTTCATTGCAGTGCGTGGGCTTCTCATTGTAGTGGCTTCTCTTGTTGTGGAACACGGGCTCTAGGCACATGGGCTTCAGTAGTTGTGGCATATGAGCTCAGTAGTTGTGGCTCGCAGGCTCTAGAGCACAGGCTCAGTAGTTGTGGCACGTGGGCTTAGTTGCTCTGCGGCATGTGGGATCTTCCCGGACCAGAGCTTGAACGCGTGTCCCCTGCACTGGCAGGCGGATTCTTAACCACTGCGCCACCAGGGAAGCCCGTGCCACATCTTCTTTATCCATTCATCTGTTGATGGACATTTAGGTTGCTTCCATGTCCTGGCTATTGTAAATAGAGCTGCAATGAACATTGTGGTACATGACTCTTTGAATTATGGCCCATTTGTTTTTGAACGTTTCCTCTTTCAGGGGAAAACGGAATCCATCACGGTGGTGAAACTGCTGAGCTGCTTCGATGACCTGGTGGCTGCAGGCACAGCCTCTGGGAGGGTTGCAGTCTTTCAACTCGTATCCTCGTTGCCAGGGAGAAATAGACAGGTAAGTACTAATCATTTTAGCATTTCTTAACTTCTTGGCAAATTCCTCATGTCTTTTAAAATGAGGAGTCGTCATCTGCCAAGAAAATACTTGCTCAGAAAAGCCTCACTCTGTGCTCTTTATAATCAGATGACATTTTTGTTCCTGGTAGGACACTTGGCAAAAAGCATATATGGGTAATTTTGCTTAATATTCTCTGGTTCTTCTCTGTCAGTTTTAAAGGTAAATAGACAGGTGGACCCTTGTGCAGGTTTTTGCATGGAAACAACTTGGGAACACCAGCTTTTCCATAAACAGGAGGGGTTGCGTACCACCTTGTTCACATCTCACAGCGTTTATCCTTGTCTTTTTCTTGTGTGTATTTTCATCGTTTATTCATAGCTTCGGAGATTTGACGTCACTGGTATTCACAAGAATAGCATAACAGCTCTGGCTTGGAGCCCCAATGGAATGAAATTGTTCTCTGGAGATGACAAAGGGAAAATTGTCTATTCTTCTCTGGATCTAGATCAGGTAAAATTATTTGCAGAAATACTGGTTGTCTTATATTTGGAGAAATTATAGTAGTTGGTCAACTTGAATTCTTGATTATTGTCCCTATTTTTTTTTTTTTTTTTTTTTTTTGTCTGCCATGCCGGTTGGCCTGTGGGATCTCAGTTCCCCAACCAAGGATTGAACCCAGGCCACAGCAGTGAAAGTGTGGAATCCTAACCTCTAGGGCACCAGGAACTCCCCGTTGTCCCTTTCTAATCTCAACTGTTGTTTGTAACATTTTCTTTCAAGGGCTTTTCTAATGCTTTATAAGCTCCTACTTCTGTATCTAAAGAATTGGCCTTTGTTTCTTCTGGAACATAAACTTTTTTCATTCTCCTGTTTTCTATTGCTACCAATTAGAAAAGTAGCCACTATCAAACCTGTTTCCTTGGAGAGTTTGTAGGAGGATGTGAAGCATTTCACAGTCATGACTATTGTCGACTGAAAAAAAAAAAAGAAGGCACAACCTAAAAGTCGAGGATTTTTATCCCTTGGACTTACTGAGGACTTAAGCCCGATAGACAGTCTCTCACATGACTCTGAGGGACTGCTCCAAAGAGATAAGGGAAGAGCCGGGATATATAGGAGTTTTGCAAAAACAAACCAGGTAGTTGAACATCAAGATTTCTGCTAATTAAAGAAAAACATCTCAAGTTAATGACTTTAGCGCTTTTCTGTGTATGGGAAGGTACCAGAGTCTGGGCTCATTGAAATCATTCCTTTGATACACACCTTAACTGTCTAGGGCCAGTCAGTATCCTGTTCTTTTCCGTCTTGAACCCCTCCAGCTGCACTGTTGGGGGAGGCTGCAGTGGCTGGTAGCTGCATCATCCTTTGTTCATCTGTATGGCGGGCAGCATTCTTTGTCCACACTGTGGACAGAGGTCAGTGCTTCCCGTGGGTGGTGAGCTCGCCCCAGCCAAGCTCTGGTTGTGTGGGAGAGAGTGGTGGAAAAGGAGGAGGGTTGGGGGCAGCAGGGAACCTAGCCCCCACCTCGTATTTGTCATTTTATTTAAGCCTCACGACAGAGCCCTAAGCTGTGTGTGCTGATCTTCAGTCGGTAGATAAGAAACCCAGGCTCCAAGGGATCCAGTCGTGAGCTGATGCCTGGCCGAGCTCAACTTCAAACCTAGGTGTGCTCCTACTGCGCATGTGGCTTTATGCCTGCCTGTGCTTTGTTCTGTCGTACCTCTGCTCAGTTAGAATGAACCCCTTGGCGGCGCAGTCCTTTCGTTTTCTTATTTGTAGCCTTCATGCCTAGTGCATCTAGGAATTCAGCAATTACTGGCTGGATGACTTCTAGTCCCTCTGATCCAAGACTGACCTGTCTTCTACGAATATTCTCTAGCAGTAGTTCTCAGACATTTTGGTCCCAAGACCCCTTTACACTTTACACTCTTAAAAAGAGGATTCTAAAGAGGTTTTGTTTGTATGGGTTTTATATCTACTGAGTGTACTATGTTAGAAATTAAAACTGAGAAATTAAAAAATTTTCATTAATTTTATTTTGAAATGATGAACTCATTATATGTTAACATAAATAACATACTTTTGTGAAAATAACTATTTTCAAAACTACTGCTGAGAATTCCCTGGTGGTCCAGTGGTTAGGACTCCGCACTCTTACTACTGAGGGCCTGGGTTCAGTCCCTGGTCGGGGAACTAAGATCCCACAAGCCGTACAGCGCGGCTGAAAAAAACAAAACAAAGCAAAACGAAACTTCTACTGCTGTTTGCAAGAGTAGCATGGGTTTACATTTTAGCAAATCTCTTTAATGTCTGCCTTAATAGAAGACAGCTGGATTCTGCATTTAGTCTGTCACAATACACTGTTTTGGTTAGAGTATGTAAAGAAAATCTGGCCTCACACAGACATGCAGTGGGAAACAGGAGGAGTATGTTAATAGCCCTTGCAGAGGATTGTGGGTATTCTTTAATCACACCCCCAAATTGACTAATGGTAGTTTCTTTAAAGGTTGGTTACAATGTGGAATCTGAAAGCACATAGATGAGTTTTTCTCACTCGGTTACAGTGAAATCCATTGGTCTGTCTTGCACTTAGAATGGCTCCTTGACCCACGTGTGATTTTGTAACATCTTGCATTGATCACTTGGAAAATATTGATCTACTGAGTGATGAACATCTTCCAGATGTTGAAACATTTAATTATATAATATCAAAGAAAACACCTTTGTTACTATCGCCATCATTCTGATGAGAAAAGTCTTTAGCTGTTGGGAATCTGTCAGGTTCACAAGGGTGGATACAAGTTTTCAAATTCTAATCTTCACTTGTAAACTTGCATTTTATTATCAGCAACAAACACTATCACTTATTTTCCCTGAATTGACAGGCTTACTTTGTTCTTTCTGAGAAAATGCCTGCCAAATACCCAAGTTTGAATAATTATAGTATTTCAAGTAAAAATGTATTTTGTGAAAAAAAGCAGCCGGTTGAGCTCACAGCTCATACAATCGCACAAGTGCTTCCTCCTTGAGAGAATCAAGTACCTCAGCATCAGCAGGAGGGCTGCGTGCACGCCCTGTTTTGTCACACAGAATACAGAGATAGGCGTACACAAGGGTCAAGATAAGATGGAATTATCATGTTCCTGCATCAAAGACCTTCTGAAGTGAAATTCATGTTTTTGCTGCAAGTGCACAGTGGCTAAGGGCACCGTGGCAGCCACCGGATTTTGGTGCCCTGCTCATCTTGGGCCCATTTGAGCTTTCAGTAGCTCTACCAACCATCAGTACAAACCACAGCTTGGTGGAAAAGGCAGATAAAACCTAGTATTATAATGAAAATGGTTTTGACCTCGAGAGGTCCTAGGGACCCTCAGGGACCGTGGACCACACTTTGGGAACTGCTACTCTCCAGGAAAACATTTTGTTAAGGTTTTAAGGGTCCCCATATTTGTACTTTCCTCCTGTCACTCCCCCAGCCTGAGTTGCACCGAGGGGACACTGCTCATGCGTGATGTCAGGAAATGGGGAGAAAAATCACATGCAGAAACCACTGTCCTTAGCATACTGATCATTTTTTCCCCAGCTTTATTGAGGTTCTGATCATTTTTTTTTTTTGGAGACACAGGTATTTCATGAGATTTGCAAAAAAGACGTGTGTTTTTGCACAATACAGTACAATAAATTTAATTCCATTACAAGCTAAGTCAAAAATTGAAAAGCTACAGTCTGCATAACTGCAAAGGTGGGAGGGAAATCTGGCTTGATGTCCTTGATGTTTGCGGGGTAGTGGGGATTTCCCTGGCTTGATTGTGCTGGTGGTTACATAACTGAATGCATTGGTCAAAATGCATAGAATTGTATATCTAAAAAGGGTGAATTTTACTGTGTGTAAATCTTACCAATGGATCTGATTGCTGCTCCCTCTTTCCCTGCAAAGGTCTATGACATTGCATCAGTATTTCTAAACAGTTAAAGAAACGGGTTCAGGAGAAGGGTGGCTTATAGGAGCAGATATCTGACACCAAGAAGTATAGTTTGTGTTAGCAGTAAAATGCCTTCTAGAACTTTACTTTGTTCTTCAGTATACTTAATACCATTTTAATTTCTTTCTAACCTGTTTCCTCTGACCCTTTCAGTAGACGAGGGTATCATGTCCCCACCATTGCTTTGAACTCTTTGTGGAGGAGGAGTGCGATATGGACTTGGACCGTTGTCACAATAATATTATAGAAAGTCCCATTGTGTTCTGTTGGAATTAATAATACACATGGCACAACATATTTCTGCTTAATCTTTATGGATTCTTCTTTGAATCGTGTACTGAGAACATTTAAAAAAATTATACAGAATTTTTAAGTGTTTCTTGGCCAACTTGATGTAGCCTGACATAGATGGTAACCCTGGCTATTTTCTCATTAGCGAGGACTTTTGCAGATAGTTTCGTTGCCGTGGGTTGACATTGACTCTGGTGAGAATTAAAGCATTCGTTTTAAGGTAGACATAGACCAAAATGCAGGCCCAGGAGGGACGCGGGGTCGCTGTAGCCTGCTGTGCTGCGTGCCTCCGCTGTGGGCCTCACCCAGCGTCCCTCCACAGGGCGTGTGTCACTCCCTCCTGGCGCTGCAGGAGCCGGCTTCCGTCGCGCAGCTGGACTACAGCCAGAAGGTGCTGCTCGTCTCGACCTCACAGAGAAGTCTGCTCTTCCACACTGAGGAGAAGGCTGTCAAGCAAATCGGAACACAGCCAAGGAAAAGGTGGGCATCACTGGTGTCGAGGCTCGTGGTGACGGGGTTCCAGGCACGTCCCCAGCCTGCCCGCCACATGTGGCTGCTCCAGTCCGCTCCCTGCGGGCCCCCTCCTCTGCAGCCCGGGTAGGAGGTCAGGGGTCAGGCTCAGGGTCGGGTGGGAGCTTGCCCCTCACTCCTTCCGCGCGCCGCGCCATCGTGAAAACGGAGTGACCTCGGCAGGGGAGGTGCTACTGGTTGTGTCACTTGCTGTGGAGCCGCGTGGGGGGCGCGGGAAGAGTTCACACGGGCTGTAGCCCGGCCTGGGGCCGGGAGGCGTCCTGAGGGAGGGGATGGGTCTGGAAGGGGTCAGGGCTCCTGGCTGGGAGAGGGCCCCTCCCTTGACCTGCTCCCTGGACGAACAGCGGCGAGCAGGGTCAGTCCAGTGCCAGCCCGCCCGGGGGAGAGGCGGAGGGGCAGGACGGCACGTGGGCCGGGGGCACGCGGGGGCTGGGTGGCGTGGTGGTGGAGAGTGGGGAACAGGCGGCTAGGAGGCGGGCGGGCGTCAGTGAGGGCCGGCTGGGGGTGCTGGGGGTGCCAGCCTCCGGTCCTCTTGGTGTCCGTTGTGCTGTGTCCCGGGCTTTGCAGCAGCACAATGCAAGTTTATTCTTTTTCTGCATGGCGGTCCATGGCTATTAATAGACACTTGCGCTTCCCCTTCGGTGTCTACTTTCCAGGCTGAATACCCCCTTAATTCCACCAACAATTTGCTGTTTTTATAACAGTAATCTCCCTATCGGCCCCTGGGACACCCAGCAGAATTTGTAGCTTGGGCTTAGTGGCTGTGCAGCACTTGGTCGTGACTTTCCCTCTGCCAGGGCCCCACTCTTCTGCTTGACGTCTCGTCCTGGCTTGTCTGTCGGTGTCTTACTGCCTTGTGTCTTTTTGGAAGGAAGGTGGAGTGTAAAAAGAGAGATTTAAAAACCAATTGCCTCCACGTAGATCGTATACCCAACAGTCTTTCTCTTCAAACCTGGCCTTCTAACCTCCTGTGTGAAACCTGAGCAACTTTGCGTGAACCTCTCCTGGTGCGTTTGTGTAGCCAAGTCTTTCGGCAGCTTCCATTAGAAGCCTACTCTTGGGCCAGGCACCGTTTCAGGATGCAGAAACAGATAAATGGGTCCCGTTTCTCCTAGGGAGCTGTATTAGAGAAGTGAGGGGTGACAGAATGAACGGAAACGTTTTTAACTTCTGTGTCCTGAAGGCTTGTGTCTGTCGTGTGCCGGGTTAGGTTGTGGTTAGAAAAGGACGTCGGCCGTGTCTGCCTCCTGGAAGTGGTGCTCCATGCAGCCGTGTCCCTCTGGGTGGCACACGGTGGGACAGCGGTGAGCCAGGGGACGGGCCTCTGCCCTCAAGTAAGATAAAGGTCTAGGCTGCGGTCAGTGCTATAGAGGCAACGTCAGGGTGAGGTGTCGGCTGGGGGCAGGGCCTCTCTTAGACAGAATGGTCAGGAAAGGCCTCTGGGGAAGAGGTCTGTGGGCTGAAGCCTAAAGCGTGGGAAGAGCGTTCTGGTCTCAGGGGACAGCAGATGCCAAGGCCCTGGATCGGGCCAGGGCCTGGAACGTTCGAGGAGCCAGAAGGGGTCTGGGGTGGCTCCGGAGCAGCGGGCCGGGTGCTGGAAAGGAGGGCCTGAGCCAGCGCAGGGCGAGGGATGCTGCCAACCGCGTTATTCTAGGCGAGACGGAAAGCCAATGTGGGGGGGCTTCAGGCAGGAGAAGGACTGTCTGGGCTACCCTGGATCTGCCTGGAGACTTAGCTGGAGACGGGCAGGCAGGGCACAGTGAGGAGGCTGCTGCAGGAGCCCAGGAGTGGCACGAAGGCCTCGCCTGGGTACCCGGCCTGGAGGGGAGAGGGGAGGGGGATGGAGGGTAATGGGGTGAATCGGACGTAGGGGCCGACGGGGAGAAAGGAACAATAAGAAAGGGTTTCCGTGCCCTTGGCTAAAGCAACTAGACAGATGGTGAAGCCATTTAACTGAGATGGGAAGACCAGGGTTCAGGTCTAGGCTTCAGGAATTCTGTCTTGGGGCTGTTGCATCTGAGATGCCTGTTAGGTAACTAAGCAGGAATCACAGTCCAGTGTAACATATACAGGTTGGAAACTCAGGGAAGGGGTTTCGGCCAGAAATGAAAATGAGGTCATCAGATGCAGGTGACATGGAGACCTCTGGCCTTGGATGAGGTCACCCAGGGAGAGTGTTTATTCATTCAACATTGGAAAATCCTTACTTAGTATCTGCTGTGTGCCAGGCGCCCTTCTTAGTCTGGGGATAAATGGGTATGGAGCTAGCGAGGATGCCTGCCTTAGCGGGTGTGTGTTTAGGGCAGGTAAGTGGGTGGAGCCTGAGGGAGGATGGGAGGGGCGGCAGAAGCACTGCCTGTACGAAGGGTCGAGGAGCACAGGCCAGGTGCTGGGGGGCAGGGGCGCTGGGGGCGGCCCATCCTGTGGGCCCTGCTCAGGGGCTGCTTTATGCCAGTGCCATCAAGAGTCACGAGCGGCCGTGACCCGGGGGAGTCAGTCCTGCTGCTGCGTGAGGGGGGCGAGGGCAGCTGCGCAGGGAGGCCGGCGGGGGCTCCCGGGCGATTCAGGTGAGAGCAGGGCCTCACACCAGGCCGGGGTGGTGGGGGCACTTTGAAGGCAGAGCCAACAGGTGTGTTGGCTCCGGGGTGTGAGAGAGAGGATCCCTCGGAGACGGTGGCCTGAGCACTTGGCCAGGCCGGGCTGCCGGCTACTGGTGTCGAGAAGGCTGGCAGAGGAGCTGCGGCGATCTCGGGAAGCAGGTGGGGCCGCAGCTCTGCAGGCGGGGGCCGTTAGCCGGTAGACGGTGTTCAAAGCTCTGGGACGGAGGAGCTCACCTGGGGAGTGAGTGTCACTAGGGAACGGGGAGGCCTCGCATTCCGGGGCACTCCATTGCTTACATGTCAGGGAGAGCCGTGTCGGAGCCGCTGATCAGCCCCGAGAGGTGGACTGAGCCGGACCTTTGGCTCTGGCAACGTGGCGGTCGCGCGTGCCCGCCCTCGTGGGGCACAGGCCGTGGCATTGGAGGGGCTGAGGGAGGGCGAGTGGGCAGTGAGTGTAGGCAGGACTCTTTCTGTGTAGATGGGAGCGCAGAACTAGGGGGTGCCTGGAAGGGACCGCGCGGGCTGGCGAGAGGTTGGATGGAGCGTGTGGCGGCATGTTGGGTGGCTGCTGTGGGCGAGTGGGGAAGCCGGGCTCAGGGACAGGCGCAGGGAGTGCCGGGAGACAAGGTCGTCCTCTCCTGACCCAGTCTGCGAACCTCCTCAGGCTGGACAGAACAGCGTGTATGTTTCTCCCAGAAAATCTCAAAGTCCCCAGCCATCCCCCAATGTGTATTCCGTCTCGGTTCTCCTCTGTGTGTATGTTGGCGCCCTCCCCGTGCCTGTCGCTGTGTCCTGCGGTCCAGTCGGGAGGACCGTCCTGGGTCGACAGCGCCTGCTTGTTGCAGTCGGGGCCGGGTGTGGGGTGTGGAGCCTGCGCCCCCGCCAGAGCCACATCGTGCCCGTCTGGTGGCCTTTGGGTATTTGGCTGTGGAGACGATTGTCCCGCCTGTGGCTCGTTCTGCCATTTCAGGCTGTCTGTCTGTGCTCAGCATTATTATACATAAGTTAGAAAACACCATTTGCTGGTTAGAATTTGATCACTGGCAGCACTTCTTTCATATTAATGTGGCTCATAAAGGGAATTAAGGTGTCTTTTAAAGTCATCAGTGGTTTTTCTAGAAATCATCTCCACCAAAATTAAGAAACTAAGTTAATGGATTTATGATTTTAGAATCCTGCAGTGCTTAGAGCTTAAAAGTTGGAGTTTTTTGGGCTTCCCTGGTAACGCAGTGGTTGAGAGTCCGCCTGCCGATGCAGGGGACGCGGGTTCGTGCCCTGGTCTGGGAGGATCCCACATGTTGCGGAGCGGCTGGGCCCGTGAGCCATGGCCGCTGAGCCTGCGCATCCGGAGCCCGTGCTCTGCAACGGGAGAGGCCACAGCAGTGAGAGGCCCGTGTACCGCAAAAAAAAAAAAAAAAAGTTGGAGTTTTTGTGTCTGATTCAGAATGACAACAGCAAGTGCTGCAGAATCACCCTGCAGGCAGGTGGTGGCCGAGTCTGGGGTGGAGGACAGTTTGCACCCGACTGTAGCTAGTTATCCCCAACTTAACTGCCTTCTCTGAACCAGCTCCCGACACATTTCAGCAGCTCCTCAGAGGCAGCCCCATGCCAGGCCCCTGCTCAGCCTGTCCTTCCCTGGAGTGCCTGCTCCCCTTTCTCAATCTGGTCATTGTCCACTCAGTGACCGAGGTGTAGCCTTTGATGCCCAGGTCAAAACGTGTCCCCTTTGTCTGTAGTCCTCGAGCAGCCCTCTGAGCCTCAGAGATGGCACCTCGCAGATGTACATCTGCTGCAGGGCATTCTAAGACAGGGCTGAGACCTTCCTTTTCTGCATCCTTCACGTTGCCTGCAGCGCATAGTCTCTTGCATGGTTCAGGAGCTCACTAAATGTTTGTTAAAATGAACGCTTTAGTCACCTAAGGTGAAGTGTGACAGGAGATTTTTTTTTTAATAAATAAATAAATAAATATTTATTTATTTATGGCTGTGTTGGCTTCTGCACGCGTGCATTCTCTAGTTGCGGCAAGCGGGGGCTACTCTTCGTTGCGGTGCACGGGCTTCTCATTGCAGTGGCTTCTCTTGTTGCAGAGTGCGGGCTCTAGGGCGCAGGCTCAGTAGCTGTGGCGCACGGGCTTAGTTGCTCCGCGGCATGTGGGATCTTTCCAGACCGGAGCTCGAACCTGTGTCCCCTGCATTGGCAGGTGGATTCTTTACCACTGCGCCACCAGGGAAGTCCGACAAGAGATATTTAAGAGGACTTATTAGTAGAAGGAAAATAGATTTGAAAATTGGATCACCAAATAGAAATTGATTTGACAGGAAAGGCAGGAGGAAGAGGTTATAGGCTACTGTGCCAGAGCTCCTTTGGGTGTCTCTATTTAGAGAAGCTTTGCAGAACAGATCACTAAAGAAAAGAATCAGAACAGGATGCTGATTACGGAGCTGTCCATGAACGCTCTACAGTGTTCAGTTAGTCTAACGATCTCCATTCTTGTTTAGTCTAACAATTTTCAATCCAAAGCTGAATTTGATATTCAGTGTCCTCCTTGGACCCTGTCTGGAAGGATTTAGTTACTGAGGTGCCAAAGGGGTGTAGTGAGACGCTGAAGTGCAGGGAAACACCCAGATAACTTTATCTGCGTGCCTTTGTGAGATGGGCCCTGTGGATGCCTCCCTGGGGGTCGGGCGTGCTGTGTGTGCAGTGAGGGTGAGGAGAGGGCTCAGCACCCACAGGAGACACAATGGTAACGGGGGAATTAGAGGCAGTTGAGCGTTTGTGGGGACTTACAGTGTCACAAGCATTGCTTTCTTGTGTCTTCATAGATTGTCATTCAATCCTCACATCAACCTTTGAGATGGGAATTATTATCCCTGGTTTACAGACTAGGAAACTGAGATCCATACCACGTAGCTATTAAATGTCAGGGCTGGAAATTGAGCCCAGGTGTCGACCTAAAGCCAGTCCTCTTTCTACTGTTCAAAATCAGAGAAATACTTTGGAGAGAGAATCAGCAGGACTTAGGGTTAAACTGAAACTCTTCTTTAAATCAATCAAGTTTATTTATTTATTTATTTATTTTTGGCTGCATTGGGTCTTCGTTGCTGTGTGGGCTTTCTCTAGTTGAAGTGAGCGGGGGCTACTCTTTGTTGCGGTGCGTGGGTTTCTCATTGTTGTGGCTTCTCTTGTTGCAGAGCACCGGCTCTAGAGCACAGGCTCAGTAGTTGTGGCACACAGGATCAGTAGTTGTGGCACACGGGCTCAGTAGTTGTGTCTCATGGGCTCTAGAGTGCAGGCTCAGTAGTTGTGGCACATGGGCTTAGTTGCTCCACCGCGTGTGGGATCTTCCTGGGCCAGGGCTCGAACCCATGTCCCCTGCATTGGCAGGCGGATTCTTAACCATTGCGCCGCCAGGGAAGCCCCCAAACTGAAACTCTTAATATTTGAATTCTGGTGGACGTCTGAGATTTGGCAAAGATGTGGAGCAGTGAGAACTCATAGATTGCTGATGAGAGTACAGGCTGGTGTAAACACATTGGAAGAAGTTTGAAGTTGTCTTCCAAACTTGAATCTGCTTTTACTCAACAGCCCAGCAGTTACCCAACAATCCAGCAGTTCCACTTCTGAAGTATCCTTGACAAACTCTTAGCCTGTGTCCTCGGAGGTTATTTGCAGAAATGCTCATAATGAGCACTATTCAAAGCTAAGAAGTGGAAATAATTCAAATACCCTTCAACAAGAGGGGGAATAAATTGTGGAACGCTTTATAGCAGTGGAAATGAATAAGCTACAGCTTTTTTTTTAATCAACAAGGATAAATCTTAGAAATATTATGTTAAGTTAAAAGCAGTTGCAAAAGGATGCAAATAGCATCGTACTATTATTTTTATACAAATGGAAGGCAAACAGTACTAAATTATGTAGTGTTTAGGAGTACGTAGGTATGTGGTTAAACTATGGATAAATGCGAGGGAATAATGAACACAAAATTCAGGCTCGCAGGGCTTCCCTGGTGGCACAGTGGTTGAGAGTCCGCCTGCCGAGGCAGGGGACACGGGTTCGTGCCCCGATCCGGGAAGATCCCACATGCCGCGGAGCGGCTGGGCCCGTGAGCCATGGCCGCTGAGCCTGCGCGTCCGGAGCCTGTGCTCCGCAACGGGAGACGCCACAGCAGTGAGAGGCCCGCGTACTGCAAAAAAAAAAAAAAAAAATGTAGGGCTCACACATGGGGAACGGAGTGGGCAGGGACTCTTGGAGCCAGAGAGCATCAGCGATGTGACTACCAATTTATTTCCAAAGTTGAGGGATGGGTTCCTGGGTGTATATTTCATTATTAGGCTTCAAAGCACATATATTCTTTTGTTTGTGTTAGATATTTCATGATTTTAAAAATAGAAGAAAAAAAATAACCCAAGCCGGAGGATCAGACTGGATCAGACTGGAGACTGGTCCCTCTGACGGGTTAAGAGAAATTCTGAAAGTGCTGCCCCAATTCTGGACATAAAGCTCATTCACTGGGATGTTGGGATGAGCACAGCAGTCAGATGTTAGAAGGAACAGAATTTCAGAGCAGGGAGAGGATGGTCAGGCCTGGGTCTGTCACTTCTGCCTCCATTTCCTCTTCTCTGAAATGGGAGTCGTGATACTTCCCTCACAGGGCTGTGTTGAGGATTAAAGGGGAGTGGAGATAAAGCACTGTGTGCAGGGTAGAGGCATAGAGTTGGTGGGTTGGGATGAGCCACGCTCCAGGTGGAGCCGGGGAGCCGAGCGGGAACCACGGCCAGTACAGTGGTAGCGGTTGGACTGACCATTGCTGCCGCAGGCTTTGCATGGGGTTACGCTTTGCAAGCCATGAAGCATATGGAACCTCAAGTAAAACAAGTTGTTCAAAGTTTACCGAAATCTGCCTTCAGTGGTGGCTATTACAGAGGTGGGTTTGAACCCAAAATGACAAAACGGGAAGCATCATTAATACTAGGTGTAAGCCCTACTGCCAATAAGGGAAACATAAGAGGTGCTCATTGACGAATTATGCTTTTAAATCACCCAGACACGGGAGGATCTCCTTATATAGCAGCCAAAATCAATGAAGATTTACTAGAAGGCCAAGCTAAAAAATGAAGTAAATATGTGATAAATGTTAAGTTCTTACTCATTTATGTATATGAGTACCAGCTTTTTATAACAAAACGCCTCAAAGCTACACATTTTAAAAATTACCATAAGCTAAATGAAAGCCTTGGTATAAATTTGAGGATTTAAAATCGGATTATAGAATATTTGTAGGTTAATACTCAGCAATTATGGATAAATGCATGCCATTTGAAGTGTTGTTCATTACCCATTTGTCAAATAATTTGGTACCTATTTCAAGACAAAGTGAACAAGGTAGTCTCTCCCTGAAGGAATCCCCAATCTGATGGGAGACTGATAAAGTGATAATTAAAGTACAGTGTGATAAATATGATAGAATTAGCACAGGTTGTTATCGTAGGGGCTCATCTCATCGGGGCAGGAGGCTGTTCAAGGCACAGAGGACTCCCCCAGTCACTTAGAACCTTGAACTTAAAAGTGAATTTAGCCACAACTTAACCTCAGAAACTGATCTAGGTATGTATTTATCACTGTGTCAGTGATAAATCTAAATTGTTTCAGATTTCATACATTAAAAACTATAACAGCAGGATTTTTTTAAAAAAAAGAAAAAAGCACTGTGTGCAGTAACTGGAACGTGTGCTCAGCGGGGTGCACACTTCTGAGGATGCTGTAGGGAGTGCAAGACAGAGACCAGGTCCTCTGTGGCCTCAGGGTTGGCCAGGCAGTTCAGTTAACTAAAAAATACACTGTAGAAAAGGGTTCGAAAAAGAATCGATCTTGTTTTGGCTTAGTCCAGAAATTCTTGTTAGAGTTAATATCGGGGGTTGACAGCTAGCACTTTAAATCAGTCCATTCTCTTTCTTTCTTTCCTCCTTTTTTTTCTTGTAATTTCAGCACTGGGAAATTTGGTGCTTGTTTTATACCAGGACTTTGTAAGCAAAGTGATCTAACCTTGTACGCATCACGGCCTGGGCTCCGGCTGTGGAAGGCTGACATCCATGGGACCGTTCAGGCCACGTTTATCTTAAAAGATGTCTTTGCTGGAGGAGTCAAGCCTTTCGAGCTTTACCCGCGCCTGGAATCCTCTGACAGGGGAAGTTGCAGCTCACCCGAGAAACACCTGGGGCTTGTTTCATGTTTCTTTCAAGAAGGCTGGGTGTTGAGTTGGAATGAATATAGTATTTACCTTCTAGACACCATCAACCAGGTAAGTAAAGTGATTGTACCACATCTTTGGTGTCTAGAGGCAAGAGAATGTTTATGGACTATTCTGCTTCATTTCTCAGATGATAGAAGGAGCGGTGTTGATTCTGATGCTTTGCTTTTTCCATTGGGCCAGTCAAGGAGTCCAAGTGAAGGTTTGGTTGTTTTTATAGATTTGAAAAAATATTTGGTTTAAATATTCATAGTCCTGTCCCCTGCTAAGAAAGTGTGTGTGTTTTTTATTTAAGCACAAAACTAAACTTGTTCTTTATAATTTCTTTGGATCACGTATTTTCTGCCTACCAAATAACTGTGAGCGTATTAAATGAAAACTCAAACATGACGGAAACAGTAAGATAGGGACTCATTCCCCAAGGCCTCCGCAGGGCAACGCTGAGTTGGGCAGGGGGCTCTTTCTCTAGCTTTCTTTCCACCCTGTTCTTTTACCCTTATTTCTCCTACCCAAATGGAGCCACATTGTTTTGCCATTTTTTTCCCCACTTTACTTAATGATGTATTTGGACAACTTTCCAGTGTTATTTTTTTTCCCAGCATTATTAAATCATGGTAGAAAACAATTTCTGTTTAAATCAGGATGGTAAGAGGTTATTGCCAACAGAGGTGGAATTAGGAATTAAAAAAAAAAACTGTGTAGTTTCAGTTTTTTCTTAAGAGCAGAGCTTTTGCTGTTCTGTACGTCACCTCCTCACCCCACACCCCACCCCCATCCTACTCACGTTCTTCCTTCTTGAAGTCAGCAGGCCTCTAACAGACGCCCTTTTCTTTATAAGCAGAACTTCACTGTAGAAATCAAAGGGTTTTCTTAGTTGTGTGAACAGAAAATGAAATTCGTCTGCAAGACTTCTTTTTTTTTTTTTTTTTTTTTTTTTTTTTCTGCGGTACGTGGGCCTCTCACTGTTGTGGCCTCTCCCGTTGCGGAGCACAGGCTCCGGACGCGCAGGCTCAGCGGCCATGGCTCACGGGCCCAGCCGCCCGCGGCATATGGGATCCTCCCAGACCGGGGCACGAACCCGTATCCCCTGCATCGGCAGGCGGACTCTCAACCACTGCTCCACCAGGGAGGCCCCTGCAAGACTTCTTAATGATTGTTATCAGCCATGCCTGGTACTACTGGTTTAGTAGAAAGAAAAACTGACCTTTTTCTTCTTCCTGGGAGCACACATTCCAGCCCAGGAGAGACGTGCCAGGTGGGGGTTTGTGTGAAGTGCTGTGAGCTCTGAAGAGTCCTGGGCATTGCTGAGGAGGGTGAGCTTGTCAGGGACGCTTCCTAAGGAGGTGGCCTCTGAATCAAGTTGGAACTCTCCCAGTGAGCAAGGGTCAGGAAAAGAATTCAAGCAGAGCGTGTGACGTTATGGAGGAACAGGGCTGGGGTTTGGACAGGCCAGTTGATGCACCTGAAGCCAGACGAGGGCGATTAGGGAGCGGGGAGCCAGGCAGGGACCGGTTCAGAGGGTGGCTGAGAGGTGGGGAGAGACGGCTCGCTCAGTCTCATAAATTTCCTGGCAGGGTGTACGACTCAGTCACACATCCGTCAGATATTACCTAACTTTGGATTGAATTACCCTAAGTTTCAGAAGTCATGATAACGAAGAGCACTTGTTGGACTTACTTGGATTCCTACACATGCTTGTACGATTTGAACTGTTACTATTGCCTGGTTTTGTGATTTTTTTTTTTTTTTTTTTGGACAGGCCACAATTGCTGGTTTGGAAGGATCAGGTGATATCGTGTCTGTTTCCTGCACAGAAGATGAAATATTTTTCTTAAAGGGAGACAGGAACATTATAAGAATTTCAAGCAGGCCTGAAGGACTAGCATCAATAGGTTTGTATGTGTTGTAAAATGTTATAAAATGTATTTGTTACAAAATTTGTTATACAATGTGTGTAATTACAGTTTGTGATGTATAAAACGTACCATTTTTTGCTTGTTAAATGATTGTAGCTTTTTCAAAACAAGGAGGTGTTCAGAGGGTTTCCTTTGATTCTGAAAAGACGGTTTGTATTACTTTTCTTGAAGGTTACCTGCTTTCAGGCTTACATCAGCCAGGGTCTCACATTTGGTGGCGTTGCTTCTGTGGGTCTGGAGGTCAGGGAGGTTGGGTGAGTAGGCAGGAGAACTCGGCGCCCACCTGACTGATCTCCGTCCGACACTCTGAGACAGCCTGTGGGATTGATGCATAAGATTTTAGAACATTTCAGTCTGTCACCTGGGACAGGTTTTTTTACCTTTAACATAGTTCTTCCTCGTAGTATTGATTATTCTCTGTGCTTCTGACTTTTTTTGGTAATTCATATTTAAGCCCAAATTCTAATGCGCACAGAACCTTGCTCTGTGCTGTCGTGCACGCACACGGCCATGGCACTTCACGTATTTGTTCCTGGTGGTCGCAGCAACAGCTGTGTGGCCCCTGCCCCACCGCCCCTCCCCGCCTTGTCATCACTGAGTTGTGCTCACCGTCTTCCAGAGACTCTGCTCAGCACTTAACATTCACGATCTCGTCCAGTCCTCCGAACAGCCCCGTGCGGGAGGGCCCGATGCCCGAGGTGAGGGCGGTGCCCACAGATGCCAGCGCCTCGTGGGGCCTCTGAAGTTCACCGGGCAGTTGCACAGGCATCCTGCCCCCGCCTTTCCCTAACCAGGCCGCCTTCCTCCCTGGGGCTGGAGCGGCCTGGCCCTTCCTCGCTCACTGTGCCCCTGTCCGACGAGGCCTGCCCTCCTCGGGTGCTGCCCTCTGCACCCCTCCCCGTCATCATTCAAGGCTCGGCCGGTATCGCCGCGCTTTTGATAACTTCTTCCAGTCGCCTTAGTTGAGTCAGTCTCTCCTCACCGTGTTCCTGGGGCCCTTTTCCTGCTGCTCCTTGACTGCAGAGTCATTGACTTACCACTTACCTTACGAAAGAATAGATTTTTGATTGCAAGGCTCTCGTGACTCACCTTGTGGCCCTAACGCAGCACATGGTTTGAAGAAGGCCCTAGCACGTTAGTCAGTGGTGTCCTCCTTTCACAGATTAGAAAACTGAGGATTGGGGTAGTGCGTGACAAGCCCCAAGTCACCGTCCAGATTTCCGCTTCAGCCGCTGTCTCCCCTGCCTCGCCAGGTTAGAGGGCCCGCCCTGTGCCATGGCTGTGGGCACGCCACCGCTTCCCTTGGGTCTCTTGGCCACAGGGCCATCCTCGGTGTTTCTCCTCTGACCAGCGTCAGCTAATGTCTGAGTGACCGCAAGAGAGGCAGCGGGGATCCTGGGCAGGAAGTGGGGCTCCCTCCCTCCAGCACGGGAGGGAGCGGCCTGCCTGGGACACAGCTATAGCGTTTGTCTTTTAAACGTTAGAATACGAGGTTTGGCTGCTGGGAGAATATAAAAAACAGCCTCACTTTAGCCAGATATTTAGCCTCAAAAAGACGAAAATGAAGTACTAGCTGTCTCTGTCCTGAATTTATAATCTGCCAAGAGATGGCAGGAAGAGAGTGAATTACCTCTTAAGTCACAGAGCGCAAGTTGGGGCAAACATCATTCCAGGGCCGTAACTTTCATAGAAAGGGACTGAGCTCTACTCTTGAGCCTGTGAGCTGGGGGCCTTAACAGTGTCACCAAGGGGCAGTGCCACTTACAGGGGAGAAGTGACCAGGAGCCACGAGGCCAGTAGACTTCCTGCAGGCATGAAGATGCTCTGTAACTGCACTGCCCACACGTGGCTGCCGAGTACTTGAAATGTGCTGAGTGCAACTGAGGAACTGGATTTTAAGTTTTGTTTCATGTCAATGAATCTGAATTTAAGTAGCTACATGGCTGGTGGCTACTGTACTGGACGGTGCAGCTCCAGACCAAGATCTGCCTGTGTAATCTTGTGTGACCTTCTGCAAGTCACTTCCCTGCCCTGCTCATCCCCACTGTGCGCTCCGGAGCCTGCAGGCTGCCCTTGTGGCCCCCGGTCGAGGCAGGAATGCCCGCCCGTCTGGGTAAGGACCGTGTCTCCATGCCTAGAACGCGTCTGGCACGCAGTAGGTACTCGGTAACAAAAGGATGGCTGGATGGATCAAAATGGGCCCCAGTCCTGTGCTGAGGGTCCTGTGGCTGGAACCTCCTGGCATCGTGTTGAGAGGAGGACGTGTCCATGGAGGTGGGGGCAGAGCGCCAGGACCCACCACCCCACGGCCAGTCCTGCTCTGCGCTCTCTCCTCTTCACACATGACTCCTTTAATGAACTCCTCTGTTTTGAGTCTGCGCTAGTGAAAAATTACCTTTTCCTCCTTCAACTTTGAGAATTTTTATTATAAGTACATGTGTGTTTTTCAAAGGCCCCTGGAGTAGTTGTTTTTTGGCTGCACCACGGGCCCCGGCAGTGAAAGCACCAAGTCCTAACCACCGCACCACCAGGGAATTCCCTCTAAGCCCTTTTCTCTTCCTTATTATTATTTTTTTTCTAAGCCCTTTTTTAATAGGCATCTCACCTTTATATATTTGTGAGTTGAAGTGAGAAATGCTCTACCTTATGATAGTTCCTTACTTTGAGTTATTTACAAAAGACAGCTGCTGTGAGTTATTTTACTGATTTTGATACATGAACTTCCTGGAGAACAAAAACCATGTGTTGGAACCTGTTGTACAATCCTTTTAGTTTCGCTGGTTTCTCTGAATTTAGCAGGCTGGTATTTAGGGCTGGCAAACCTTAATAAGAGTACTCCATCTTTCCCTCCAGTAACCATGGTAAAACTGACTCTTCTTTCTCAGCGCGGGACGGTCTGGAAACGTCAGGATGCCCAGAGCAAGTCCATGGGCAGCGTGCGGAGAAGCCGCCGGGGGCCACGCCTTCCGAGACGAGGCTCAGAGGCTCTTCCGTGGCCAGCGAGCCCAGAAGCAGGAGCAGCTCGCTCAACTCCACCGACAGCGGCTCCGGGACGCAGGCGGCTCCCGAGCTGGGCAGGAGTGGCCAGCTCACCTCGAAGAGGTTCAGTGTGATCAGCTCAGAGGACTTCGACCAAGAGCTCATTGTGAAGCCCCTCAAAGTGAAAAAGAAGAAGAGGAAGAAGA
The DNA here is from genome assembly GCF_025265405.1 of Mesoplodon densirostris. Classification (NCBI taxonomy): domain Eukaryota; kingdom Metazoa; phylum Chordata; class Mammalia; order Artiodactyla; family Ziphiidae; genus Mesoplodon; species Mesoplodon densirostris. The sequence goes on along the minus strand of NC_082664.1, from coordinate 3,911,136 downwards.
AGACAGGTACCATCCACGGCAGAGCACACACGACCTCCTTTCGCGCCCGTGGGGCCTTTTACCAAACTCTGGGAAGGCTGCTGCTTGCTGAGTGAGCACTGCCCGTTATCTGGAAAGCACAGCAAGCGAATGTCTTTCCTCCTCGAAGGAGTTTTACTGTGAAATATTTATACGTTATACGCACACATAAAGCATTAAACTATAATGTAACATACCACCCTGCTTAACATGTCTGGGTGTTATACTTTTCAATAATTAAGTAAAAATTTCAGTTTATTCATATATATCATTTATTAGACCAGAGATTCTATAAACCTGGAAGGAAGGTCATGGAAATCTTTAGATGGATCAATTTATGTTCAGTGTAGGGTATGTCATCAGATATGGGCTTTTTTTTCTCTTTTTTTTTTTAGGCCGCACTGCATGGCTTGCAGGATCGTAGTTCCCCAACCAGGAATTGAACCTGGGCCCTTGGCAGTGGAAGCATGGAGTTCTAACCACTGGACTGCCAGGGAATTCCCAGATAGGGGATTTAACACTGAGTTTTAAAAAATTTTTTACTCCTTGGTGCCTGTTGAGCCTCTCTAGCTAAAGATCACTGCGATATTGAAGGAAAATGTTACCAGATCCCTTAGCATTTTAATAATTAAAAGAAATTGGTCTGTGATCCATTTGTTCCTTTGTTTTTCTTAGTTAACATTTCTTGAAAGAGGCCTCAGAGCCCATCAGTGTGTACAATATTTGCATCCATTTAAAACATCCCTGCATTGGGATAATTTGTACTTACGAGATTTATTCTTCACCAATTAGATATCCTTCTTTTAAAATGCTTTTATCTTAAGCCCAAATTTTGTTTTTTAGTTAGTGTCTTAACTAGATTCGTACCTAATCTTAAACGTTCTTCTTTTAAACAGAAGGTGGAAGCGGGACTACTTGCCCCAGTTCCCTTGAATCGACTCCCTGCTGGGAGTGTCCTGGTGATAGCCCCCAGTCCTCGAACACGGACCTGCTGTCCACGACCTCGAGTTTGGGTAGCATCGTGGATCAGTCCAGCACAGGGTCTCCTGACCAGGAGTGCAGTCTCAGTGGTGAGGCCAACAGTGTCCTGCCAGAATATAGCGACCCCGAAACGTTTAGTGTCTTGGAGGCGCCCCTCCCCGCCCCTGACTCACTGAATGAAGAAGGTGACAGAAGAACCGAAATCCCGCTATGTGATGGCGCAGGCGAGACGCAGCCGCCTGGCGGGGTGTTGAGTTCACCCTGGCATCCAAGGGAGGACGCGGAAGGAAGTGATGACGTCACGGAGCTCGAAGAGGAGCCCTGCCCCGTGGGCGGTGGGCCAGGGAGCACACAGTCACCCTGCCGAGAGCAGGGCAGCTCAGCGGAGGTCCGGGAGGCGGGGGGCACGGAGCCTGCTGAGCCCCAGAGCACTTTTCCGGAAGCCCCCCTCCCGGGCTCCCCCCCGGTGCCTTCCAGCCTCAACTGGGCGCCCAGTGCTGAGCAGTGGCTTCCAGGGACCAGAGCTGAGGAGCCCAGTGAAGAGCAGGGTTTCCGGAGGCACCTGGGGGCCCCAGGCCACCTCGGCTCGAGTCCGCGGCACGCTGCTGCTGACGATGACACAGGCCAGAAAGCAGTGGCTGCTTCCGAATGTGACTTGGGGAGTGCAGGAGGACGACGGCCTCGCAGGGTCTCTGCCTCGGTGGCCAGCGCCCGTGAGCAGCCCTCTCGGGACCAGGCGTTGACGTCCAGTGACGAGGAGGACATCTATGCCCATGGGCTGCCCTCTTCGTCCTCGGAGACGAGCGTGACAGAGCTGGCAGGGAGCCGCTCCCTGCAGGACCTGCGCCCGCCGGGCACAGACGAGCCTGGGCTGCTGAAGTCAGAGGAGGTATATGCGCTCCTTTCTTAAGGGAAATCATTGGCAAACTGATTATATTTTTCTGTTTATGCAAAGAAATTATATTCCTACTGTAAAACCCATATGCCAGAGGTGTTTGCAAGTCTGGCTTTGGGGGATTTCCAGCGCAGGGACCTAGAATGGCTTGGACTCCTGCTGACCTGTCACCCCTGCTCAGTTACCCACTTTACCAACAAAAGCAGCCTCTCCTTGTTGATTCCGGCGGGGCCGGCCCAGCACGGGCAGCTAGTGCTAGTCATCCCAGAGGACGGCTGGATTGGCCTGGGGGCCGCTCCCAGAAACCAGTGGCGAGAGGCCCGTCCACTTGTGGAGGGGAAGGCGCTGCCCCTCAGACGCGCGTCTCGAGGAGCCGTGTCTCCCTGATCTCCAGACAGCGGCGCCAGGGCTCCCCTGCAGGCTGTGCAGAAACCAGGTTTCGAGTGTCCAGTTTCCTGGGTTGGGTTCTACCTAGCCTATGCAATTAAGAGACGATTATTAGCTATTCTTGGTCATTTTATATAAAAAAGTGGCTTTTAAAAAGTGCTTGTTTTCCTTAGCAAGTAATTATTATTTAGATGTATTTGGTTTCAAAACTAACTGTGTATTGTAACCCTTCCTGCTAAGTGGATGTGAGGTGTGGATTATGCTTGTGAACTTACAGCCACGTGTGCTTTCCCCAGATGTGCCTCTGGATTCTCTCCATCCTAATGATGTGTGGCATTGGGGCAGCTCTCACCATGTGCCAGGTGCCACGCTAAGCACTTTACAAGTTTAACTCATATACTTCTCTAAAAACAAAACCCACGAACTAGGTGCTCCCGTTTCACAGGAGGACGTGGAGACTCAGACAGTTAAGTGGCTTCTCACCAGGTCGCATGGCAGGTGGGGCCAGGACCGTCTCTCCCAAACCTCTGTGCTGTCTGTCCTACCTCGAAAGTGAAACGTCCTGCTTATTTGTTTTAAGACAGAATGCCCTTTCACTCAGTCTTCCGCGCATTCACCCTTGCGTGAGTGCCTTCGGCTGCCAGACTGTGTCGGGCGCTGGGGAAACTGCAGTGCCCGTGACAGGCAGTCGTGGACCTCAAGAGTCCTGGACGTGTGTGCAGATCCTCCCAGTTGAGTGGAACTGGGCAATGGTGATGAGCAAAGTGCAGGCGGGGCGCGGCGCCCACAAACCATGGCAGGGGCCAAGCAGCTGAGGCCGAGGGCGTGGGCAGTTGGCATTCTAGACCAGAACTTTAGAAAAGTCCTAGGTGAGAGGGCACCTGGTACTTTGAGGACCTCCCCCAGCCTTCACCACTCCCCCGCTTGTCCCCCTCCAGAGAGCTGGAAAGCCACCTTTTGTTGCGTTGGGGGTGGGTAAGGCGTGTCCTGGTGAGCCAGGGCCAGATCGAGAGGGGTTGGGTGCCATACTCTGCGAAGCAGTGAACGTCCATGTGTGGGTGATTGTGCAAATACATGGGTTTCTTTTGCAGTTTTGGAAAGCTGTTAAAGTACACACTTTATTTAGCTTTGGTTTTTAAAAGAACCCTAACATCTAAACCTTAGTCTACAAGATTCAGTCAGGCAGTGTCTTGGCTAGATTTCCATCAGCCACATGATGTGCCACGTGTCCGATGATCGGATCAGCGCTTAAAAAAATATGGTGAAAAAAACAAAGATAGTGGTAATGCCATTTCTCCTAACACATCTGTAATGATTAGCTGTGCAAAAAATCAATTTGCATACAAGTGGGAAGTGAGGTATCCCTGTAGAATAAAACCAGATCCTTTGAATGTAAGCATTAGGTGAGGGAAGAGGCTGTAGTATCTGTGACAGGGTGTTATCCAGGAACGTTATGGGGTCTTTGTGGGGGACAGCTGCTCCCACTTCACTGTGTTTCTCTTAGAGCTGGTCCAGAGATAGAGGGCCGACTTGAGTGATTGCACACTTTTCTTATTGACGACAGTACGACACATGCAGCTGTGTCCTCTGCCGCAGAACTCAGCAGGCTCTGTCCTTGTTAGTTTGCAGAAAGCTGGATGGGTTACTCCGGGCCGGGCTACGGCATTCTCAGCTTGGCGGTCTCCGAGAAGTACATTTGGTGCCTGGACTACAAAGGCGGCCTGTTCTGCAGCGCGTTGCCGGGCGCTGGGCTGCGCTGGCAGAAGTTTGAAGATGCCGTCCAGCAGGTGGCAGTCTCGCCCTCAGGTTCGCCTCCCAGCTCCCTACTTCTTGCCCCAGGTGTAGACGCCCGAGCACACAGGGACCAGTCCATTCAGCGGACTTGCCTTTTCCCTGCAGGTTTGAGGGGTTTTCTCCAAAGAACGCGGATTGCTGCATTTGACATCAACTGAAAATAGCGTAATTGCAGTTCAGTTTTTGGTTTTTTATTAATTGCAGTGGTAACGCATGAACATGTGTTGTAAGTTATACAAATAGCTTGCATTTTTGAGGTTGTTTTTTAGAAATATTAACATACAAATGCCTGATAAAAATAAATCTGTTTCTGTTTCTTAGTGTTGTTGTTTTAAAACTTATTTGTTTATTTATTTTTGGCTACATTGGGTCTTCGTTGTGGTGTGTGGGCTTCTTGCGGTGGCTTCTCTTGTTGGGGAGCACAGGCTCTAGGTGCACGGGCCTCAGTAGTTGTGGCACGTGGGCTCAGTAGTTGTGGCTCCTGCGCCCTAGAGCACAGGCTTAGTAGTTGTGGCGCACAGGCTTAGTTGCTCCGCGGCATGTGGGATCTTCCCGGGCCAGGGCTCGAACCCATGTCCCCTGCACTGGCAGGTGGATTCTGAACCACTGCACCACCAGGGAAGTCCCTTAGTGTTGCTTTAAAGCAACTGAACTAATGAAGATGGGCCCGTGGTTGTGTTGGATAAGTTTGGATTGTTTGGTTTCTTTCTTAGAAATTATTCTGTAATGAGCTATATATATGCTTTGGGTGAATAATCTACTCCCTGACTGTGAAAAGAAAATGCCTTCCTTCCTTCATGCCATGATCAGGCCATTTTCAGTGAGCTGGAGCAGACGCTTCCTGGATGAGGTTCCACCCCCTCATCTGTACAGAATAATTTGCTTGTTTGTCACAATGTTGGCCGCTTTACCTATTTGGGGGATGGCGAGTGGAACAGCAGTGTGTATGTGTATCGTAGCTGGTTTACTGTTAGGACGTTGGAATGCAAGGCAGACAACACTGAGCCTGTGACCTCTCCTCGCCCTCTGTGCTTTGAGATGGATTTCCTCTAACTCTCTTGGTCTTTGTCACTATGTAAAATACCAGTTTGTTCAGGGTTGTTTTGTTCTCTTTACCTCTTTGAAAAATATTTTTCCTTAGAGACTAAGGTAATAGCCTGTCCCATTAGCTGGCTTTATATAATTATGGGTTTTAATTCTTTTCCTCTCATTTACCTTTGGGTACATCTCCCCAGCCATTTATCAACTTTGTTTTTTTCCTGATTATATGAATTAACTGTGTGTTTCCAAACCGTTCAGTCTCGCGCTGCTCTAGCAGGAGCTCTGTCTCCACCAGGGTTGGTGCTCTGGCTGAGCGGTCCTGCAGGGCCCCGTCCAGCGTGGGCACCCCGGGGGCCGCGGGCTTGGCCGCCGCCTCGCTTCCCACGCCTCCCTCGGCACCTCGCGCCCGAGCCTCTAGTCCAGCCCTCCGTGCTCTTGGTGACTGGGGGTTTCTTAGCCGCCACCTGCCTCTCCATAGACGGCCCTGCTGTCTGCCCGTCCCCTTCCCTCCCCTTCTTCTGTGTATCGCAGCCCCTTTCTGAGTGAAAACAGGGACAGCCCAGCTCAAGTGCTTCCTTTCCGTCGGCACCTTCTCCGTTTGGCTGGTCCAGAATTGACGCACTCCCTTTGAACCCCTGTAGGACTTTCAGACTTTCTCAGGACACTACCTGTGCCTCCTGAAGGTCGTTCTGGGTCCTCACCTGGCACACCTGTCTTCTGTGCGATGGGTGCCTCTGATGCGCCAGCTCTGTGTGCTGTGTCCTGGATACAGTCTCACCTGCTGCCTTCCTAGCAGCCTGTATGGGGCAGACGATCCCATTTCACAGATGAGGAAATGAGGCTTGGAGACACTGAGTGACGTGACGCCCAAGCCACACGGTGGGGGTGGGGCGGTGGCAGGGGTTCAGACCTCGGCGCCGCAGGCTCTGTCCCCATTCGGGGTAGAAGCAAAAGCGGGAGGTGTTGTAGAAATTTCTCTTCCCCACAGCACCCAGAATGGACTTTTGGGGGTGAACATTCTCAGTATTTATTGGACAGTGAATATAATTTTTACTTCCACAGGAGCCCTTCTCTGGAAGATTGAACAGAAATCTAACCGAGCCTTTGCTTGTGGAAAAGTGACCATCAAGGGGAAGCGTCACTGGTACGAAGCTCTGCCCCAGGCGGTGTTTGTGGCCTTGAGCGATGACACGGCCTGGATCATCAGGACAAATGGGGACCTGTACCTACAGACAGGTAGCTGCAGGCGGCGCCCCAGCACCCGTGGGATCTGGTGTGATTGCGCTTTGGTAGCGACGTGCTTAGAGACAGTGACCAAGAAGCTAGAAGTCAATTTAAATGAAAACACTTCTGGAAAGAGAGTATTTGCCGTTGGAATCTATTAGCAGTTTTCTGCTACTGACTCACATTCAACCCAGGACAAATTTAGGGCAGGAATTAATAGAATTATTTAGCGAGGCACAGAAACAGAATCTTATTCTCCTTACGGCTCGCCATTGCGTATCCCTTATCCTGCAATATCAGATCTGAAGAGGAAAGGATAACGGAGAAATGGCCTTAAAATCATTGTTCCCTTTAACTTATGGCTGGATTTTTCAGCCAGGTCAAAGCCCTGCTGCTATACGCTTATTTACACGTGGGTCAGGAAAAAACAATGAGAAATAATTTGCTCTAAATAGCAGTTTATCTCATCCTAGGAAACTGCCCTGAGCGGGGGGACCTTTAGCAGCTGGAAGAGACACAGTGGGACTTGTTTTTTAAAAATAAACTGTAATGAGAGTCAGTGTTTACGTACTGTCAGCAGAATGAGATATGGGTTTCCAAAAGCAATGTGATTCACCAGTACCTGGAAACGATTACGGGGCAGGAGCTCTTTTTTGGATGTCAAGAGGCCGTATTAGATTTATGTAAATATCAATCTTTTAACCATTTAATATTGCTGATTCCAAGAAAAGGTTTTTTCTTTTTTTAATAGATTTTATTTATTTATTTATTTATTTATTTATTGGCTGCATTGGGTCTTCATTGCTGTGCGCAGGTTTTCTCTGGTTGTGGTGAGTGGGGTCTACTCTTGGTTGGGATGTGAGGGCTTCTCATTGTTGCAGAGCACAGGCTCTAGGCGTGAGGCTTCAGTAGTTGTGGCATATGGGCTTCAGTAGTTGTGGCTCATGGGCTCTAGGACGCAGGCTCAGTAGTTGCGGCGCACGGGCTTAGTTCCATGGCATGTGGGATCTTCCCCTACCAGGGCTCAAACCCGTGTCCCCTGTGTTGGCAGGTGGATTCTTAACCACTGCACCACCAGGGAAGCCCCCCAAGAGAAGGTTTTAATCTCTGTTATGAACTGTCAGCCAGGGATGATTCTCTGAGATTTTTTTTTAACATCTTTTATTAGAGTATAATTGCTTTACAATGGTGTGTTAATTTCTGCTTTATAACAAAGTGAATCAACTACACATATACATACGTCCCCATATCTCCTCCCTCTTGCGTCTCCCTCCCACCCTCCCTATCCCACTCCTATAGGTGGTCACCAAGCACTGAGCTGATCTCCCTGTGCTATGCGGCTGCTTCCCACTAGCTACCTGTTTTACATTTGGTAGTGTATATATGTCCATGCCACTCTCTCACTTCGTCCCAGCTTATGCTTCCCCCTCCCCGTGTCCTCAGGTCCATTCTCTACGTCTGCGTCTTTATTCCTGTCTTGCCCCTAGGTTCTTCAGAACCTTTTTTTTTTTTTTTAGATTCCATATATATGTGTTAGCATACGGTATTTGTTTTTCTCCTTCTGACTTCACTCTGTATGACAGACTCTAGGTCCATCCACCTCACTACAAATAACTCAATTTTGTTTCAGTTTATGGCTGAATAATATTCCATTGTATATATGTGCCACATCTTCTTTATCCATTCATCTGTTGATGGACACTTAGGTTGCTTCCATGTCCTGGCTATTGTAAATAGAGCTGCAGTGAACATTTTGGTACATGACTCTTTTTCAATTATGGTTTTCTCAGGGTATATGCCCAGTAGTGGGATTGGTGGGTCGTATGGTAGTTCTATTTGTAGTTTTTGAAGGAACCTCCACACTGTTCTCCATAGTGGCTGTACCAATTTACATTCCCACCAACAGTGCAAGAGTGTTCCCTTTTCTCCACACCCTCTCCAGCATTTACTGTTTGTAGATTTTTTGATGATGGCCGTTCTGACTGGTGTGAGGTGATACCTCATTGTAGTTTTGATTTGCATTTCTCTAATGATTAATGATGTTGAGCATCCTTTCATGTGTTTGTTGGCCATCTGTATATCTTCTTTGGAGAAATGTCTATTTAGGTCTTCTGCCCATTTTTGGATTGGGTTGTTTGTTTTTTTGGTATTGAGCTGCATGGGCTGCTTGTAGATTTTGGAGATTAATCCTTTGTCAGTTGCTTCGTTTGCAAATATTCGATTCTCTGAGATTGAAAGCCCTTGAACATCTGGCTCGCTCTCAGATGTGGGAGAGCCGGCATCCTAGCAGCTCCTGCTTGAGCCCAGAGGGCAGCCTGGCCGGCTCTGGGCCACATGCTGGCCCTGGTCTCTCCAGCCTTGTTCCTATGTCTCCCTTGAAAGTGAAAAATAGCTGGAAAAGCATACGCATGTCCAACTTCCAGTGGCATCTGAGTTTCGTTCCTGCTGGGGAAACAGGGTGCTTCTGGCCTGGGGGTGAGGAGGGCCTTAGGAGTCACCTGGGCAGTGGTTGCAGACAAGCTCAGACCACCCAGAGCTCCTGGGTTAGAGTCTCCAGGGTTGTCCTGAGGGTTTGCAGTGTAAGAAGTCCAGGAGGTGATTCCTACCTAGCTGAGTTTGAGGAAATGCAGCCCAATGACTGTGATACCGTAGGGTGCTGTTGTGATCAGGCAGGAAGCATGCTGAGTTCCGAGACCTGACTGCAGGCTGAGGCTGCGGAATAATACGGGGCTTTAGGTAACAGCTGTTGTGCCAGCTCCCTTGGGAGTGGCCTTGAAGCTCGTTAGACAGAGGTTGCAAAGAGGCGGGGGAAGAGCCCTGGATGGGGAGTCGGGGACCCTGAGCTCTGGCCCTCACCTTCCATCTAGGAAATTCGGGGTTTTCATTTTAGTAGTGGAAACCCCACGTACCACATACAAAGCAGGGGGAGGGGAACCACCCTGTTGGAGGTGCCCTGCAGAGGATGCCTGGAGCCCTCAGATCCCTGTGGGTCCAGTGGCAGCTGAGGCTCTGAGGGGCGTGGCCACAGAAGACGTCCCTTGGTACTGGCTCCTCTCGGCCTGGGCCCTCCTGGCTCCGGAGCTGGCTGCTCTCCCGCACTGGGCTTTCACGTTCTTTTGGAACATTTTTAGCTACTCTGGGACACCAGAGGATTCGAAATTGTTATTCCTCCAGTTTTCAAAGAGCGTCTGAGAACAGTTCAGGTGGATATTATATTTAAGCACAATCTAAGTATTTTATGTTGACTAGACCTTAAAAAGAGAAAGTACTTATTATGGATATATTAAGGGTATAGCAAAATACCAAAAAAGAAAAATAAGCAAACGGAATGAAAATGAGGTGTGAAGTCCTGATTGTGTGTCTTTGGGGGCTTCCTGTCCTTCTCCCCGGCAGGTCTCAGCGTGGATCGCCCCTGTGCCAGAGCCGTAAAGGTTGACTGTCCATACCCACTGTCCCAGGTCGCAGCCCGAAACAGCGTGGTGTGGGCGCTGACGGAGCAGAGGGTCCTCCTGTACCGGGAGGGTGTAAGCAGCTTCTGTCCCGAGGGGGAGCACTGGAAGTGTGACATCGTCAGGTATCGGGGAGGAGCACACCCATTTGCAGCGTCCTGTTTGTCCCACTGTCTGTTCTTTGTCAACTTGACTCTTCTTAAGCGACCCATGTGAGCCTCTCCTGGGCAGAACTGGTTCCCTGAAGGTTTTCAAGGTCGTGGTGTTCCCTGGGATTGCCAGAGCCAATTTCAGCAGCCTGACCTTGAAGACACTCTGTGCCTCCTTCTGACTGGCAGACTGGACGTTGGGTCAGAGCTCAGTTTTTAAAATGTTACTGCCCTCGTGTGTAATCTCAAGCCCCACACGGTCACGAGTCTCTCATGATGGTCTTTCTAGAGAACTGCCCAGTGTCAGACAGTTTCTGTTTAGAGTCTCAGATGACTTAGGGCCAAATATTTTTCTTTATTATCCTCCTAGTCAGTTGAAATTAATCTGAATTGCAGTTTATTTGGTTACTTTCTACCAGTCAGAATTTTAATTAAAGAATTACTGTCAGATCATTTTGCTGGTGTGAAATTATCAGTAGTCTTTAGAAAAATTAGATTAGGATATTCTCGGTTTGAATTGAGCAACCCAGTAAACTTGAGGGAACACCGGTTGTGAGCGCTGAGTGAATGTGACCCTGCCCTGCCCTCGACAAGCTCCCCATCTGGGGCAACCAACGCCAGTTAGTGTAGCTGGTCCTGAGCCGGAGACGGACGCACAGCTCCGAGGACGCCTCGGCTCCCCCTGCAGAGGTCAGGCAGGCACCGCGCGGAGTGGACCCTTAGCTCAGCCTCGAAGCTGGCAGGGACGTCACCGGCTGGGTGGGAGGAGGGCATTGCCCGCAGAGTGAGCAGCGTCTGCCAGGCTGCAGCTGCCCAACACAGCCTGGCACGCTGCGGAGTTTCTGTTCACTTAATTGGTGAAGGCAGGGGTTGGGCCGCTCGGGGCCTGGAATCCCTCACGCGCCTGCTCTCTTCTTCCCTGGGTTAGTTTCCCTTAAGAGCTCCCCCTACTGTCCTGGGCCTTCAGGGACTCTTTCGGACACCCCCTCGCTTCGGAACAGTATGTGTCGCACAGTCGTTTAACTCGAAACTCGAGCTTCCTTCCTCGGATCTTGTCTCTTGTCCCCCACTGAGCCCCCCAGGATGCTTGATGCCGGCATCCTAGACACACTGGGGGCCATGAATGCAGGTGCTGACTCCACGCTCTCTTCCTCGTTTCCAGTGAAAGGCAGGCTTTGGAACCTGTCTGTATCACTCTCGGCGACCAACAGACCCTGTGGGCCCTGGACATCCGAGGACACCTGTGGTTCAGAACTGGCGTCGTTTCCAAGAAGCCCCAAGGGGATGACGACCACTGGTGGCAAGTAGGTGTTGAGCTCCCGGGCCACGTGCCTGGGCGCCTCCCTGAGTTGGGGGCTCTGCTCTCCCTCTTACAGCCCCTCTCTTTTCCCTAAAGAGATCGGGGGCTTGGAGTAAATAAACAGTGTTCGCTTTTACTATTGGATGAGTTAGACTTTGCTGTATTTGAGCACACGAGAAATATCAGGGCACAACAAGGCTCTACTGTATTCCATATCCTATGATAAACCGTAATGGAAAAGAATATTAAAAGAAAAAGAATGTATACATATGTATACCTGAATCACTTTGCTGTACAGCAGTAACTAACACAACATTGTAAATTAGCTATACTTCAATTTAAAAAAAAAGAATTATCAGGGATTTCATCACAGGAGGTAACTTGTGAAGCTCTCTCTGCTTAAATATGTAGGCTTTGTTTATTTATTTTTTAATTTTGGTGTTATTTAGAAATTTGTCATTATATGCCAAATAAATCCAGTGATAGCCATTTGAAGACCTAGATAATAATAATGATTAATTCTGGAGGAATGTACTAAGAAGAAAAGAGATTAGACAATAGATGTGAAAAACCCAACCCACAATTAAAATTCACTATCTCTGCTTGTACGAAAGGCCTCGTAAGTAAATGGTATTTCAATGAAGAAAGGGGAATTTTCCCACATGCCCCCAGAAAAGTAAACACTTTGAGAAATAGTAAGGTAGGGGCTTCCCTGGTGGCACAGTGGTTAAGAATCCACCTGCCAATGCAGGGGACATGGGTTCGAGCCCTGGTCCAGGAAGATCCCACATGCCGCGGAACAACTAAGCCCATGCACCACAACTACTGAGCCTGCACTCTAGAGCCTGCGACCCACAACTACTGAAGCCCGCACGCCTAGAGCCCATGTTCCACAACAAGAGAAGCCACTGCAGTGAGAAGCCCACGCACCGCAACCAAGAGTAGCCCTTTGCAGCCAGTTAAGCCGACTGTGCTCTTTTCCGCATGGGGGCCCGGTGCGCAATGGCTGCAAACAGCAGCCTCCTCGGTAGTGTATGCAGCCTGTTGCCTGTATGGGTTACCCTAAGGGACCTTGGAGACAGCCCTTCCCAGTGGACATTAATGACTGGCATGCTGTCCCCAATCTAGGCTCCAGACAGGTATGCATGGTGCCTTTGGAAAGCCCCAGGGCACAGTGGCCAGGGTCCACATTGGCCAGCTCTTAGTGTCCATCCACACCAAGCTGCAGAACAAGGAGCATGTGATTGAGGCCCTCCGCAGGGCCAAGTTCAAGTTCCCTGGCCGCCAGAAGATCCACATCTCCAAGAAGTGGGGATTTACTAAGTTTAATGCAGATGAATTTGAAAACATGGTGGCAGAAAAGTGGCTCATCCCATATGGCTGTGAGGTCAAGTACATCCCTAATCGTGGCCCCCTGGACACATGGCGGGCCCTGCACTCCTGAGAGGCTTGGCGCGGCCCCCTCCCTATCCACGCCCACCCATAAACCCTACTTTCTTGTCAAAAAGAAAAAAAAGAGTAACCCTGCTCGCCGCAACTAGAGAAAGCCCACGCACAGCAACGAAGACCCAACGCAGCCGAAAATAAGTAAATAAAATAAACAAAAAGAAATTAAAAAAAAAAAAAAGAAAGAAGTAGTAAGGTATAATCAAGCTAACTTTTGCCCTTTTGGCACCATTCAGTGTAAATAAACGCAGCGCCCGTGGTCCCCCAGCGTAGCAGGTAAGGCTGTGCTGGCATCGGCGGCTGTGGGGTGCACAGCAGCTCTTCAGTGTTCTGTCTCCATTGATGGGTTCAGGTGTTATTGTCGCCTTAGACTTGCCTCATCGAGGGCAGGTCTTCCAGTGGCCGCTCTCAGGTCTTTCAGATGAGGATGTGGAAAAGCAAGTTGTGTTTGCTCTTACACAGTCTCGAATTTAGTATGCCAGGGACTATTTGAAAAGTTATACAGTTGATTCAAAACTATCCTCCCTGTATTTGTCACCATATTATATGGTTTTATACACACACACACACACACACACACAAAGTGTAGTACATGTACTAAATTCTGTCTTAAGTAGCCTAAAGAAAACTAGTTAGCATTTTATCATAATATTCAGACCATTGTCTTCAGAGAAATTTGACAGAATCATCTCTGAGGTGTTTGGAAACAGAGTTATTTTATTTACTGTAAGATTGATTTCTCTGTAGTGCTAGAGCCAGCATTATGTTTGGCTGTTAAACCTTTCTCTTTTTTTTTGTTAATTTGCATCCTGCTTATCTGCCAATCCTGGGTGCTGGGACTGAGCCTGTCACAGACTTTCTGTGTGGCCTGGCGTCATACACCCCGAGGAAGGGCAGAGCTCCCAGGCCATCACACGGCAGCATGGCACTGGTCCCCAGGTACCTGCCCAGCGTCCTGTGGGCTCTGATGGGGTCCGCCTCGCCAGGCTGGCACGTGCTCTGCTCTTCAAGGGAAGCAGGGCCTTGGGGCTGACGTGCCGACACCGTTTGCTGAAGCCTCAGTGCAGGCAGGAGCTCACAGTCAGTGCGAGCCCTTTCACAGAAAAGAAGGGCCGCGTCGCACATGTACTACAGTGCTGGGTTTTATGATAGTTTCCTTTCTGTGTGTTTTATTATATGTTAAGTTCCCTATCCTAAGTGATGTCACTTTCACTGCGCACTTCGCCGTGCGTGACCTGGGAGTGTGGCCTGCACAAGGCTGTCCTAGGCATAGGGCGGCGACGTTCTCTGTAACCCGACCCGGCAGGGCAGAAGCACGTGGAAAGTCTCGCAGAGTCAGAGGCCTTTCTGACAGCCAGAGCTGGCCGGCAAGGGAGAGGGTTCCTTAGAGGGCAGCACCCTGGAGAAAGGTCTCTTGCAGGAACGTGAAAGAAGCGTGTCTCGAATCTGAGCCCGGGTGCGTTCTGCACGTCCAGGACAGGCCCTGTCTGTGCTGCTGCTCTGGCCTGATTGTTAACAGTCCCAGTTGGGTCATGAATTGCTTCATCACCCTGCTTACTCTACCTTTTTAAACCCGTATTATGATCCTAAGTATCGTACACTTGTCCATTAGAAATTCCTAAATTTTAAAAACAAAATAATCCTTTCTCACTGATTAGAATAAAAGACTTATAGGGTGCGAGGGGGTGATAATCCTAAAAGTAATACATGCTCTTTGTAACAGGTCCATGTAATAGAAAAGTGTATAAAATAAAAGGTGAACGTTTTCTTCCGTCCCTCTGAATCCACCCCTCGGAAGTAATCACAGTCAGCAGTGGGGGGTGTCCTGCCACACTCCTCTCCAGTCCTCACACAAACGTGCACGTGCACGTGGGTATCTGGGTGTTTGACAGGCAGCGAGTGTGCAGAAGGCGTTTGTAGCTGCGCTGAGAGCAGGGTGTCTGCCCGTCTCCCCTCCAGGCGAGCATCACAGACTACGTGGTGTTTGACCAGTGCAGCTTGTTCCAGACCATAATCCATGCCACACACTCGGTGGCCACAGCGGCCCAGGTGCCTGTTGAGAAGGTGGCGGATAAACTGCGCATGGCGTTGTGGTCTCAGCAGCTCCAGTGCCAGCCGAGCCTTCTAGGGGTCAACAGCAGCGGCGTCTGGATCTCCTCGGGCAAGAATGAAATCCACGTCTCTAGAGGAAGTCTCATCGGTGGGTGAATCACTTCATTGCCACGCCGGCTTGATAGGCAGCTCCTCTTTAGAGCCAGCATTTAAGGAAAAGCTATATGATCTCAAGTGGAAAAGATAATTTAGTGCCAGTGGTATGAGGTGTCTGGAAGGGAGGCCTCCCCTCTGCTTTCTATCAGTTCCCTCCTTTTAGTCTGTCATTCCTGCGACTTGGATACCAGTGTCTGCATGGTGTGCGATCAGTTTCCATTAGGAACCTATTAGGCTGTAAGAAGAGCACATGGAGCTCATTTTTATGTTAATAGTTTCCAGCTAAATGAAATATCCTCCCATTCCTAAAGAGCCTAGTAGAAAAAATTATCTCACTGTTGAAAATGCAAGGCTCTGGCCAGATCCGTAAACGTAGGTGTAAATCCACATTTACCCACTGGGGCTTCATTTCTGTGAGTGAACCCTGCTTTGTGAATTTTCTCCAGCTCTTCTCCCCCTGCGTGGCCTCCCCCGACCCTGGGCTAGACGGTGCTCTGCTTGTCGGGCCGGCTCTTGCAGTGCTGGCTTGGGCCTCCTACTTTGAGGACACTCTAGAACCAGCTGTAAGGGGTTTTGAAGGCCAGTTGGTCTAGAACTGAAGCTCTGAAGTATGTGTGGTCTTTCTTTCTTCTTTCTTTAACGTACTCTTCCCATTATTTCTAGGCACTTACTGGAACAATGTCGTTCCCCGGGGGACAGCTTCGGCCACAAAGTGGGCCTTCGTGTTGGCTTCCACTGCTCCCACAAAGGAAGGTTGGTTGGGGAGTGCAGTGCACAGGTTGGCAGCTGAACAGTTAAAACCATGGTCTGACGTGGCCTAGTTGGGGCGGGAGCATGGCCGTGGGGCCCTCAGGGACTGGATGCGGTGGTGTCACAGGCCAGCCGCCCTCGTTGGCTGAGCCGAGGGCTCCCAAAGCTGGATATAGGCCTGCCCAGGAGAGAAGGATCTGGTGTGGTGGTCTGAGTGGGTCTGGAGGCGAGCTGTCCTTCTGAAGGAGGGGAGTGTACAGTGTGACCGCTGAGGCCGGCAGCTGCTGACTTCAGCGACATGTCTCAGGGCCGTAGCACAGGGCCAGTAGGCACCAGGCTTCTCTGGGTGCCTGGCCATTTCCCCTGTGAATTCTGTCACCTCCTCACAGGCTGGTTTACAGCCTCTGGCTGGCCTAAGTCCCACTGTCATGCCCCTGGTAGGGCAGACCTCCCAAAGCCCTGACCACAGCTCGGGCTTTGGAGCCAGGAGAGGCAGTGCAGCTACCCCAGGAGCTGGGAGCTGGGGCAGTCAGGTGGCCCAGGATCACGCTGAGGGTCAGATGAGAAGATGTCGGGGGTCTCTGCAGTTGGTGAGTTCGAGCCCGTAGTCCCACTAGGATGTGCAGAACTTGGTCAGTACAATAAAATGCTTCCTCCCCAGATTGTTCTGACCGCAGTTGTGCAATAAGTAAGCTCTGCAAACCATAGGTTCTCTCCCAAGCTTGGCATAAATCATTCGGCAGCAAAACCTGACCTGAGCTGATGGGAGGCTCCTTACAGCGTCCGTCTGTCCTGCTGACTGTGACTGTGACGCATTTTGTTGCAGGAACGTTGCTGCACTTTGTTGCGGTGGGGGGGGGACTGCCTGGCTCCCGGGCTGTTCCGTAAACATCGGCATACCCATTACCTTACGTTTTCAAGGTCCAAAGTAATTTTGAATTCCAGACCATAACTGGTCCCAAGTTTTTGATATACTTTAGATAATATATTCTGACTGAGGTTTTAATTTCCCCAAGTGTGGTTTGCATTTTAAAGTGAATTAAACCTGAAGGACTCTAAAAAGGGAGGAGAGAATGAAAGCATGTAATTTTGAGGTGAGGATGGGAGGAAAAGGCTTTCCAGCTTTCCGGGCCTTTTCCAGCAGCCTCCGCCCCGCCAGACCTCCCCTCGCCCTGCCACCAGGACAGGGGAGGTTCCTCGGTGCCGTCCTTCCGGGGCATTGCCGGCCTTGCTCCCTCTAGGACGCTGGTTGACACACCAACTTGAATGCTTCCCGGTCCATCATACAACGTCCAAGGTCCGGGTCTCTGAGGCAACGTCATGGGCCTCCTAAGGTCTCGTTAGCCCAGCTTCCTTTCATTTCTTTAAATGTGTCGGACTTGTTTCCTGTGAACTGGCTGGTCCCGGTGCGTCCCCCTGAGTCCTGGCTGCTCCTTCCCCGAGGTGGGGAGTGAGGGTGGGAGCTGGTCGGCCAGCCTCTGAAGGCAAAGGCTGCCCCGAGATGCTCGCCGGTGACGCCATGACCTCTCCGCAGGAAGCTCCCTGTGGCTCTGCCAGAGCAGCAAGGACCTGTGCCGCGTCAGCGCCCAGCACGCCCAGTCACGCCCATCCACCGTGCAGCTGCCCCCCGACGCCGAGATGAAGGCCTACGCCGCCTGCCAAGATGCCCTGTGGGCCCTGGACAGCCTCGGCCAGGTGTTCATCCGGACGCTGTCTGCGAGCTGCCCCACGGGCATGCACTGGACGAGGCTGGACCTCTCGCAGCTAGGTATGCCCGCCCCCGCCGCCAGGCCCTGCCTTCCAGCCTCCTCAGGAGGGGTGTCCCACCCGCTTCCCGGGGCCCTGTGTTCAGCTCTCGTGAGTCCTTGCAGGCCGCGTGGTCGGTTGCTGGGTCAGGAGGTCGATTAGCCGTTCTTGCAGAGTAACGGGCCTCTTAAGAATTTTGTGAGGAGCTTTTCTTTGCCACGCTTCACACGTCGCGGGGTTTTCAGCACCCAGGAGGAGCGTGAACTCAGAGGAGCTGCCGTACGACGCGCGCGATGATACTGTGGATGCAGCTGCCTCTGCTGGTCTGCCTGGGTGTGGCAGTTGCTTTGTGCCCTTTCCGACCCAGGGTCCGCCGCCCGCAGCCAGGAGAGCGCCCAGCCCTCCCTCTGCTGGAGGGGTGTGTGCCGCCTCCCTTCTCCGAGTCTCCCCTACAGGGCTGCAGGGCAGCCGAGCAGCGTGAGGCTATTTATAAATCATTCATTCCTGTTCCAAGGAATACGATGATAGAATGAGCCCACACCCTTAGGTTGTCCTCTGGGCAGACGGGCAGCTGTGGCTGTCAGAAGGTGCAGGCTGCGCCCGGCAGCTCCGGAGTCCATGCGAGCCTTAGGGATACTTCCCTGCCCAGCGGCTTCCCGGTTTGGTGAACTGATAACCAGTATTTTGTTTGTTAGGTGGTAGAATTGAATTTTACAAGCATTTAACATTTGAGAATTCAACCACATGTACTCGTTTGAAAAACAAAAAAAGGACAAAGAAGCCAAGAAGGGAAGGGAGGACGCCTTGTCCACCTCCCGCCCTGGCAGCCCCTGGCTGCGTCTCCAGCTGACGGGCCTCTCACCGTCCCATGATGTGCAGAGGTATCGTCATTCTTTTGTCCCACGAGGCCCCCAAATACAACCCAGCTTAGCTAAAGAAGCAGGTTGGTTCTCCACTAAAGAAGTAAGCTTTGTTCCAAAGCTAGGAATTTTCCAGGGTCATTTTGGTTATGCTTTTGGCCTCACTCGCACCCTGTGTTTTGAACCTAATCCCAGACCCAAGGCCGGTCACAGTCCAGCTTCTGAGAGCGCCTGCCAGCCGCCATCGTCAATGGTGATGGACCAGAGAGGCTGCAGCTGGCCGTGGCTCTGCCTGCCAGTGCAGGGCCGCCTTCCCGCCTGCCCCGGGGAGCCTTTCCTTGGTTCAGAGATCCTGTGGGCCTGAGCCATCCTCCTCTGGCCCCCAAGCAGAGCAGTTTGGGAGTTTCTGGAGGTAAAAAGGCCAGAGCGAGGTTGGTGTCCTCCTTGCTACAGGATCCTGGGAGCACTGGGGGCCCTGCCCTTGCCCCACCGGGGCAGAAGCAGAGCTCTGCCCGGCACCACCGCTCAGAGGAGGCCGCTGTGCCACAGCACGTGCCGAGAGAACGGCCTCGAGCGCGGCTTGGCTTCCGGGCTCCGGCCCACAGCTCACGCCTCCCTTCCCATTCAGTCCAGTCCTCCCGCGCTGGCGCGCTGGCCAGAGTGTTACAGGCCTCTGAGGCGGCTGGCTGGGTTTCCCTGGGGTCGGTGGCCGTTCTTTCAAGGGGAGTGACTCAGCTTTGGTGGGATTGAGTCTCACTTTCAGACTAGGAGGGGCCAGACAGGGCCACCCTGAGTCCAGGTTGTGCTTTGGCTTTCCCTGCGTGCTGGGGGCAGGGGTGCAGGAGCTGAGAACGTCAGGCTTTCACAGAGCCGCCCTGCCTCTTGCCCGCAGAATCGTCCGCAGTCCGGCCAGGCCTGGAGTGGGTCACACAGACCGCAGGTGAGGTGGTTGGGCCCAGGAGCGGGGCTCCCGGCAGAGGCAGGGCGGCAGCGGGAGCGGTGCTAGCCGAGTGCAGAGCCGGGCCCGGGCTGGCTGCCGGGTTACCTTGAGACCTCAGTCCTCACCTTTCTGATGGTAACGGCAATCCCCGCCCCAGAGAGAGGGTGCAAGTAAGCATCATGTGCAAACGCAACCTGTCTCAGGCAGGTGTGACGGCCTAAAAGCCGCCCAGCTCCTCAAGCTGCTGGGGGAGGGGTGGTGCTCGCTCAGGTCTGGCGCTGTGCATGACGGGGGCCGAGTCCAGGAAGCTCTCTGCCTTGCTTAGTCTTTTTCCTGCCCTGAGCTCTGGATTTTGTTTATCTGGGTTACTGGCCGATGCTGAGAGGATGGATAAAGACTTCTTTTACCGTTTTCTGAACATCCTGGGAGAACGAAGCAAGTCCAGAGTTGGTAGGCAGGGGAGGCGTGCAGGGAACAGCAGGAGGGGTGCTGGCCTTCCGCGTGCCTGGGTTGGGGGGCAGTGAAAAGCAGGTCAGGGCCACCAGCTACTCTGTTGTTTGGCTCTTTCCAGGGATGGTCTGTGTAGCCTGTGGGACAAACCGGTGAATCAAGGTTTCTAAAAAAAAGTATTATTTATATTAGGGGATGCAGATTTTGAGTTCAGGTGTGTGCTCCCTGCCAGTGTCCGTGGCAGGCCATCATCCAGATCCAGCAACACTCATTGGAGAGTAGTGAACGGAGTGTAGTAACGCAGGTAACGTTCATGCTGCCTTGCTTACTTGCCTGCGGTTACCTGGGGTGCTTCATTGTTCTTTTAAAAGTTGGCCATGGTGGTGCTCAAAGCAGTGAAAGGAGCACAGCCTTTTTCAAGACTGTGGTTCTACCTGTGAGGATTCTGTTCAGTAGCAAACTTCTCTTTCCCAGATGCACTTTTTTTTTTTTGGAAGTATAGTTGACATACAATATTAGCTTCAGGTGTACAATATAGTGATTCGATATTTTTATAGATTACACACTATACAAAGTTATTATTATTGTTTATATTCCCTGTGCTGTATGTTACATCTTTGTAATTAATTTGCTTTTTTTAATTAAAATTAAAAAAAATTTTTTTATAAATCTATTTCATTTTTGGCTGCATTGGGTCTTCGTTGCTGTGCGCGGGCTCTCTAGTTGCGGCGAGCAGGGGTTACTCTTCGTTGCGGTGTGCGGGCTTCTCATTGCGGTGGCTTCTCTTGTTGCGAAGCATGGGCTCTAGGCGCACAGGCTTCAGTAGTCGTGGCGCGTGGGCTCAGTTGTTGTGGCTCGTGGACTCTAGAGCACAGGCTCAGTAGTTGTGGCACACGGGCTTAGTTGCTCCGCAGCATGCGGGATCTTCCTGGACTGGGACTCGAATCCATGTCCCCTGCATTGGCAGGTGGATTCTTAACCACTGCACCACCGGGGAAGTCCTTAATTTGCTTTTTAAATGGTAGTTTGTATCCCTTAATCCCCTTCATCTGTTTTGCCCTTCCCCCCTTCCTACTCCCCTCTGGCAGCCACTAGTTTGTTTTCTGAATCTGAGTCTATTTCTGTTTTGTTGTATTTATTTGTTCATTTATTTTGTTTTTTTAGATTCCACATATAAGTGAAACATACAGTATTTGTCTTTCTCTGTCTGACATTTCACTAGGTATAACACTCTCCAGATCAATCCACATTGTTGCAGATGGCAGGGTTTCTTTCTTTTTTAAGGCTGAGTAATATTCCATTGTGTGTTTGTGTGTGCGTGTCTGTGTGTACACACACACAGACACACACACACATACACCCCACATCTTCTTTATTCATTCATTTGTTGATGGACACTTACGTTGCTTGCATATCTTGCCTATTGTAAATAATGCTGCAGTGAACAGCATGCTGGGGTGCATATATCTTTCCAAATTAGTGTTTTCGTTTTTTTCAGATGAATACCCAGGAGTGGAATTGCTGGATCATATGATGGTCCTATTTTTGATTTTTTGAGGAGCCTCCATAGTGTTTTCCATAGTGGCTGTACCAGTTTACATTCCCACCAACAGGGTCCCCTTCATCCACATTCTTGTCAACACTTGTTACTTGTTGTCTTTTTAAATCTTTTTTTTTTTTTTTGGCTGCACCAGGTCTTAGCTGCAGCACGCAGGATCTTTGTTGCCACGTGCGGGACCTTCATCGTGGCATGCAGGATCTTTAGTTGGTGCAATGCATGTGGGATCTAGTTCCCTGACCAGGATCGAACCTGGGCCCCCAGCACTGGGAGCTCGGAGCCTTAGCCACTGGACCACCAGGCAAGTCCCTTGTTGTCTTTTGATGACAGCCATCCGGATAGGTGTGAGGTGCTATCTCAGGTGGTTTTGATTTGCGTTTCCCTGATCCGTAGTGATGTTGAGCGTCTTTCCACGTGCCTGTTGACCATCTGTATGTGTTCTTTGGAAAAATGCCTATTCAGGCCCTTTGCCCATTTTTTAATTGGATTGTTTGTTTACTTGATATTGATTTGTCTGAGTTCTTTACAGAGTTTGGCTGTTAACCCTTTATCAGACATACTATTTGCAGACACTTTTTCCCGTCCAGTAGCTGCCTCTCCATTTTGTTGATGGTCCAAAATGTACTCTGTTTCCTGACTTCACTCCTCTGTTCCATTAAATTCTGCTGGAAAGGGCAGAGTTCTCTCTGGCTGTTTTTGCTTCTCTGCCAGCCATCGTGGTTGGCAGTGTCTCTTCCACGTACCCCAGAAGATCTGGGCTGTCGTACCCTCCGCTCCCCTCCCGCCACTGCCCGGGTCAGAGCTCCCCCTCCACACCTGCACTGCTGTAGCCGCCTCATGGCTCCAGGTGTGCCCACCTCCTGCCATGGTTGCCCGAGCTCTCCTCCTAAAACACGGCTCCTGGGCTGTGCCCTCGACACCCTGCAGTCAAGTTCCAGTCTTCGGGGTAGCACCTGGCGCCCTGGCAGCCTGCCCCAGCCTGCCTTCCGAGGGCCTCATGCAGCGGGGCTCCAGCCACCCGCCATCACTCTTCCCTGTGCGCCAGGCCCGTCTAGGCCCCCGGGGTCGCCTCTCTTCCCATGGCCTAGAATGTCCTCCCTGCTCTGGCCTACTTCAGTCAGCATCCCCATCCTGGGGCTTTTCCCTGAGCATCCTGCTCCTGCTCTGTCCCAACGGTCATTTCGGTCTGACCTGCGAGGAGTTTCCACGTGGAGGTGGAGGGGCTCTGCTGGCAGGGGCCTTGTGCGTGGCCACATCCACGCACAGCAGGAAATTGGACTGTCAGGGCAATCCGTCGTTGTTTGTAACTCCATTTCTAGCTGATTCTGGGATACGAGTTTTGATTCCTTGTTACTGATAATCACAGATAAAACTGTCTTAACAGCAAGTACAAGATGTCTTCACCTGTACTTCATCAGTCCAGCTCCAGGTTGCCATCTGCCTGCCCAGGGCATGAGGTAGGAGATGCTGGCTTTGTCAGAGCTGTTCAGAGATGTGCTTTACCTGGTTCCCTTTCAGTCCTGGCCTCTGCAAGCATTCTGACACTGAAAACAAGAAACAAAAGCCCATCTTCCCAGTGCCGAAAACGTGATCCAGACTACCTCATGCTGGCACTGACCTCGGGCAGCTCCAGGTCATTGTAAAGTCTGGAATGTCACCAGTCTCTACATTGCAAGCAGACATTGCAATTTCAAGCATGACTTTAGCAAAGTATCAAGCCATGAACATGATTTCTGCCTTTAATTTCTTTTTTTAAGATGTAGCATCTCTTTTTTCTGCTCCTATACAAATTACCAAGTCAGTTGCTACTCTGGGATTAGATTAGGAGAATTCTTTTTCTCTCTTTTTTTTTTTTTAATTGAAGTGTAGTTGATTTACAGTGTTGTGTTAATTACTGCTGTACAGCAAAGTGATTCAGTTATATATACATTCTCTTTTTTAGCATTTTAATTTTTTTAAATTTATTTATTTTATTTATTTATCTACTTTTGGCTGCGTTGGGTCTTTGTTGTCGCACGTGGGCTTCTCTAGTTGCGGCGAGCGGGGGCTACTCGTCATTGCGGTGCGGTGGCTTCTCATTGTTGCGGAGCACAGGCTCTAGGCATGTGGGCTTCAGTAGCTGTGGCACATGGGCTCAGTAGTTGTGGCTCGCGGGCTCTAGAACACAGGCTCAGTAGTTGTGGCGCACGGGCTAGTTGCTCCACGGCATGTGGGATCTTCCCGGACCAAGGCTCGAACCCGTGTCCCCTGCATTGGCACGCGGATTCTTAAGCACTGCACCACCAGGGAAGCCCTACATTCATTTTTAAATATTCTTTTCCATTACTTTATCACAGGATATTGAATATAGTTCTCTGTGCTCTACAGTAGGATCTTGTTGTCCATCCAGTCTATATATAATAGTTTACATCTGCTAGCCCAACCTCCCACTCCATCCGTCTGTTCTCTACGTCCATGATTCTGTTTTTGTTTCATAGATAGGTTCATTTGTGTCATATTTTAGATTCCACGTATAAGTGATATCATATGGTATTTGTCTTTTTCTGACTTCACTTAGTATGATAATCTCTAGTTGCATCCGTGTTGCTGCAAATGGCATTATTTCGTCTTTTTATGGCTGGATAGTAGTCCATTATATATATATACCACATCTTCTTTATCCATTCATCTGTCGATGGACATTTAGGTTGTTTCCATGTCTTGGCTATTGTGAATAGTGCTGCTGTGAACATAGAGGTGCATGTATCTTTTTGTTGTTATTTTGTTGTTGTTGTTTTATTCTGCATGTATCTTTTTGAATTACGATTTTGTCTGGATATATGCCCAGGAGTGGGATTGCTGGATCATATGGTAGCTCTATTTTTAGTTTTCTGAGGAACCTCCATACTGTTCTCCATAGCGGCTGCACCAACTTACATTCCCACCGGCAGTGTAGGAGGGTTCCCTTTTCTCCACATCCTTTCCAGCATTTGTTATTTGTGGATTTTTTTTTTGTAGATTTTTTTAAATCATGGCCATTCTGACTGGTGTGAGGTGGTACCTCATTGTAGTTTTTATTTCCATTTCTTAGATTAAGAGAATTCTTCAATTAAATGTCTAGCTACTGAACCCAGTTATGGAGACTGAATGTGGAATTTTATGATTTATGACAATCCTAGTTTTTGGAAGAAAATTTGCGTCATTTAGCAGATATTTAAGATGCTCATAACATTTGATTTCCCAGTACACATAAATATGCATATGTCAGGCACTGGAATGTTTAGCAAACTAATGCAATTTGTAAGTGAATACATCTGGTCACAGCATTTAATGAAGAAATATTCAGTGTCAGTTCGTGCCTTTAGGGAACAAATAGGATTATATTATATAGTAATTTATGCAGAAAAGTGTCTTATAAATAGTAAAACACCAAATAAATGCCACTTTTTCTTCTAAAATATATGTTTAAAAAGTAATCCTAAAGGGAAAATGTCTCATCTGTTGAATAAAGTAATTAAAACTTTTTTTTTTTTAAATGGGAGGGAAAAAGAAAATAGGGGGAAGACAGGAAAATCGCAGCATGTCTGTGTTGGTCGGACCGATATTGTTACAGTAACGAGTCCCAAATGCCAGCGATGTAACACAGGGAAGGTTGCTTTCTGCTCCCGCCAAGTTGGCTCTCGACCTGTCCGTCTTTCGATGGTTGTGGTAGTGGTTCCCAGGTGGTGGCTTACTGACCCCCTGCGGTGCTCTGTGGCTCTGCCCCTCTGGTCACTGCGGCAGGGGACAGCTGAAGGGCAAGGCCCTCTTGCCAGCTCTTTTATGGTTCAGTTCAGAAGTGACAGATCCCTTCTGCTCACAGCCCATTGTCCAGAACCAGTGATGGGGCCCCGCTTAACTCCAAGGGACACTGACGAGCCAGGGAGTGCTGGGGAGGCCAGTGTTCTCTGCCACCCGCCCTGACCTCATACACCTGCACCCAGGCAGCCTGGGAGACCCTCTGTGAAGTAGGAGACTACGGAAAAGCCCTCGATTAAACGTTTTCTTCTTTGACCTGTCTCTTCAATTCAGAATAAGCTGATTTATACACTGAAGTGTATATTCTAGCAACCTTTTATGTTTGTTTTAGAAGAACGCTTGCCTTGTAATATGAACTCTGTGTTTCACTGGTGGTGGTGTTATTCGCTGCTAATTCTGAGATGCTGACCCAGTGTGTTTTTGAAACCATGTAACTCTCTTCGCATGAGCAGCTACCACCTGTAATTCCTGTTAGGGCAGGTTGATGACTCCAACATAAAATTATTTTTTAATTAACATTTTAAAATTAGAATTTGTTTCTCGGCCATTTCTGGAATTTACTGCTGAAAGTACTTTATTTGGATCGCTACAAATCTTTTCATGGGTAATGTTAGAGCTCTAGGATGTCTATTTTAACTCCCCGGTAAGACATTCTATAAAAGATTTTTAAAATACAGCTAATTTCAGTATAAGAGAAATCATCATCTTCAGGAATGTACAAAGGGGTACTAAGAATTTTTTCAGTAGTAGTGGGTTGATACTTTTAAGCTAAACACATGTGACGAGATTTCCCCATAGCAGGATCCGTGCCTGTACGTTTTGGTGTGGACACACGGGCTGTCATCTGATACCGGTGACAACTGTGTGAGGTGGCCAAGAGCAGCACTGCCAGTGAATGTAGCTGTACCACCTTTTTCCCCTGCTTTACAGTCAAAATGAGTCATCCTCTAACTTAGTCATCAGAAGACAAACCATTCAACTTGAAAAAACAGGCAAAAGACTTGACAGATGCTTCACAAAAGAACATATACAGATGCCCCCCGTAAGCACATTAAAAGATTCTCAGCATCACTAGTTACCAGGGAAATGCAAATAAAACCATGACAAGATGCCACTTTACACCTGCTAGAATGGCTGACAGAGGTGCCAGAAGTGGATGCTGGTGAGGGTGTGGGTCACCAGCACACACCGCTGGTGGGCGTGTAAAGTGGGAAGACTGGTGGTCTCTTTCCACGTTAAACAGATATCTACCCTATAGCCCGGAGCTCCACTCCTAGGTGTTATTCAAGAAAAACAACACATGTTCACAAAAAAAAGTCTTCTGCAGAAATGATGATAGCAGCTTTACTCTTAAAAGCAAAAAGTGGAAATGGCCCAAATGCCCATCAGTAGGATACGCCACTAACTCTGGCGTTTACATGCCGTGGACTCATACTCAGCAGTAAAAAGGAGTGACTGGATGAATGTCATGAACAGAACATCACGCTGAGTGAAAAAAGCCAGGCCCAGGGAGTGCATACCTGTGATTCTGTTTTGACAGTCATCTAGACCAGACTGAACAGATACACGACGATGGAAATCAGAAGAGTGGCTGCCTCGGGGCAGAGGGGCAGAACTTCCTTGAGGAAGGGGCTTGAGGGAACCTTCTGGGGCAGTGAAAACATTCCATAACTCGATAAGCCGTGGGTTACCCAGGCATGTGCATCTGTCAAAAGCGAGGGAACTGACCGTGTAAGATCTGTGTGTTCACGGGATGTGGGGCCCCGGAGGTCAGAGGTGGCTGGCGGGGAGGGTCAGGTAGGCCTGGGTTCAAGCCGCGGCCTGCCGTTTGCCTCCCGGCTTCTCCACGTTCTCTTCCGGGGTCTGTGTCCTGACGGCCTCACGCATGAGCTGGGGCGGCAAGAGCCGTGCGTCACTGTCGCCCAGGCTGGTAACTGGGCTGCTGCTCTTTCTGCCAGATAAACTGTTAATCAGATTTCTCTTTGAAGACTCCTCCCATTTCCTTTCCTCTTAAAATTGGTTTAATAAACAAGGAGAAATGTAAAAAGAAAAATGAAGATCCTGGGAGGCTTAGTTAGTTAATTTTAATTCTAATTAGGATCAAGATTACCTGAAAGAGGGACGTCCCTGGTGGTCCAGGGGTAAAGAATCCGCCTGCCACTGCAGGGGACACGGGTTCTATACCTGGTTGGGGAACTAAGATCCCACATGCCACGGGGCAACTAAGCCCGTGCGCCACAACTATTGATCTCTCGCGCCTCAGCGAGAGAGCCCGCGTGCCCTGGAGCCTGCACGCCACAGCCAAAGAGAGAAAACCCACACGCTGCAACTAGAGAGAAGCCCGCGCACCACAATGAAGATCCCGCGTGTTGCCACTAAGACCCTACGCAGCCAAAAAAAAAAAAAAAGATTACCTAAAAGATGAATTCCCTTGCCCCAAATCCAGAATTTGCTGGTAACAGTCACGTATCTGATGAAGCTAATGACGGGGCCCACACTGAGATATTAATTCCCAGCCTTGGTGGCTCAGGGCACTGTCCGGATGGCATCTTGATTATTTTGCCCGTGGTGTGCAAGGGCTGCTCTGTGGCACGGGGCAGGTGCCGGGGCAGCCAGAGGCGTTGGTGACTCCCGTGCACTGTAATGTTCTCAAGCAACAGAGTTCACCTGCAAAGGCAGCATCATCTCTTTCTTTGAAGTTTAAATCAAAGTTCATAGATTAAATGAAACATGAGTCATCTTACAAGAGTAATTAATGTGTGTACTTTTTCTCTATTTGTCTATAGGAGCTGTAAAACTGATGAGCCTGGCATGTGGAAATCAGCACGTCTGGGCCTGTGATTCCAGGGGTGGAGTTTACTTCCGCGTGGGTACCCAGCCTCTGAATCCCAGTCTGATGCTTCCAGCCTGGATAATGATTGAACCGCCTGTCCAGGTAAGCAAAAGTTAACTGATACCGACTTGCTCGTCAGTACGCTGCTCGGGTGCTGGTGTTGGGGAGAGGACCACGCCCGCTGGTGTGGCCTCCCAGCAACTGGGGGAGGAGGGGCGTGTCAGGGAGCCTGGGGACTAAGGTGTGCCCCAGGTCAATGCACGCTCATTCACTGGCATCCCACACCTGGGATCTGATATTTGTGAAGTTTAGGGCCGAACAGATTAACGATTATCTGAGCCAATGCTGCTTTTTTTCTTTCTCAAAAGTGTTTCGCTTCTAACTTTTTACAGAATGAACATTATTTTTGAAAACATCAAACAATATCCAAAAGTATAGAGAAGAAAGTAAAAGTCATTTTAAAATCTTGTCATGGAGATAATGTATTATCATTATTTTGTGAATGCTTTTCCTGGTTTGTTGAAGAAGTTCTTCTCCTCGTGTGCCCCGTCCCCTCCCCTGACCCCAGCCATATTTCAGTTTACCATGTATCCTAAATGTTTTTCCTTTTCTTTTGACTGTTCCACCACTCGAATCAGAAGCGGGAGTCTGATTTTAGTGTACTATTTAGTTACCCTTAAATACCTGATGGGCCTGGTTGCTATGTTAAATATATTTCTGCTAAAATTTATAAATGGGGGGCTGTGATTTAATGAGAGTTATTTACTCTAACTGTTGCTAGTCCCCACTTCGTGACTTTGTTGGGGAAAAGAATGAAGTTGCCATATGCAGAGGTGGCAGTGTGGCAGGAGTGGTTAGTCCTTGAACAAAAAGTGCTTAAACGGGGACAAGAAGGAAATCAGGTGTTTGGGTGAATGCCTGTGTTCATGACTGTCTACGTTTTGGGCATCGTGAACCCTCAGGGGTGGGGCAGCTGAGGTCAAGGTGCAGGGCTGGTTATGAGGACCACCAGTCCTGCCCATGGGACACGGGGCCTGTGCTGGGAGACCCTATAGTTGGACAGGAGTCAGGTCCTGAGTTCTTTCAGGCCATTGGTCAGCGCTCATGGCCACGGGGAGGCTGGCTCCGCGTGGATCTTCCTCCTCACAGGGTCCTGCTAAGAGCGAGTAGAATCGCGTCTGTGAATTAGAAAGCGCTGTGCAGACGCCCGGTCCGCATTCGTCTGCACACGGCAGTGCGCTGACAGCCACGGTCAGGCGGCAGGGGAAGGTGTTGTCGCCGGCGCTGTGGGCTCTGCTGGTGCGCAGCCAGGGTGAAGGCAAGCCGACCTCTAGCTGGTTTCATTGCTGATCTGGAGCCCCCTTAGACGAGGCACCCTCTTGTTGCCTGCTCCTGTGGTATGTCGTTGTCAGCCTCTGACAGCTTTATGTTATTTCTTAAAGAGTTATAATTCGCAGTTTTACAGCATACAACTGAGTGTTTTTTAGTGTATTCGAAAAGTTGTGCAACCATCACTGCTGTCCAATCCTAGAACTTTTTCACCACCCCGAAAAGAAGTCCCCTGCCCATTGGTAGACACTCCCTTTTCTTCCGGAACCCGTGTCTCCTCAGCCCCTGGCAGCCGCTAATCTGCTTTGGGTTTCTATGCACTTGCCTATTCTGGATTTTCCTTTTTCATATAAATGGAATCGTATAATATGTGGCCTTTTCATCTGCCTTCTTCCACTTGGCTTCATGTTTTCAAAGTTCATCCATGTTGTAACGTGTGTCAGTACTTTATTCCTTTTTATGACTGAATAATACTCCATTGTATGCGTAGACCACATTTTGCTTATCCTTTCATCAGCTGATTGACATTTGGGTTGTTCCTACCTTTTGGCTACTATGAATAATGCTGCTGTGTACAAGACTATGTGGACATGCGTTTTCAGTTCTTCTGGGTGTACCACTTTAAGTGGAATTGTGGGGTCATATGGTGATTGTCTGTTTACCTTCTTAAGGAACTGCCTGTTTGCCACAGTGGCTGCACCATTCTACCCTCTACCAGCAATGTATGAGGAGTCCAGTTCCTGTACATCCTCACTGCGAAATTTCTCTGGCCAACTTAATAGTTGTAAAATGGTATCTCATTGTGGGTGTCTTTTAAAAAACAGGGTAAAAAAGTTTATTGAAACAGGAAAAATTAATTTTTGTATTGTGTGGGTTACTGAATGTTCTGATTTATATTAAAACAGACCTGTAGAGAAAGGAAAGCTGATCTGATCCAACTTGGCACATTTTGTTATAATTCATTTGGTTTTTCTTGTTTGTTTGTTTTTTTAAGATTTTTTTGATGTGGACCATTTTTGAAGTCTTTATTGAATTTGTTACAATACTGCTTCTGTTTTGTTTTGGTTTTTTGGCCACAAGGGATGTGGGATCTTAGGTCCCTGACCAGGGCTCGAACCCAAGTCCCCTGCATTGGAAGGAGGATTCTTAACCATTGGACCGCCAGGGAAGTCCCTCAATAGGGTTTTTAAAAATTTAGATATAATTGACGTATGGCATTGTGTTAGTTTCACATGTACAACATAATGATTCCGTATTTGTCTATCTTGCAAAATAATCACCACAATAAGTCTAGTAAACATCTGTCATGATACGTAGTCACAAATTTTTTTTTCTTGTGATGAGAACTTTGACGATCTACTCTCTTAGCAGCTTTCAGATATGCAATACAGTATTAACTATAGTCACCATACTGTACATTACATCCCCGTGTCCTTGTGATTTTGATTTGCATTTCCCTAACGACGAATGAGCATCTTTTCATGTGCTTATTGGTCATTTGTTTGTCTTATTTGGAGAACTAAACTATTCAGATACTTGGCTCATTTTGTAATTGGGTTGTCTTTGTATTATTGAGTTGTAAGACTTCTTTATATGTTCTGGATACTAGACCCTTTTAAGAATGACGATTTACACACGTTTTCTCCCGTTCTCTGGATGGTCTGTTCACTGTCCTTATGGTGTCCTTCGATGCACAAAGTCCAGTTTATCTACGTTTTCCTTTAGTTGCTTGTGCTTTTGGTGTCACATCAAGGACTGCATGAAACCGCGAATTCGTCTTCCTTTCAACATTTAGATTCTAGAATAACCTCTAGGAAGCAAAGCTAAAACTGGGGGAAGAAAGCTTTACTTGCAGTGCTCTATTGACTGTGGTGATCTACAGCTTTGCCCAGGAAAATGGCCAAAATGGAACAAATTCACATGAAAGGGCCTCAAAGCTGTGCTTTGAATAAAGTAGTGATTGCTAAATAGGCTGTTAAACATTAACTAGTTCAAGTAGTTCTGCCAAATGAGACCACATTTCCTTATTCAGTAGCTTCAGTGTGCTGTAGAAGAAATGCACTTGGCCGTGGAATTTGTAGATAGAGAGTTGGTTCCTGTGGGGACAAAAAACAGGCCTTACATGTGCACAGGCCCTTTGCTGTGCTTTTCCAAGACCTGCTGAGGACCAGGGCCTGGGCCAGCCACTGTCTGCCGGAGCTGCGATGGAACGCTGTGTCCAGGCAGCGTGTCACATGCTCGGGGGCCTCACACTCAGTGTTTTAGGACAAAGCCTACCTTTAAATTGAATTTCAAATTAACCTTAAAGTTGCAGAGGGTCCTGAGAAGACTAGTCCAGTGGCGGGGTGGGGGTGGGGTGGGATGAGGCCTTGTTAAAAGATTTAGAAAGGGGCTTCCCTGGTGGCGCAGTGATTAAGAATCCGCCTGCCAATGCAGGGGACATGGGTTCGAGCCCTGGTCCGGGAAGATCCCACATGCCACGGAGCAGCTAAGCCCATGTGCCACAACTACTGAGCCTGGGCTCTAGAGCCTGTGAGCCACAACTACTGAGCCCGTGCGCCACAACTACTGAAGCCTGCGCGCCTAGAGCCCATGCTCTGCAACAAGGGAAGCCACCGCAATGGGAAGCCCACGCACCACAACAAAGAGTAGCCCCTGCTAGCCGCAACTAGAGAAAGCCCACGCGCAGCAACGAAGACCCAACGCAGCCAAAAGTAAATAAATTTATTTTAAAAAAAGATTTAGAAAATCAGGACAGTTTGGTTGAATTCAAGTATCAGAATGTAAATGGGGTTTCCATGTTTTGATCATAATCGACCTCTTTTTTTTACATTTATTTATTAATTAATTATTTTTGGCTGCTTCAGGTCTTCGTTGCTATGCACGGGCTTTCTCTAGTTGCGGTGAGGGGGGGTAACTCTTCGTTGTGGTGTGCAGGTTTCTCATTGCGGTGGCTTCTCTTGTTGCGGAGCACAGGCTTTAGTAGTTGTGGCGCGTGGGCTCAGTAGTTGTGGCGCATGGGTTTAGTTCTCCGTGGCATGTGAGATCTTCCCGGACCAGGGCTCGAACCCGTGTCTGCTGCATTGGCAGGTGGATTCTTCACCACTGCACCACCAGGGAAGTCCTCGACCTCTTTCTAGTTTGTTTCATTTCTTCTTGGACATGCACATCCTGGTCTACAAGTAGGATGTGTGCAGCTGAAGCAAACGGAAGCGGTAACAGATGCTAAAGGGCACAGAGAGGTGAAGCCACAGGGATCTTCTGAAATTAGCAGCGGTTTCTCTATTTCTGTGTCCCTTTCTCTTCTCTGGTAAAACATCCCTCCTGTAGGAGTTTTGGGGTGAAGTTTTAACAAAGTACTGAAAACGAATGACTCAGTTTTCAGACTTGCTAACGTTTGGAAGGATTGGAGAAAATATTTATAGTTGTGTTTAGCATCTTTTCTTTGGAGTTTGCTGCTTCAGTGGGAGAATTTTCTGTCCATGGTAGAGGTGTGTATAAAACGAGCACAGTTGATGCTGCGATTTCGCTGCACCGGGGGCACTGTGCCCGAGGGGACGAGGCTCGTCCAGCTAGCCCCACCCGCCCCGGCCCCGCCTCTTCCTTCAGAGGACCCTCTCTGCCCTCCCTTTGCCCCCTCTGCCTCCAGAGCAGCCCCTGCTCTTCCCTAGCCCGCCCAGTGTCCTGGCCTCCCATAGGGGAGCCTCCAGCTACCTCTTCCTGTGTGGACTGGCCCATCTGGTCTCCAGGGTCGTTTACTCTGCCTGGATTATAGCTTTTCCTGGAAAAGAGAGAAACTAGGAAAACTAACACTAATATGACTGGTAAATGGCCAAACGAACACTTAAAAACTTACTTTAAACTCAGCTGCTTTGGGTATTTTTAGCTATATGAACAGAAAAAAAACAAAATAGGGCTTCCCTGGTGGCGCAGTGGTTGAGAGTCCGCCTGCCGATGCAGGGGACACGGGTTCGTGCCCCGGTCTGGGAGGATCCCACATGCCACGGAGCGGCTGGGCCCATGAGCCATGGCCGCTGAGACTGTGCGTCCGGAGCCTGTGCTCCGCAACGGGAGAGGCCACAACAGTGAGAGGCCCGCGTACCG
This sequence comes from Mesoplodon densirostris, assembly GCF_025265405.1. Classification (NCBI taxonomy): domain Eukaryota; kingdom Metazoa; phylum Chordata; class Mammalia; order Artiodactyla; family Ziphiidae; genus Mesoplodon; species Mesoplodon densirostris. Next base: position 3,877,897 of record NC_082664.1, on the reverse strand, counting down.
CAAAAAAAAAAAAAAAAAACCAAAATAAATATGCAAACATGGTAACAGGTAATCCCATGAGAATGCCATGCTCGCAGATGCTGCCAGCGGGCACAGAACTTGATGCCGCTTTACGCATCCAGATCTTTAGAGAAGTTCACAGCTAGCGTCAGGAAGGCTTGCGCTGGAGAGGCGTTAGGGTTAGAGAAGTCCCCCACCCCTGCTGGGCCTTCCATTGACTCGTCTCGGGACACTGGCAGTGCGCAGGGCGCAGGGAAGAGCTGCTCTCACTCTCTGCTCCCGTCCAGGGCGGCTCTGGGTGACCCTGGATGCTGCTCATACTTCCTCCGCGGCTGGCATAGGTCACAGACACAGGGGATGGAGATGGCAGAAGGAGCGGGGCACCCACACCCCAAAGCCCAGCTCCGCAGGTCCAACCAGCCGCCTGCTTCTAAGAATTTTGTGGTGTTCTGAAGACCGTGCTCCCTCCTGACATAAAAGTACCAGACCTCGGGGGCAGTTAAACCAGCTTCCTCTCCCTGCATTCGGGGCACCACATCCCTTCCCACGTCTTGGTGAGCGAGACCACACGGAGACGCGACACAGCACCCGGGACAGGGAGCTCAGAGCTCCGTGTGCCACACGTGAGACACAGTCGCGTCTGACAGTCCCGGTTCTTTAATAAGAGAAAGAGAACAGCGTTGCCAGTTACATGCTTAGTGTCTAGGAGGTCCCTGCTCCTGAGGATGTTGCCAGGGGTTCATGCTGAGGCCCAAGTTGAGTTCTGCAGGATGCGTGCAGCACAGGCAGCGACATCCCCTCCACGATGCTTCCCAGAGGAGTTTTTCTTCCCATGGAGAATAAAAATGTCAGTTACCAAGTATGTCTGATGATTCTGTTTATGTTTAAAAAAAAACAAAATTATGTTCGGGACTTCCGTGGTGGTCCAGTGGTTAAGAATCCGCCTTCCAGTGCAGGGGACGTGGGTTTGATCCCTGGTCAGGGAACTAAGATCCCACATGCCATGGGGCAAGTGGGCCTGCGGGCCACAACTATGGAGCCTGCGGGCCACAGCTAGAGAGCCTGTGTGCTGCAACTACAGAGCCCACGTGCTCTGGATCCTGGGTGCCGCAACAAAGAGCCCACGCGCCACAACAGAAGATCCCATGTGCCGCAAGTAAGACCCGACACAGCCAAAAATAAGTAAATATTTTTTTAAAATTGTGTGTACATTGAAAAAAATCTATAAAGATATACAGCAAAATGATAGCAGTGGTTATAGCTGTGTGGTGCTGTTGTGGCTGATTGTTTTTCTTCCTTTAATTCACTTCTATTTTGTGAATATCTTGCAGTGAACTTATATTACTTATGGAGTAAGTTCATAACTGAATGATCTAATAAGAATCAGTCTTGGGAAATAATCAGAAATGTTCCCAAAGCTCTTTGTTTTTATGCTGTTTATGACAGTGGAAGCTTGACTGTGTCCAGTTCAGACAGTGAGGCTGCATAGGGGAGTGAAGCAGGGGTGGCACCCGCCCTTATGAAGAGTCTGCTTAGCAGATTATCACAATGACGGTTATTGTAATAATCACGGCTGGGGACTTCCCTGGCGGTCCAGGGGTTAAGACTTGGTGCTTTCATTGCCGAGGGCCTGGATTCAATCCCTGGTTGGGGAGCTAAGATCCTGCAAGCCACGTGGCGCGGCCAAAAAATAAATAAATAAATGAAATGCATAGGCAGGGCATTACAACAGTTGTTATGGCTTTATCCTTTATGTTCTAGAAGCTGGGGCAAGATGGCACACGTTAGGTAGAAAAATGGGAGCCATAAAAAAGACCCAAATCAAACTTTCAGGGATAAAAGTTGTAATCCCTGAGATGCAAATACCCTGGATGAGATCAGCGGCAGTGTAGACATTGCAGGAGAAAAGAGTGGTGAGCTCGAAGACACAGTGATAAAAAGCTTCCAAACTGAAACAGGGAGAAAAGAGACTGGAAAAAACATGCAGGGCATGAGTGAGCACAGGACAACTTCCCGTGGCCTAATATAAATGTAGTCAGAGTTCCAAAGGAGAGAGAGGGGGAGGTGACAGGAAAAATACTTGAGGAAATATGGCTGAAAATATCCCGAACTTGATGAAATAATTGTGTTGAGTGAAGAAGTCAGGTGGAAAAATAATACATATTATAATGATTAATTTACATGAGATTTAGAGAACGCTGACTCATCTGTAGTTCCAGAGAGCAGTGGTTGCTCAGGGACCTGTGAGGGCAGCAGGATTGGAAGGGGTCACGAAGGAGGGTGCGGGGTGGTGTCAGCAGTGCAGGCATATGGCAGCGAGGATCAAATTGTAGCCCCCCCCCTTTTTTTTTTGGCTGCGCCACACGGTTTGTAGGATCTTAGTTCCACAGCCAGGGATTGAACCCAGGTCCCAGCAGTGAAAATGCCGAGTTCTAACCACTGGACCGCCAGGGAGTTCCCACAAATCGTACGCTTTAAATGTGTGCGTTTTATCATATGTGAGTCATAGCCCTGTAGAGCTATTTAAAATGTATCAGACAGTAAAAAAGTTTAAAGGAATGCGAGAGTGCACGGGGCTGTGCTGGGCGCTGCAGGGGAGCAGGGGTGAGGGAGGCCGTCCCTGGAGGGAGATGAAGGCTAAGTGACCAAAGGCAGAGGGGTCAGTAGGTCAGGGTAGCAGCCAGGAAGGAAACCCAGGTCACCAAGGGTTGCCAGCTCTGGCTCCTGTGGACGATGTAGTCCTTGAACTGGGCCTGGCAGACCCAGTGGGCACTTCCACTGGCCAGCAAATAATTCATTTGGCCCAGTGTTTCTGAGTAGGGAAAAGTGCTGCTCCGTGGTGCTTTGGGCAGGACAGTTCGTTGTTGGGGACAGTCCATTCTTGGGGACCATCCCGAGCCTGGTGAGACATCAGTTTCTTGTGCCTCTCGGCTCTAAATCCTAGTCGAACCCGGCAAGACCCTCTGGGAGGGTAGGATGCAGGACGGGCATCATGTGACAGGGGACACTCAAGAGGTCCTTGGGCTCAGGTTCTGGGGGGGTTGGCCCTTGGCCTGGAGAGTTTGCCGTTGACTCCAGGGGCAGTGGGTGTCCCCGACGGCTGGGGCGCGACAGGCTCTAGGTAAGGAAGGCCTGCAGTGAGCCGTGAAACTCTTCGGCCTGGCTCCCTGGATCCAGAGTGCACGTCTGTGAGACGCAGGGCTGGGGTGGCAGGTGAGTGGGGACCCCGACGCCAAATGTTTGGGGCGCAGGAAGCCAGTGTGTGTTGGGGTCCAGGCCTTCTCTCGGTGACGAGACCGGCTGCCCCCGTTGTGCCTGCCAGCTCTGTTGCTGACCCGTCAGGTCTCGCTGACATGGCGGGAAGGTGTGGCGGCATTTCCCCCTCAGCAGCAGGGGACAGTGCTCGGGGCCACAGCGGTCCCTGGGGCTCTGCCAGCCAGGGTCCTCTCCAGTGTCAGAGTCTGCTATTTGAAGTCAAAAGAACCTGAACTAAAAGTTATTTTTTTCCATATGAGACCAAATGACCTTGGGCAAGTTGTCCAAACTCACTGGCCCTTCATCTCCTGACCAGTTAAGTGAAGAATCCACATCCACCTGGGGACCGGCTGGGGTACTTGCTGAGAATGTCCAGGCCTGGGTCCCTCCCCTGGAGATGAGCTCAGCGGGATGGGGCTCAGGCATCTTGGTTGGTTGGTTCTTATTTTAATCAGAGTCACACACGTAACTACACAGCTTGCACGTCAGCTGGTTCTACAGGTGTGCTACAGGAAACGCGTCTCCCCGCCCCTCGTCCCCCGTCTAGAGAACTCCTTTCTTTTGGCGTCATCTCCCTGAGTAACTTCCTAGGGAGCTGTGTCTCTATCCTTCTAGCTCTAGGGGTTTTCGGTTGACTCCTGCTGGAAGGGAAGGGTGCCTGTCCCCCCAGCCGTGCACCCGTCTCCCTGCCTCCATCCTCGGGAGCTGCGGTGCTGTGATGGGGAGCACGCCCTTCAGAGCTGAGCCGGGCAGTAAACTGCACTCCGTTTGCTTGTCCGCACGACTCTCTGTTTTCCCTGGGCTCGATCGTTGTCTTTTTTCCCATCTGGTTTTCTGTGTTTTACATATTCAACCCCAGACTCTCCCTGCCAGCTGTGTCCGTTTCCCTTCCGTACACTGGGACATGTGGGCTGCATCCCATTCTTCTTGGAGTCATCTGTCCTGGATGCTTTGGCCGGCCCTCTGGCCTGATCACTCTGTCTTCCTGGGCCCCCTTTGCCTTGCTTGTGCTTTGGATCCCTTCTCTCCTGGATCCTGTGTCTTCCTCTTTCTCTTTTTTTGGTGGAGTTTATGCTCCGGTCGGTTCCTGAGAAGGGTTTGTAGAGGTAACTTTTGGACGCATTGTGTGTCTGAAAGTCTTTGCCCACATTCATCCTTGACCTTGTATGAGTATAGCAGCCTAGGTTGGAAATAGACTTCCTTTAGAATTTTAAGGTCTTCTTCTGTCATCTCCTGGTGTCCAGTATTGCTGTTGAGAAGTTTGAAGCCATTCTGATACCTGATCCTTGATATTTGACCTGCTTTTTCTCTCTGGAAGTTTCTAAGATCTGTTTGTTCCCAGCGTTCTGAGAGCAGAGAGTGATGTGTGCCTGGGGGAGCCTGTTTTATCCTCGTGCCAGGAGCCCTTTCAGCCTGGAGCTCACGGCGTTTGTTTTGGGATGTGTCCTGTTCCCATGCTGGCAGTCACCTTCTGGCCCCTGCCCCTCCCATCTCTGTGTGCTCTTTCTGGGCGTCCTGCTTTCGTACTGTGGACTTCCTAAAGTGGCCTCTACTTTTCTTACCTTTTCTCTCCTATTTTCTTTCTCTTTATGTTTTTATCTTCTTTATCCTGCAGTCCCTCTATTGGGTTATTTCTATAAAAATATACACACACACATACATACACACACACACACACACACACAAACATACACTTTTTTTTTTTTTTTTTTTTTGGCCACACTGTGAGGCTTGTGGGATCTTAGTTCCCTGACCAGGGGTTGAACCCAGGCCCTCGGGAGTGAGAGCATGGAGTCCTCATCACTGGACCGCCAGGGAATTCCTCTGTGATTATATTTTAAATTTCTGGACGCTCCTTTTGCTGTTTCACAGTGGTCGAGTCTTCTCTTGCCCTCAAGGATGTTTTTGAAGTTTCTTCCCATGCGTGGTCTCCGTGTCCCTTGAGTTGCCTGCTTTCTGTCTCTCCGCTGTCTTCTCCACGCAGAGGCTTTCCATAGACGTTGGTGACCTTGGTGTAAGCAGGGGGCCCACAAGCATGGCTGGGGCCCCTGAGCATGCATGAGACTTGCTGGCTGTGGTCTCTGCGTGGTGATCGGGCTGCGTGGTTTGCTGGGGGGTCTCTGCTCTCAGCTGCTGAGTCCTTTCCTGCTCATTCTCCACTTTCCAGCCTCCAAAGTTGTGTGGCAGTTTTCTCCTCTTGTCTTGTGAGATTTGAACTTAAACAAACAAAAAAAAACCTCTTCCACTCTCGCTGTAGTGTTGTTTCTTTCAGAAGGGACTGCAAGGATAGATGCGTGTGTTCCTTCTGTTATCATTGCCCAGGAGGCTGTGGGCTTTTCAAAGCTCTGCAGGTGATTCGAACATACACCCAGTGCTGAGAGCCATGGTGCAGGTCCTCCCTTCCAACTCCACACTCGTGGTAGGGCTCCTCAGAGGATGCCCCCTCCCTCCTGTCCATTTCCCTTTGATCCTCTGTGCGTCTCTGAGTGGTGTCGACGTATCGGTGGAGCTCTCTGTTACACGCTGAGTCGTTGACGAACACAGTGGTGCTGCCTGCAGGTGAGGGAGAAGACCTCCAAAAATGGAGTCTAACGCTGTTGGACGGAGCGGCCCCACTTTGAGGGCAATTGGTTTTCTGCCACTTCTTTACTTTTTTCCCCACGTCACCTTTTTTCCCATGGCTCCATTTGAACACCTGTTGTTTTGAGCTTTCATCCCCTCAAGCCCTGTTCCTAAGAAACATTAGCCTTCCCTGGGGTATTTGATCCTAAACCTTTCTTCTCATTCCGGAAGGCTGTGACCCCCAGTCCAGGGCCGCCAGGGTACGGATGGGCCTCCCCAGCCCTGCAGCAGTCCTCTCACCAGTCTCTAACACCTGATGACCCAGAGGTTAAAACAAACACCCAGGGATCTGTCCCAGCTGACAGGTGTGTGCGAGTACCAGGAAGGGTCTGCATGCGGTCCCAGGGGAGCAAACCACAGGGTCACCTCCAGGGACCTTTCCCTTCTGGGCTTTGCTGCTCTGGATGGCCAGCCCCAAGCTGCCTGGGCAGCAGCCGGTGAGCAGGGCCTCAGCACCAGGCATTCAGTTGAGCAGCTGAATGTGAGAAGCTCTTGGAGGCACCTGCGCCCTAGGATAGAGTTTCTGCAGACCTCGTATCACAGCAACGCTGGAGCCCTGCCGCTGACCGCGGGCACAGTCGTCCGGGCTGGGGTCCACTCCCCGGTGGTGAACAGAAAGAGCGATCACGGCTGACCTCACCGGCCCCTGCTCAGGAAGAACGGAACGGAACAGCTGCCCAGGAAACCTGTTTCTGAGTGTTTTTCTTTAGCACATCCCCCTGCAATTAGCAGATGCTGTGTCTTGCTGGATTCAGACCAGATGCGGGGGCCGAGGAGATTGCAGGAGCCGGCGCAGGAATCCCCAGGGGGGAGGTCCTCTGGCTTTGCAGGCGGCCAACTAGAGGAAGAAAGCAGCAGAGGAACTTTGCTCCCATCCAGAGCCCGGCATCTGGTGGCCTCACTCAGCTGGGTCAGCAGTTTTCGCAGTGCAACTCATTCTCCAGATAAAATCCTATACTTCAGCCAAACGTGTTCCACCGGTACTAGCAGAGCTGCTCCCGTGCACCTGCCCTGGGTGCCTGCCACAGGGCTCCAAGGCAGCGCGCAGAGCGGGGCTCGCAGGCCTCAGGGGAGACCACTGGGCGGCACGGCAGGCCCAGGGCAGCAAGAACTGCCGTGTCCCAGACTCAGAGCGTGAAAACCTGGTAGGGGAGCCTCGCAGATCACCTGCTCGTCCTCCAGAGCCCAAGGAGGAGGGGATCTGCCCCGGGTCACACGCTGAGTTGAAGGCCAAAGTGTCTGAGAGCCTGCTGGTACTTTAAATACAGGCTGTTAACACTGGTGTCCAGGTTTGAAGCTTATGTGAAATGAGAAGGAATAGACCAGAGGCAGCTCGAGGACCCCCTACAGGAGGAAGCGCGGAAGAACTAAAACGACCAGACGGACCTCAGCAAGGGCAACAGCTCTGGGGCCACGTGCCCAGGGACGGCCTGAGGGCTTCCCTACAGCAGCCTCGGGGTGCTCGGTCCAGACCCCAGATCCTCAAGGAAAGGCAGAGTTCACCGCGTGTCACAAGTGTTAGGTGGATTCAGGGTTCATTAGGACAGAGGGAGGGCACAGCCTGGAGAGGGAGGGAGGGGATCAAGAAAGCGAGGCTGGCCACCATGCGGGGTTAGGGCTTCTCTCCAGGAGGCGTCTTCGCGGTGGGGTCTGTGCTGCTCTGCAGGCTCTCCGATTCATCCACCTTGGTGTTCCTGAAACATTCCTGCTGAATTTTATCCAAGGTCACATAAAGTCCATACCAGAAGGATCTGTCTAGATATACATTACCTTTGGCTGCAAAATTTTCAATTTTTTTTCTTTTCTCCTGGATTTATTCACATTCTGGCTGAGGGAAGTAAGTGTGTGTGTGTGTGTGTTCCTTGGGACAAAGGCTTAGTCTGCTACAAGTCTGGAGAACTCTGGTCTGAGCCCCAGAGCCATGGGCAGGACCCTCACTTCTCAGCCTGAGTTTTGTCAGTTTTCTCACCCAGGATACGAGGGGGTTGGGCTTAGCCGGTCTCCTGCATCCCTTCCAGCCCCAAATCGGTTTTGGTGAGCCCTTGATTCAGAAAAGCCAGAGCTTTTTAGTAAGAGGCTGTGTTTTCTCTTGAGCTGGAGTTGGTTGTGCTGCCCTCCCTCTCCTCACGTGGGGTTCCTGAGCCTTGCTGCCCCCCGATATGCTAGTTGCATGAGGGTTTCTTGAGCAGAGGCTCTGTGAGACTAGCCACGCTTGGAGCTTTGTGGGCTGTGAAAATGGAAAAGCGTGACGGATTCCGAGTCTGCCCAGCCCCTGGGGGAGTGGGGTATGGGAGGCACACTGGGGAAGGCCTGGTGGGATGAGCCTGGATGGGGCCCTTTCGGGCTGGGAGATGGGGCAAGGGGTCCTTCAGGAGGCCAGTGAAGCAGGCAGTTTGTGAGCAGGGAGGGTTTTAGCAGCAGCCTTGCAAAGAGGAATCCAGAGGTGGGGTGCAAAGTCCTGTTTGCTTAGAACCAAAGCCCAGCGCTGTTGGGCCTGGCCAACCGTGAGGCCAGAAAGGGGGTGCTGCTGGGAGAGGGTGCAGGGCTATGGGGGGCGGGGGTTACCCTGCAGGTAGCAGGGACTATGGCCAACAGTGCAAGACAGTTACATGCCCAATGCAGATTATCCTGCAGCCCCAGGTAGGATGGAGACCAGTTCAGAGGCCCCTGAAGCAATTGAGGCCACACACCACAGGGGCCAAGCTTGCAGTCTCACGAAATTGGGTAGAAAACCAATGGTAGTGAAAATAGCTGAGGGAGGGGTGGACGACCTCTGGGTTGCACACTTCTGCCTGCCTCAGCTGCCACCAATGGAGGGGCGGGTGACCGGTGACCAGAGCCATCAGCTGTATCTCTCCATTGTCTGTGATTACCAGAGTCATTTATCCTATGAGTGTGTGGTCTTTTTTTTTTTTATTGGAGTATAGTTGATTTACAATGCTGTGTTAGTTTCTGCTGTACAGCAAAGTGAATCAGTTATACAGACACATATGTCCACTCTTTTTTAGATTCTTTTCCCATAGAGGCCATTACAGAGCACTGAGTAGAGCTCCCTGTGCTATGCGGTCGGTCCTTGTTAGTTACCTATGTTATATATGGTCGTGTGTATGTGTCCATCCCAATCTCCCAATTTATCCCTCCCCCCATCCCCTGGTAACCACAAGTTTGTTTTCTACATCTGTGACTCTATTTCTATTTTGTAATTAAGTTCATGTGCATCCTTTTTTTAGATTCCACATATAAGTGATATCATATGATATTTGTCTTTCTGTGTCTGACATACTTCACTCAGTATGACAATCTCTAGGTCCATCCATGTTGCTGCAAATGACATTATTTTGTTCTTTTTTTATGGCTGAGTAACATTCCATTGTATATATGTACCACATCTTCTTTATCCATTTCTCTGTCAATGGACAGAGAAATTTAGGTTGCTTCCATGTCCTGACTATTATAAATAGTGCTGCAGTGAACACTGGGGTGCATGCATCCTTTCAAATTATGGTTTTCTCCAGATATGCCTAGGAGTGGGATTGCTGGGTCATATGGTAGTTCTGCTTTTAGTTTTCTGAGGAACCTCCATACGGTTCTCCATAGTGGCTGTATCAATTTACATTCCCACCAACAGTGTAGGAGGGTTCCCTTTTCTCCACACCCTCTCCAGCATTTATTGTTTGTATACTTTTTGATGATGGCCATTCTGACTGGTGTGAGGTGATACCTCATGGTCGTGTTGATTTGCATTTCTCTAATAATTAGTGATTTTTAGCATCTTTTCATGTGCTTTTTGGCCATCTGTATGTGTGGTCTTCAGAGCGTGTGGTCTTACCACAGCTAACTTAGTGACTGTAGTCCGAATTCTTGGGGGGAATATATGAGACGAGAAGCTTGGAGTCAGAGTTAACAAGTACTGCATGTAACTCGAAAACAAGCTTGTCTTGATTCCAGGAAACACAGAACCTGTCACATTTCCAGTTCATGTTATCTAAACTCAGCTGTATTTTCGCTGCATCTGGCAGCTAAGATGAATCCCTTAACCTGAGAACGGTCACTCTGGGCCCCCAGGCCGGTGCGCACAGCAGCAGAGCCTTTGGAGTCCCGGTTTGGGAGCAGTCCATCCCGTGGAAGCTTCACCCCTTAACTTCAACATCTCAGTTTGTTAATTGTGGAGAGTCTCTCAGTTAATGGGAGAGAGTAATGGTGTGTCCTGTAACACTGGTGTTACTTGTTCATAATAATGAGTAACAAGTGCTTATCTTTTGAGAACATGGGGTGTTTACAGTCGAGCAGCCCCTTTGATTTGTAAATATCAAAGCAGGTTGGTGGCTGTGATCTGGGTGCTTCCAGAAAGGGGGTGTGGCTCCCTCCCCATCACCCGCACTGCAGCTCATCTTTAAAGGACACTTAAAAATAAGCAGAAACAGGCACACACCCACACACACTCACACACTTGCACACGTACACACACACATACTGTCTCACAGATTTTGGAAGCACACCAAGATTATACATAATTTTTTAGCATTTCCAAATGATTTTAAATCTTAAATTCCTTATTTATTCCATTTTACAAATTGCATCCTTCTTCTTTCTTTTTTTCATTTTTATGAAGTTTTGAATATGAATAAACCAAAATTCTAGGCTGCCTGGTTCTTTTTCTCATTGAGATTTTTATTGTGAAAACTGCAGATTCACATGCATTTGTAGGAAATAATAGAGACCCTGTGTACCAGTCTCCCCCAGTGATGACATCTTGCAAAACGATAGTACATTGTCACAACCAAGGCCTGTCTACTTTTTGTTTTTTAAAAAATTGTGGTAGGGGCTTCCCTGGTGGTGCAGTGGTTAAGAATCCACCTGCCGATGCTGGGGACACGGGTTCAAGCCCTGGTCCGGGAAGATCCCACATGCCGTGGAGCAGCTAAGCCTGTGCTCCACAACTACTGAGCCTGCACTCTAGAGCCCGTGAGCCACAACTACTGAGCCTGCATGCCACAACTACTGAGCCCACGCGCCACAACTACTGAGCCCACGCGCCTAGAGCCCGTGCTCCGCAATAAGAGAAGCCACCGCAGTGAGAAGCCCGCGCACCGCAACAAAGAGTAGTCCCCACTCGCAGCAATTAGAGAAAGTCCAGCACAGCAACGAAGACCCAACACAGCCAAAAATAAATAAGTAAATAAATTTATTTAAAAGAAAAAAAATGTGATAAAATACACATACATAAAATTTACCATCAGTGGCATTCAGGGCATTCACAACGTTGTGTAACTTTTATCACTGTGTGATTGCAGAGCAGTTTCATCATCCCAGAAGGAAGCCCTGCACCCGGTAGTAGTCCCTCTCTGTTCCTCCCGCCCCCCCAACCCCTGGCAACCACTAATCTGCCTTCTCTCTGTATGGATTTTTCTCTCCTGGATGTTTCATATAAATGGAGTCACACAATATGTGGCCTCTTGTGATTGGCTTCGTTCACTGAGCATCATTTTTTAAAAAAATATTTATTTATTTATTGGCTGTGTCGGGTCTTAATTGTGGCACATGGGATCTTTCGTTGGCTCTCTAGTTGAGAGGCATGGACTTAGTTGCCTTACGGCATGTGGGATCTTAGTTCCCCAACCAGGGATTGTAACGGCGTCCCCTGTATTGCAAGACATTCTTAATCACTAGGCCACCAGGAAAGCCCCGAGCATCATGTTTTTGAGGTTCATCCATGTTGTATCAGTATCAGTACTTCATTCCTTTTTTTTTTTTTTTTTCCTGTACGTGGGCCTCTCACTGTTGTGGCCTCTCCCGTTGTGGAGCACAGGCTCCGGACGCAGGCTCAGCGGCCATGGCTCACGGGCCCAGCCACTCCGCGGCATGTGGGATCTTCCCGGACCGGGGCACGAACCCGCGTCCCCTGCATCGGCAGGCAGACTCTCAACCACTGCGCCATCAGGGAAGCCCCTAAAGAGTTTTTAATTCTAGATACTAGACCTTTATCAGATGTATGATTTGGAGATATTTTCTCCTATTCTATGGGTTTTTTCACTTTCTTTATGGTGTCCTTTGATGTACAAAACTTTTTAATTTTGATGAGGTCCAATTTATCTCTTTTGTTACTGGTGCCATATCTAAGAAACCATTGCCAGATTTAGCTCTTATATTAATTAACTTATTAATTTATTTATTGGCTGCAATTTTGGTTTTCGTTGCTGCGCATGAGCTTTCTCTAGTTGTGGCGAGCGGGAGCTACTCTTCGTTGCGGTGTGCAGGCTTCTCATTGTGGTGGCTTCTCTTGTTGCAGAGCACGGACTCTAGGCACTTGGGCTTCAGTAGTTGTGGCACGTGGGCTCAGTAGTTGTGGCTCGTGGCCTCTAGAGTGCAGGCTCAGTAGTTGTGGCGCACAGGCTTAGTTGCTCCGCGGCATGTGGGATCTTCCCGGACCAGGGCTCGAACCCGTGTCCCCTGCATTGGCAGGTGGATTCTTAACCACTGTGCCATCAAGGAAGCCCTTACGTTTATTTTTGATCCATATCAAGTTAATTTTATATACCATGTGAGTTAAGGGTCCAGCCTCATTCCCTTATGTGTGTGCTGTCCAGTTTTCCTAGCACCATTTGTTGAAGACTACTCTTTTCTCATTGAATGATCTTGGCAACCTTGTCAAAAATTACTTGGCTGTATAGATGTATTTCTGAACTCTCAATTCTATTCCACTGATTTACATGTCTATCCTTATGTCAGTATCACACTGTTTGATTACTGTAGCTTTATAATAGTTTTGAAATCAGGCAGTGTGAGTCTTCCAACTGTGGTGTTTTTTTGTTTTTGGTTTTTTTTTTGCGGTATGTGGGCCTCTCACTGTTGTGGCCTCTCCCGTTGCGGAGCACAGGCTCCGGACGCGCAGGCTCAGCGGCCATGGCTCACGGGCCCAGCTGCTCCGCGGCATGTGGGATCTTCCCAGACCGGGGCACGAACCCGTGTCCCCTGCATCGGCAGGCGGACTCTCAACCACTGCGCCACCAGGGAAGCCCCCAACTGTGTTTTTTATTTCAAGATTGTTTTGGCTGTTCAGGGCCCCTTGTAATTCCATACGAATTTTAGGATCAGGTCTTCCATTTCTGTAAGAATACCAGGTGGGATTTTGGTAGGGATTTCACTGAGATCTGTAGACCACGTTGGGTAGTACTGCCTTGTCTACTTCACAGTGTGGAGCACTGTCTTACAGAAGGTAGCACACAGAAGGAGGGCTTGTTTAGTCACTTCTGGGCTCCAGCCCCGAAGTCTGATGTGGAAGGTCTGGCCCCAAGCCCAGGAATGTGCCAGTTTAACAAGGTCCCCCACGAGTCCCAGGGACTCCAAGGTTTGAGAACCACCCTTGGCCTTACCCACCCATCTTCCCTAGGGAGGGGTCTGAGGTTCAGCAGGAGCGAGTTTCCTAGTTTGAAAATGGCCAGTTTGTGGGCAGGAGTGGTCTTCACAGCTACTTCCTGTTCGGCCCCTCTTGGCATTTTGGCCCTGCTTGACCTCTGGGAGTAAGGTCATTGGAATTTGTTCCAGGTGACTTTTGTGAAGCAGCATTTCTTGGGCCGAGTTCAGGAGCTCTCGGGGTGGCAGAGGATGGGTGACGTTTATGGAATCTCCCTGTCTTTTCCATACTGCCTCCGCCTTAACCCCTTTTCTCCCAGAGGTCAGGGTGTGTGCCTGTCTGACCTGCACTGAGTCCTCGATTCGGCTGGGAGGTCCTCTTGTTCATTGCATCTTGTTTCTTGCCATCAGACCTCGGATACATTTCCAAACCTCTCTCTGTCTGAACACCTCTGATCCCAGGGCCCTGGGGCCCAGCAGACCTTGCAGGCGGTGGCTGGCCCTGCCACTCCCACTCCAGCCCCGGCCCTTCAGGCCGCGCTCTCTCCTGTGCATACGCCCTTGCTCCCCGGCACACGCCTCCCTGCCCTTTTCTCCTGGTTCTTTCCTGGTCATCCTTCAGGCTCACCTCGCCGGCAGCTCCCAGGGCAGCCCTGCCTGCCTGCCTGTCTGACCCCAGGTACGGGCTCTCAGAGCGCCACGTTCTTCACCTCTGTAGCTCCCCTTACCTGTGGCAGCCTTACATGTCCTCGTGTGACTTTGATTAATGACGTGTCTCTCACCAGACTTGAAGATCCAGGAGTCAAGAAGATTGATCCCCAGCTCCCAGCACAGTGCCTGGCACGGGGCAGGTGGTCAGCCAAACACCTGCTGGATGGTTGGGGTTGGTGGGAGGTCGGTGGAGGCATGAGTGGGCTGGTGCGGTGATGGGTGGGCGGGGTGAGCAGTGACCGGTCGATGATGGCTGAGTGGCTAGCTGGCTGGCTGGCTGGCGGGCGGGGAAGCACCAGTCAGTGAGTTTCCAGAACCTCCTTCCTCTCCACTTTATCAGACAAACACTCCTTGGGACCTGCTGTTTGACTGTCCTTCAGGACACACAGGTGACTGAGACACCTGGAAAAGATGCAGAACATTGCCAGGGCCGTGACCCAGTGTCCCAGAGGATGGTGGCAGCGTGTGGGGCTGGCGGGGGCGCCTGCCAGCTCTTCTGTGCCACCTCCCGCCCTCCCGGGACAAGACCTGTCTCTGAGGAAGAAGCCCTCTTCTCCTCTCCCCGCCCCCCACCCCCCAGCGGCCCCTCCTCCCCTCCTGGGACCTTAACGGCCGGCCTCCCTGCGTCCCCCCCCCGCCCCGTGAGCTGACTTGTCCAGGTAGCGCCCCAGCAGCCTTGTCCTGCCCTGTGGCCTCTTCTCCTCTTAACTCTTTGCAGTCTGGCTCAACGGCCCCGGCTGTGCCCTCCACCACCCCTCCGCAGGCCTCCAGGGGCTGCTAATGGGCTCATTTTGTGTTCCTCCTGACCTCTGAGTAACACTTGCTACCACTGCCCAGCCCGTCCCCCCGCTTCTTTATTATCCTGTTAGTTGAAGTGTTTTCAAAGAGCCCCGCCCCCGCCTGCCCACCCCCACTGGACATCAGAGCGACCAGGGGCATTTCAGATGCTGAGGCCTGGGACCTCAGGGTGGTTGGCATGAGCAGCCCGTGCTGAGAATCAGAGCGGGGACAGCGGCTCTTGGGGTCCTGCCCAGCGCCTCCAGCCGAGCTGTCTCTCACCAGGATTATTCCACCAGCTTCCAGCACGGGACTCGGCTCCTTCCAGCTTCCCTGAGGGCGGTCCTCGCAGCAGCGGTGTCCACTCACGTCACTCCTCTCTCCACACCTCCCTTAGCACGGAATCTGCTGCCTTCTCGCCTCTCCCTCCTCACCAGCCTCCAGGCTGGCGTGCCCCCGCCGGGGCGGCAGGGTCAAGGACCACCCCCCGCACCCCATTGCCCTGGTGTTCCCCTGGCCCCTCTCTCCCCATCACACGACGCAGCCCTGGTGTGTTTGCCTGGCCCACCCCAGTGGAATGGAGGCTCTGTGAGGACAGGCGCGTGGTTTGTCTGCAGGGGAGGTTTCCCCGGCGCCCAGCATCTGAGGTGCTCAGCGTTTGCTGAGCAAATGACCACGTGGCTTCACAGGAAGGTGTGTGTACAGGAAGCAGCCGATCTGAGAGCTGCGGGGGTGGCATGGTGTTCCGCGGAACCCGGCCTGGGAAATGCTGCAGGTTGACACCCCTCGTAGGATGTGTCCGTACGGGTGCCTTGCTCATCCTCGTAATGTGCAGTCAGCAACGTCCCTGCTTTTATTCCAGCTGCTTCTGCTCTCCTGTCCTTTGAGAACTGGCTTACGTCCTTGCCCCTCCCACCGCCTCCCATGGGAGTGAGGTTCAAGTCCCGTCGTGACATCATCGAGTTTGGGGGCGGGGGTGGGGGGGAGCGGCTGCTGCTCATGCCCTGAAAGCCCACCAAGCTGTACACTTAGGATTTCTGTTGTTTTTTAAAGGTATGTGACCCTTCAGTAAAAAGCTATCCTTTTATTGGATGAGAACAAGTTAAGGGCTGGGCTCAGGCACCCTCTCAGAGGGAAGCAGGGAGCCTCGCGTCCATGCCCCCAGCACTTCTGGGATCCAGGGAGCTCAGCCCGGGCAGGTGTAGCTCCCCCGGCCAGGAGCTGTGTGGGGTTGTGCAGGGTGGGTTGCAGCCTGCCCTGTACACGAGGGCGTGTGGGGGAAGGGCAGGCCGGCCGCGGCCCCGAGAAGGCAGGGGCGTCACGCCGAGGAGTTCCCGCTGTACTCTGGGCAGTCGGGAGACGTGGCAGCGAGGCAGGCAGGCAGGCAGGAGGGGTCCCACAGTGTCTGGGCAGCCTGGTGACTGGCGGGTGGCAGGCAGGACCGTGCCCAAACCGGGCAGTGGGGCCGGGGGGCCGAGGGTGTCCAGGTTCAGAGCTGTCCAGGAGATGACAGGAACCCGAGGAGGGAGAGGAGAGAGAAGGGGCGCCGGCCCGCCCTGGCCGCCCAGTGGCTGTTCTCCTCCGGCCCTCCTCCTCCGAGGGCTTCTCCCCACCTGCCGGCTCTTCCCTGCCTCCACATCACAGCGTCTTCTCTGTCTTCCCACTGCTCCACTGCCTGGAAAGTTTGTGGCTTCGAGGAGCGCTTTACTCCTTGTACCTCTCAGGACTGGGGCTGGGATGCGGGCGGAGTCCAGCATGGACGGCTCCTCTCTGCTTCACCGCGGCGGGGCCTCTGGGCCGCGCACACCTCTCTCCCCTCCGCGGGGCCTCCGCACCGCAGACTTCTCCACGCCGGCTGAGCTCTGAGAGGAGAAGCTGACGCTGCCTGCTCCTCGAGACCAGGCTCGGCCCTGCCAGCGGGATGCTTCTGCCATGTTGTTTTGGTCAAAGAAGTGAGAGGCCGGATTCCAGGGGAGAGGCACAGACCCCCGTCTCCGTAGAGCCGAAGAAGTCACAGCCACACCAGTCATGGGAAAGCAAAGAGCGCTTTCAGTATTTATGTTCTTGCCTGAAAAGCATTTAGGATGGATGCTCCTCAGCTGAGAGAGCCCATGAGCTCTGATTGCATCTCCCACAGGCACACAGGGCGCTGTCAGCCGCGTCTGTGCCCAGCATGGTGTGCCGATCGATCGCAGGGCCTCCATCCGCTCCCCGCAGCCCCTCGTCCTCTCTGGAGCGGTGTGGGGAGCGGGGGGGATGCTGGGCCTAGGGCGCCCCTCCCTGAAAGCAAGGCTGAGCAGGCCCACTGGCCTCCTCGCCTGCCGGTGCCTGTTTCCTGCGGAGCTTGTAGCAGCTGTGCACAGCCGGCCTGGCCCTGTCTGTGTGACAAGCAGAGCAGAAGAGGGGGGCTCGGGGGCATGAGTGGGGAGACCCATGTCCACAGACACCCGCCTCGGCCCTCCGCAGGCTGCCCAGCCGCCCCTGATCGAGCCCCCGGGCTGGTCCACACGCGTCCCCACCGCGGACCCTCTGTCCCAACGCTGTCAATGGCAACTGCAGTTTTTGGTGTCTTTTACCTTTATAATTTATAAAATTTAACTTTTCATTTTGAAAACCTTTAGACCAACGGAAAACTTGCAGATTTCAGTAACTCCCATAGCCCCAGGTCCACCCAGAGTCCCCCACTGCCAACACTGGGCCACGTTTGCTTTCTCTCCGAGCATGAAGCTGTGAACAGGGGCTTGTGAGGACCCTCAGAGGCCAGGCCCCGGCCTCCTCCCTTTCCCCTGCGGCACCTGCCGTCTGTCGCTGCCCGTTAACGCAGCCTGGCCCTCCTGGCCCGGCGTCCCGCAGGTCTTCCCCCCGTGTCCTTTCCTTCTCCTGTCACCTGGCCCATCTTTGTTCCCCAGGACATGCAGCACTGAAGAGTTGGGGCTCCCTGCTTGGTGGGAGGTCCCTCGGCCTGGGTCTTCGGGGCGTTTCCGTCCCTGTGAGGCTGCGCTCTGGGGACAGGCCTGGTCCCCCCACGCCCTTGCCCGCTGCTCCTGCCGTGCTGGGCTGCCCTGGGCGGTGCGGGACCTGCCCTCCCCAATCATGTGCACCCACCTCCTTCCCTGAGGAAAGGCCCTTCCTGCTTCCAGCCCGCCGGTGTCGCCCTGGTCAGCGTCCACTCCAGCCCCAGTGACCAGATGCTGTGGGCCCTGGACAGCAGGTGGAACGTGCACGTCCGAGTTGGGATCACCGAGGAGATGCCGGTGGGGACCGACTGGGAGCACGTGCCAGGTAGGGGTGCTGGGTGGGCGGTGGCCACTGCGGCCACACTGGGTCCTGGTTTGTTTCCGAGGCTCTGCTGAGGCAGGTGACAGCAAGCGTCTACCTCAGTGTTCCCCAGCATGGGCACCCCACAAGCAGAGTGCCAGCCCGTGTCCTTGGGGTTCCTTGTCGGATGACCGTTTCCGGACCGCCTGGGCTCTGGTCCTCGGGTCTTGGGCTCTTGCGGCCTTGCCGGCCCTGCAGACAGGGCGTCCTTTCCCTGGGCTTCCGCTCAGTGCCCAGCCAGGAGGAGAGCAGGCTTGCGGGGAGGGTCGGTCCGTCCCTTCCGCGGCCGGGGCCGAGGGCAGACAGACGCTCCGTTTGCCTGCAGGGTTGCAGGCCTGCCAGCTGGCCCTGAGCGCCAGGACCGTGTGGGCCCGCTGCCCCAACGGGGATCTCGCCCGACGGTACGGCGTCACCGACAGAAACCCTGCCGGAGACTACTGGAAGAAGATTCCCGGGCACGTGACGTGTTTCACAGGCAGGTGCCAGGGCGCCGGGGCTCCCGTGGATGACGTCAGTGGGGCTCTGGTGGGGGGCTGGGGCGGTGCTGCTCCCACGGGGCTGGTTCACCCAAACAGGAGCCCATCCCAGGGTCACACCTGCCGCGGGCCACGCAGCGCCCAGACTCTGCCAGGGTCTCCCGGGAAGAGGACGGGGCGCCGGGCCACCCCCTTGAAGGCTGAGGAAGCCTAGGCGCCGGTTGGGGGGTGCCCGGGGCCCCGCCACTAGGCAGCGCGCGTGCAGTTGTGGAGCCAGGCTGGGGAGTAACGGGCGTGCGGCTGGCTCTTGTCCCCGCAGTGACCTTGTCAGATGAGCTGTGGGCAGTGGGCCCCCCCGGCTCCCTCCTGCAGCGGCTGACTAGGACTTTCAGCCACTCCCGCGGCGCCCCGAGCAGCCAGGCCACCACCCCCCACCCCGAGGACCTGGACGACGAGTGGGAGGTCATCTGAAGGAGCTCTCGGCGGGGAGGCCGCCGAGACTCGTGTGGCGGACACGGGCGGTTTAGAGTCACTCGCCCTTGGACACACCTCGCCCGCTCTCGTCAGACACGTCTAGCCAGGTCGGACGCCCCGCTCTTGCTTTCCTCCGTGTTTGTTTCCGTCTCGTTCCAGAACCCACAGCCTCGGCCGAGAGGTCCGGAGCCGTTGCTGTAGCAGCAGTGCCTCTGAACTCCCACTGAGGCCGTCCCCAAGTGGGACGGTGGCTGCTCCAGTTGCATGCACTACGGTTACCGCTGTCTGCTGCGGTCACCTTCCCGTCACTGACCGCTCCCAGGCCCGTGGAGCCCAAGGTCAGTGCCGTCCACCTGCCGAATGTGTTCCTGGGATGGCTTCGTCTCCACCACAGGGTCCCCCCACGTCCTCTCTGAGACACAGGTCCCAGCGCCCATTTCCTGCTGGCCACACCAGATGGGAAGCCAGCTGTGCCAGGATGGGGACACACGCATAGCAACATGCACACGCCACGCACGCCCTCCCTGCCCGCTCCCAGGAGGCTGGGCTCGCCTCCAGCAGAACAGTAAAGGCCAGTGGGTGACCTGGAATACGGAAGTGTGCGTGTGTATCCGAGGCAGGTGTGGTGGGACGTGGGAACCTTAGCCATGTTAGTGACACAGGAATGTCTTAGGGTGACACTCAGCCCTGCTGCTGGTGACGTCGTGAAAACCAGAAGCACCTTCAGAGGATGAATCTACTAATTCTTGCCTTTTTTGTTTGTTGTATTACAAACCTACATAAGATACCTCACTTGAAATCAGATCTTACAAATTTAGAAGAGAAATGTATTTTCTGAAACCAGGGGAAGGCTTTTGATTCCTTCCCCTGGTTTATCCCGAGCCCGCACTGTTCTCGGCTGCAGCTTCAGAGGATGGACACCGCCCCGCACGTCCTCGGTGTGTGGGGCAGCCACGGGACCTGCCTGCTGGCTGCGAGTGGCAACCAGACACTGTCAGCGGGCATCTGGGTGGGTGCCCAACAAGGTTGAAACTGGGGCCTGCTGTGGCCACGTCAGACTTCAGTCCATGGGCTCGGCCTGCAGTGCCCACCCTCGTCGCTGGCATCGGAGCTGTAGGACTCGGCAGCCCAGCCAGGCATCCGCCCTGAGCCCGCCACCCCTCCCTCTTGGAGGCAGCCCCACAGAAGGACTCCAGCCTGGCTGCTTTTTTTAGCCTGCCCTTGGCCCAGGGCCCAGTTACTCAATGCCTGTTTTCTACTAAGCAAGTGTGTCCGGGAGCCCCCAGGCCACAGGTGAAGAGCGATAAGATTTGTTCTCTGACAGGACGCAGCCAGCCATGAGGATGGAGGTTTTCCAGGTCTAAATGAGGACAAGATGCTGAAATCCCAGACCTTACTACTTCACTTTTATAGAACCCTTTTTTTTTCAGAAGTCTGGTGACAGCAGAGGGAGCCCAGGCTGGCTGAGGCTCCTCTTCTGCGTATGTTGTGCCTTGCCCGGCTCCTCAGATGGCAGAGCTCTCCTGAACCCGCGGGACTTCAGTGCAATTAAACCCCAGGCTAGTTAGTTTGATACTTTTAAACTACTTGTAGCCTCAGTGCTTTGTACAGTTTTCTTTTTTTTTTTTTTCTTTAGTTGTGCTTTGAGACAGTGCAATAAACTAGACTTTTCCGAGCCTAGTCGAGTCTGATGTCTGAGTGGTGAGAAGGTGCCCTGAGCAGGCACTCAGGAAGGCTGTTCCCACTGGTGCCGTGAAGAATCTGCTGCTGGCGTCGCTAGCCCAGCCCCACGGCCAGCAGGGTGTGGGCAGATGTCATTTCATGACCAGTTTGCCCGGGGGCTGTCCTGGGGGAGTGCCACTGCAGAGGTGGCCCTGGGGAGGACACCGTACCGAGGGGCAGAGTGCAGTGCCGCTGTGGGCAGGCTCTGGGGGCTCAAGACCCTGGGCCTGAGTCTCCATCCAGGACACAAAACCAGATACCAGAAGTGCCCTAGTGGAAACCAGCACGTGGAAAAAGGTCACGTTCATGACAGCAGCGGGATGAGTCATGTGCCAGGAAACACCCTGAACAAGAAATGCCAGACTCTGTCGAGAGCTGGCCAAGCTTTACTGAAGACTTCAAGAGAGCCTGGACTGGGATGGCAGTCGGCATTCCTGATGGAAGACCACAGCCGTCGTGCAAAGAAAGACACCAGTCCTTTCCAAAGGCATTTATGGCTTTCACTCAATTTGTCAAAATCCCCACTGGGATTTTCTTTGTTGGGGGAGGCAGAGAAGAATCCATAAAACAATGTTCATAGCCACAGACACACCCCTTGACGGTGCCAGATATGCGGCGAGGCTCTCATGCGTGCAGCTTCACGTCCTCAGTAGGGCCCTGAGAGGTCACTACCATTAGCCCCAGTGAGACTCAGAGAGGCGAAGTAACTTGCTTAAGTCAACACAAGGAGCGCTGGGACTCCAGACCTGTGCTGTGTGACGCCACCTCGTCTTGAGAAGAAACAGATGAGGATTGCCAGGAGTGATGACGGGGGCCAGCCAACGAAGTAGGACGTGGACGGAAGGGCCAATGACGTCGGGCAGCCCAGCGAGGCCCACGGGGAGCTGACGGGGTGAGGGCGGCACGCGGGTGAGAGGACGGGACGGTGACTTCACCGTTAACTGGTGCGGCCCGCTACTGAACCATTCAGACAAAATAAACATTACGTGGATTAAAGAATCTTAAAACTAGGGGGCAAAAAACAGTATCTGACTTCTGGATGGCAAGCACTTTCTAAACTCAAAAGTAGTGGGGAAAGAGGAAAATACTATATAGATTTGATCTCTTCAAAATATATATAATGCTGTGAATTAAAAACCCTGCATAAAATTAGAAGGGGAAATAATCGCAACAAGTCGGAGGAATGCCGAAGACACACGTGTGGACAAAGATGAAAGGGCCCTGCTTAGTGAGCGCTCAGGGGGGCGGTGCACATGGAGCAAGCAGGGGCCCCCCGTGGGCACAGCCCTTCTGGGAAAGCCACCGACAGTCCAGCAGCAGCCTCAAAACCCTCAAGCCCCGGAACTCCTACTTCTGGAAACCTGTCCTCAAGAACAAATCCGAAGTCAGGGTTAAACATACAGCGCGGCATCGTTTGTAATTGTGAAACACTAAAAACACCTGACTTTCGGGAGCATTCCTCTCATGAAACGGTATATGCGGCTGTTACAAAGCATGTGTGTTCCTGGGGGATATGTGTTCTGAGCAGTCTGTCATGCAGTTTTATCATAGCAGCGTTAAATCTCTTGGGCGTGGTAATGATCATGTGGGTTTGCAGGAGATCATACATACAGGGAGAGGTAGATAATGCCAATGGACACTCTTCTAACTTTTGGTGGGTTTGAAATCTTTTTCATAATTCCAAGGTGCAGAGGAGGGGCAGAAAGACACTACACAAGCAGCTGGTCACGGTGGTCACCTGTAGTGTGTACCTTTTTGTATCTTTTGAATTTGAGCCATGTAAATGTGTTATTTATTCCAAAAATAAATAAAATTCACATTTTAAAGACTCAGTTCTAACATCAACTCTTTATCATATCAGCGCTAGCTGAATCAAGTATCACAAAGTAAACACCAAAGGCTTCTCAAAAATCGTACTTACACAGTGTTTTACAGTATATGGAAATGCTTACTCTACAGTAAGTTTTTAAATACTAGATTTGATCTCATGTCACGTGAAAAAGTATGCATAGAAAAAAATTTGAACGTATGTATATATGTGCATAGAGGAAAAACATCAGAAAATACACCAAAATGCTAGTAGCAGTGGTTGTCTGGGTGGTGGGATGCTGCCAGGCAGGCGGGCAGCCTCTTTATCTGGGAGCTGCATGGAGGGGCCCTGCCGCATCCTGCCCTGGATTTCTCTGCACAATCCGAGTGTTGTACCATGAGCATGCATTCTATCAGCAGAAATTCTTTATAAAAGTCACTGGAGATGTGGGAATTCCCTGGCGGTCCAGCGGTTAGGACTCCTCGCTTTCACTGCCTGGGCCCCGGGTTCCGTCCCCGGTCGGGGAACTAAGATCTCGCAAGCCACACAGTGTGGCTAAAAAAAAAAAAAACACACTGAGGATAGAAATCTCTTCTCTTCAACCTCTGCCTTGGTTGGGATGGTTACACGTGTGTTGACATCGGTCATGACCCCTCAAACCACACACTTAAAGTCTGGGCATTTATTATGTCAAGTATGCCTCAATTTTAAACTGTAGCAGGACAAAACCAGTCACCGTGGAGCAGGGGTGCTTCACATCCACTCACTTCTGAAGCAGAAGCCTTCCCCAACCGTGCCTGTTTCCCCTCCGTCCCGACTTCAGGAAGCACCCTTGTTCTGAACAGGAGTCCAGGTAACTTAGGAAACTGCTCTCAATACAGTATTTTAAAGTTGAAGAAATTGACAGGAAAGGAAATCAGTGGGAATATCGAGGTAGTAATGGGGTAAGTTAGCACACAAAGGAGGCACAGTCATGCCACCACGGCCAAAGTGGGGGCAGAGCAGGGGCCTTGTGGCCACAGGCCATCACAGGGCTGTGTGTCCCTCTCGGGCTCCAGGCACAGGGTCACAGTGCCTTGGGGAGGAGCAGCCCATCCTCCTTCCTCCTCCCCGACAGGTGTCTGGGCTGCAGAGATTCTGGCCCCTGAGCTCTCCGGAGTTGGAAGTTCCCTGGGCCCCTGGGTGGGCGTGGCGGGGGCAGTACTGGGAGGAGTGGGGCTTTCCTTCGACAAGGTTCATGGAGTGAAGGAAGTGAACAAACGGACCAAGGCGCTTTGCCCCAGACACGTGGGCCTTGTCCCAGGCGGAGCCATTGCCTTGGAGAAGCCATCAAGGCCACCTGCCAACAGCCAAGAGCTGAGTCTCCTGGCTGACTCTGGCCCTCCCCAGGCCTCCCTGCTCATCGCCAGGGGGACAGTGGTGACGGGGGGTGCTGGAGGGCCCAGGGGAGCGATAAGGCCAGTGCTGAGGCCCGCCCACCCGCCCTCACTCGGCCGGCAGCAGCGGCCAGATAACCCCGAGGCTTCTCCGCCCTGCACTGTTGCTCTGGGTTCTCTGCTCCCATGGACGCCTGGGGTGCCCTGAGCCAGGCGTCCCCAGTGGGACTCAGTGGGAGCTGTGCCAGGAATCAGGCCCCGCTCTGCTGCCACAGGGCTTCGTCAGCCTTCCCTGTGGCTCCCTGTCCCACCCAGCCACGGCCAGGACACCCGGCGCTGACGCCCCCTCTGCCCTCTTGCCCTGCACCCCTCCAAGCTATGAAGCTGTGCTCCGGCTGGGCCCCCTGCTGTGGTGCCCAGAACAACTCCTGCCCGTATCCTGCCCTGCATGCCAGGATCAGCTCAGGGACTGCCTCCTGCTCCCCGGACAATGGGTTCTGTGGGGTCCCCGGCAGGGAGGCCCCCAACCTTGCATCACCCCATCCCCAGCCCATGGGGCTCAAAGGAGTTCGTCACCAAAGGGGCAGCTGTAGGTCTAGCAGGGAAGCGGATGGGGGCCTAGCCCTGTGCCTTGGGCCAGGAGGGCTGACTCCACAGAGGACAGAGCTGGGACCGGGGAGACATGAGGGGAAGTCCGCACACCCAGGTCCTCCGTCAGGTGCCCAGGCTCTTTCCAGGCAGAAGCTGCTTGGGCACGAGGGCGTCAAGAGTTCCCAAAGCCCAGAAGCCACGGCGACCTGCTGCTCTGGTCTGCGCTTTCCGCCTCCTCCAGAGGAACGCACCCTCCCCCAGCAGCGCATCCCCGGTAAGAACCAGGGGACTCCTGATGTCCCAAGGTTTAAGCTAGAAGAGATGCTAGTATCCACTGCCCCCAAGTGTCAAGGTTCAGAAAAGCTATTTAACTGGGCCAGGACACACAGCAGGAGGGGAGAAGCCCTCGCTCCCACCCAGAATCTAGGATCAGCACTGGGCCGTACACCCCTCCACCCCCCACCCCTCCCCACCAGGGCTGTGTGCCCACCCACCCTACGCTTCGCTTCCCAGGAACGGGGGTCACATCCTTTCCAGGACAGGTAGGGAGCTTGGAGATGCTCCAAAACCCCTTTGTAAACAGTTGGGGACACTGAAGCCCAAGGCAGGGGTTTATCCAAGGTCACCCTCAGAGTGGGTGGCAGGTGCAGACCAGAACCAGGCCCCCTGACAGAGCTTCCCGCTGCCCAGGCCCCTTCCACAGCCCCCCTCTGACGGCCCACCACCCTGGACTCTGCCACCACCACCCAAAGCCCCTTCGGCGCCCAGGCATGCCCCCCGCTCGGGGACACTGGGGGCAGGGTGGGCAGTGGGTGCCCCCAGCCAGGCGGTCACTGTCCATCGGGCAGATCGTTAGCCCTCTGCTCCTGGCAGAACATCGTGGCCCTCCAGCCCATGCCGGCGCGGGTTGAATTTCACGGCCCAGCAGAATTCCCAGGCAGGACGGCCTGGCCATCCCTGATCCCAAGGCTCCTTGGGGCACGGACCCAGCTTCTCAGCCAGGGTCCCTTTGTCCTGAAGGGTCAACCAGTCTCCATCGTCAAACCCTTCCTGCGGAAACCAGCTCTACTGGCTGAGGCTGGAGGGCCCGCCCACGGGGTTACGCAGCCACCCCCATCAGGAGCCCCAGGATTAGGTACCTGCTAGTCTCCAGAGGAGAGAGCCAAAGGGGCGACCGTGACAAGTCCAGGCCTGGGCTTCCTTGGGGAGGGGGCGGTCCCAGTGACAGCCAAGGAGGAGGCAGGTGGCCAGTACGGGACGGGGGCAAACAGGAGGCACAGCCTGGGTCCTGCCCTCCACAGCTCGGGACCTGAGGCCCAGCCCCACAGGGGAGTGGTCGAGGCCCCACCTGCTGACGGGGCAGAGAACCTCCACCCAGCACCCACGGGCGGTTCCCTTGGCCTCCAAGCCTTTGCACACGCCATCCCCCTGCCTGGACACGTCAGTCCGCCCCCCTGCACCCGCCCAGCTCAGCTGTCTCTCCCTCTGGGACACCTTCCCAGAGGCTCTAAATCAAGATGGGAGGCCGCTCCTCAGGGTCTGGGTAGTTAGAGCTGAGGGCAGGGCCCGGATCTCAGGCGTCGCCTGACCCTGCAGCCCCGCTCCACGCAGGGAGGTGGGGAGCTGAGCACGGCCGGATCCAGAAGACCTGCAGCTCCGGGTCCGCCTGCCCGTCCTGGCCAAGCCCCCAAAGCACGCTACACACAAAGCAGAGATTCTGCTGTCCAGAGAACAATATATGTAAAGTGCCGGGTACAACGCTCTGAAAAATAGTATTCTCCAAAAATCCAGCACCCGGGGTGCCCCCGCGGTCTAGCCCTTGCCCGTGAGGTCCAACGGCTGCAGGAAGGGCGGCAGCGGCAGCTCGTCCAGGGCCTCGGGGAAGCGGCCGGGCGAGATGGCGGTGACCAGCACCTGCATGGCGCGCGCGAAGAGCGAGGGTGGCGCCAGGCCCGCCAGCCACTGGAACTTGTCCTCGCCCAGTAGCCGCTGCCAGCGCGGCCGGTCGCCCAGCAGCTCACGGCGGGCCGGGCCGGTGGCGTCCGCAGGTGTGTACAGTGCCAGTAAGTCGAGCAGCAGCAGGCGGCGCTGGCGCGGCTCCCCGGGCGCAGGCGCCCCGACGGCGGGGGCGGCCCCGGCGTCACGGCCCAGCTGACGTAGCAGCAGCTCGAGCGGCGTGAGGCCGCCGCCATCGCGCAGGCCAGGCGAGGCGCCGTGGCCGAGCAGCAGGAAGAGGCACTCGGGGCGCGCCAGCTCGCAGGCCACGTGCAGCGACGTGCCACCGCCCTCCACGCGGCTACAGCCTCGCCGGTCGAGCAGGCGCGCGCGCTCCTCGGCCGGGAAGTCGCGCACAGTGCGCAGGATGCGGCGCAGGATGCCCACGCGGTTGTAGCGCACGGCCAGCGCCACGTGCGGCCCGGGCGCCGCGCAGCAGCGGAAGCCGGCGCTGGGCGGCGCGAGCGCGCACCGCGGGAACGTGGCCAGCAGGTAGTGCGCGTACGCCTGGTGGTCGTGCACGAGTGCGTAGAGCAGCGCCTCCGACGGCGAGTAGGCGGCGGCGCGCCCGCGCTCGTCCCAGTGGAAGGCCTCGCTGGCGCGCATGTCCTCCAGCAGCCACACGGGCAGCAGGTCGCGCACGGCCTGGTAGAAAGCGAACGACGACTTGCGGCACTGCTTCTGCGCCCGAGAGCGCGCTGCGCCCGCGCCCTCGGGACCGCCGTCCGCGCCGCCCCCCGGCCGCCGCGCGTCCCACGGCATGCTGGCGGCGCCTCCCGGTCTCACGGCATGGGCCTGGGGCCGACCACCTGCGGGCAGAGGGAAGCGCAGCGAGGGTTGAGGATCCGGGCGGAGAGGGGTCTCCCGTCCAATCCTCACACAGCCCCACTTGTCCGGGCCTCTCTCGTACCTGCCCCCAGCCTCCGACCGGCCCTCCCAGTCACTCCTCACAGCTTCCCTTCTCTCCTAGGCCCTGAACCACCTCCCACATCCTTGATCTAGCTGCGCCTGCTCGCCCTCCCCAAAACTGTCTTGTTCTCCGGTACCTCTGCTAAAGATGCCCTTCCCTGTCCCTGCCCTCACAGCCCCAGCTACCGTCAAGGCCACACAGAAACCCCACACCCCGTCCAGCCCAGGGACCCACTGGAAGAGTTCTTGCTCCCACCTGTGGCAGCTGCATCCAACTCCAGTCAAGGGAAAAGCCAGGTAGGGGACTAGGAAAGCTGCATCCCACATCTCAAGCTGAGCCAAATCTTTTCTGTAGCCCAAGCTCCCTATCCCCAACCCCATCTAACCTTGACCCTGTCGTCTGACCCCCGACTGCGGTCGGGGTCCCTACCCCAGGCCAGGCAGGGTCAGAGCTCTAGGCTCAGACCTACCTGGCTAGCGCACCGCGATTACCTAGTTCTGTGTAGGTGGGTGTATTACTGTTCCCTGAGCCTCAGCTTCTTCATCTGTAAGAAAGAGGGAAGGCAGTCTGTGAGCCACAGCAGGAAGTGGGGGCCTCTAGCCTTCCACCCAAACATGGTGTTTACTGGATGTCACCGCCCCTAGCTCCTGGGAGGAGGCAAGAGGATGAAATCAGCCTAGAAACTGGCGTGTACACTCTTCACAGCCTGTAAATCCCCTCCAGGTCTGCTAGCGCCCTGAGTCTTCCCAACGACTAGAAGAAGCAGGTACTGTCATCCCATTTTCCAGTAAGGGACAAACTTGTCCAAGGTCAGTCGGCAAGTCATGGTAGAGACAGGCCTGGAACCCAGATCTCCTAACTCCTATTTCGGGCTCACTCCAGAAGTGGGAGGACCCCCAACCCACAGGGAACCCAGCTTGAGCCCTAACCTTGCCCTCTGAGCCCCCTGCGCCAACCTGAGCCCTGACCTCCAACCCCTGGCCCTGGCCCAAGCTCCCCACTGCGTTTTCTCAAGGGTAAGCCCTTGGTCACAAGGGACCTAGGTCAGCGGATAAGCTGCATCCACACACACTGGGTAACTAAGTTACAGAGACGGGCACAGGGGTTGGGGGATGGAGCCACAGCACCCTTTTGGGGGACACCGTGACTGGAGCAACCCCCCACGCCTGGGTCTCCGCGCCCCGGGTGTACCCTGTGTGGACACTGGGAGCGGGGCAGGTTACGTAAAGTTGAGCCGCCCCACGTCACCGGGCAGCGAGTCACGGTCGCGGCTCAGTGAATGGGGGGTTGGGCCACCGAGGGCAAGGCCGCGCGCCCAGGGCCGCCCGCCAGTTCCTCCCCGTCCCCTACTGGCGGCACGGCCGGACCCCGGGTGGCCGCGGGTCGCGGGTCGAGGCCAGAGTGTCTGCGGGCCGATGGCCGGCGCAGCGAGGGCTGCACCTGCGTGCGCGTGTGTCTGGGGGGGATGAGGGGGGCGGCGGCTACACGCCGAGCCGACCGAGGAAGGGGGACTCACCTTGGGGGTCGGAGGGGCCGCTGGCCTGGCGTCCCCGCCCCCGCTGCGGGCCGGAAAGCTTGCTGTCCCCCCGCGGGTCGGCGCGCAGGCGAAGCTCCCAGGACAGACGGACGGGAGGTTGCCGCCGCCGCCCGCGCCCGCCGCAGCCGCGCTCTGAGCCGCCGCGGCCAGATCGCTGGGCGGCGGTGCCGGCGCCGGCGGCGGGCGGGCGGGCGGCGGGCGGCGCAGTGCGGCCCCGGCCGGGCAGTACCGCGGGGCCGCCCGCCGCCGCCATTGGCCCGCGCTGCCGGCTCCCGCCGCCACCCATTGGCCGCCGCGCTGCACCATTGTTACGTCACCGGTCGGCGGGCGGGGCGCCCAGGGGGACCCGCGGAAAAGTTGGGAGAAACTTGAGGGCGCGCGGGGGGCGGGGCCGGGATGGGGAGTGAGCGGGGCGGGGCTCCCGGAAACCCGAGTGGCCGGCGAGGAAAGGCTCCGGGCTTGGAGCTCCCGGCGGCGGGCGACCCGCGCCGGGAAGGGCCCCTGGGCCCCTCCTGCTGTGACCCGGCTCAGTGAGAGACTGGGCGCGCACTTAGGCGCTCCGGCTCCGCCGAGCGTGCCTTTCTTCGGCACCCCACGAGTCGTACTCCACGTCCCCTTTACGCTGACCCTCTGTGACCTTGGGGATGACCTCCTCCGAGACTGTTTTCCGGGACTGTACGTGGAGGTGTCGGGGCCTAGGAACTGTGACCCCTAAGGGCCCTGGCCGCTTTCTGCCCGGGAGGGTCGGGGCGTCTCGAGCCCCTGCTCCAAGCTGACTTTCCCAGGGAACGAATGGATGAACGGATGGAGACAGCCATTTATGAGGGCCTAGTGTGTACCAATCTCTGTGCTAAACATACTTGATTTCAGTTCATTTTCGCAACTGGTAGCCGTGGGAATTATGACCCCTAATTCACCGGCCAGGAAATCGGGGCTCACTGGGAGGTGACCTCCAAGTGAGGAGCAGCCAAAAGGGAAGCTGGGCGCTTCCGCTTCTTTCCTTCAGACATCTGTGGCGGATGGGGCCCTGACCACCCCGGCCTCTCCACAAGCGGGCCAAAGTGTGGAGCGCACACGTGCCGGAGACCCACCCGATACCCCCACCCAAAATGCCACCCACCTCAGTGCAACATGGCCCTGCAGGCCCTACCATACCTCTCAGGGGGTCCATGATCGCCACCAGATTTACAGAAAACGATCATGGGCCAGGGGTGGGGGGTACAGGGAATACTGGGCTGGGAGTCCAGGCTCTACCTCTGCCCCACCTCACCTGTCTTCTCCTCCCTGCTTTAGTCCTCAGTCTCCCTACAATTTCTCCCAGCTGTCCTGTTCCAGACCTCTCTGATGGGTGGGGCAAAGTGAATGGAAATCCTGGGGTTGCACGGTTGACATTGGCCTTCTGGAGCCCCCAGACCCTGGGAGACAACATAGGGAGGTGGTGTCCCAGGTTAACTACCTGTGGCTCAAGACGCTAGCTGCCCTGCTCCCATGTCCCCATTCTATTCTTCAAGGGCTGGAGGTGAGACCTCACACCGTCTCCATGGCTACCGGTGGAATGAGGGTGACAAGGTGCAGCTGGCCTCGGGGTGTAGGTGTAGGTGTAGGTGCCTGGTGTGCAGCTGGCCTCGGGGCAGGTCTCTCTCCACCCCTCGAACCCTCCTTGCCACCCCCTTTGACGTGCCCTCCTCACTCTTCGCTGGGTTTCCCAAAGGCCTCTCTCAAAATCAAGTCCGACCCTGAAACAGGAGGGAAGGGGGCAGGGCACAACCTTTAAAAGAATGGCACAGCCCGAGGACACGACACAAACTGATTAGGACCAAAGAGGTCGAGATGGTGAACGAGTCAACTTCCACTAGACCTTGAGCCTCAGTATACGCTCCTTGTAATATATTAGCATATGCTAAATAGCACACCCACATGACAGTTCCAAGGCCAACCATAAAGGTCTAAAAGTGGGTGGTGGCTCAATTCCTGGAAATCTTGCCCCTTCCCTAAAATAGCTGGAATACTCCTCCCACTCATTAGCCTGTGAAACTACCCACCCCTATAAGAACTGACAACCCTGTACCCTGGGGCCACTCTCTCCTTCTGAGATGGCCCACACTCTGTGGAGTGTGTTTCTCTCTAAATAAATCCACTTCTTACCTATCACTTTGTCTCTCACTGAATTCTTTCTGTGATGAGACATCAAGAACCTGAGCTTCATTAAGTCCTGAAACCAGATGTGTGATCTCAGTTAAAAGACCATGGGTTCAAGTCCCAGCCTGTGGGTGCAAGTCCCAATCTAAGTTGCACGGTTTCAACCCCATTTCTCCACTACTTAGAAAGCTTCCCATGGACATGGACTTAGCCAGAAAGACCAAGTGGGGCAGAGGAAAGGCATTCCTGGCCCGGACACAGACGGGGCAAAGGTCTGGAAGTGGCAGAGGAAGGCTCCAGAGGTCAGTTGGGAGGGGCCGGGAAGCATAGCGCCTTGAATGGCTAGACAAGGAGCTTGGGTTTGTCCAAGGACCTGGAGGTTTGGAAGTTAGTGGATTATTTCAGGCATACAAAATGATAATATAACTTTGAAATGCCTGGGAGCCCATGAGCCAGTTTAAGAACTAACACGTGGGGAGATCTGAAGGCCTGCGTGCCTGTCCTGCCGCCCAGTCCCAGCGCCGGCGCTTTCCCACGGTGGCAGCTGACACTGTAACCCTCTCCATCACGCTGTCAGCGCTCCCGCTCAGCAGCTTGCCTTTTTCTCCCACGGTCACTTTTAGACTCACCCTCTGGGGTACGCGCCGCTCTGGGTCACACGTCATCTCTGTTGAGTCTTCTGCTGGTGAAAGCTGTCCCCTGTGCCCAGCACTGCTGTGCTGCTGTGAACACCCTGCCCGCGCCTCCATGGGGCTGTGGCCGAGTCTGGGGCGGCGATGGGGGGAAGTGCTCCCCCTAAGGAAGCAGCGTCCTGTGCCCCCTGAGGCTGCGAACGGGGTTGGGGGGGGAGAGGGGGCGGAGGCGGGGCGGAGGGCTCAGTTCCCAGAGAGACTCAGGGGGCCTGGGGGTGGGGGGACTGCCCGGCTCAGGCCCGGCTCACCAGCACAGCCTTCTGAGTGTGGCTTTGACCTTTGACCCTGTCATGCTGCCCCTCTCCTGGAACAGCTTGTCCCGCCCCCCGCAGGCTGGTGGCGTCTGTGTGCGGCCAGGTCAGAGGGGTAGTGGGCGAGGCTGCAAACACAGACAGACCCCGAGGTCAGTGGGAGGACTTCGGGGGAGCCAGGGCTCTGAGCAGGGGCTGCCTCGGGTTTTCTCAGGTTCCCTCTCGCCGCGGGGAGCAGACCCCAGGAGGAGAGGGTGGAAGCCCCAGTAGCCGACTGGCCTGGGAAGGTAGGGGTGGCACGGCGAGCGGCATGGAGGGCGCTGGGACAAGCAGCGAATTCGGTGTGGACTCTGACCAACTGGGGTGGGCGTGAGAGGGAGAGAACAGTCTAGAATGCCGCCTGGGTCGGGGAGGAGCAGGGGGTCGGGTGTCCCTGAAGATGCCTGTCAGCCACCTTGGCGTGTCCATGGTAATGGGAGGTGGAGGGAGAAGCCCCGCTGGGGACATACAGCTGGGGGTCACAGGAGAGAGAAGGCACTGAAAGCATGACACCCGGAGCGAAGGCTCGGGGACTTCCCTGGTGGTCCGGTGGCTAAGACTCTGCGCTCCCAATGCAGGGGCTCAGGTTCGATCCTTGGTCAGGGAACTAAGATCCCCCATGCCACAACTAAGACCCAGCGCAGCCAAATAAATTAATTAATTAAATAAAACATTCAGAAAAAAAATGGAGTGAAGGCTTGGAGGCCAGGCTGGAACATCCAGCATGTAGGGATGGGGAGAGGCCCTTGGAAGTCAGAAGGGCCCAGGTGTCCGGAGGAGGAGGGAGAGGCCACCTGGGACAAGTGCCACCAGTGGGTCAGGAGGATTTGGCTACATGGAGGTCATGGCGCCCTTTGCAGAAGGTCATGGGACTGCAGGAGAAGCGTACGTGGAGAGGAGCGTTGGGGGAGGGACTGGGAAAGGTGTGTAGGGAGGAAAGGGGGGCTGGAGGTAAGTGGGTCAAAGAGTAAAAGAGCAGAGAGATGCCCCTGGTGGTCCAGTGGCTAAGACTCTGCGCTCCCAATGCAGGGGGCACAGGTTCGATCCTTGGTCAGGGAACTAAGATCCCCCATGCTGCAACTAAGACCTGGTGCAACCTAAATAAATAAATTTTTTTTTTAAAAAACGAGCCACGTGTGTGTGTGCATGCAGGCACGTGTGCATCTGTGCACATGCCTGGCATGCTGTGCATGCATGTGTGTACACGTGTCCGTGTGCAGTGTGCTGCATCTTGCACATGTGTGCATGTGTGCTCACGTGTGCAGCACACTGATGCGCCAAAACACTGATGCAGGAAGGACCTATGGAGCCATGACCTGGAGGCCAGCAGGGACTGGGCTGCCACGAGTGGAAGGAAGGCCCCTGCCACGGGCATGGACAGTTCTTCCTGCGGGGCAGAGGGCTGGGCATGGATGCCAGTGAGAGCACAGGTGAAGGTGAGTCGGAGAAGTCTGCTCAGATGGCTTCTATTTTCAAGGTCATTCGCTTAGAGTGACAAGGGGTGGAGGGCAGTGCTTGAGGAGAGGGGTTCACTGACCACAGGGAGATCCTCCCTGACCTGAGCCCCAGCTGCCCCCAGCAAGCCCAGCAGAGCCTGTCATCAGAGCAGGGGGGATCTGGCAGGTGGCCCAGGACTGGGAGCATAGCTTGGGGTTTGTGCTGCAGGTAGAGAGGAGGGAGGGCAGCTTCCTGGGGGAGGAAGCTGGTGCCAGACAAGCTGGGTTCTAATCGCTACTCACCAGCTGTGGGACTTGGGCTGCGTAACTGCACCTGTCTGAGTGCCAGTCTCTATCTGTGACTTGAGTCAAGTAGATTTTCAGATCTCAAAAGGAAGTTGTTCCAGGAGACAGGATTGGCCAAGGCCAGTATGGGAAGTGGCCAAGACCAGGGGAGGAGGGAGGGGTATCCCTCACCCACCCCCACCTCTCCTGGGTCCTGCACTACCGCTACCTGTCTGGGCTGGGCCAAAGCCCACCTGGCCTCCAAGGGTCTGCATTCAGAATGTATAAGGAGCTCCTGCAACCTGTTAGAAAGATTAACCCAGGAAAATGGGCAAGGGGTATGAATAGGCAATTCACAGGTTGGCCAATAAACCCAAGAAGATGTTCAGCTCTGTAAGAAATGGGCAAACGTACAAGCTCTTGTTTTGCCTATTGGCAAAAACTGAGGATACTGAAAACAGCCTGTACTGACAAGGTCAGGAATCAAGCCCTCACTCTCATGCAGAGGAGGGGAGGGCACCTTGGAAGGCGCCACCAGCAGGGAAAATGCTCGTGCTCTTGGGTCCACCAATTTCTTTTGTAGGTATCTTATCCCAGATAAATACTGGCCCAAGTGCCAAATTCCATGTACGATGCTCATGGCTATGGTTTTGTTCACTTGTTTAATTCTTTACAGTTTTATGAAAGAATTCAACCTTAATTTTACAGGCAGACCTCAGAGGTATTGCAGGTTCTGTTCCAGACCACCACAATAAAGCAAATATTGTAATAAAGCGAGTCACACAAATTTTGTGGTTTCCCTGGGCATATAAAAGTATATTCATTCTATACTGTAGTCTACTAAGTGTGCAATAGCACTATGTCTAAAAAACAAGGCACATAACTTAATTAAAAAAAAAACTTTATTGGTAAAAATACTAAGTATTATCTGGGCCTTCAGTGAGTTGTCGTGGTAACATCAAAGATCACTGATCATACATCATCATAACAAATATAATAACAATGAAAAGATTCGAAATATTGTAAGAATTACCAGAACGTGACACAGAGACAGGAAGTGAGCAAATGCAGTTGGAAATATGGCGGTAACAGACTTGCTCGACGTAGGGTTGCCAGAAACCTTCAATTTGAGAAAAACATAATATCTGTGGAGCACAGTAAAGTGCAGTAAAGTGAGGTCTGCCTGCATACCTTATTTCTAACTTTCAGAGTAAAACCTTTGAAGAGAATACAGGTTAACTACCAACTGTTAAGGAGGTACAGTCCCTGCTGTGTTTTCAATAATAAAAAACTGGAAATCTGGGACTGCCCTGGTGGTCCAGTGGTAAAGAATCCACCTGCCAATGCAGGGGACATGCGTTCGATCCCTGGTTAGGGAACTAAGATCCCACATGCCACGGAGCAACTAAGCCCGTACGCCACAATTACTGAGCTCGCGTGCCTCAACTAGAGAGCCTGTGTGCCGCAAACTACAGGGCCCACGCACTCTGGAGCCTGCGCGCCACAACTAGAGAAGAGAAAACCCGCACGCCACAACAAGAGAGAAGCCCACACACCGCAACGAAGAGCCCGTGCGCTGTAAGGAAAGATCCTGCGTGCCACAACTAAGACCCGATGCAGCCAAAAATAAATAATAAAATAAATAAATAAATAATATAATAAAATCTTTAAAAAAAAAAAGGAAACCTCCTAGGTGACCATCCAAAGGGGAACACCAAAAATAATCATGATGCATCTGTCCCAGCTAGGATTTTTGCATCCTTCCCAGCTGGGCACTGCTCCTCTCCTGGCTCTTGGGGAGGAACTTGTGTCGGCCTGGAGCCTAGGGAGCATCTCCCTCAAATCCGCCCCCACCACCAACCCAATGTGAGACTCTCGCTGGTGTCTCTGGGTCCATGTAGGATCCCTGGAAAGAGCCGTGCCTGAGGACTCAGGCTTCCTCATTAAATGAGCCAGTTGAGTTTTTTATTTTTTAATTTAATATTTAATTAATTAAACAAATGTTTTATTTAATATTTATATTAAAGTATATTTAGTCTTTAATAATTTTATTTAATATTTAAATAATCCAATTTTTGGATTACGCCAATTGGGGACAGGGGTTTATCACTTGAAAATTTCCTGACTCCTTAGAGTATTTGCTCAGGACAGTTCTTGTCATCCCAGCATAATTATAATAGTGTCCCCCTCACTCTCCACAGGTCCTGGTTTAGGAGGTAAAACCTACAGCTGCCACGTGACTAACTAACGCACAGCCCAGGTATCATGCAGCCACAGGCGACAATAAAGAGCCTGAGTTTCCTCCTCTGTCAAGAGGAGATAAGATAGTCTTCCTGAGAGGTCACTGAGTTCTTGCAGGACACGGCAGTAACAGAGCTCCTAGGATGAATTTTCAATATTTCAACATAAAAATGTTAAAAGACCCGTGCCCCTTGTGTTGGGAGCACAGTGTCTTAACCACTGGACCTCCAGGGAAGTCCCCACATTGTTTGAAAAATACTGGAAGCCACACACTGATCTGTGGATGGCAGGGCCTCCTGGGGAGAGCGTGGTGGCGGGGAGGAGGGCAGGAAGGGGGGAGGGGGAGGGGGAGGAGGAGGAAGGAGCTCTTAGTTTTTATTCTCTGTACCTTCTTTATGGTTTGAGTCATTCACAAGGGGCACATATTCAAATATTATTTGCATAATTAAGGTAAGTTTTTTTTTTTTTTTTTTTTTTTCTTTTTGCGGTATGCGGGCCTCTCACTGTTGTGGCCTCTCCCGTTGCGGAGCACAGGCTCCGGACGCGCAGGCCCAGCGGCCATGGCTCACGGGCCCAGCCGCTCCGCATATGGGATCCTCCCAGACCGGGGCACGAACCCATATCCCCTGCATCGGCAGGCGGACTCTCAACCACTGCGCCACCAGGGAGGCCCTAAGGTAAGTTTTTAAAAAGGCAGGTCCCGCGGGCAAAATGTTCTCTCAGCCGTCACCTCACGGGCTCGCAGGGGAGGTAGGCTGGATTGTCAGCCCACTTTACAGGTAGGGAAACGAGCTCAGAGAAGGGACAGGGCTTTGCCCACAGGGCTGGAGCATATAAGCCTCGTCCGGGCCTAGGAAGGGAAGGTTTTGGTTTCGTGAGTTCCCAACCCCTTGTGAAAGCTGAGGAAAGTTCTGCTAGAAATGTCCCCCACTCACAGGATGGAGGGGCCTCAGACGCAGGTTGGGATGGTGGGCTGGGGCCCCTCCATCCCTCGCCAGGGGACTCAGATGGTCAGCCAGCCCTTTGGAGCAGCTTAACTCAGTAATTCAACTAACAAGCCCCTGCAGCCTGCCCTGAGGACCACAGGTGAGTGGGCAGGAGAGGCTTCCTGGAGGAGGAGGCTGCCTGAGATGAAGAGGAGTCACCTGCACCCCTCCCACCATCCCCTGGACTCTGTGTCCAAACCCCCCGCCCCGCCCCCCTCGCTACTCCATCCCACCTCCCAGGGCCAGGCTGCCCTGGACTCTCCAGGCTCCAGCTTCAGCCCCAGCCTCTTGAAGCCTGAGGGGATCCCGTCAAATCCAAGTCCACTCAGCGCTTCTGCTGGGAGCCCTCCCTGCTCAAAGGTGCCGCCCACCCGAGTGGAAAACGCCTGTTCTGCCTCCCGACGAGACCCCTTCACATTCCACGAGAACCTCGGCCTTCAGGCCTCAGGGCCTCGGGCCCTTGCTCAAGCCATCCCCCCGCCTGGACTGCCCATCCCCAGAAGTCCACACGGACTCGCCTCAGGTGCCAGCTGGCTAAAGGAGCTCGTCCAGCCTCTCGGGACTCCACCACAGTGTCCTGCACTCCCGGGGGTTTCTCCTCTGCCCCCAGCCTGTCCCTGCGGGAGGGTGGTAGGTGCCCCATAAATGCTGGGACTAAGAGCAGGAGTCGATCAGGCTGGGGGTCACTCTCTCGGGAGTGCAGGCCGGTCCCTGGAGGGCGGGGAGCAGGAAGTACATGATTCATCTCTTTTGCACCAGAGTCCCAGACACCAGGAGCCCTGAGCACAAGGGGGACTCGGCCGTGGCCCAGCCCAGGTTCCGGCACACCCAGGCAGGAGCCCGCAGAGCTCAGACTTGGCTTCTCCTGGGGGAGGCTAGCTCTGGCAGGGGCAGGACGCTGGCGGGGCAGGCCGGCTGGCCCTCTCCCTGAGCCTCCCAGCACGCAGGGGCTGGATGCCGGCCTGGCTGTGTCACCTTGAGCGCATCGCTGCCCCCTCGGGGCTCCACGCCCAGACCTGGGGCTGCCCTGGGGAGAGCGGGCAGCACCCCGTCCCTGGGTGCTGAAGGAGCACAGCCGAGGTGGGCCGGGCCAAGGGCAGCCCCCCAGTTCGTTGCACCTCCCGCTTTCTTTTCCACTGTCCCCTTCGGTAAATAGTTGTGGTTTGCAGTGAGGAGAGTCAGCAGGGGAAACTAAGGCCTGGCCCTGGTCACACAGCTCGGATGAGTCCTAAGGATAACAGCAGCCCCGCCTGCCAGCCGCGCACAGGAACCTCCCGCTTCCCGAGACCCCCCGAGCAGTCGGGCCTGGATCCCCGCGTCTCACTATCACTTTCTCTCAGGTGACACGAGGGGAAACTGAGGTCCGGGGAGGCAGAGCCCCTCAGCAAGGGGTTGGAGCGGGCGTGGGGGGAGGGGGACGTCAGCTAGGCTTATGGGACTCATCGGGTCCGGGGCTTGGGGAGGGAGGTCCCCTTATCGGATCCCGCCGTGCGGCCCCACGGAGGAGGGGGCGAGGCCCTGGCTGGAGCCACTGTGGGCCGGGCCTCAGTTTCTCCATCCGCTCAGAACTGGAAGCGGTGTCCTGTCCCACCGCCCGGCGCGGGCCGACACCGCCCCCTGGCGGCCGTGCGCGTCGTCGCGGCCCTCAGCCCGGCACGGGGCTCAGCGAGGGAGCGGGGCCGGGGCGCCCCACGTCACTAGCGGACAGGGGACAACGGAGTGCCTTGCCCCAGCGGCGGGATTCGCGGGTTTGGGTCTCCACCCACGAACAGCCCACCCCGCTCTCCACTCGCCACGTGGCCGCCGCAGGCCCCTTTCCATACTGGGTCTCAGTCTCCGCCGTGAAAGAGCGACAATCGTGCCCAGGCCACGCCTGTGGTCACTCGGCCGCTCCCTCGGGCTCCTCGAGCCTCGCTTTCCTCACCCACGCCGGGTCCCCCGGGGTTAGCGGCCCCTCCCTTTCCTCGTGGGCGGGATCACTGCCCCGATAGGCCAATCCGAAGTCCGGGGGCGTGACGGGGTTGTCCGATGGGGAGGGCGCGAAAAGCCGGGGGGGGCGTGGAGCCCGCTCTGCGTTTCCCCCTCCCCTCGCATCTGTTCCTGGGGCGCCCCCTTCCAGGGAGTTCTTGAACCCCGGCAGGGCGCAGGGTGCGGAGGGCAGCTCTCCGGGAGTGGAAGAGGCCGAGGGGTGCTTCTGTTTCCCGTCTTCGAAGTGAGGACGATCGCTGCCCCCCTGGTGCCCGTAGGTAGACAGCCACAAGGCCCCCAACCCCGCCTCTGCCCTCCAGCGCTTGCAGCGGCCTACGGGCCACAGTGGCCCCCGGTGACCCGCTCTGCCCGAGCGCTTCGCCCAGCCCTACCTTTCCCCCAGGGAACAGAACTTCCTGCTAGCTGTTCCTTCGCTTGGAATGCCGTCCACCCAGCTGAGCCTGCTGCTTCTGCAAGCGGCCTAACTGCTCCTCTCCAGGGGAGGGTTCATCGTACCCTGGCCCATTTTACAGAAGGCTGACACTGAGACCAGAGTGTTCAGAGAAACCGGCCACAAGGTGCCCAGCTGGGAGGTGGTTCAGAGGGAACCTAGCTGTTGGTTGTGACCCACTCCTGGGCCACCCACCCCCATGTCTCTGCGTCCCAAGCCTGTCCTCTGCTCCCACTCCAGGGAGCAATGGACGGGACATGCCTAGCGGAGCCCACTGAGGGTCCAGTGCAGTCTGGTTGGGAGGGTCAGGGATCCTCGCGGTGTGGCCCCTCACTCTGCCACCCCTTGTCCAATGGGGCGCTGAGGTCCTAGAGGGGCAGGGAGGGCCTTACCAGGTGTCGCTAAGGTCCTAAGCTTTCCTGATGACTACTGTGGAGGGAGCACAGAACTGGGCAGGTGAGGAGACAGGTCAGTAAGGCCTGGGAGGGGCTTCCCAGCTCCAAGGAGGGGGAGGATTAGGCAAACTGCCAAACTCCAAGAGCAATGTACAGGAAAGTGGGAAGGAGGGTTGGATGGGTAGGTGGGCTGCAGTTATTATGCCAATGAGCCCTGAGAGACAAAGGAGACTTCCACAGGTGTATCAGTTACCTACTGCTGTGTAACAAACAACCCCACAACTGTGGCTTGAAACAACAATGATTTTTTATTTCTCACCATCCTCTGGATTGACTGGACAGTTCTTCTGCTTCATATTTTGTCCTCTGGGATCATTTATACAGCTGCAAGTAGCTGAGGGCTCAACTGGGGTGAAACGTCCAAGGTGGCTTCACACACATGGCTGCAGTTGATGTTAACTGTCAGCTTGGGAACTCAGCTGGCTGCCAGCGTGGGCTGTCGTCTCAGGTACAGTGGCCCTCTATATCCACAGATTCCACATTCCTGGATTTAACCAATCAAGGATCGAAAATATTTGGGAAAAATAATCCAAAAAGCAAAACCTGAATTTGCCTGGTGCCAGCAAGGATTTACACAGCATTTACATTGTCTTAGGTATTATATGCAATCTGGAGATGATTAAAAATACAGAGGAGGGTGTGCCTAGGTTATCTGCAAATACTATGCCATTTTATATAAGGTATTTGAGCATCCTTGGATATTGGTATTTGCGGGGGTCTTGGAACCAATCCCCCGTGGATACCAAGGGATGACTGCACTTTGGTTCTCCTCTACTTGGCCTCTACACAGGGCTAACTTGGGCTTCTTCACAGCATGGCACTACGTTCCACTGAGAACAATCCTCAATATGCAAGAGAGCATCAAACTTCTACTTCTGTCATATTTGCTAATATTTCATTGGCCAGAACAAGTGACATGGCCGAGCTCAGCAACAATGTGGAATGAGACCTCCCCAGGACATGAATACCAGGAAGCATGGTCCATTGTGGGGCACCAACTTTACAGCTTACTGCAGTGGGAAAGGAAGGAAGACAGACAGGAGACAGGAAAGCTTTAGTGGCCGGAACAACCAAGGAAGCCTCCTGAAGGAGGAAGGGCTTGGCTAAAGAGGGCCTGGGAGCTCTGTTCTCCTCCCTGCTCCCATCTTGGGACCCATGGAGGATGGAGGATAACCATCCACTAAGTAAATATATATAAACTGGGAAAATATCTGGAGATAAGTGCTCTGTGGACAATGAAAATAGGGTTGTGATAGCATGATGGGCAGGTGGGACAGCTGTTTTAGATGAGGTGGTCAGGGAAGGCTTCTCAGAGGAGGTGATGTTTAGGCTGAGTTCATACTGACAAAAGGAGCCAGGCCTGGGGAACGCAGAGGGAAGTGAATTGCAGGCAGAGGGAACAGCTGAAGCAAAGGCCCTGAGATGGGAATGAGCTAGACACCTTTGAGGATTAGAGGGAAGATCGGGGTGGTAGGAGGGGAGAGGGCAAGGGGGCAGGGTGGGTACAGTTGGATTGTGTTGGATCTTGTAGGCCCGGACAGTGAGGCTGGCCTTTTCTCCAAGTGCAGTGCAGTGCCTCCCGAGGAACAATATGACTCAACCCAAAGTGCATCTACTGAGCACCTACTGTATGCCAGG
The DNA here is from genome assembly GCF_025265405.1 of Mesoplodon densirostris. Lineage (NCBI taxonomy): Eukaryota > Metazoa > Chordata > Mammalia > Artiodactyla > Ziphiidae > Mesoplodon > Mesoplodon densirostris. The sequence goes on along the minus strand of NC_082664.1, from coordinate 3,836,389 downwards.
CATTGTTCTACGCACTTGGGACTCATTGGTGAACAAAACAGAGGAACATCCCTACCCTTGTGGAGTGTGATCTGATTTGGGGATTTTTTAAAAAATCGCTGCTGAAAGGGAACAAAAGGAGGTGGCTGAGTGCAAAGAGAAAAAACGGAGGAGGTGGAACTGTCAGGCCTAGGAAGTGGGGGGGTGAGGGATAAAAAGATAAATTTAAGAATGAGCTTGGGAGATCATCTTCATGACCTTGGGTTAGACAAAGGGGTCTTAGATTTTTTTCCCTATAAAACAAACAAACAAAAATGATAAATTGGACCTTATCAAAATTGAAAACATTTGCACTTCAAAAGATACCATTGATAAAATGACAAGATAAGCCACAGACTGAGGTAAAATATTTGCAAATCACATATCCAGACTATATCAAGAATTCTTTGAACTAATAATAAGAGACACAACCCAGTTTTTTTTTTGTGGGGGGGTTGGGCCGTGCTGCGCAGCCCTCAGCAGTGAAAGCGCAGAGTCCTAACCACTGGACTGCCAGGGAATTCCCACAACCCAGTTTTTTTTTTTTTTAATGTGCTGTAGTTTATTTATTTATTTATTTATTCATTTATTTAGGCTGCGCTAGGTCTTAGTTGCAGCGTGCGGGATCTTTTAGTTGCGGCAAGTGGACTTCTTAGTTGCACCATGTGAACTCTTAGTTGTGGCCTGCATGCAGGATCTAGTTCCCCGACCAGGGATCGAACCCGGGCCCCCTGCACTGAGAGCGTGGAGTCTTACCCACTGGACCACCAGGGAAGTCCCCCACAACCCAGTTTTTAAAGGGGGCAAAAAATTTGAGCAGACACGTCACCAAGGAAGATATATACAGATGGCCAGTGAGCATATGAAAACATGTTCATCATCGTTAGTCATTAAGGAAATGCAAGGTAAAGCACAATGAAATACCACCACACACCTATTAGAATGTCTAAAACGAAAAAGATGGACCATATCAACTGTTGACAAGGATGTGGAGCAACTGGAATTCTCACACATTGGGAGTGGGGTGCAGCCACTTTGGAAAACAATTTGGCAATTTCTTAAACTTACCGTATGACCCAGCAATTCCACTCCCAGGTGTCCATCCAAGAGAAATGAAAATCTATGTCCCCACAAAGACCTGTACATGAACATTCACAGCAGCATCGTTCGTAATAGCCAAAAGGTGGAAGCACATGTCCACATACCATTAACTGGTGAATAGACCAAGGAATTGTGGTCTATCCATACAACGGGAAATTATTCAGCAATAAAAAGGAACAAACTCTGATATATGCCACAACAAGGAGGAACCTCAAAAACATGATGCGAAGTGAAAGAAATCAAACACACCAATGGTCAACAAGAATGTATTGCACACTTAAAACTGTGTTAGGACGGTAGATCTTATCACCATAAAATACAACTTGACAGCGCTATTTACAATAGCCAGGACATGGAAGCAACCTAAGTGTCCATTGACAGATGAATGGCTAAAGAAGATGTAGCACATATATACAATGGAATATTACTCAGCCATAAAAACAAACGAAACTGAGTTATTTGTAGTGAGGTGGATGGACCTAGAGTCTGTCATACAGGTGAAGTAAGTCAGAAAAACAAATACTGAATGCTAACACATATATATGGAATCTAAAAAAAAAAAAAAAAGTTCTGACGAACCCAGGGGCAGGACAGGAATAAAGACGCAGACGTAGAGAATGGACTTGAGGACATGGGGAGGGGGAAGGGTAAGCTGGGACGAAGTGAGAGAGTGGCATGGACATATATACACTACCACATGTAAAACAGATAGCTAGTGGGAAGCAGCCGCATAGCACAGGGAGATCAGCTCGGTGTTTTGTGTCCACCTAGAGGGGTGGGATAGGGAGGGTGGGAGGGAGACGCAAGAGGGAGGAGATATGGGGATATATGTTAAAAAAAAAAATTTAAAAAAGAGAAAGGAACCAAACACAAAAGACTATGTATTGTATGATTCTATTTTCATGAAGTGTACAGAAAAGGCAAGTACAGTATATAGATACGGGAGCAGGTCGGTGCTTGCCTGGGGCTGGGGGTGGGAGCAGGGATTAACTTCAAAGAGGCTCAGAGAATTCTGTCGGAGGGTGGAAATGATCTAAAACTAGATTGTGGTGATGGTTGCACAATTCTATAAATGTACTAAAAATCATTGAATTATGCCCTTTCAACTCCAGAAATTTCATGGTATATAAGTTATACATCAGTAAAGCTCTTGCGAGAACAAGAAACCAGGGCTAGGCCTTCAGAGTGGGCTGGGGCTCAGCTGAGGGCCCACCAGTGCTGGAGACAGCCCTGAGCCTTCCAGGTTTCAGATCCCAAACCCTTGGGAGCCTGTGTAGTGTTGCAGTGCCCTGGGGTGCCACCCTTTGTCCCTTAGGCAAGGAACCCCCGCTGGGTAGGAGCCCAGATGATGTGGGGATACCTTCTAAGTTGTTTACAGAAAACCCTCCATAAGGGAATGAGGCCTGTTTTGAATGATAAACGCTACAAACCAGAAGTTACCCCCCCAACCCAAGTCTGAATTCTCCCCGTTTGGAGAAATGCGTTTCCTCCCAGTAACAAGCTCCAGGCCCAGCGGAGGCCCCGCCCAGCTGCACAGGTGACATGGCAATTAGTACCGGGCAATTAGGGACGCTCCTCTCTTGGGATGCGGGGCCTGGCTCCCCTGAGCACACTTCGGGGAGGGGAGATCCGCTGGGAGAAGTAGACAGAGTGTGTGCCTGGCGGAGCGAGCGGCACACACACCACTCCTCCCCCGAGCCCCGTGGTCTGGAACCCACAGACCGCTGTGCTCAGAGACTCGCTGAAGAGCCAGTGCAGAGGGTCCCACCTCCCAGCAGGACACCCTAGGGCCTGGGTTTTTCTGATCTAGGCAAGGCCGACAAAGCACAGGAGCTGAAGTCCTCACTGTCGCGCTCCCTGAGTGAGAAAAGGGCCGCTGGCAGGAAGTCACGGCTGCCCAGGAGAGCAAGGCGGCATCTGGGGAGCCCCTAGGCCCCCCTCCTCCACCCACACAGCTGCAGCAACCAACTCCCCAAACACCAAGACCCGGGTGCCTTGTTAGGAGAAGGGACTCCGGCGGGTCTCAACTGAGCAGCAGGACTCCCCATCACTCCTCCCGCCCTTGTTTATCGGCAGGCTTGGGGTTCAGGGGCAGTCAGCTCAGACCCTGACCCTCAGCCTCCCGCCTGCAGGGGATCCTCCAGGGCCCACCTCGGAGGAGCCACGGGAGCTGGGATTCTGGGGGCAGTGCGGGCCGCCAGGAGAACCACAGCTCCCCAAGCAGCCCCACGTGAGCCTGCTCTCCCCACCACTGATTGGACCAGGCAGAGCACCTGACCACAGAGAGCCCACCCATAGGCTGACCAGTGACCTATCAGGGTGGCCTGGTGAGAGCACAGCTAATCAGATGCTTTCTGGGATTTGGAGCCAAGAGAGACGGAGAGGGACACGCTGGGCGGTGGCTGGCCTCCGGGCTTGGACTGGGCAGGGCTGACGAGAGAGAGGAGGGCCTTGGAGAGGGAAAGACAAGGAGAGAGGCCTGGGCTTGGCCTCCGCTTGACGGGGCTCCGACTTTCTCAAAACCCAGTGGTACCCAAGGCATGAGGGGCCTTTCACTCCTCCAGCGTCATTCTTGGATGTTTATCCTTAAATCACCATCACTTTGGCGGCGCCCTAAGCATTCATGTCTGTGAAGTGTGGTGTACTTGTCATTTGCTCCAGTATGTGTTCAAGTGAATTCGCCACCATCAAAAAAATCTGCCTCATTTGCACACCCATGTCCAGAGCTGCATTCTTCACAGTAGCCGAAAGGTAGGAAAAAAACCAAGTGTCCATGGATGGATGGATGAATGGATAAAAAACAATGGAACCTATACAGACAATGGAGTATTAGCCATAAAAAGGAAGGAAATTCTGGCACCTGCTACAACATGGATGAACCCTGAGGACACTATGCAGCGTCAAAAACGACAAATGCTGCATGATCCTTCTCAGATGAGGTACCAAGAGCCGTCAAGTTCGTAGAGACAGAAAGTAGAAACGGGTGGTTGCCGGGGACTGGAGAGGAGAGGGGAGGGATCCTTGTCTAATGGAAACAGTTTCGATTTTGCAAGAAGAAAAAAGTTCTGGGGATGGATGGGGGTGAGAGCTGCACAGCAATGTGAATGTATGTAATACCACTGAACGGTACACTTAAAAATGGTTAAGGTGAGGGGGCTTCCCTGGTGGCGCAGTGGTTGAGAGTCTGCCTGCCGATGCAGGGGACAGGGGTTCGTGCCCCAGACCGGGAAGATCCCACATGTCGCGGAGCGGCTGGGCCCGTGAGCCATGGCCGCTGAGCCTGAGCATCTGGAGCCTGTGCTCCGCAACGGGAGAGGCCACAGCAGTGAGAGGCCCGCGTACCGCAAAAAAAAAAAAAAAAAAAAAATGGTTAAGGTGGTCCATTTTATGTAATTTGTATTTTATCACGATTTTTAAAAATGAAGTTCCTCCAGGCACCCAAGAGCTCCTCCTACCCTCGGATCCACCCACTGAGCGAACCTGGAGGGCCTCTATGCTGTACAACCAGAAGTATTTGTCTCCTGGGTGGACTTGCTGTGGGCCCGGCCAGGGCAGAGCAGCCAAGCCAGAACGCCCTCACCCAGCCAGGCCTTGAGACTGAAGAGTGAAATCTGGGCATTTCACCCACCTGCAAGGAGACATCACAGTTGCCAGTGGAAAAACTCGGATCCAAGTGGCCGGGCAGGCTCTCCTGCTGCACCATCAGTCCTAAGTGGACTTAAGAGCCTGGAGTCAGGGGAGTCAGTTACAGGGGTCAGCTGGGTCTGCTCCATGTGGCCCCCCTGGAGAGGAAACCCTCATGAAGCTCCTCTTCCTGGAAGCGGTGGATGGAGGACAGGTACTGCTCACAGCGGCCTCAGTAACTCCGCATCTTCAGTCTCCTGAGTCTGCCCAAGACAGCTCTGATGGACCCGGTCTCCCTGTACGGAGTGAAGCCCTCCACGGAGCCCCTTTAAAGTTCTTGGGGACCTGCTCTGTGCCAGAAAAGAAAACAGCATCCTGACTACCACCCCACCTACCTCCATCCCCACACTGGCCTCGCTGGGGAGTGAAAGCAGAGAGGAAATGGAGGCTCAGAGAGGTTAGGTGACATGGCCAGGGTCACACAGCTGACGGCCTCAGATCCACAACTGGAAACCAGTCACTCTGACTGCAAAACTCATGCTCTCCTAAAACTTTGATTCTCAACTAGGAGTGTGAGTGAGTGTGTGTGTGTGTGTGTGTGTGTGTGTGGCGTGGGGTGTGGGGGAATAGCCACGGATAGACGCGGATCAGCTTCCAGAGCATCAGGTTTAGTCAGGCATTTGGGGTGAGAAGCGGGAAATTTGAGTGACTGCATAAAACTTAACTCTTGTTACTGAAGCATTCCCAGCTTAAAGGGAAAGAGCCCAACCCCACATGAATGTTTCCATAAACCAAGGGATTCTGTGCTAGCAGCAGGTCCCATCCTCTGAGCTCACTGGCCTCCACAACTAAGGAAATGTTGGTGGAGAACTTCGAGAAGCTTGTGTTCCATCTGCCACTTTGGGGAGAAAGCACCACCCTGTCTCATGACGCGCTTCGTGATGACGCATCAAACAGAAGGATGGGTCCCCTGGAACGCAAGGGTCAGCAAGGGAGTCGTTTGCGGCCGCCTCCCAGGCCCCCTAGGTTGGCAACGTGCACGCCAGCCCCTCACCCCAGAGTCCTGCTCATCTCTTCTCTCTGAGTCACAGAGAGAGGCAGGCAGGGCAAGGTGCCATGTGCCCACTTGACAGAAGGTAGCACTGACGCCCAGAGAGGCCAGGGGCCCATACACACAGGAGGAGAGGTGGAGAAGTGCTGAAGGGGTCTGGTGGGGGGCTGTGGCCCCAGCCCCTCGTGCTTCTCTGGGCTTGACCCTGATTCCAGCTGCCCAGCCATTGCCAGGCAGTATCTTGGAGGGGGCGAGGGGGCTGCTGCTTCTCTCACCTGTCTCAGCAGGATGAGGAGGGCTCAGGGAGGGATGCAGCTACACCCTGAATTCGTGGAGCCCGTGACCGGCCCCAGGGGGTAATGGTTGTTTGCACCTCCAGGCTAGTCAGTCTGTTTGTCAATAAGGGGGAGCAGGCAGGTGCTTCTGAGAACAGAGCCTGGGCAGGTGCTGGGTGGGCTCAGGGGCTTTGGGGCCCGTGAGGGGAGGCTGAGCGAGGGAGCTCTCACCCCATTCCTTTCAACTGGAGCTTCTCGACTTTTTTTTTTTTTCTGCGGTACGCGGGCCTCTCACTGTTGTGGCCTCTCCCGTTGCGGAGCACAGGCTCCGGACGCGCAGGCTCAGCGGCCATGGCTCACGGGCCCAGCCGCTCCGCAGCATGTGGGATCTTCCCGGACCGGGGCACGAACCCGCGTCCCCTGCATCGGCAGGTGGACCCTCAACCACTGCGCCGCCAGGGAAGCCTGAGCTTCTCGGCTTTAAGAAGAGATTTTGTTGTTGTTCTTGGGCCTCTAAGATTTCCTTCCTTGGGGGTTAAGCTACTAAAACAACATTAGGGGCCCCTGCACTCCCATGAGGCGTCAAGTCACGAGCCCCGGGGTCTGCTCTGCACCAAGACCTGCTTGTTCCCTGTGGGGCCTCCTTAGAGAAGACACCCTGGGAGAGGAAACAGACCCAGCTGGCAACGCAAACTACCAGTGGCTGCCATACGATGGAAGTTTAGTTTTCTCTCAGCAGGAGCCTGGGCTCCTTCTATACGTGGCTCTGCCATGCACACTTTTCGTTCCAAAGATCACCTTGGGCTCCAGGATGGCTCCCGAAGCCCCTGCCATTATATCTGCATTACAGGCAGCAGGAAGGAGAAAGGGAAACAGGGCGTGCCTTGTCCTTTAAGGACCCTTCCTGAAATTAAACACTATTTACATCTAGGCCCAAACTTCGTCATATGGCCACACCTAGGTGTAAGAGGGCCTGGGAAGTATCTTAACTCCAGGCAGCAAATGGCCAGATAAACCTTCAGAGGTTTTGTTTCCTTGGACAGTGGAGGTGGTGGGGTGGGAACAGGAGCCTGAGGGGCGGTGAGAGACCTCTGCCCCAACCAGCGCAAGCTGTGTGCCCTTGGGCAAGTCCCTTCACCTCTCTGAGCTCCTGCGTGTCTCTGCAAAATGGGGGTGTAGGAAGATTGTCTCCAAGGCCCTTTCCTGCCCTGACATTTCGTGACCCTGCAGCAGAGAGCCCACGGAGGCCAAAACCAAGGGTAGAACAGCTCCTGTTTAAAAGGTGCCTGTTCCAAGACTTACAGATTCGCAGCAGCCTAAAACTTGACTATTGATTTTCAACCTGCAACCTGATTAGCACAGACAGGGTGACCGTTGGGGGGTGGGGGGAGGGAAGGCCCCCCAGGGTCATCCTGAGACAGGAGGGATCTGAGGGGACAGAGGACGGCTGGGCATCGTATCTCTTAGGGTCACAGAGGTGGCAGGGGAAGAGAGGACCAAGACTGGGGATGGGGGCCATGGGGGAGGGACTCGGGGGCTGGTGAAGAGGGACGGGGGGAGGGAGGAGGTCACCACCAGGCGCTGACATGGCTCTCTGGGGGCGGGCGGGTAGGCGAGAAATCATGGGTGCCTTTCCTCCCAGGCCTTCCTCTAGCTCCCTTTTCTCTTAACCTCACCCCTTGTACTACTGTGATGACAAATATTAAAGAGCTCTAGGGAATTCCCTGGCGGTCCAGTGGTTAGGACTCTGCGCTTTCACTGCCGGTCCCATGTTCAATCCCCTGTCGAGAAACTAAGATCTCACAAGCAAAAAAAAATTGAAGTAAGGCAAAGCCATCTGGCCTGCTGGGGAGCCAGGGCTCCGGGACACTCCACTTGCTGTTCTCAGGCCCCTGAGGGGCTGGCAGGCAGGGGTAGGGCCCTGGGGAACTGCAGGGGGTCTGCTATGACCCAGGCCTGGGGGTGGCTTGCGACATGTGTGTAATCGAAGGGCGATTCCGGGCAGCCAGGCCCTGGGAGCGGCCCCTCCCTCCTCCCTTCCTGTCCCCTGACCTCCATCTCTGTGGGGTGGCCCCAGCAGCCAGGCAGCCGGGAAGTACGTCCCTGTGACAGAGCAGATTTCCTGGTCTTTCTCCAGGCCTGAGCAAGGCCCAGGAGTGCCTGGACTTACTGTGGTTGGGGTGAGGGGTCCAGAGGGCCAAGAAGGACATTCTCCCTGGTCCAAGGTGGGGGCTCAAGCTGCTCAAGCTGTGTAATACAAAAGCCTTGTGACCGTGGGGGTTCAGAGCAGGGATTCTGGGCCAGACAACCTGGGTTCAAGTCCCGACCCCTACACGTACCAGCTGTGTGACCCCAGACAAGTTACATAGCTCTCTGTGCCTTACTTTCCTCATCTGCAAAATCAGGAGTTGTGAGGTTAGGTGAGATCCTCTACAGCAGCCCTCAGAGCAGCCTAAGTAAGTGCTTAGTGAAAGCTAATAGTATGACTGAGTACGGTCAGTGACAATGACGGGAAACGTAGGGGACTGATCTGCCCCTGACGAACGTTGAGGGCACTGGCCGCACCACAGCCTTGCAGATAAGCCAAATCCAACCTGGCCGGCCTGCTTCCCCTGGTGAGGCAGACAGGAGAGGGCGTGGAGATGAGGCTTGTTCAAAAGGCAGACGCCAGCCTCCTGCCCACCCTCACCCCCCCCACCCGCATCCCTGTCTGGACTCTCCGTTGTAATTCGCTCCTGGGCAATTCCCACACAGACGCTCTGAGGGCAACAGGGCTGGCAGAGGGCTTCTGGGGTCCCCCAAGCCCTCAGACCTGGACTGCTGTGGAGAGGTGACCTCCAAGGGGGCCCGGAGTAAGCAGTGGGCACCTCGACCATCAGGGATGCTCAGCACAGTCCTCTCCCTGGGCCTGCAAGGCCTGGGACCAGCTGCCCAGTCATGCCCGCAGCTAAGCCCCTGACCAAGGCCCTCAGGGGCTTGCGTGCTCTCGGAGGCCCCAGGCTGGGGCAAACCTGCTCTCTGGGTATCTGAGCCCCTCTCTCCGTGGGTCCCTGATGTGGAAAACTTCCTTCCTCAGGCAGGAAGCTTCCTCAGGCAGTTCCCCCTCCTCCCAGGGCAAGACCTGGAGTCTCCGTTCCTGTGTCTGTCAGCCCGACTGTGAGGGCCACAGTGTCTCCGCCTGCCTCTTGTCAGGGGCCCAAGAGGCTGGTGCTGAGGCTCACTGACCTGGCTTCAGATCCACTCTGCCACTTCCAGGCTGTGTGGCTGCAGGCAAGCCACTTGACCTCTCTGAGCCCACTTCGTCCGTAAAGTGGGGAAAACGTGAGATTCTCGTGAGGCTGTGAATAGCATCTGTTGATCTGTGTGTTTCTGTCATTCAGACTTTCCTACTTTCCACAGACATTTGCTCAGCAGCCCTTGGTGCTGTGTCCTTGGCTCCCAGAGCGGGAGATGCAGGCGCCTGCCCTGGGGGGTGCCCACTTCAGTGGGGGATAGGAGGTCAGGGCCCACCACGCTGGCTGATGTAAATAGCAGGAGCTGTGATAACGTGGGAGGGGGGAATTAGTTCTGAGGATGGACAGATGGGGAGGGAAGGCAGAGCCTGGCCGGCAGGGCCACAGCATGGGCGAAGGCCTGAGGTGTGGACACGTAGGGCTGCAGGCAGGGTGACTAAGCAGCATGCGGCACGGTGGGGGCAGACGGGGGAGCCTGGGCAGGCAGGGAGGTGCCATCTGTAGGGATGAGCTGCGGGGAGGGGCCGAGGGGAGCTCCAGGCCATCCGGGCCAGTGCGCTGTCCACCGCATGCCCCGGGGTGCCTACGGAGAAACAGGCCTCGGACAGAATCTGGGCTTGAGCCCAGCTGCCACCCTCCGGGTCCTGCACTGCCCGCCTGGCCTTCCAAGACTGGGGCTGGGAGGGTTGGGCCCCAAAGCCCTGCCCCAAAGTGGACCTGGAACTTGTAGAAGGTTCCAGGTGTTTAAAAACCAGCCTCCAGCCCCGCCCCTCCGAAGTTTTTGGCACTACTTCCAGGTTAATGGGGTGGGGCGGGGACAGGCAGCCCGGCCCGGGGCAGGCCATGTGCCAGGCTGGCACCTCCCCGGTGTCACTGGGTCCTCACCACAGCCCCTGAGATGGGGTTATTACTGTTCCACAGGCTGGACACTGAGAGGAGGGAAGCGTGAAATGCCAGGGCTTTACCTGGACCCCTGGGGGCTCAGATCCCCTCCTCTAGGCCTGGCCTCTGCCATGATCTGGGGCTCACTGAGGCTCTGTGGAGGTCCAAGGTCCGATTAGGGCACCACTTGACGCTCTAGTCAAAGAAGCTCCGCCCAGGGCCTCCGGAGACACTCGGGGTGTGACCACACCCCAGCCTGCGGTGGGCTCCGGGCATGTCCTCTGTGCCCATGACCAGGATGCTCCCGAGGCTGGGCACGTGCCAGCTCCCCGGCCGCCCAGGCAGGGGCGTGCAGGCCCCCGGCCACGTTTCTCACACGGCCCCAAGCGGGGGAGGGGGAGATGCCTCGTTACATCAGCCCCCGAAGCCACTGAGCCCGAGAGGGCTGGAGCAGAGAGCACACTGGGAACTGAGACGCCGGAGGCTCCGGAGGCCCCGCCCCTGGGTCTCCTGGAGCCCTGCCCCATCCTGGGGCCAGGACCAGCAAGGCATCCTCAGGACACTGCAGTGCTGTTCTGAGAAGGATGGGTGGGTTGGTGGGTGAGCTCCGCGGGGCGCTGGTTGCCTCCTCCACAGATGTGGACATTGCTCCCTCCCGGTGACCCTGCAGGGCAATGACAGGAGCCTCCAGGATGGGGTTGAGCCTCAGTGGCAGAATTCATTTACCCAGGCTCGGAGACGGGGAGATTCCGGAGAAGAGCCCCAAGATTCTGCAGGAAGAGCTCCGTTCTGCCCGGCCTTGGACCTGGGAGACTGAATGAAAAGCACTAAGCTGCACGGAGGACAGTGAAGATCTTACACTCTACCCGCAGCCGCCCAAGCTCTGGAGCACGTTCTTGGTCCAGCATTCCCTGTGCTGGGGTTCTGGAGTCTGGGATCCCGGGAACTGGGCTTTGAGGCCCTGGGTTCTAGCACCTGGGGTCCACAGCCCCTCTAGTGATCTGGGAGGGAGGTGAACGTAGTGGGGTGGAGAGGGCAGCTCCCAAAGTCCTCGGGATCCACGTGCTCAGAGCCCGGCCCCACCCAGGCAGCTGAATCGGAAGCCCCTCGTTGCACAGAAGTGGAGACTGAGGCCTGGGTCTTCGGAGACGGCCTGTCCCAGAGCGCTTTTGAGCCAGGGATCTTGGGGGTGGGGGGTATGGCCACCCATGACCCAAGACAACACCCGGGTCCCCTCCTCCGTCAGCAGGAGGCCACTGCCCTTTGGGGTCCAGCCTGTCTGGGTGGGGAGGATGGAGGCCCTTCCTAGGGAGCCCGGAGGCTGTGCTGCTCCTTCCCCCAGAGCTGGCAGCCTCCCACCCCCATCCGGTCTCCTCCTCCAGAGCCCGGGACTGGCTGGCTCCTGCCAAGAACGCCCACAGCCTGCCAGGCCGGGTGGGGAGCACACGCATGCCCAACCCCACCCTGTCCTCAGGGTTCCTCTAGGCTCTAGGTGGGTCTTCCTGGGAGAAACTGAGGCCCAGGGGGAGTCAGGGCACCCCGGCCCCTACCCAAGCTCCACAGAAATTTCCAGACATACTTTGGAGGCTGTGCTTCAGTGGGGTCTCCCCACCCCCTCTTTTGAACCGTGAGAGTGGTAAAGGGCAGGCTGCCAGGCCTGGAGCCAGGGCGGTGGGGGGGGGCAGTGGAATGGGGAGTTGGCAGGGGTCCTGGCAGGAGGCCGGCAGGGAGAGAGCCCAGGGCCCCAGTTGGTGCTCCCTTCTGATGCCTGCCCCACCCCCTCCTCAGCCCCCCTTCCATAGCCCTCATCCTCCCAGCAGGCTGCCCAGCAGGCTAGGAGGGGCCCCTGGGCCCAGAGGGGCTACAGGGCTGCGCTGGGAGGCCCTCTCCACCACACACACTCCCAGGCGGCACAGAGGAGGGTCCTGATGGGACCCAGGGCTGGGGCAGCTGGCCATGCACGGCCTCTTAGGAAGGGTACACGTCGCCCTTGCAGTTTGTCCTGGGTGCTTGGCAGGGTGGTGTCTGAATTCAGAATGAAGGAGGCCAAACATTTTCCTCCGCCTGCTGTATCACCTCCCAGGGTGGAAGTTATGCCTGCACGCGGGTTGAGCGTGTTGGGGGACAGCTGCTTAGGGGCATTTTTGTGTGTATGTGGTGGGGCTGTGGGCTGGGATGTGCCTGTAGGTGATAAATCTCTGTCTCACACACACACACACACACACACACGCACACACGCACACACACGGGTATTGGGATATCCAGGGCAGACTTCCTGTTCCAAGCACACCTCTGCCCCTCCATCAGCTTGTCTGGAACTCCTCCTGAGCATCTTCAAAGTAGAGCGCACGTTCCCTAAGACGGAGGGGCCACGCCCAAGCCTGGAAAACAGACGAGGCTTAACCTGCCTGAGTGGCAGCTTCCTCACCCGTAAGGCAGGCGAGTTACCTGCTTCCACCTCACAGGGGTTCAATGCAAACATGGCACATGCTGACGCATGAGAAGCGCTCAGACGACACGCCCAGGACGCTGGGAACGTGGATGGGATGTGGAGGGCTCCTGTCCCTCAGGGTGCTGTGCTCCTTCCTCCGGAGGGGACCCCAGCCAGGGCGGTGGAGCGCTGTCCACAGGCTCTAGTCCCCCCGCCTCTGTTTCGCCGGCTGGAGAAGGAGGAAAGAGTCTGTCCTGTCCAGAGGTTTCCTTGTGTCTGGTTCACCCTACCCCCTCCTCCTTTCTTTCCTTTCTCACTTTCTTGATCTTAATCCCTTTAAGCCCCATGAGGCCTGGACCTTGTCGGCCTCTCTTAAACTGCATCCCAAGTGCCAGAGCAGTGATCAGAGACCCCGCTGGGTGGGGGGATGGAGGAGCCCCCAGCCTAGCACCCAGGCTGCCTAGCTCACTCATTCCCACGCGGCTCATACAACCACACCCATGCTAGAGGTCAGGAAACTGAGGCTCACGATGTGAAAACCTTGCCCAGGGCCCGGGGCCATGCCTGACTCTCAGACACCCGAGGGACTTGGCCTTCCTGGGTGCCTTCCTCCACACAAAACAAATAACAAAAAACAACAACAAAAAAGTTCCATTTTATGACTGCATTCGTATAAAGAATATATTAATAATATATATTAGAACATTTTCTTCACCCTAAAAGTTCCTTTTTTTTCTCCTTTCTGATTTTAAACAGAATTGAAACAATTCATGGGCCCCTAAAGGACTGTGGCCTCAGGCACTGTGTCTCTGTATCTGAGGAAGGGGAGTTGGCCTGGCAGCCTCCTCCCACTGGAAGCTGACTTGAACCCAGGTCTTGAATCCAGGTTTTCTGCACCCCCAACCTCTTCTGCCCACCGCCTGCCACTTGGGGAAGGACCTGGTGGCTTTTTGCTGCTTTTTGGCATTTCCTACTAGCCATCCTATGGCTTTGAACGTCTTGTTTCTGAGTGCTTATAACAACAATGATAATTAATAATAATAGTAGGGTGGGATGAATTGGGAGATTGGGATGGACATATACACACTACTATATATAAAATAGATAACGAATGAGAACCTACTGTATAGCACACAGAACTCTACTCAATGCTCTCTGGTGACCTAAAGGGTAAGGAAATCCAAAAAAGAGTGGATATATGTATATGTATAACTGATTCACTTTGCTGTACAGCAGAAACTAACACAACATCGTAAAGCAACTATACTCCAATTAAAAAATAAATAAAATAAAATAAATAGGGCTTCCCTGGTGGCGCAGTGGTTGAGAGTCCACCTGCTGATGCAGGGGACATGGGTTCGTGCCCCGGTCCGGGAGGATCCCACATGCCACGAAGTGGCTGGGCCCGTGAGCCATGGCCGCTGAGCCTGCGCGTCCGGAGCCTGTGCTCCGCAACGGGAGAGGCCACAGCAGTGAGAGGCCTGTGTACCGCAAAAAATTAATAATAATAATAATAAAATAAAATAAAATAAATAAAATGTTAGCTGTAATCTAAAACAGAATAAAAAATAAAATAACAACCGCAATAATAATAACGCTAGTCCTTCACAAAGCCCTCGACACTTTTCAAGCCCTTTCATCTCTGTTATCTGATTCCCCCAACAATCTAGGGAAGCGCAAGGACAGCCACCGTTACTTCTGTTTTATAGCTGGGACGACTAGGACACAGAGGACAGATGAGTGGTCCCAGCTGGTAGGACCAGAGCCCCAGGCTCTTTGCACACCCTCTGTCTGCAGTTTGGTGAGCAGGTGGCAAGGAGGGGCCTCGGGGCGAGGTGGGAAGGTTGGACTTCAAAGGGCAGGAGGGAGAGCAGTGAAAGGAGGGGTGGGCAGGTGGGGCAGAGGATGGCTGGATGGCTGAAGGGGAGGAGCAGGCAGGGGTAAGCAGGGGAGTGAGAGGTAGCTTCTGGCTGCCCATGGGAGCAGGAAGGGCCCAGTGCAGCTTTCTGGAAGGAGCTGAACTGAGGGGGGCGGTGTGATTCCCGGGAGGAAGGCAAGGAGACCACGGGGATATCTGGGGTTGAGCCTTGGTGACTGATGGGGTACAGAGGTAAATGTGGGGGTCGACAGAGATGTTCCCCAGATTTAAGCACTTAGAAGCCCCAGAAGCTGAAAAGGCCATAGCATGGTAGGTCATTAAACCATAACAACGCAGCAGAAGCTTTCTTAACCCAGCTGCACTTAACCAGCTCACTACACGGAGCCACTCCACACCCTCTGTAAAGCACATGGGCAAAAACTGACATTTGCTACTGACCCTATCCAAAACCCACACACACCCATCGATGACAATAAAGTGGGTACACTTCCTAGGAGCTCCTGGAACCTTTAAGCCATCCTCCCACCCCAGCCAGGGTAGAAACCCCTGAGAGAGGCTGCTCCTAAGCTTCTGCCCTGCTCGTTGAGATCACTGCCTTGTTCCCCAACCTGTTTATACCCTGAAACACGTTAGTGTGAGTCCTTTAATTGAGTAATACACAAACTGCTGAAATAGAAGTGTGAAAAGAGAGTCACTGTGCCCGTGAAAACTCAGTTGGCAAGTTGGAAAGACCTGTTCATAGCAATTTAATGTTTAAAATTGCTATTGAATTAGGTATAGATAAGACAGTTGTAAAGACCAGGGGGAAATGTAAACTCTTAGAAGGACCCTGAGCATAGATCTGCTCCCAGGCTCCCCTATGGGAGGCTGGCGGCTTTAGGTGCTGGCGAAGGGGGCCTGGCCACAGGGCTTCTCAGGGCATGGCACCCCACGCCCCCAGCAAGAGGGGGAGACTGAGCACCCAAAACGGAAGTTAGGCTTTTTATAAACTAATCTCAGAAGTGATGATGCCATCAAGTCTGCTCTCTTCTTTTTTTTTTTTCTGCGGTATGCGGGCCTCTCACTGTTGTGGAGCACAGCCTCCGGATACGCAGGCTCAGTAGCCATGGCTCACAGGCCCAGCCGCTCCACGGCATGTGGGATCCTCCCAGACCAGGGCACGAACCCATGTCCCCTGCATTGGCAGGCGGACTCACAACCACTGCGCCACCAGGGAAGCCCTGCTCTCTTCTATTGCCTGGAATAGGTCATTACTTTCCGCCCACACTGAAAGGGGCGGAGATTATGCCCAGCTGTAAATGCCAGACGCGGGCTCATTTGGGGTCTTCTTGAAGGCTGCCCGCCACAATCTCCCGGAGAAGATGTCCCTTTTGAGCGGGATGAGGGGTCTTCTTAGACTCTAACACCCTCGGAACGGAACCCTTATTGTGCCGAGAACTTTATGTGGACCCCTCTCTACCACCCTATGAGGTCAGCACTATTGTTACCCCCATTTTGGGGGGCACAGTGAGGGAAGTAGCTTGTTCTCAAATCCCACAGCCTGTAAGAGCTGGAGCAGGCTGGAATTCGAATCCACACGGCTTTCAGCCAGAGGAGGAAGTTGGGCCAGGCATGGTGTGTCTGCGTCTGTGGAACATGGGCACTAAGTTCCCCCAGGGCAGCCGTTATTTGGGTCTGAAGTTCAGGAAGAGGCAGGCTGGAACTGGCACGGGGTGGGCGCCCTTAGCTGGGGGGTGGAGGTGGATGAATCCCGGGGAGGGGAGCTCCCCGCAGGAAGAGTGGGTACAGACCTGACAGAAGAGGGCTCCGTGTCCCAGGGCGGCCAGGGAGGTGGACGCCTTAGGGGAGCAGAAGGCAGAGCAAAGGTGAGGGAGGCCACAAGGGAGGCGGCGGGCAGGAGGGGTGGATGCCTCTGGGGAGCAGCCTGGCTGTGGAAGGGCACAGAGGGCTGGACAGCTGTTGAGGAGGTGTAGGGTCAAGGGCTGAGGGGTTAAGGTTTCTGCTCAGGGTGGCCAGGTGTGGGGCTGGGGCCACGCCCTCTGCGCTCTCTACAGCGCGGGGCTGCCCCAGACCCCAAGCAGGGTGACACCCCCGGATGCGGCCTCTGAGGTCACCGGCCTCCAGGCAGGAGTGTGTCACGGGCGCCCCACCCAGAGGCTGTGCCCCCTCCCCAGCCGGTCCAACCAGCTTGCTGGGCACCCTGTTGGCTGTCCTCTGCCCTCAGCCCCTGCTGCCCCAACCACCTTTCAGGGAGGAACCCACCACCTCAGACCAGGCTGTCACATTGCCAAGTGCCTCCTCCTCCAGGGAGCCCTCCTCCTCTGGGAATGGTTAGGCCTCCTAACCATTCCCAGACCTTTGGAGGGGTGCAGAGAGAGCTGCAAGAATCACCCCTCTCCCCCGGCAACAAACGCAGATATTTGGTGGTTTCTCCCCAGAACCAGCTTCCCAGCACTCACCAGGTGCAACAGGCCTGCAAGCCCTGTCTTCCTTCTCAGTGGCCCTCCCTGCCCCACTCCTGATCAGAGGCAAAATCTCTCCAGCAAACACTGGACAACCTCCTGGCTGCTCCCCTGATTCCATCTGACCGCCCGGCTCCTCAGATGCCCAGCTAAGCCTCAGTGCACTGGGGGCAGATGCCATCCAGCGTGCTGGGCCCTCGCCATCTGGCCCGACCTCGCTCATGGCTGGCTTCCACCCCTCTTTGTAGCCCCCTGCATCCTGGCCCACCTCCATGCCTTTGCCCAAGCTGTTCCCCTGCCTAACACCAGCCCTCCCTTCTCCAGATAAACGGATCTCTCCCATCCTTCAAGCCTCGGCTCAAAGCTTGCCTGCTGAGCTTGAAAAAGCTACCTAACTTCTCTGGGCCTCAGTTTCCCCGGTCATAACAGGAAGCAAAGCGGTCCCTCCCTTGGGGAGCTGGGAGGAGGGAAGAAAGCTCTGCTTGCATGGGGCCTGGCGTACAGGAGGGCCCCCCCCACCCCAGCCTCGCGGCCTTCTGGGCACATCCGCCCAGCCCGCTGTTCTCCTCATCCCGGCCAGGTGCTCACTAAGCCTTGCCAGTTGGTGACGAAAGCACGGGAGGCCCATTCCCATCCCCCAAGAACCAGCGAAGGGCCCCTAAAACGCGGCCCAGGAGGCCCAACGGGAGAACATCTGGAAGGAGCTGCTGGGAACGGGCGGCGGGATGAAACCCGAGAGCCCAGGGCTCCCCTACCGACCGCGCCACAACCGCGGGCGCACAGCCTGACCCGGGGCTGGGTTGTGTGTGTGTGTGTGTGTGCGCGCGCGTGCATGTGCGTGTGCGTGTGACTGTTTCTGACCGCTCAGCCCCCGCTGAGCTCAGGGAGGACCCGGCCCCGCCCCCAGCCGTGTGCCTTGGCTTCCGCGACTGTAAAATGGGGCGATGGCACCACCTCCAAGCCGTGCCCCTAACTGCGGGCCTCTTGGAGGACAGTTTATTGTCCAAGACCAACAGTAATGAACAGTCACTGGAAAAAAAAAAAACACAAAAAGCTCAGAAAATAACTCCCCCTCCCCCCCCAAATAAAACCCCCAAAATATTTGTGAGTCGGGCTCCACCCCCAGAAATACCCTCGCAGCTGCCGGGAGCCACTAGAGGAGCGCTCGACTTCACGAGGCAGCTTTTATTATTATCCCACGTTTCGGGTGAGGAGAGGGAGACGGCTAGGTGGCCTCCAAGGTCTCAGGAGGGTGGGGTGTCGTCGAGATTTGAACTCCCGCCCCCACCCCCACCCCATCAAGGGCTGCACGGTTTTCCTTGGTAAGGACGCGCCCCTGCCGCGTCACCTCCCCCAGCTCAGCCTGGGGGGCAGCACCGCGCGCCACCGCACGGCCCGGGGACCGAGCAGCCGCTTCGACACCCGCAGGGCTTGCGGACGGGGGTGTCGTGCGCGGACGCGCAGTCTGTGGACTTGGGGCTCCGCGCCTCCGGGGACCCGCGGGTGGGCGGCTCCCCCAGCCCAGTGCGCATGCACCCCTCCGCGTCACACCCGAGGAGATTAAGTTGGAACTTTAAACCCTGTCCCCAAGACCTGATGGGGAGAATTAATCCGATTGTTTTCAAACCCTGGCCTTGCAAACTCCCCCGCAACCAGGCTGCCCGTCCCCTGTCTCGGGCCGGTCTGCAATGCTCCCTGGCTTTGTACGGAGGGGGATCGTTGACCCATTTTACAGGCGGCAAATGGGGCAGGGCAGTGACTGACCAGGGATTTGAGTCTTCCAGTGCCCTTTCCTGTGCGTGAGGACGCCTCCCTCCCCCCGCTGGAGGCCCACCTTATCCCGGAAGCCTTCTCTCCACTTAGTGACTCACCCAGCCCTCCCGCCTAGGATGGGTCCTTTGTTCAGTGCCCTGGGTGCCTGCTGGGGAGGGCACACATGTGACTGCTTCTTCCTCCAACTCGCCAGCCCTGCTGTCTGGGCTGGACCACTGTGGGGTCTGGAGCAAAGTCATCCTGCAGCCTTGCAGTCCAGGCGCTGGGCTCCGTGACTGGGCTCACCCTGAGGGGTCCTCTGGCCAGCTTCCAATGCCTCCTTCTTCAGATAAGAGCACCCCGGGTTTCCAGGGGAACCCTACCCAGCCAACCTGCAGGCATATGGTATGGTGGGTGGCACCCCACCCTCCTAGTTCCGGGCCTGGCAACCAGCATTCTGCCCCATTGGTTTGGAGAAGGGCACCCAGCCCTACAGGTAGGGAGGAAGCTGGTGACCTGATGCTGCCAGGGCTACCTCAGGCAGAGACCTCCTCTGAGGGAGGGTGAGGGGCAGAGAGCATAGTTCTGGTGTCACAGAGCCCTGGGCTCAGCTGAGGCTGAGGCTGGGTCCACACTGCCCTTGTCCGCTTGGCTTTTCGGCTTCAGGCTGCTTAGAGCACGTGCCCCTGACCCTGAGCACCCTCTGGACTTGGTTATCTGGACACTCTAAGCTGCAAAGTGGGTTTTGCTGTCCTGAGTTCCATATTCCTGCATTCAACACCTTCTCTCTGAGAGAGCCTCGGGACATGTCCTGAGTGACACAAACACAGCCATGCCCCCCACGGCTCTTACAGCCCGGGGATGGTACAAGGTGGTCTGTGCCCCAGATCTACAGGGAGGGGGATGTCAGAGGGGCAGGGGCCCAGAGAGTCCCTGAGGAAGAGGCACTGAGAGACCTGCAGCGTGAGCTTGGAAATGAATAGGGAAAGGTCTGGAGTTGGAGAGATAGAAAGGGCTCTAAGCAGCTGGCCCTGAGACTGGAGAAGACTCCTGGTCTCCCTTGAAAGAACAACGAGCTGGGGGCAGGGAACAGAGACGGCCCCGCGGAGCACTGTGGGCCACTCGCAGGCCTTTGGATTTTGGCCTAACAGCACAGAAGGGCCACAGATGTGTTGTAAGCAGGGGCGTAGTGCAGCCAATTAGGGTTTTAATAAAGCCCTCTGGCCTTGGTGCCTTCTCAGGGCTCTGACAGCTTTTGGGAAGAAACGAAGTTCTTGCTCCATCAGGCAACCCTACAACCTCCTTGCCCTGGTCGGCTTTGTGGGAGGATGAGGGAAATGGATGGGATGCCCATTTTGCAGATGTTTGTCGATGCAAGATCCTGGACCACTTAGAGAAGGCTTCCCAGGAGAGGGGCCCTAGCCTGCAGATGAGTAGGAATCACAGGAAGATATGCCAAGAGGCAGGGTGGGGGTGGAGGAGCACCAGAGAGGGAACAGCATGTGCAAAGGCACAGTGGCAGGAAAGAGCACAGTGCGCCCAGAAAACCCCCGAATTAGACCTTGAGTGCAAAGAATTTGCAGCGTGTCTGCGCAGGCGTCAGCGTCTCTCTCGGAGGCTGCGAAGGTGCAGGCAAGGAGCAGCAAGAGGCCTCTGAACTGGGTGGGCTGGTGGTTGCAGGAGGTGGGTGGTGGAGGATGGGCAGAGGGGGCAGGGAAGACCACATCAAAGCCAAGGCTGTCAGATGGGGGAGGGTTAGCGGGTGGATAGAGGGGGGAGGTTAAGCCTGGAGAATAAATCTCATGCTTATCTCCGCTTCCTCTGGAAACTTTATAAAAACGATGGCAAAAAAGTTTAAAAAGCTATAAACACGAGAGAGGAGAGGACTGCAGATGAGAAGTCCAGCACATTTTAGGAAGATAGAACCTGACAGGACTCAGCAGAGAAGGGGGACAGCTACCTCTGTGCCTCCCTGAGGTGGTATATACCATAGGCCAGCACGCATAGACCAGCAGAGACTGGGGGGACTAGGCTGGGCACTGTGGAAGGTGGGGGCGGGTCTGATGACAGCCCTCATGGTGGACAGACCCTAATGTGACCCCGATGATTTCCTGTCCCCTGATGTTCACACCCCTGTGTAAATCCCTTTGACTTGCTTCTAACCAATAGAACATGGCACAGGTGATGGGACATCCCGCCTCCGTCTACGCAGATGAGGGAGAGACTCTCCTGGTGGGCTGGATGAGGTAAGCAGCCATGTAGAGGAAGCCCAAGAGGCAAGGGACCGTGTGTGGCTTCCAGCTGCCAGCCCACAAGAAGCCAGGGCCCTCAGTCCCACAGCCACAAGGACAGAAATCCTGCCAGCAACCGACAGAATAAGCTTGGAAGCAGATTTTTTTTCCCCAGCCGACCCTCCAGATGAACACACAGTGAGTGACACCTTGATTGCAGCCAAGTGAGACCCTGAGCAGAGGACCAGGTCACCCAGACCTCCAACCCCTGGGAAATGTGAAAGAATAAATGTGTGCTGTTTTCAGTTGTTCAGTCTGTGGTCATTTGTTACACAGCATAGAAAATGTGTACACTCCCAAGTCCTCCCACAGCTGCTCACTGTCTACTTCCCTGTTTCCACCCACCCCACCCTACCCCCCTGCAGAAGACAAGATGCATCATCTCTGGAGAGAGATTCCAAAATCGGGGCATCAGGCATGGCAGAGGCAGGAATGCGTGTGGAGGTGAAAAAGGTGCTTGAGTGACCACAGCTTCCCAATCTTTCCCTGCTCTGATCCTGGAATGCCAGGAACCAAGCATGTGTCCCCAGGTGGGAGATTGGAGGGGTCTTCTGTGGAGACCCAAAAGCACCAGCACGGGAAGATTCCTGATCACTCACTGCGCCTTGCTGTAAAGGCCACGTGACCTGCTTTGGTGAATGAAGAGAGAGTGGAAGTGCCATGTTGCACTTGCTGAGCACTTGAAGAGTCCTCCTGCGGTCCTGCCATTGCTCTTTTCCCTCTGCCAGAGAAGAGCGTGTCCTAGGAGGGGGCAGCTCCTTCAGCCCAGGTCCCAGGAGGAAAAGGACACATGGAGCAGAGTTGCAGCAACCTGCAGACGCCACGTAACATGGAGGAGAAAGAAAGCTTTGCCGTTGTGTGTCCCTGAGATTTGGGGGGTTGTTTGTTACCGTAGCATAACTGAGCAGAGCTGACTGATGCCTCCACCAAGAAAGCTGTCTGGATGCCTGAAAATCCAGCAGGGAGTCCTTCAACACACAGAGATGCCAACTGGCCTGTCCGTGCTCTATGGTA
Organism: Mesoplodon densirostris; assembly: GCF_025265405.1. Lineage (NCBI taxonomy): Eukaryota > Metazoa > Chordata > Mammalia > Artiodactyla > Ziphiidae > Mesoplodon > Mesoplodon densirostris. The sequence continues at coordinate 3,814,376 of NC_082664.1, read as the reverse complement.
GTGTGAGTGGCAGCTGAGGATCACCAGGCGTTAGAGGAAACCCTCCAATGGATGAACAGAGACCAAAACGAAGAGAGAAAAGGAAGTAGGATGAAAAGAGAGGATTCAGGGGGCAGAAGAGAATGTCAAAATAAATCCTGATTCCTTAGAGAGGACATTAAAGCAGAACGATGTTATTTGTTTTAATGGAGCAAAGAGCTTGTAGACGTTTAAAAGACAATAGTCAAAATAAAGGGTGGAAGTAAACATTAGGGAAATCCACTAAAGAGTAGACCTAAATGACAAAGAAATACAAAATAGGAAAAGAGAAAAACAACAAAATTAGAGGATGAACTCAGGAGTGCTAAGTCCAAGTACAGGAGTCCCAGAAGGAGAGGTCTGCAGGGTACGCGTTCCCAGAGCACAGAGGCCTGCCCTGCACAATAATTGCACAAAGACCACCCCACCCAGCCCCCCAGGCAGAGGGGTTCCAGAGCACCGGGGCTAAATCAAAGATCCTAAACAGTTCCAGAGAGGAAAAGCAAGTGTCCTGAAAGGATTGAGGGTCAGAGAGGCTATGGGCTTCTCAACAGCAGCACTGGGAGCTAAGAAGGCAATGGAGAAATGCCTTCAAAATGCTGGTAAAAATGATTTTCAATTTGAAATTCTACATCTAGCCAAGCTATCGCCAAGCATGCTGTTGGATGAAGACCTTTTCAGATGTGCAAGGATTATACTAATCAATCTTCCATGCACCTTTTCTCAGGAGGCTGCTGGAGACAAGGAAACCAAGAACAGGAAAGACGTGGGATCCGGGAAACAGGGATCCAACCCCAGAGAGAGGCAAAGGGGGATCCCAGGTCAACAGTAGCTGTGCTGAAGGCCCAGAGAGCAGCTAGCATGGATTGTTGCAGGAGGGGGGCTTCTGGGAGGGAAGCTGTGGGGTGGTGAGGAGGACAGACTTTGTGATAGGCAGGAGATAGTATTGAGAGGTTATTCGAGCATTGGGAAGATTTAGCAATGGATGCAAAGTTATCTATTAGTAATCTATTGCTGCATAACAAATTGTCACAAATTTATCTTACAGTTTCTGCAGAAGTCTGGGCATAATTTAGCTGGGTCCTCTGCTCAGGTGCTTGCTGGGACTGCAGACTCATCAGAGGCTCGACTGGGGAGGGATCCACTTCCAAGCTCACTGAAGTTGTGGCTGGAATTCATTTCCTTGCTGCGTAGGACTGAGGGCTTCAGTTTCTTGCTGACAGTTGACCAGCAGCTGCCTTCAGCTCCTAGAGGCCACATATAGTTACCGTGGCCACACAACATGGCAGTTTGCTTCTCTAAGCCAGCGAGGACGCAAGAGACGCCAGCATGATGGGCTCTGCAATCTTATACTGTGTCACATCATCATGTATATCTTATCGCCTTTGCCATGTTCCACTGGTTAGAGTGAGTCACCGGTCACGCCTGCACTCAAGGACAGAGGCTACAAAAGGGTGTGAACACCAGGTGGTGGGGATCTTTGGGAGCCACTTTTGAAGCAGCCGAAACAAAGCTAATTATTAACTTCATGAAAAACTACAAGTTAAACCGGAAAGGAAATTCAACCATAGTGCATTACTTGACTCAGTAGCAAACAATGTTTATATAATCATTATGATGAAACAACTGAATATTGGTTGAACCAAAATTTGTTACATATTGGTAATGAGGAGTGACACAGGGAGAGTGTGTTGTGTGGGTGTGTTGGGGGGGGTATGTGAGAAAGCTCAACCTTTGTCTTCTGTGAGAGGAAGTCACTAGATAATGGCTCAAATTGGTAAATCAAGTAACAGCAGCACAAGCATGTTGTTTATAAACACGGAGATAAAATCCAGAAGAAGCCAAAAGCTTTGACTGGGGTTGTTTCCGGGGAGGGATGGGGGTGGGGCAGTTGGGGAAGGGCTGCTGCTTTACATTATTGGCCTATTTATCTTTTAAAATTCTTTGCATGTATGTGCATATACTTTAAACTATTGCATTACTTCGATAAAAATACACATTAATTAATAGAGAAAGAGATAAGGAGGAGGAAGGACATTCCCTGGTGTGAACAGTGAAGTCCCCAGGGGTCCTGAACAATTGAGCTTCTCCTTATCCTGGGGGAAGGAGCTCCACAGATCCAGGGGAGCACCCAATTGGCACATACACGAGGGAATATGGTTACCGGAGCTTCTACAGGGAGAATACGGTAACAGCCTGGGGACGGGAAAGTTGTGGTGCTTGGAGGGTTTGGGAAGGCAGCGGGGAGGGGGGAATGGGGATCCCTCCCCTAGGGTGGGGGGAACCTCAGGCCCAGGGTGATATGCCCCCACCCTGGTAGTCCCCCTCTCCGTAGACATTTCTTGGGAAAACTCTGAAGGCTCCAATGAGGTTTAGCTTTGTTTTTCCTTCAGTAGATTTTGTATAATTTGTTTTTAACTAAGTAATAAATGTTTCTGGTAAAAACTCTGGGAAGCACAGGAAGGCTTGGAAAAGCACAGCCCAGCTCTGGTGCCCTGCAGGGTGACCGCTGTCAGGCTGTCTGGGTTTCCAGGTGTCCTCCGGTTCCTGTCGATGTCAGTCTCTCTCTTCCAGGCACACAGTGGTCTCTCCGTCCGCACCCATGGTCTGCGCCCGCTTTATTCACTTAGCCACCTGTCCAGGTGCTCTTTCCACAACAAGACCTCCAAAGAGGGCCATCTTACTCCTTTTCCAGGCCCCTGTGCCAGGAGCGCCCATTTGTGCGCCCAGTCCCCAGTGGGGGTTGTTCAGGTTGATTTTGCTCTTAGTAACTCAGCTGTAGCTGGGACACCGCCACGCGGCCTGCCAGGCTTTCTTGCCCCCAAGGCCCCGGGGGGTCTGGCTGGGAACACCTGTCACAGGCTGGAGTCCCAGGCCCTCACAACTGTGTGGCCTGACATCTGAGGAGGGTCTGGTGCAAAGGAGCTGGGAAGAGAGGAACGGTGTGAAGGGTGGGAGGAGAAAGGGATTTCTGGGGGTGTCTGGCAACCACTCAGGGCACAGGGCCATGCTGGGCTGCCCACCTGCCGGGTGGGGCTGGGACTAGCGGAGACACCCCCTACCTGGAGCATAGTGGTTGGAGGGCAACTCTGGCTTCGCCACTCCCTCCCTGCACATACTTTATTTTTTTAAATTAATTAATTTTTGGCTGCCTTGGGTCTTCGTTGCTGCGTGCGGGCTTTTCTATAGTTGCGGTGAGCGGGGGCTACTCTTCGTTGCGGTGCACGGGCTTCTCATTGCGGTGGCTTCTCTTGTTGTGGAGCACGGGCTCTAGGCGCATGGGCTTCAGTAGTTGTGGTGCGCAGGCTCAGTCGTTGTGGCTCACAGGCTCTAGAGTGCAGGCTCAATAGTTGTGGCGCACGGGCTTAGTTGCTCCGCGGCATGTGGGATCTTCCCGGACCAGGGCTCAAACCCGTGTCCCCTGCGCTGGCAGGCGGATTCTTAACCACTGCGCCACCAGGGAAGTCCCCCTGCACATACTTTAAAGTGGCCTTGACAGCTTGCTTAACCTCTCTCGGCCTCGGTTTCCTCATCTGCAAAATTTGGGTGACACCAGCGCAGCTGTCGTGGGAGGCGAGGCAGGAGACAGTGGGGAGGGCAGAGAGAGGAGTCAGGGGACCCTCCCCGATGGGACTGGGCTGGGAAGGCAAGAAAATCCTCCTGAGTTGCATCGGAAGTGGGTGTGTGTCAGAATTTTGGTCTTAACGGCCTGCCCCTGTGGCTCCAGCCCCTCTTGCGGCAGGGCCGGCACCCCGGCCCTCCTAGCCTCAGCTTCCTCAATGAATAACCCTACTTCATTTCCAGCCCACGTGCCCAGGGGCCCCTGCAGCCCTGGGATGCGCCAAGCCCGGCCTCCCCTTTGCTCTTCCTGGGGACAGTTTGGCCCAGTCCCACTTGCTGTTCTGCTGGGGAGCCCGAGTTTGGAACAGGCACATTTCCAGAGACAAGGAGTGTCACTGAGTCCGAGGCCCTGGGGGTGTCTGGGCTCCTTCCCTGAGCTCCCTGGCCTCCCACAATCATGGCTTGGGACCTAGCAGTGGAGGAAGTCCTGACCATGGGGATGGGGTCCCAGAGGAAGGACTGCTGAACGGCAGAAGTGGGGCTGACCGCCAGGCTTTCCCTCTCTAGAAGCACAGTGGGGACCAGCCCAAGTGCAGGGGTCTGAGAGTAGTAATGGCCCAAACACTCTCCCAGGGACTGTTGGGGGTCCCAGTGCCTGGTCCCAGATCTCCCGGTCAGGTGGAGGTCTCTTTCCAGGCACGGACCATCCTCCCCACTGCTACCCTTGCTCAGAGCAAGGCCTGCAGAGTTCTGACGCAGACCCCCACTTGCCCCTGACCAGGGACACGTGGAATCCAGAGCTGGCTGCTCCACCATGACTGCAGGAAGGATTATATTCTATCCCATGCCCTGTGCACTCATATTCAGTTACAGAAAGGAAAGAAAAGCTTATGGAACAGAGCTTACCCTTACAAAGTACCATGTCTAGCCTATCTTATTTAATTTTTTTAAACACTTTATTCATAGTTGTCCCAAGCTGGAAACAACCCAATTTCCCATCACCCATGAATGAATAAGCAAATGTGGTATATCTTTAAAAAGGAATGCTGCTTTGCAGTGAAAATAAACAAACTACTAATATGCCCCACATCATGCGTGAATTTCACAGACATTACAGTGAGTGAAAAAAATCCTTGTACAACGGCTACATACTGTATGATTCCATTTATGTGAAACTCTAAAACAGGCCAAGTTAATCTGTGGTGACAGAAAGTGGATCTGGGGTTGCTGGGGCCCCGAGGATTGATGGGAAGGGGCACTGAGGGACATCTTGGGGTGCTGGAAATGCTCTATATCATAACTGATGCATACATTGGCTAAAACGTAAAGAACTAGATACTTAAAATGGGTGCATTGCACTGTGTGACAATTTTGCATAAAAGAAAGAAAATGCTAGTTGTTCCATAAGTTGATTTCATGACCCACTAATGAATCAGTGGTCCGCCACTGGGCTGTGCTAACATCTGTGGAAAAGAGGGACAGGGAAGTATAGATGTGTACAAGGGAAGCCCGACCATGGTGGCGAGGTGGGGAGATGGTTTTGGGAACTGAAGTTTGAGGGGGAGCATGAGAGCCGCTCAGTGGCAGGGATCAGTACACGCAGGGGAGTTGGAGGACTGAAGACCCTGAGGTGGGAGGGTCACGAAGCACTGGGGAGAACTGGTGGCCCCTGTGGCCTGAGAGCCTCTGGAGGTCGGATCTTTATCTACTTTGTCCTATGATGTATCCCCAGCGCCTGATATGTAGTCGATTTTCATTAAATGATGAACGATAGAAGAATGAGTGCTGGGAGCGAGGGAGGGTAGTGTCGGGTCAGGCTGGGGCTCAGCTGGCGACACTGCGAGGGTCTCGAGGCCACGGGCAGCCCAGCGGCTTTATCTCCATGGAAGGATGAATGGATAGATAACGGGGTTTATCCATCCAGAGGAGTATATTGAGGCCTTAGAAAGGAAGGAAATTCTGACAGATGCTACAACGTGGATGAACCTTGAGAGCGTTATGCTGAGTGGAATAAGCCAGTCACGAAAGGGCAAATCCCCAGGATCCCTCTTACGGGAGGGTACCTAGAGTAGCCAAAATCTTAGAGACAGGGCTTCCCTGGTGGCTCAGTGGTTGAGAGTCCGCCCGCCGATGCAGGGGACGTGGGTTCGTGCCCGGGTCCGGGAGGATCCCACAGGCCGCGGAGCGGCTGGGCCCGTGAGCCATGACCGCTGAGCCTGCGCGTCCGGAGCCTGTGCTCCACAACGGGAGAGGCCACAACAGTGAGAGGCCCGCGTACCGCAAAAATAAATAAATAAATAAATAAACAAACAGAATCTTGGAGACAGAAAATAGAATGGTGGTTGTCAGGGTCTGGGAGAGGGGGAAATGGGGAGTTGTTTATGAGTATAGAGTTTTAGTTTTGCAAGATGCAAAGAGTTCTGTGGATGGACAATGGTGATGGTTACACAACAATGTGTATTACTTAATGCCACTGAACTGCACACTTGATTCTTATTATTATTTTAGTTGAAGTATAGTTGATTTACAACGTTGTGTTTAGTTTCTGGTGTACAGCAAACTGATGCAGTTACACATATGTTTAAATATATATATATATATATATATATATATTCTTTCTCATATCCCTCCCTTATGGTTTATTACAGGATATTGAATAAAGTTCCCTGTGAACTGCACACTTCAAAATGGTAAATTTTATGTATATTTTTACCACAATTAAAAAATAATAATTAAACAAGAAATCCTCCCCTGGCTCTGCATTGCCTCATGGCAGACCAGCTACATAATTTGCAGGGCCCAGTGTAAAATGAAACTGCAGGCACCCTGCTCAAAAATTAACAATTTCACATTGGCAACAGCAGAGCATTAAACCAAACATGGGCTCTTCTGGGCAGGGGACCCCATGGGATTGCCCATGTCAGAGCCCAAGGGGCTGGCCTCCCCCGCACGCCGCCCCCTGGGGTCCTCCTGTGACCGGGCTTTCTTTCAGCTTGGGGAAGGGCCCCAGACTTCTAGCCTCTGGGACTTTGTCTATGCTGTTCCCTCAGCGTTAAATGCCCTTCCCCGGCAGTTTCCTGCATCTTCAGATCCAGGCTCAGCTCTTCTTAATAGCAAACGGGGTAGACTGTGTTGTCTGCTCAGTGAGGGTGGGGGGGACACCTGGGTCTCGTCCTGCCGCAGCCCAGCACCAACCCCGGGCCTGTCCAGACCCCAGCTCGCTGGCCATTAGATGATTGAAGCAACTCAACCCAAGTCATCATGTTTTATTCAGAATAATGACAGTGGCTCTCAAGTAGTGGGTAACTGTCGTGTCCCAAGGCTCCTGTGGCCTTCCCGCCACATGAGTCTCACCCATGTGACAAGGGCGGGAAGGGGCGCAGAAAGGGGAGGGGCCCACCCCAGGACACTCAGCCCCCGTCCCAAGGGGAAAAGTCAGGGTCTCCGCCTTTCGGGCAGGTTCCCAGGCTTCTCCCTGGCGGCGTGCCCGCCCATTTGCTGGGTCAGGAGACCGAGGCCCGGCCTGGAAGTGACGGCGGGGCCGCCGAGGCCACCGCCGGCCGCTTCCCCCCAGCCCCCGGCCCCGGGCCCTCGCAGGCAGCGAGCGGGTGGAGGAGGCGCGGCCGGGAGCTGCCGGGAACCGTAGTCATGGTGACCGCGGGAGACAAAGAACCGGCGGCGCCGGCGATGCGGGCTGCGGGGGTGGCGCCGGCCTCGCCGAGACCCCCACGGAGGCCCCGCGGCCCAGCCGCCGCCAAGCCCTGGCCTCCGGGTGGCCTTGGGCCAGTCTCGCGCCCTCTGGGTCTCAGTTTCTTTATCTGGACAACGGGGTCGGGACCCAGTTGCTCCTCCAAACTCTCGCTGGGTTTGGCGGTTCTTTTCTTTCCTTTCGCCTCCTCCACCCTCGGAAAAATAAATCAATCTGGAAGGTGCTCGCAAGGGGGACCTGGGGAGGGAGTGCTGAGTTCTGCGGGGGCGAGGGTGGGGGCAGACTCCTCCCTCCATCCTAAGAGGAGACAGGCCTGGCAGGGGGGAGGGGAGGGTCACCTGGCACCTGTTGAGGCCCAGGGCAGCCCCTCCCAGCGTGGGGTCGGGCTGTGGGGAGCCATGGGGTGACCCGCGTGATCCCCTCTCTTCGCCTGGCCCTGCCTCAGCATCTGCCACAAGCCAGGGGTCCCACAGGACCAGGCCCTATTCCCCTGGTAGCAGAGGCCCACGTCACTCCACTTCCGGGACACTTGTGTCCTCCTGGTGGGTAGGCCAGGCCCTGCCTGGCTCCCCAGCTCCTTCCTGAGAGCTCTATTAGTCTACAGGCTGGGGAACCTTGGCCCTCCCCTTTACCCCAAGCTGGGCCTCAGTTTCCCCATCTGTAAAAGGGGATGAGCAGAGGTTTAGACTCTAGCCTCTTGCAGCCCTAGGCTCCCCAAGGCCTGTTCCAGTCACCATGGGCTGGTCTGAGGTGTGGTAGGGCCCAGGGCCCCTCTGGGCTGTGTGTGCCACCCCAGGGGCGTGAGGAGTGTCTGCAGGTAGCAGGTGGTCTCCTTCTATGCCTAGGCCCCTTGGGCTAGACTCCAAGCCAGGGGCCCAGCCACAGTAAGGGTTGGGTCTGGTCCCTGCCTTCCAGAGCCCACAGACCCAGGACCCAGCAGAGGAGGCCAGATGGGGCCCTGAGCTTGATTCCTCCTCACCTGACACTTGGGGGTGATCCCAGTTCCTCTCAGTTTGTGGTGACTCTGACCAGTGGGGATGGGGATGGAGTGGAGAGGCCATTCCTAATGGGCAGAGAAAAGTGATAGGTCACGTTGGGGGGTCATCAGAGAGGCTCAGCCACTCCTGCTGCTCTAGCCCACCCTCAGGGGGCTCAGTGAGGACACTAGGACCCCCTGCAGGTGTGACATCCTCCCTGCAGGTGACCTAAGGCAAGCCCCACCCGTGTTCTCCCACTAGGAAGCAGGAGCTGGCTAAGTGCAGCAGCATGAGATGTAGATAAACTGTGTCAGACGGTGAATGTCCTCCTGTCCTGCAAATCCCACCCCCTGCAGCCCTCAGGCCCCCTGGATCCTGAGCCCCGGGGCTGCTGTCCTCTTTGTCCTTCCCACCCTGGCCCCTTGAACCCTGCTCGTGTGTCTGAGGAGCTGCCTGTGATACCGTGGGGGCACCCCATGGAGCCCAGCACCCCTGCCCAACTGGGAGCAGGAGACTTGGCAGGGTGGGGGTGGGGGCACTTTGGTGGCAGCCCTGCCAGGAATCACTCAGCCAGTCAGCATCACCCAGCCCATGGGGTGGGTGTGGGGAGGCAGGGAGGGCCCTGCCATGTCCTGCAGCCGAGTACTTCCCGAAGTTCAGAGATCCTCAGCCCAACCTCCCTGGGATGGGGAGCTCCCTTCCCCATCAGGGCAGCCATGGGCCCCCAAACCCTGCACCATGACAAAGGCCGGCTTCCTTCCTGCGCACACCTGGGCTAACATCCCTATGTGCTCAGGTCCCATCGGCAAAGATGAAGATCTCATCTTGGCCTCACTTCTGTGGAGACTCAGGAAATGTCCATGTTGTGGCCCTGCCCACCCCTCTCACCCTGTAATGCAGGGGCCAGCCTGGGTTACCTGGGCTGTGGTCGGGGTGGGCTGTGCGGTGGAGAGTGCCCTCCAGCTGAGCCTGAAGCCTAGACCAAGACAGATTAGAAAGAGCAGGAAGGGCATTCCGGCAGGGGGTACAGCCTGGGCAAGGGTGCCTCAACCTGTTGGCAGCAGCGGGAAGACAGGCCTGCCTGAAACTGAGGCTTTTCAGTGGGTGCGGCGCAGGACGACAGCAGGTTCTGCAGGGTCTCCAGCAGCCCCTCCTCCCTGCTCAGCCATGTGGTCCCAGAATTTGTGCACGGGGTCAAATGCATATGCTGGGTTTTCCTTATGTATAATCTGCGATTCATACCACTCTGTCTTCCAGAAAGAATTAGCAACAGCCTACAGAAAGTCAGAAACAATGAACTCATAACAATAAGAACAGATAATATTGAACAATGAAGAATGTGGAGAGACATGCATTTTCCAATACCAGGCATTAATGATCAGTAATTGGGCATCAAATGTATCTATGAGTTTCCTGGCAGGCAAAGCATAAAGGGAATGAGAATGGGAGTAGGAGCTTCATTATTTATTTATTTATTTATTTATTTATTTATTTTTTTTTTTACAAAAATATCAAAAATGTATTGGATGTGGAGCGTAAACCAACTTTCTGTTCCAGGCCCTCTTTAGTCTTGCCTGTCCCTTTTTTTTTTTTTTTTTTTTTTGCGGTACGCGGGCCTCTCACTGTTGTGGCCTCTCCCGTTGCGGAGCACAGGCTCCGGATGCGCAGGCTCAGCGGCCATGGCTCACGGGCCCAGCCGCTCCGCGGCATGTGGGATCTTCCCGGATCGGGGCACGAACCCGTGTCTCCTGCATCGGCAGGCGGACCCTCAACCACTGCGCCACCACGGAAGACCCAGGAGGGAGTTGTTTTTTTTTTTTTTAAGAGCTTCATTATTTGATCAAGGGAATTATGCCATGAATTAGGAGACCCACACTTATTCCCAGAAAGAAGCTCTCCCATGAACATATACCCCAAACTTCAGGCAGCAGATGTTTTCTTGTGGGTGGGCCTGTGGGAACAGAGCAGAAATAGCTGTGAGCTGGGTAGGCACCCTTAGGGCCCTGCCCTAAGGCAGGTGTCCTATCTTCTCTGGGCCTCTGGGCCAAGGCTAACCCAACCCTGCTGCTCCGGGTCTCAGGACCTTAGGGGCCCGGGGGCAGGTCGTCAGGAATGCTGCCCTGGAGCCTCACCCAGGCTCCCACCCTGCCCTCCCTCTCTACACGGCAGAGCGCCTGAGGGCAGAGGCTCTGCTCACACTGGTTCCTCCCCTGCCTTTGCACATGTTCCTCCCAGCACCTGGAACGCCCTGCCCACCCTTGTCTGCCTGGCAAACCTCTAACTGTTCTTCACCCTTCACTCAGTTCGCAGGTCCCCTCCTCCAGCCCCTGCACTGACCCAGACAGCACTCTTCCCCAACCCGGTCACACAGCCCCTTTACGGGTCTGTCTCCCCCGACAGCCAGGGAAAGGACACCCACTGCTCTGTGTGGGCATGATGTCTCTGTCCCGCCAGGTCCCAGTGCTCATGCCGGGCTGGCATCGGGAGAGCCGGGCCTGCTGTATTTGTGGAACCATCTGATAGAGAGTGTCCTCTGGGTAGGAAAAGACAGGATCAGCCTCCCCTCGATGCAGATGGGGAAACTGAGGCCCTGCGATAGTAAGTGATGGGGCCCCAGGCTGCCCATGGTGCCAGAGCTGTGGCCACAGCCAGGGTGGCTCCCTCAGGTGGGGGAGGGTGGCACTGAGATTCAGAGGGTCTGGCTCCTTGGCTTCAAGCCCCTGCTCTGACACTTTCTCACCCACGTGACGAGGAGCAGGTCACTTCTCCCTCTGGGCTTCAGACTGCTCCTGTGCACGAAGAGGACGATGACAGATGACAGCGTCGCGGGAGCCAGTGGGTTAATCCATGGAGGCAAGAGCTCAGCGGGGCTGACTCCCATGAGGGGAGTCTTGGCTGCCACCTCCTTGACCTCCATTCGCCCTCCCCCACCCAGAGGCACAGCCAGGGGCTGCTCTGCTGCCCCTCCCCCTCCTACCCATCGTCCAGCAGCAGAGACTTGGACCCACCGGACAGGCTAGGGAAGGGCGCTCCGGGCGAGGGAACGCAGTGAACCAGAAGGAGGGATGGGATCAGGCAGGGGCCATTCTGGGAACAATTTGGGATCAGGTTCCTTTTTCAGGAGCCCCGGGCACTCAGGTGATGGGAGAGGCTGGAAGGGACCAGACCACGAAGGGCCTCAAATGCCAGCCTGAGGAGCTTGCCTTTTGCTTGGAAGTGGCTGGGAGTCGTCAAACGTTTGGAGCTGGGGTGGGCCGTGGTCGTGTAACTGGGGGCTGGACTGGAGGGTCTGGTGGGGACCAGGTGAGTGGTGTAATGGCCTCCAGGACAAGGGGACTGTTGGGCTGATGCAGTGCTGGCCCCAGTACCCAGCTCAGGACGGCACAGAGCAGACCCTCCATGAATGCATGAACGAATGAGGCGTGTACTTGGGATTGGAGCCACCTAAGAGGTGGGCCCACCTGTCCCGTGAGTACTGCAGCCCTAGGGAAACTGCCTGCGAAGGGGCTCTGCACGTGGCTGTGATTCCCTCAGGCCCACACTGGGCCCGAGAGAAGAGTGCCTCTGTGTCCAGAAATGGGAAATCACCGTGTTCTGTCTTGGCTGCAATTATATTTGGGGATCCAGCCGCCCCCTGCACAGCACCTGCCAGGCAGTCTCTCTAGGAAGCCACAGCTGTCCTCCGGGGTGGGACAGGTGGAATAGAGGGGGGCTGCCCCTGTAGTCACCCTAGAGCTCTCTCAGACCACCAGGCGACCCAGGACCTGGGACCCACCAAGATCACAGTTCCCATTCCATAGCCAGGGGACTGAGGCAGGTGGTGGGTGGCCAGCCCCGCTGCCCACTAGCCATGAGGTCTGGGCAAGTCACTTCCTCTTTCTGAGTTATATCATAAGGGAAGGGCTAGAGTATGTGATAGTAACAAACGACCCCAGAATCTTTTGTTTTTTTTAATTGCCTACAGATTTTTTAAAAATAAAAGGTTTATTGAGATGCCATAAAACTCCCCATCTGAAATGTACAATTCAGTTAGTGTATTCACAGAGTTGTGTAACCATCACCACAAACAATTATAGAACATTTTCATCTCCCCCAAAAGAAACCTTGCACTCATTAGAAATCCATCTCCATTAACCCACTTCCCCCCAGTTCCTGGCAACCACTAATCCTTCTGCCTCTATAGCATTATCTATTCTGGATGCTTCGTATAAGTGGAATCTTATATGTGGCATTTTGTGACTAATTTACTTACCATAATGTTTTCAAGGTTAATCCATGGTGTACTTAATTTCTTTTAATGGTCGAATACTATTCCATCTTATGGATAGACCACATTTTTAAAAATATTTATTTATTTATTTGGCCGCCTCAGGTCTTAGTTGCGGCACACGGGATCTTTCATTGCAGTGTGCAGGCTTCTCTCTAGTTGTGGCGCACGGACTCAGTAGTTGTGGCGCACGGGCTTAGTTGCCCCGTGGGATCTTAGTTCCCCCACCAGGGATTGAACCCATGTGTCCTGCCTTGGAGGGTGGATTCTTTTTTTTTTTTAAGTAAATTTATGTATTTATTTTTGGCTGGGTTGGGTCTTCATTGCTGCACACGGGCTTTCTCTAGTTGCAGCGGGTGAGGGCGACTCTTCCCTGCGGTGCGTGGGCTTCTCATTGCAGTGGCTTCTCTTGTTGCGGAGCAGGGGCTCTAGGCGCGCAGGCTCAGTAGTTGTGGCTCGTGGGCTTAGTTGCTCCACAGCCTGTGGGATGCTCCCAGACCAGGGCTCGAACCCGTGTCCCCTGCATTGGCAGGTGGATTCTTAACCACTGAGCCACCAGGGAAGTCCCTGGATAGACCGCATTTTGTTCATCCATTCATCAGTTGATGGACATTAAGTTGATTCTACTTTTTAGCTATGATGAATACAGTAATGCTGCTATGAGCATTTGTGTACAAGTTTTTGTGTGGACATAAGTTTTCATTTCTCTGGGGCATAGACCTAGAACTGGGATTTCTGGGTCTTATGGTAACTCTATGTTTAACATTTTGAGGAACTGCCAGAATGCTTTTCACAGTGACTGCACCATTTCACATTCCCACCAGCAGGGCGTGAGGTTCCAGTTTCCACACATGCTCACCAACACTTGTGATTGTCTACCTTCTGGGTGTGGGATCTCACTGTGGTTTTTTTTTTTTTTTTTTTTTTGCGATACACGGGCCTCTCACCGTCGTGGCCTCTCCCGTTGCGGAGCACAGGCTCCGGACGCGCAGGCTCAGCGGCCATGGCTCACGGGCCCAGCCGCTCTGCGGCATGTGGGATCCTCCCGGACCGGGGCACGAACCCGTGTCCCCTGCATCGGCAGGCGGACTCTCAACCACTGCGCCCCCAGGGAAGCCCCTCACTGTGGTTTTGACTTGCATTCCTCTCATGACTAATAGTGGTGAGCATGTTTGGATGTGTTTCTTGGCCATTTACGTAGCTTCTTTGGAGAAATGTCTATTCAGGTCGTCTGCCCCATGTTAAATTTTTAAAAATTTTTATTGAAGTATCGTTGATTTACACTGTTGTGTTAGTTTCTGGTGTACAGCAAAGTGATTCAGATATATATGTATATATATTACTTTTCATATGCTTTTCCATTATGGTTTATTACAGGATATTATAGTTCCCTGTGCTGTACAGAAGGACCTTGTTGTTTATGTTTTTCTTGTTGTTGTTGTTGTCTGAGGTTTATTGAAGATATTACGGCACAGCAGGAAGAGTCAAATGGCTCCACACAGCGCTTTGAAACTCACCCCAGCTGGAGGCCGAGTGACCTGCAGGTTGGACAGACTGCCAAAGTCCAACGGCTTCAGCATTTCCTTAGTGTCAGGATCTACTTCAGTGATCTCCTGATCCAGGGCTGAGACCTCAGGCACGTAATTACCTCTTCTCTCTCTCTCCTCCTGCAGCTTGATGGAGATACCTATCACTGGGCCCCTCTGAAGCTGCTTCATCAGACATAGCCTGCTATCTTGTTGTGGAACGTCTTGCTGGGAGTAAAGATGATATCCTTGCACACGTGCTTGTTGGTGCGGAAGTCGCTGCCCACATGAGTGTAGTACTTCTCAGTGATGACCCGGGCCGCCTTCTTCACAGTTTTGGTGCAAACGTGGCTCATGTTGGCAGGTCCTTGGTAAAAGAGTGTTTATTTTATATACAGTAGTTTGTATCTGTTAATCCCAAACTCCTAATTTATCCCTCCCCCGCTTTCCCCTTTGGTAACCATACGTTTGTTTTCTAAGTCTGTGAGTCTGTTTCTGTTTTGTGAATAAGTTCATTTGTATCATATTTTAGATTCCGCATATAAGTGATACCATATGATATTTGTCTTTCTCTGTTTGGCTTACTTCACTTACTATGATAATCTCCAGGTCCATCCGTGTTACTGCAAGTGGCATTATTTCATTCTCTTTTATGGCTGAGTAGTATTCCATCGTATATATGTACCACATCTTCTTTTTTATCAATTCATCTGTTGATGAACATTTAGGTTGCTTCCATGTCCTGGCTACTGTGAATAGTGCTGCTGTGAATATTGGGGTGCATGTATCTTTTCGACTTAGAGTTTTCTCCAGATATATGCCCAGGAGTGGGATTGCTGGATCATATGCTCTGCCCAGTTGTTTTAAATTAGACTTTATTGTTTAGGTTCACAACCCGGCTGAGTGGAAGGTAGAGCTTTCCCATATGCCCCTCCACCCCTGTCCATTTGTTAGTGGCACAACACAGCAAGGGACATTTTCTTGCTCTTGTTTCATGTCCATCATGGGCTGGCAGGGTCTCTTTTCCAAGTCTTCTCACTCCAGGGCCCAGGCTGATGGAGCTACACTGATCGCCACAGCAGGGGGAAGAGGAGGAGGAACTGCTAAGTCACCCACGGACTCATAAAGCTTCCACTCAGAGAGAATGCATGTCACTTCCACTTGCATCTCAGTGGCAAAGTGAGCCACCCAGCCATGCCTACCTCCAAGGAGATGTGCAGTCTTCCCATGGGCGTGGAAGGAGAGGATTCAAATCTCTGTGAACAGCTCTAATGACTCATTGCAGTTAAATACGGTTCTTTCCTGCAGGACTTCTCAGTGCCTTTACTGTACTATTGCTCACTGTCCCTCTCTGGAGGGAGTGGGATGCAGCAGGCAGAGTAGGCCAGGTTTACTCACCTGGGGAACCCTATTCTCCCAGAGCATCTCATGGGATGAGTGTTCCCTGGAATCCCCTTTGGGAACCACTGCCACTTCCTAGAGCAGAGGTGGGCAGACTTTTTGGAAAGCATCAGATAGAAAATAGTTTAGGCTTGGCAGGCCCTGTGAACCAACTAGTCAACACCGCTGTTGTAGTGAAAAGCAGCCACAGGTATTATGTAAACAAGTGGGTGTGGCTGTGTTCCAATAAAATGTTATTTATAGACACTGAACCTGGAATTTCATATAACTTTCTGTGTCACACACAGTATAGTCTTTTTCTTTTGATTTTTTTCAACCGTTTAAAAAAGTAAAAGCATTCTCAGCTCATGGGCTATACAAAAACCAGTGGTGGGCTAGATGGGGCCCGTAGGTGGTAGTTTGCTCACTCCTATCCTAGAGGATAAAGCCCGACACCTTCACCTGGCATTCAAGCTCCCTCACGTTCCCAGGCCTCGTCTGCCATCACATCTCCATGCAGAACCTGGGCTTGGGAAATGGTGGGTTGTTTTCCAGGAAAAAATCATATTCTTTCACTCCTGGGGGCCTTTGCACAGGCTGTTCCTCCTGCTGGGAGGGTCCTTCCGGCTATTCTCGGTTTGGGAACTCTTGGACCCGGGTAGAATCAGGAGCTGCCATCCCTGTTGGCTCCTTCACTCCCAAGATGCCATTGCCTCGTTGTATTCTGATTTTTCATAGACATATTTGCTTCCCCAACTAGGCCCTGAGCTTCTGGAGGGTGGGGACCTTGTCCTCCTGAATTCTGATCTCCAGGACCACAGGAGGGAGAGCTGGCATGGAGTAAGGGCTGCTGAGGAGGGAAGGAAATGGAACCAGGTTGGTGGGGGGAGCTGCACGTGGGGATCCCCACCCCAGCAAAGGTGCCGAGGTGGGGGTGAGTTTGGGACCTGGAGGAACCTGAAGACCAGTCTGCTGCAGCTGGGTGGGGGGCGACAAGGGACACATGTGGGGCTTTAGGGTGATGCTAGGGAGGTAGGCTTGGTGCGCTCAGCAGTGGGAGTCATGGAAGGTTCTTTAGCAGAGGAGTGGCTTGATGAAATTGATGTTTGGGGTGACCTAGCTCCCACCTCGGTCCTGGCCAGTTCCAGCCCCTCTGGCCATTCTCCGCGGCCCCGGATCCTGGTGGAGTCTGTGAGCTGAGCTTGGGTCCATCTGTCTGTGATTGAGAATAGGGGGCCCTTCCCAGCTTTTTTTTTTTTTTTTTTTTGCTGTACGCGGGCCTCTCACCGCTGTGGCCTCTCCCGTTGCGGAGCACAGGCTCCGGACACACAGGCTCCGCGGCCATGGCTCGCGGGCCCAGCCGCTCCGCGGCATGTGGGATCCTCCGGGATCGGGGCACGAACCCGTGTCCCCTGCATCGGCAGGCGGACTCTCAACCACTGCGCCACCATGGAAGCCCCCTTCCCAGCTTTTGAGGCTCCCTCTTGACACTTCTCAGAGGTGTCCAGATGAGAGTCCTGAACCAGCAGTCAGAAGGCCCGTGTTCCAGGTGTGGTTCTACCCACCCAGCTTCCTGTGGGGTCTGGAACAAGTCACTTGCTCTCTCAGGGCCTCATTTTGCACATCTGTCAAATAGGAGCAATAAGCCCTGTGCTGGAGGCCTCCTGGGGTTGCTGCAAGGGTCAAATAAAGCCTGGTCTCAAGGGGACTGGGACCGGGACAGAGCTGACCTTGATGCGGGAACATGTTGCTGTGTCCCTAGCAGCCGGCATGGCGGAACACTCAAGATGTGTGGAGCTAACCTGAAGAGGGAAGGAGGCTGATGGGAATTCCCTGGCAGTCCAGTGGTTAAGACTCAGCACTTTCAGTGCTGGGGCCCGGGTTCAATCTCTGGTCAAGGAACTAAGATCCTACAAGCTGTGTGGCATGGCCAAAGAGTGAAAGAGGCTGAGAGTGGGCTTGAGTGAGAGGGGCTCAGGTCTCTGAGATTGTTCAGAAAGAACCGCTTAGACCTCACTGGCACTGGCACGTGGCACGTGGGCCCTGCGCTCGAGGATGGGGGCAGTGCAGCTTCCTGCAGCAGGTAGCATCTGGACCTGAACCTGAGGCAAAAGCCCTCTCATTTTACAGATGGGGAAACTGAGGCCAGAGAGGCCCAGGATGGGCTCAGGGGCCCTTGGGCTGCCAGAGGTGGAGCCAGTCCTAGTCCAGGTTCAAGGCCTCACTGGCCTCTGCCCTGGTCCATGTGCAGTGCCCAGAGAGTCTTGGCCACCGTGCCCTCTCCCCGGGAGACACAGATGCCAGGATGTGTGGGGAGTCAGCGCCGCTAATTAGTCCCATCATTTCTGGCATCTCACACAGCCTTGGGGAAGTGGAGAATGTCATTGTCAAAGTATTTTTGAATATTTGCCTTCTCAGCAAGAAGATGCTGTGAGAACACCGCGTCTTGAATACGAGTGGATACTAACAAAAATAACAAGCACGGAGAGCTGGAAGGATCAGGGAGCTCCGGAGAGAGGCCTGGAGGAAACCCTGGAGCTGCCGGTCACAGCTGCATCACTCTGCCCCTCTGGGCCCTGTGTCCTCACCCTAAAACGGTTCATTCATTTGTCAGATGTTCATGGAAGCCCACTGTGTGCCATGCACTGCTCTAGCTTCTGGAGAAACAAGAGTGAACAAAGCACACAGAAATCCTTGTCCTCAAGAGGTTGCCATCCTAAGGGGGAGACAGACAGTACAAATCCGTAAAATATGCGAGCTGGTGACACGTGCAAACGAAAAAGGGTGTTGGGTGGAGGGTGGCCTGTTTCAAAAGAGTGGTCAGACCTGAAGGAGATGAGGAGTGAGCCGAGGGGGTCTTTAGGTGAAGAGCATTCCTGGCACAGAGAACAGCAGGTGCAAAGGGCCTGAGGTCTGGGTGTGCTTGGTTTGTTCGAGGATCAGCAGGAAGGGTAGTGGGGCTAGAGCCAGTTGGTGACACAGAGGAGGCCAGATGACAAGACAGGGTCCAAGAGGTCACAGGGGGCCTGCTTGGGTAGGGCCTTAGGAACCACTGGAAAGCCTTTGTTTCCTTTCCAAGTAAGATGGGAGCCAATGGAGGGTTTAAGTCAGGGGAATAATGTGATCTGGTTTCTGTTTTGTTTTGTTTTGCTTTGTTTGCGGTACGCGGGCCTCTCACTTCTGTGGCCTCTCCTGTTGCGGAGCACAGGCTCCGGACGTGCAGGCTCAGCAGTCATGGCTCACGGGTCCAGCCGCTCCGCGGCATGTGGGATCTTCCCAGACCGGGGCACGCACCCGTATCCCCTGCATCGGCAGGCGGACTCTCAACCACTGCGCCACCGGGGAAGCCCTGGTTTCTGTTTTTTTAAAATTTTTTTAAAGTATTTTTTTAAAATTATTTTATTTATTTATTTTTGGCTGTGTTGGGTCTTCGTTGCTGCGTGCGGGCTTTCTCTAGTTGCGGCGAGCGGGAGCTACTCTTCGCTGTGGTGCGCGGGCTTCTTATTGCAGTGGTTTCTCTTGTTGCAGAGCATGGGCTCTAGGCGCGTGGGCTCAGTAGTTGTGGCTCACGGGCTCTGAAGCACAGGCTCAGTAGTTGTGGTGCACGGGCTTAGTTGCTCCACGGCATGTGGGATCTTAGTTCCCCGACCAGGGATCAAACCCGTGCCTCCTGCCTTGGGAGTGTGGAGTCTTAACCACTGGACCGCCATGGAAGTCCTGGGCTCCAACTTTGGTCCCTCAGTTCTCCTGTGTGTGTGTGTGAAAATACACATAACATAAAATGTATCACTTTTGCCATTTTGGCTTGTATAGCTGAGCGGTTGTTAAGTACATTCGCCGTGTTGTGCAACCGTCTCTAGTATCTGTTGCAGAACCGACAGGAAACCCCGTCCCCATAAAGAGCCACTCCTGTCCCCTCCTCCCCCAGCACCAGACAACCCCAATCTGCTGTCTCTATGGACTATTCTGTATTTCATAGAAATGCAATCAGGCACCGTGTGACCTTTGGGGGCCGGTTTCTTTCGCTTAGCATGTTGTTTTCAGGCTCATGCACTTTGTGGCTGGGTCCATACACAGTTCATCCCTTTCTTTGGCTGGGTCCCTCCATCCTTGGCCAGCTCTGCGAACTTGAGTTGCACAGTCTCCCACGCTGCATCATCGGGTTGCCAGGAGGACCCTTAAATACACCAGGAAGTAGTAAGCCCACTTCCCACTGGGCAGAGGGGGCGGGCCTGGTGCCCACAGTGTGGACAGGAAGGCTTTGGGGGTTTGCATAGTCCGGGGAGACTCCTCAGATTTCCCCACAGCTGGATTTGGTACCAGCTCTATCTGGTGGGTGAAGTCGGTGACCACTCTGCCATCTGATTTTCAGCTTCCAAGATTTTGCTGTTGTTTTTGTCCCTTCGTTTTCATTTTGGTGGGGTTTGGGGCAGGACCAAAGGTGAACAAATGGGCTCCACCAACCATCTTTCCATTCCTTCTAAGGATTTCTGAGAGTTTTGAAGCAGCCCTTGGGGACAGGCTTCAGCGCTCCTCAGAGCGGAAGCAGGGGCATGGAGGCTGAATGTGCGGAGGCCACGTCCGGGAGACGGAGCAGGGCTGGCCCAGGTCTGCCTGATTCCTCCACTGGCTCTGCAAATGGCAGGCATTTGCTAAAAGGGCCCTGATGTTATTCATGTTGTGCCCCCACCTAAAAGGATGCCATCCTCTTGGGCCACTCATCAGAACCCCTCACCTTTACGGAGGCCCACGTGTTCTAGGCCAGTGAGGGGACGGACGCCGGCAAGACAGATGTTGGGGGAATTCCCTGGCGGTCAAGTGGTTGGGACTCCGCGCTCTCATTGCTGAGGGCCCGGATTCCATCCCTGGTTAGAGAACTAAGATCCCACAAGCCGCGTGGCATGGCTGGAAAAAAAAAAATTAAGAAAATAAAAAGACATGCTCAGGCCGTAGGGAGGAAGGCTGGTGAGACGGTGGGAGGATCGAGGAGGGGCTTTGGCTGAGCCCTGCCCTCGGGCCATGGCAGTCCTTCTCGCAAGCGGCCAGGTGGCCTTCACCGGGCCCCCCCTTCGCCTCCATCATGCCCGGCACCCCCCCACCCCACGTGCGCACCGTGAGGGGGACCCTGAGGTGTATTTTCCTCTAGGCCAGGCACCAGCCAGGGCTGGAGTGCGCTGTGAGCAGGACAGACAGACATGTCCCGGTGCCAAGGTGGAGTCTATTGGGTGAGCAACAGCAAACAAGAAGAAAGGGCCACAACTGTTATTGAGATAAGGCTGAGAGGGCGCTGCGGCGGGTGGGGGGGGTGAGGCCAGGGGCCGCTGGAGGTGGGAAGGCTCTCCGAGCAGGTGATGGCTGAGTCAGGTGGGGAGAGGTGCTCCAGGCCAGGAACAGCCTGTGCAAAGTCCCTGAGGAGGTGAGGCAGAGGCTGGGAGTGGAAGGCGGGGAGCGTCCCTGGGGGCCTGGATCCCTCTGAGGGGGCTTTGAATTTTATCCTCAGCAGGAAGCCCCGTGGGTTGTGAGCCGGGAAGGGCAGGATCCAGTCCACGTTTCAAGGATATGCTTGGCTGTTCTGGGGCGAAGGGATGGTGTCCGACATTCAAGCACGGAGGGGAGGAGGAACAGCCCAGGTACCCCCCACCCTGCCCAGGAGAAGGCCCCCTGCAGCTCCTGTGGCGGTGACCTGGCTCCAGGACTACGCGCTCCCACGCCAACTGCCAGGGCCATCTGTCTCCCCTGTCTGTGTGTCTGTCTGTCTCAGGGGGGCTTTAGCAGGTTTGCCTGTTTCGGACACAGCATCCTGTGGGGTGAAGGGAGGAGGGGGTCCTACTCCCACTGTCGCTCTTGCAGATAAGGGGTGGCTCCTCGGACAGGAAACCACATGCTGGAAGGCAGGTTCTAGATGAGAGAAGGAGCACTCCTCTCTCTGAGGGTCTGAATGTGTGAGTGCAGCCGTGCGGCAGCCTGAAAGCCGGCATCTGCCAGCCACGGGGCTACCTGGGAAGCCAGTGCTATGCTCAGCATTTACTGCCCAGCGATGTTTACGCTCTGACTCAGGTCTTGTTTAAATGTCCCAGCCTGACCCCACGACAGTCAGCAGTGGTGATTTAATGAGCCCTGCTGTGCGTGAGGCTCACAGACCACAGAGTAGCCTCATGGAGCTTACTTTCTAGAGGGAGAGAAAGACAGTGCCACACATAGACCATTATAATTGTGATCGGTCCCAGGAAGGAGGATCTCAGGGACCTGGGCTGGGACAGGGGCCTCAGATGGTCAGGGAAGTCAGAAGGGCTCCCTGGAGGAGGTGACCTGTGAGCTGAGACATGAAGGAGAGGACCACGTGGCCTGGTGGGAGCAGCATGCCTGGGGCAACCCCGGGAAGGGAGGGGTCCCCAAAGTGTGGAAACTTGAGACAGACCTAGGGCTGGAGGGCCACTGGGCTCTAGCGAGGAGACCTCTCTCAGCCACCTGTAGGCCTGGGGCTAAGCGCTGTCTCAGCTGGTCCTCTCACAAGCCTGTAGCCCCTTGAGGGGGTCACCCTCGGAGGCCCCACACTTATCCCAGGCCTGTGGCCATCTCCCAAATTCTGTTGGGGAGGGCTCTTAGATAAAGAGTGAAACATTCCTAAAGGTACTTAAAGAAAGAGCGGTGGGGGGGGGGGGAACTGGGCAGGAAGGGCCTGGGCCTGATACTTCCACTCCCAAGTCCCACCTTGAAGACAGGCTGTGGCTTGGCCTCTGACTCTCATTGTAACGTGGAGGTCGAGGCTGCAAGACTTGACTTGGGGCTGCCATAATGCACAACGGGGACCTGACCGAGCAGGGATCTGTGAGACAGGAGCCTCAGGTGGCCTCCCTGTAGTCACCATTGCTGGCCCTGGCATCGGGGCAAAGTCAGAACTTCATCCGCAGCACCCGAGGAGGCCGGTGTGGAGAGCCGGACCTGAGATCTCCAGGCCCAGCAGGGAGGCTTTACTGAAAACAGTTTTATTGAAACAGAATTCATATATCATACAATGTACCCATTTAAAGTGTGTAATTCAATGGTTTTTAGTATATTCACAGAGTTGTACAACCAGCACTACCATCAATTTTAGAACATTTCCTCACATCAAAAAGAAACCCCATTCCCATCAGCAGTCACTGCCTAGTGCCCTCCTCTCCCAGACCCTGGCTGCCAAAAATTTTCTTTCTGTCTCTATTCATTTGCCAACTCCGGACATTTTTTTTTTTTTTTTTTTTTTTTTTGCGATATGTGGACCTCTCACTGTTGTGGCCTCTCCAGTTGTGGAGCACAGGCTCCAGAAGCGCAGGCTCAGCGGCCATGGCTCACGGGCTTAGCGCTCCCCGGCATATGGGATCTTCCTGGACCGGGGCATGAACCCGTGTCCCCTGCATCGGCAGGCGGACTCTCAACCACTGCGCCACCAGGGAAGCCCTGGACATTTTATATCAGTGGAATCATATAGTATATGCTCTTTTGTGACTGGCTTCTTTCATTTAACATGTTTTCAAGGCTTATCCATGTTGTAGCACATGTCAGTATTCTTTTCCTTTTTATGGTTGAATAATATTCCATCTTATGAGGGAACTCCCTGGCTGTCCAGTGGTTAGGACTCTGCGCTTCTACTGCAGGGGGCACAGGTTTTTTTTTTTTTTTTTTTTTTTTTTGCGGTATGCGGGCCTCTCACTGTTGTGGCCTCCCCCGTTGCGGAGCACAGGCTCCGGACGCGCAGGCTCCGGACGCGCAGGCTCAGCGGCCATGGCTCACGGGCCCAGCCGCTCCGCGGCATATGGGATCCTCCCAGACCGGGGCACGAACCCGTATCCCCTGCATCAGCAGGCGGACTCTCAACCACTTGCGCCACCAGGGAGGCCCAGGGGGCACAGGTTTGATCCCTGGTTGGGGAACTAAGATCCTGCAAGCCGCAACACGGCCAAAAAAATAAATTAATTAAAAAATGAAGTTAAAAAAATATTCCATCTTATGGATAGACCACATTTTGTTTATCCATTCATCAGTTGATGGACATTAAGTTTTTTCCACTTTTTGGCTATTGTGAGTAACACCACTATGAGCATTTGTGCACAAGTTTTTTTTTGTTTGTTGTTTGTTTTTTGCTTGTTTGTTTTTTGCTGTACATGGGCCTCTCACTGTTGTGGCCTCTCCCGTTGCGGAGCACAGGCTCCGGACGCGCAGGCTCAGCGGCCATGGCTTATGGGCCCAGCCGCTCCACGGCATGTGGGATCTTCCCAGATCGGGGCACGAACCCGTGTCCCCTCCATCGGCAGGCAGACCCCCAACCACTGCGCCACCAGGGAAGCCCTGTGCACAAGTTTTTGTGTGGGTATATGTTTTCATTCTTTTGGTTACATATCTAAAAGTTGGATTGCTGGGTCATATAGTTACTATATTTTTAACTTTTTGAGGAACTGCCAGACTGTTTTTCAAAGCAGCTGCATCATTTCACACCAGCAGTGTATGAAGGTTTCAACGTTTCCACATCCTCCCCAATACTTGTTATTACCACTCTTTTTTATTATAGTTATCATAGTGGGCTAGGATACCTAGTGGTATCTCACTGTAGTTTTGATATTCATTTACCTGCTGGCTAATGTTGGGCAACTTTTCATGTGCTTATTAGCAATTTGTATACTTTCTTTGGAGAAATGTTTATTCAGATACTTTACCCATTTTATTCATCTTTTATTATTGAGTTGTGAGAATTCTTTACATGTTCTAGATAAAGCCCTTTACCAGGCATGTTTTGCAAATATTGTCTCCCACTGTGTGGACTGTTTTTAACTTTACTGATGGTATCATTTGCAAAAAAAAAAAAAAAAACAAATTAAAATTTTGATGAAGTCCAATTTATCTACTTTTTTCCTTTTGTTCCTTATGCTCTTGAAATTGTATTTAAGAAGGCTTTGCCTACTCGAGGTCACTCCTTGCGAAGTGAAGATTTACTCCTGTGTTTTCTCCTAAGAGTTTTATAGTTTTAGCTCTTACAGTTAGGCATACAATCCATTTTGAGTTTTTTTCTTTGGTTATTAACACATTAACTAACAAGATCTGGCCGCAGGTCTAATATCTTCTGTAATTTTGGAGACGACTGTACACACTGTTCTGAGATCTCTCCCAACATGTCATGTGATGAGACAGTATTATGATTTCTAGGGGTGCCATCGTCCCAGCCATTGCTAATACCACCTACATTCATAATTGAAGAAAATACTAGATTTCAGTTAAAGTTTCATTTAAATAAACCTGTAACTACCCTCCCAGGTTCATGGTACCCCTGAAATCTATCCACAGACTGCAGGTTAAGAACTCCTAGGATGGGACCTCCCATCCTAGGGCGCAGTGGTGAAGTATCCACTTGCCAGTGCAGGGGACACGGATTTGAGCCCTGGTCCCGGAAGATCCCACATGCCGCAGAGCAACTAAGTCTGCGAGCCACAACTACTGAAGCCCACGCACCTAGAGCCCGAGCTCCACAACAAGAGAAGCCACTGTGATGAGAAGCCCGCACACCGCAATGAAGACCCAATGCAGCCAAAAAAAAAAAAGTAAAAAGAAAAAGAACTCCTAGGATGGCTAAAATTCCTGCCCAGTCTCAGTTTCTGAAGAGCCTTGGGGGGGAAATGTACCCTCCCAGGACTGGCTTCTGGCTGTTTTCCTGCCAGCCCACGCCCTGCCTTCTGCCTGGTCCAGCTTTGGGGAAGCTATTCCTTGCCTGGCAGAATTTTCTAACAAGCCATCTGACAATAATACTAAAACAAACAAAAAGAAGCAGCAGTAAGAATTATAAACACTACGTGTAGAATCAGACAAGGCATTCTGCCCACATCCTCATCCCTGGTCCTCCCAACATTCTTAGGTCTCTGGTGAGGCCCGCGGCCACACGGCTACGTGGCTGAGGCCTGCCGATGAGTGGGGTCACATGGTTCAGGCGGAAACTTCACCTCGAGGTGCCTCAGTTACCCTACCTACAAGGCCCGGATGAGCCGGTCATAACCATGTACACCCAGTGGGAGTACTGGGTGGATTAAAAGCGCTGACGATTTCTACACAGAGAGCACAACCAGGCACAGTTACACCCTGAAGATATTAGCTATTATCTTTAAGCCTTTCACAGGGGACAGGAAGGTGCTATTTCTCTGCCAGCGTCTGCTTTCTCTCGTTCTGCACAGGATTAATGCCTAATTATTCGTAACATCCAGGATTCTTTGAGTTGTAACAGAAAGTCCAATCGCTCTATTTAAAAAGCCAGGATTTCAGGCCTGGCTTATGCGGTTTGGACAGTGGGGAGAGGTCAAAAGATCCTATCAGGACTCAACCGGCCTTTTTCCACAGACTGGTGGGGTAAGAAGGGCTCCCTGGAACAGGCCCTGCACTGGGGTGGGCAAGCGAGCCCCCGGGGCATAAACGCCTCCTCCAGCTTCCAGCCCCGGTGCGGCCTGTCCTGCCTGCCCCATCCCCGGCCCTGCTTTGGAGGTTCTAGGCTTTAGATCCCTAGGTCCTGATTTCAGAGAGAGAGAGAGAGAGAGATCCCTTCCTTCCTGAGAGTTCCAGGAAAAAGTTCCAGAAAGACCCTTGATTGGCCTGGCTAGGTCATGTGCCCTTGCGGGGCCAATCACTGTAGCCAGAGGTCTGGGGTGCTCTGATTGGCCAGGCCTGGGTCACGTGCCGGTTAGAGATGGGGAAGCCCCAAGCTAACCACCGGGAGGAGGATGTTGCGGATGAGTAGACACTTGGGAGATGCTGGGCTGACAAAACCAAAGGTCCCCCTTATAGGGCATATTTCATGTTGCCTTGGTCAGACCTCACCTGTGCCAGGAACCTTCCCCCCACTAGGACTGGCTCCTGCCCTGTGCACCCACGGCAGCCTGTGTTCCCTTTCATTATTTCTCACTCTGCAGTTAATGAGTGCCTACTATGCATCAGGCACAGAGAAGGGGGCCCAGGAGGAACCCCAACGACTATAGGTTGGAAGGAGAGGGTGGAAGCTGCACAGGGGACTGACTGAGGGGGAGCGGTCTGTGAAGTAGGAGGGGAACCAAGGTCCAGACAAGAGAGGGAATTTCCAGAGGGAGGAGTGGCGGACTCAGGCGTCTCAGGTGCTGCTGAGAAGGGCAGTGTTCCAGGAAGTCCAGGAAGTGACCGCTGGATCGGGCAGCTGGGAGCTTGTGGGTGACCTTAGCAATAGGTAGGAGTAGGCACACAGCCCTGCTGGGGTGGGGTGAGGAGAGACTGGGAAGGGAGGGAGTGGGGAAGGCACGTATGGACACGTCCTTGGAGTTTTCTGTCTTCTGTCGTGGGAGTAGAGAAATGGGGAGGAGGCGGAAAGGGGCTTGGGAGCAAGGGAGAGTTTTTCCCCCTTTTTTGGGAAAATGCTAGCCAAGGGGAAAGAGAGAGAGAGGCTGATGGTACAGGAGAGCAGCAAGGGGAGGGCAGCTGGAGGTGGGTGCCTGAGATCAAGATTGGGGTGGGAGAGACTGAGGGGGAGGGGGGTGCCAGGCAGGCAGATGTGTCAGTTTGGGGACTGGAAGATGAGAGCCCATCTGATGGATTCAGTTTTTCCCACTGAAGAATGAGGTGAGGTCACTGGCTGGGAGTGAGGGCAGAAGGGGCTGTGGGGAGTGTGAGGAGAGGAGAGAAGGTGTGAACTCTTAGACTCAGAGGGTGGGAGAGTGTCACCGAAAAACATGGTGGGGCTGCTGACTCGATGGAGTGCCAGTTTGAAGTTCTGAGGTCACAAATTCCCAATCAGAAGGGTTGTGTGTGGGCCACCTTCCCCCACCCCAAACAATAGGCAGGGGCAGGAAAGGGGGTTTCCTTCAGGTTGAGGGGTTCCCTATGGTGGAAGAAGAGGGGCTGGAGAGATGGAATCTGTAAAAAATCCACCAGGCCAGGAGGTAGTTACTATTATCTGTGTTTTACAGACAAGGAAGCTGAGAGGGTCAAGGCCAGTATGGCATGTGTGGCTTTGGCGTCAAAATAGAACGGGGCCTGGCACATGTTAGGTGTTAATATTTGTTGAAAAGAGTGAATGGCTGGAAGGTCCAGTGATGCACCCATTGTTATAACCCAGCCAGGAAGTAGCTCCAACCTTGGGGTTTGGTAGGTGGTGCTGGTGACCCCATGTGCTGTGCCGTTCCTGCTGCTCTAAAAAATGACTCAATATCACCTTTGTGCCCTTGTAGGCTAATCTAGCCATAGTCTTGTGGTATAACTTCATAGACACTAAGCGAGCAGGGCAGAGTGCTTTTAACCTCATTCCTCGCACAGTGCTCACCTCTAGATGAGTCACAGCCCTCGGCCAGGTGGTTCAGCCCAGGGAATGCCACCTCTGGTTCCTAACCCTTGGCTTTGCTGTCTGCATCCTACCCAGGCCAGCTGTTGGGGAGTATCCCGGGGCACACACCTGCGCTACCTGGGCTGTCCTAGGAGATGAGCGTCCTTTTAAGGGGAATCCAGGAGCGACCCTGAACTTGGCGGGGGCAGTTCTCCTCCATGGGGAGGGCTCCCAGCGCTTTTTCTTACAGTTCATTCAGGAAGAATTGAACATGGTCACTTCACTGAAGTAATAATGATGGCTTATGCTGCAAAAAACGTGGAGAACATCCTGTTTATTTATTCAGGCTTTAAAACCATAAAACTTCAGATTTCTCCCTGTAGCTATTTATAACCAGAGCTGGTGTAAACTGTCCCCATATTAAGCTCAGGTTTGAAGTAACTTAAAAGAAAAATAGCCACCCGCTGCATTAAAAAAAAAAAAATATATATATATATTTCATTTATAGACCTTCTCTCGCCTCCTGATTATTCCTGATTATGTACGAAGAGCGTGTTGTTTGGGGGGGATCGGTGGGGGTGGGGCAGATACAGACCTCCAGGGGAGTCACACACTCTCCCATCTCTCCCCCCACCCCCAGCTATAAAAGCAGCCCCGTGTCGGCCGGTGGTCACTCTCCGGGGCAAGGATGTTTCGGGCTGGCTCGAGCTCTCCCTCACTGGGTGCCCGGGGTGGAGTTGGGGAGGCAGGGCAGGCAGCAGATCCGGAAAAGTGGCTCTTGCCTCGGAGGAAGTTGACCCTCCTCCCCTACCAAAGGCTTGGGATGAAAATAGCTTCTTCCTCTTTACCCTTCCCGGACCCCAGCCCATTTCTGTAAGTCCCCCACCCCATTTTTAAGTGCTCCCCTCCCCCTGTGGCAATTCGGCTCCTTCAGAGCTCTCCAAACGGCCATCCGGGACGGCAGGGACCCCGCGCCCCGACTCTGCGACCGGGCAGGGGCAGAGGCCCCTCTCCTCCGGCCTCGCAGGCGCGGCGCGCCCCGAAACTCGGGCAATCGCGGCGAATTCCAACCTCTCCCCACCAAATTAGCAGAAAGCTCTACTAAACCCCCTGAGCTCCTACACTGCTTTCTTCTACTCCGAGGGTGACTGTCACCTGGGAACCCTGTCCCCTGCACCAGGGTTCCCCCGGCGCTAACCCCCAAATCCCTTGGGAAAGGTGGGGGCGCAATTAGTTTCTTCCAATTAGTTTCCCGTCTTTGTATAGAACCCATTCAAACTGTGAGATGTAATCCTCCGCGCGAGGGGCAAAGTAGTCCCAACCTTGCATTCAATTTCTGTTCTCGTGTCGCGTATATTTTACTTTTTGAAACCGATGGGATCCTCAGTGGAGCCCTTCGGGGAACGTGGGGGCAGAGGCCGCGGGGGGTGCGCGCAGGTGAAGGGGGGCCGGCAGAAGGAGGGGGCGGGGAGGACAGCTAACTCCTCGCTATTGCCTAGAGAGATGGATCATGGGGCGTAGAGAGATTGCAAACCTCAAACCACGTACAGCGGGCGATACGCGTCAACCGAACCTGACCAACGGAAGCCCGGAGCCTCCCCGTCCCCGCTCTCCCGCCCCGGCCCCTTGGACAGACTGGTACGCGGAGCCAATCTGACTGCCGCTCGCCGTCCAAATCCCACAAGAGCCAATGGGAGCACGCCGGGGGCGGAGCCACCCCGCGCCGGGTTGGGCTGCGCGCGGCTTCCCCCGCTCGCCCAGGCCCCGCCCCCCTCCCCTCCCGCTCGCTGCTCCTGGAGTAGTTAGTGCCAGTGAAGTGCGGGCGGCGATGAGAGCGAAAGTTGCGCTCGGCACGGTGCTGGGGGCTTGAAGCGGCTCTGCTCTCCGCCCGCTAGGGCCGCCCCAGCTCCAACTCGCGCCCGCGAGCTCCGGCCGCGCCCGCCCGCCTCCGCGCCCGCTCTCACCCCCTCCCCCGGCCCGGCGCCCCCTCCTCCGGAGCCGCGGGTCCCCGCCACTTTCGCCTGGCCCGGGCCCCCGCCGATGCCGGCCATGGTGGAGAAGGGCCCCGAGGTCTCAGGGAAGCGGAGAGGGAGGAACAACGCGGCCAACGCGGCCGCCTCGGCCGCCGCCGCCTCCGCCGCCGCCTCGGCCGCCTCCGCCGCCGCCTCCTCGGCCGCCGCCGCCTCCTCGGCCACAGCCGCCTCCGCCTCGGCCGCCGCCGCCCCCAATAATGGGCAGAATAAAAGTTTGGCGGCGGCGGCGCCCAATGGCAACAGCAGCAGCAACTCCTGGGAGGAAGGCAGCTCGGGCTCGTCCAGCGACGAGGAGCACGGTAAGTGGCAGCCGCCCGCGCCGCCCCCGCCCGCTCGCCCGCTCGCCCGCCCGCCCGCTGACCTCTCTGCTTCCCCGCAGGTGGCGGCGGCATGCGGGTCGGACCCCAGTACCAGGCGGTGGTGCCTGACTTCGACCCCGGTGAG
Source organism: Mesoplodon densirostris (assembly GCF_025265405.1). Taxonomy (NCBI): domain Eukaryota; kingdom Metazoa; phylum Chordata; class Mammalia; order Artiodactyla; family Ziphiidae; genus Mesoplodon; species Mesoplodon densirostris. The sequence goes on along the minus strand of NC_082664.1, from coordinate 3,784,163 downwards.
TAGCGCCCCGGCCCGGCCGGCCGGCGACCCGAGGGGGCGGACGGCCTCGGACAACTTTCTTTTTGCCTGTGTGGGTCCCGCTGTCCGCGGGGAGACACCCGCGCAAGGGTGTCCTGCCGCCGTGCCTGACCCCGGGGAGGCCCCGGTCGCCGCGGCGGGTCGGATTGGAGGCGGCAGCGCGCTGCCACACCTGGCCACCTGGCCCGGGGGCTCCGGCGTCCCCGGGTCGGCACGAGCCACGCCGGGGCCGTGCAGGGGCGACCGCGCCGGAGAGTTAGCGTCCTGCGAGCGCCCGGGCTTGGGACGTCCTCGGACCCGTTTCTCCCCGGCGGAGGATTGCCCCGCATGCCCTTTCCTCGTCCTGCCGGCCCCTGGGCTCCTTCCTGCCCCCGACTCCCCTCCCGTCTTGAGATCTCCCAAAACCAGTTAATAAAAGAAGTGTGCTTACCAGAGGGCGCCTGCCCGGGGAAGAGAGACTGGCTGGTGGCAGTTTGATTTTAGGACCTATTTGTAAATGTGTGTGTATTCCGCCCCCCCCTTTTTTTTAAGGAACGGGTTGTGAAAGATTAGAACCTTCAGAAGCTTTAGCCTAACAAATGATGTCCGCCTCCAAGAAATCCCTACCCCCTAGCTTGGAACATTTGCTACTCTTGCTGCTCTTCTGTGTGGAAGCAGATTTAAAGTACCAGAAAAATCCAACCAGACAAAGGAATTCGTCAGTGAGATTCTAGCCTGTCTCCGTATAAGATTATCTTTAAAAGATTGTTGGCATGGAAAATGTTTGAAAGGACGTGGGTTTTCTTTCAGAAATAAAACTCAAAAGAGAACCTTGTGGAACTGGAGTTAACAGTCCTCCTGGTTGGAGGGCTTTAGAACTGAAGGTTCTCTATGTAGGTTATACCACGAGTTTGAGAAGATAAATGCATAAATGCTTTTCCTTGGAAACAAGACTGCAGAAAATTGCAAGGATCTAGCCCTTGAAAAAGGCGATTGCTCTTAAGCTGTTATTTAGGTATGAAACTCTGGGTGCTGTTTGAAGTGAAAATACATAGGGATCCCTGAGTGAGCTCTTGGGCACTCTGGAAATAAATGACCTTTCCCGTATTTGCCTTCTACATTTTAGTCTGTTGATGATTTAAATCTCTTAAAGTATAAGTAGTCTACCGCCCAGGTTTGTATTCCTTTTAACTTATGTTAGTCTTTTTGATAGTTTCCCCTTCCCCCGCGTCTTCCTTTTTTGGTAGTCACTTCTCATTTATAAGAGTGACAGGATGGGACTCCGAGACGAGGCTTTTTCTCTTCTGTGCATGCCTTCTCCATTCCATGGTTGGCCACCAGGGGAAGCATACTGTTTTTTGGTTACAGTTGACCCTATCTTCATTTTGTAGGTCAAGTCCATCTTTGTTTTAATACACAGAACATAAAGCAAAGCTTGTCACCAAGTTTCCCCCACATATTTAAAAGAATCAACTTGTATATATCTTTTAGTTTTAGTAAGTTGGTCAGTTTTTTGGTACATTTTGTTTATATTCGTTTTGAAAGCTTTATTTAAATATGTGGGATGTGAGTGAAGAAAAGGGCATATTTGATGGCGACAGCAGGAATTAGAACTCTGACATTCTTCTAAGTATTGACGTCCAGCCCAGCTTTGTTAGGAATGAGCCTGGTTTCTTTGGAGTTGTTCTCTTTGAAACAGCACATGTAGTAGCATCATATTTTGAGCTGTCCTTGCAGTTTTGATGGAATAGATGCAAGCGTAAATTTGCTAGAGACCTGCCATTCTAAAAAGTAAAACACTATAAATGTTTTGCTGCATGGTCTTACTGCCAGTTGATTGGGTCTTGGCATTAACATTTCCCATTTTGTGTTTGTTTTAATCTGGAAAGGAATCTAACTGGTATGAAATAATTTGAAACCGTGTTTTGCCAATCTGAGCAGTGGGACGAATTCCTAGGTATGGCTGGAAATTGTAGGACTTTACTGTTTCCTACTGATTTATTTTTTTAGGTGTGTTCTCATTTAACTTAAAACCTAAGGGACGGGGCTTCCCTGGTGGCGCAGTGGGTAAGAATCCGCCTGCCAATGCAGGGGACATGGGTTTGAGCCCTGGTCCGGGAAGATCCCACATGCTGTGGAGCAGCTAAGCCTGTGTGCTACAACTACTGAGCCTGCGCTCTAGAGCCTGTGAGCCACAACTGCTGGAGCCCTCGTGCCTAGAGCCCGTGCTCTGCAGCAAGAGAAGCCATTGCAATGAGAAGCCGGTGCACTGCAACAAAGACCCAACGCAGCCAAATAATTAATTAATTAATTAATTAATTTAAAAAAATCTAAGGGACAGGGAGACTTCCATTTTGGAATAGAAATGATACACCAATTTTGTTTCATGGCAAAAAAATTTTTTTTCAGTCTTTAGACTTAAGACAGTTTCCTTCCATGAGTACAAGTTAGGAATAATATGGAATTGAGATTGTGATTGTTACTGGTTTTTGTTTTCCCCCTGCCTGAGTTTTGAATGTTTGTTTGTTTGTTTATTTATTTTTACAAATTTGAACAGACCGGTAAGTGTGAAACTCATCAGGAAACTGCTTTTTAAAAAAACTATCTCTGTAAAGATGTATGAGTGGAAGAAGTTGATTTTAATTTTTTTTAAGGTCAGATTTTATTTACCCACAGTATCCCAACTTGACCCTATTGAGCTTTAAAAGCGAATGGTTGAAACTAGATCCACCTGATACTCCGTGTATGGCCCAAAGAAGATTCATTTCTGTCATCCCTCACAGATAGTGAGTGACGTGGATAGAGCACCGCCATCCTAAAGTGCTGATTCAGTTCTTGTTATCTAATTCAGACCCAAACCGGATCACTGGATCAGAACTTGGTAGTTAACATAACATCTGTGTTCATAATGATGGAACAAGTTTTATCCGTTAGATTTAAAAACAAGGCCAGAATGCAGTTCCGTATCTTTAACTTAGTCTTTGTTCTCATATGGGGTCCAGACTGTCTTTCCATACTCAGTGCCATAGTGTATGCTGAGTCGTCTTTGGTTTCTTTTATTTATTTTTATTTTTTATTTTTTTTTAAATTTATTTATTTTTGGCTGTGTTGGGTCTTTGTTGCTGCATGCAGGCTTTCTTTAGTTGCGGTGAGTGGGGGCGACTCACTGCGGTGGCTTCTCTTGTTGCAGAGCACAGGCTACATCTAAGCGCATGGGCTTCAGTAGTCGCAGCATGTGGGCTCAGTAGTTGTGGCGCACAGGCTTAGTTGCCCCGCGGCGTGTGAGATCTTCCTTGACCAGGGCTCGAACCCGTGTCCCCTGCATTGGCAGGCGGATTCTTAACCACTGTGTCACCAGGGGAGTCTCAGCATGTGTTATTACTGTCAGCTTCTATCTGTGCTGGTTTTCAGTATCACAGTTCACTAATAGTAAAACTAAGACTCTTACAGAAGAGGAAATGTTAATGGTAAATATTTTTGAGGTAATAGCCCTTTAAACATGCACCCTGTATTTGGAACATTGAATCCAGTATATTTAATCAGATTAGAAAGTTTGTGGTTGTCATTGGCTCAACTGTCACTTCAGAGTTGACTTGTATTAATAAAATGTGTTATGCTTTAATGTGGAATAATTTTTCTGAACAGGGTGTCTTGACCTGCTTTTCATTTCTTCTTACTGGTGGTTCTATGTTCCTCTTTGAACACATTGGCTATGCGTTAGTTTCATTGTAAAAATCAATTTTAAAGATACCCCAAAATTCATAAGTTACAGTGAATGCTTTGTGATGTAGACGTACTTTGAGGTCGTGTTTACCCAAATGAGAGGTCAGGGTAATGATAAATCCTGTGAGCAATCACCTTCATGATGTAGTGAAGTAGGAGACACTTAACTGGTTGTCGGGAGGTTGAATGCCCCGTCTCTGTGGTTAAGAAGGTGGTTTAAGGTCAAGCTGGTCATTGTATCTCAGGAGCCTCATTCCTCCATTATGAATCAGGGTTCTTCCCCTCACTTGTGGCCTGTGATTATGTCAGTTACAGTCATCTTTTTAATTTCTGGCTTCTTTCAGAAGCAGTACAGAGTAGACTGTGAGAGCTTGGGCTATGAGAATTGTCAAACCCAAGTTCAGATCTTGGCAGTGCCTCTTGACAAATGTGTGTTGCCCCTCGGCAAGTTACTTTATTTTTGCTTTCATCTGTGAAGTAAGGGTAGTGGAACTTCTTCCTCAAGAGAAGAAATTAACTGAGCTAATACATGTAAAATGTCCAGCGCAGTGCTTGGCACACAGTGAGTGTTAAGTAAACATTGTCTGCTATCTTATTCTAATTATCATTGTGGGACTTCAGTTGCCAAGCAGTGGTCCCCGCATTGCCTGCTTTACTGCAGAGGTAAGACTGAATTATAACGAAGTCGTAGATTTGAATGGGAATTGTGCGTGCACTGAGATAGTTGAAGATGATTACTTTTAAGTTACCTGCTGCAATTTAGGTAAATATTCTTTCCTGGAAGAGGGAGAACTAGTCCAAGACATTTCTACATTTATAGCAGAAAAGTACACTGAGATCCAGAAAGAATAGGTAAACCTGTTCAGATCAAGTTTCTGGATAGTACAAAAGAAACCTTGAATCCATCCCTCAGCCAAAGTGAAGTACACATTAACTGTGTTCTGAGTTAGGGAGTTTTTGCTCTAAACTTTCAGGTTCTTGTCTTTGAGAGTTAGTGTTTTCGAGGTGAGGTTCTTCTGCCACAATGTTCCCTTCCGTGGGTGATGAGTGTGATTCAAAGGTTAGCTGGTTGAGGCTGATCAGAGCAGAGTTTTAAAAGCAGTGTTGAAAGTCATTGGTACTGAAGAAATTTAGGCTTACTCTTAAAAAGCTATTTTCCTTGGTGTCATAAAGTTATATGGGGCAATTTAGTTGCAACTAACTTCTTAGTCTTTGGAGATGAAACATTAAAGTCTATCCAAGTTACTGTATTCTCCCCCAGTTTATTTTACTTTTTATATTTTACTCTCTGCTATATAGATTGTTGTAATTAATTTATAATTTAGCCCTCACTTTCTTCTGAGCCTTTCTTTAGAGGTTCCATGCATAATGTAAAAGTAAGAAATAAGGCTTGTATTGGTTTTTATATTTAAAACAGAACTGGAAGTGCCTTTTGTGGAGGGAGTCTCTGTAGCAACACAGTAAAAGTCTGAATAAGGTAGGAATTGGGGATTGAATGCTGATTCAGTGATTTGGAGTGAGTTAATTCCTACAGCTTTAAATAGCAATTATGGAAAATATTTGTGACCCTAGAAATGATAAGGGGTAATAGTTGTAATTTAACAATTTCTTCTGTTTTGTGTTATGGAAATTCTTCTAATACATATATCTGTCTTCTGGTTGAGCTTTATGTTTTCTGTTGATTTAAAAAAAAAGTATTTAAAAAATAGAATGGTTTAAGGTGACAAAAGGTGTTTTGCTAAAATTTTTGAGACATTTAAAAATAACATTAAAATGTCATTTAAATGAAATGTTGACAGTAAACCCTAAAACTCCTATTTTTTTCAAATTAGTCAAATTCTTTAAAGATGGTGATCTTAGTAAAAATCGCACAGTAGAGATAATTCTTTGAAATTTCTGGATTTTCCCTTCCTTGGAGTAATGAGAGAGGAAATGGTAGTGTCTGCCCAGTCCGGCCTTCCTGTGTTCTAGATGAGGAAAGTAAGGCCTGCGGAGACAAAGTGACTTGTATTTGTCTTTTGGTCATTAAACGTATCTCCAGGTAGACTTGAGGCCAATGAAGCCAAACTTAAAACTCTTAATGTTTTAGAGCATTGTTACTGCATACAATAATTGGGAACGGTAATATGGGTGCATGATTTTAGAACCAGGAGTAAGAGTTAAATTTCTAAAATTGAAGTGATTAAATAGTGATTAGATGTTGGAATGTCTTTGCAAATTATCATAAGGTAGGATAGAATTGTAAAGATAGAGTTATTTTAAAAACCCATTCAAATAAAAAAGAAAATAATATCTACAGTTACATGCCCACCACTGTGATTAAACACTGTTGAAATTAGGACATATTTGCTTCAGGTACAGGTAGAGGCTAATTCTTCCACTCCTGCCTTCACTAATTGGAAGTTGATTTTTGTTATCCCTGTGATAGTTTGCCTCCTTTATGAAGCAGATGCCAAGATAGAATTAGACGTGCAAGAGTGTCATAGGGGTAAATGCCTGTGATGACAGGGAGGAGAAGAAGAAGGTTAGGTGGCACAGCCTTCAGAATGGGTGCAGGTGTGACACCTGTGAAGGAAAACAGGAGGAAGGATGATTGATTATTGGATCCAGGAGCCTAAGACTGCAGTGCAGCCAGAGCACAGACTGTTGGTTAGAGTGCATTGGGCAGGAAAGGGCCTGCCCTAGAATGCCGGCTGTGTTCAGTCATTGGCCTGGCGTTGGTATGAATGCTGCAGTGGACCCCAAAGGTGCTGGGCAGCTGGGGCTGTCAGCTAATTACACTTCTCTCATCTCTTTCTCTCTTTTTTTTTTTTTTTTTTTTTTTGCGGTATGCGGGCCTCTCACTGTTGTGGCCTCCCCCGTTGCGGAGCACAGGCTCCGGACGCGCAGGCTCCGGACGCGCAGGCTCAGCGGCCATGGCTCACGGGCCCAGCCGCTCCGCGGCATATGGGATCCTCCCAGACCGGGGCACGAACCCGTATCCCCTGCATCGGCAGGCGGACTCTCAACCACTTGCGCCACCAGGGAGGCCCTCTTTCTCTCTTGAAGGGAGATCTGAGTGGCACACACTCAAGGCCGGCAGAATGCCCATGTGTGTTTTTGTACTTCAGTACATACTTATGTGTGAAAACAATACGTTTCGTTATTGTCAAAGTCTTTTTGTAAATGGCATTATTTGTGCATATTCATTTGCTTTGATGTTTTCCAAACAAATACATTGCCACTAACAGGCACAGAAAATTCCTTTCCTTCACCCAATTTTCACTAAAGTGTTAGGTTTATTAACTTTTTGCAGTACTGTTTTTTTGTGATTTATGTTGGCATTTTTCTAAATTACTGGTGAGGTTAAGTGTGCTTTTATATGTTTTTTTGGCTACTTGGTTTCCTTCTGTGAATATACCTTTTGCTCTTTTTCTGTAGGGTGTTCTTTTTCTTACTGATTTGTGGGAGTTCTTTATATACTTGGATACTGATCCTTTATTAGGGTTACATATGTAGAGTTTTTTGTTTTCTCTCTAGTATGGGGGTTGATTGAGTTTCTTCTCAGGAAGGAATAAAAATGTATCCCTGGTTGGATATGTTTCTGCTCGGAGACTGGACTTGGTACATAGCTCCTATAATAATTGTCACTAGGACTCCTGGTTTCTAAGATGAATGTCGCTGAGAATTGACACATCTTTTTTTGTTATGTTTCAACTTTATTCAGTTCATTTGGTGTACTGATTATTAACCGATTGACCTAAATTTCAGTACCAGATGACTTGAAAAGCTCTGATTTAATTTCTGTCCAGCATCTAGTTATAACAGCATACCAGTTAGAGGTTAAAGTTACAGCTTTAGTTTCCACGATGGTCAGTTAGTTTCCTATAACAGGTTAATGTGCTGTGAACTAAAGCCAAATTCAGCTGTCTTATGGGTTTGTCACTGATTATAAGGGAGTGGGCGAGTGTGTGGATGGGGAGGTGCAGCTAATAGAAGACCCTTGAAGGAATGATCTGTCAGTGCCAGGTTAGTGTAGTGCTGGCTGTGTGCCAGACTGGTTTGAACACTTTATACCTATTAATGATTGAACACAACAATCAAAACAGTCATATCAGATAAAGTTGTTATCACCATTTTCCATATGAGGAAACAGAGGCATGGAGAGGCTTATTGTTATGGTTCAACCTAGTAACTTGCCCAAGGTAACCCATTCTAAGATGCCAGCCGTTGTCCGAAGCACCGTTATTTTATATGTCACTAAGAAAGGAAAAACACCAAGATCCCATTAAGTGTAAGTTGCTGTCAGATTTCAATCTAGTGTATTTCAGGGAGAGCCAGCCAGAAATCCTCTTTAAGAAAAAACACTTAGGAGCAATACTTTATTGGATCAATTGCTTAGTCGTTTCCATGTGGTCCCAGGTATTGGGGAGTTTTATGTTTAGGGTTGCCAGAGCCTGCTTCATGTCCAATTACATTCCTCCTCTTCCTGGCAGTGAAAACACAAATGAAATGGGAGGTATCTGGCTTGGTTGACTGGGGCAAATTGGAATGAGTTGCTTTACTCCATGTATGTCGAAATAGTCATTTTCAGAGTGTAAAATACAACTGTTTTTTTGAGGGGAGCGATTTCTTGCGATTGGATGACATAAGGTTACAATGGACCCTGTTATGTTGGTTACCCTTTAGTTTAACAGTTGAGTATAACTTAAATATCTACCCCCCCCATATGTTTTTCTACAGATTCGCACTGAGCTTGAGCTGTGGAATGAATTTAAGAAACAGGTCTTAATAAAGTGTGAAAAGATACACAAATTAAAATATCTAAGAGAGCATTTTAAAAAAAAAACCTTGGTTTCACCCGTACAGCTATCTGGTTAGTATTGTTCAACAACTAATTTTCCTCCCTTGCATATTATTCCCATCCTTCCTCCCCCATCAAAAAAACAAAAACCAAACTAACCCTGCCCCGCCTCCCCCAGAATCCCCAAAGTATATATTTCTTGGTGTTATTAGTGAATTGTATTCTATTTTTCAAAGACCAGAGTATACTTAAAGAAAATTGTAAGCTTTATTCTGTTTGTGAAGTTTGCCATGTTTGATTTGATCATAGTGTAAGTTAACTAAGGACTAGTTTTTGTCTGCCCAGAACCCCAAGGTTTGCCTTGTACTTATACCGAGGGCACTTGGGTGAGTCTCTGCTCCTGAAGTTTGGCTATGGTTATCCTTTTCAGCAGTTTCATCTAGTGACCAAGAAATACTACCTGATGGCCCTATTTATGCCTGAAAAGGTTAATTAAAATTTTGGGCATTGGTTAAACATTCTATTCACTTAAACTGTGCTGTTTTACACACATACATACTCTTACTGAAGATTGCAGATCCTGCTTTACTGACATAGAAGCTTCTGGGCTTGGGCTAGTTCTGCTTTCAGACTTAGTGTGGATATAGGGCGATCAGGATGGTAAGAAGAGTAGGGTAAGTACTTGGCTAGTCTGGTCTTACTTGGTTTCATAAAGTCTTGGTGGTGTCATGTGCTTCTGCTTTCTTAGTTTTTTGAGCCACCAATTCGGTGTAAATATCTAAAGGTTTCTCTTCTCACTTGATGTAGCTGAATGTGGTTCTGCATTTAATAAGAACATTTGTGTGCACTGACTGACTTACCTTGAATAGGCATTTTGTAATGGACAGTTGATAATTAAGCACCAACTTTAGTTAAAAAATGGAAACCCAAGAGGAAAAACTGAGCTTTAAAGTTGCATTTAAAAGCTGGTTTTCCCTGTTTTCTGTGCCTTTTTAGTAATGAATTTGTATGAATTAGAGATACACATCTTAGATGCATTCTTAAAAATTTATTTTTATCAAGGTGAATTTCATATGACATAAAATTAACCATTTTAAAGTGAAGAATTCAGTGGCATTTAGTACATTTACATTGTGTGCACCCACCACCCACACCATCTAGTTCCAAAGTGTTTTCATCATCCCAAGAGAAAACCTCATCTCCCCTAAGCGTCTACCCCCCCCTTCACTGATGACAGCACACAGAGGGTGCTGTGAGGCATGGTGTCCGGGGTCACCTGACCCTGGGGTGGAGGAGGGGCATTGAAGAAACCAGGAAGAAGTTTTAGGTGAAGTGGTCTTCTGAGCCAAGCCTTAAAAATAGGAGTTTTTCTGTGTTTATGATTTTATGATATTTATTAATTTAAAAATTAATAATATATAAGCTGTAAATGTTAAAAAAATTATTTTGAAAATGCTAATCTTTCTTAAGAATTTCAATCTAGATTTTCTTTTAAATTGTCTTGAGCTGTGCTGTCCAGTAATATAGCCACTAGTGATCTATAATTTTTTTTTTTTTTTTTTTTTTTTGCGGTACGCGGGCCTCTCACTGTTGTGGCCTCTCCAGTTGTGGAGCACAGGCTCCAGACGCGCAGGCTCAGCGGCCATGGCTCACGGGCCCAGCTGCCCCACGGCATGTGGGATCTTCCCGGACCGGGGCACGAACCCGTGTCCCCTGCATCGGCAGGCGGACTCTCAACCACTGCGTCACCAGGGAAGCCCCGATCTATAATTATTTAAATTTAAATTTATTAAAATCAAATAAAATCAAAAATTCAGTTCTGTCACACTAGCTGCATTTCAAGTATGTAGCTATTGGCTGCTGTATTGGACGGCGTCGAGTAGGACATTTCCATTATCCCAGAAAGTGCTGTTGGACAGCACTGATCTAGAGGTTCTGATGAAAGCTTTGTTCTTTTTAATTTTTTAATTAGTTCAGTAGTTTTGCCTCTTTAATCAAGGTGCATGATGAAATGTGATATTGGAACAGCCGATAAATATTATGATGGCTGTGTACTTAATTCCTCTAGTGGAGTATTTGTTAAAATATTGCTATTAAGGTATTCAAAACAGGCTTCTTGAGAAAGCAAGTAGAAATTGAAAGCTTAGAGAGGTTTGTTTTTTGAGGTGGTTATTTAGTACCTAATTAAACCAAAAGGATGATGAAGGTATATGACTATATTGAAGATAAATGTAGGACTTAAAAAATCAACAATATGAAGGCTCAGCCTTTTTTTTTTTTTTTTAAGGGATCTTTATTTTCATTTATTTATTTATGGCTGCGTTGGGTCTTCCTTGCTGCATGGGCTTTCTTTAGTTGTGGTGAGCAGGGGCTACTCTTCATTGTGGTGCACGGGTTTGTCATTGTGGTGGCTTCGCTTGTTGCGGAGCACAGGCTCTAGGCACACAGGCTTCAGTAGTTGCGGCATGTGGGCTCAGTAGTTGCGGCGTGTGGGCTTCAGTAGTTGTGGCACGAGGGCTCAGTAGTTGTGGCTCTTGGGCTCTGTAGCTCAGGCTCAGCAGTTGTGGAGCATGGGCTTAGTTGCTCTGCGGCATGTGGGATCCTCCCGGACCAGGGCTTGAACCTGTGTCCCCTGCATTGGCAGGTGGATTCTTAGCTACTTTGCCACCAGGGAAGCCCTGGAAAGGTTAGGTTTTTAAAACAGCTTTATTGAGGTTTAATTGACATAAAGTAAACTATACGTATTTACACATACACAGGTGTGCATATATTAGGCTGTTTGAAGTCCCATTGCTTACTGGTGCTCTGTTCAGTCTTTTTCTTTTTTTAAAATAAATTTATTTATTTTATTTATTTTTGGCTGTGTTGGGTCTTTGTTGCTGCACATGGGCTTTCTCTAGTTGCAGCGAGCGGGGGCTACTCTTCGCTGCAGTGTGCGGGCTTCTCATTGTGGTGGCTTCTCTTGTTGTGGAGCACAGGCTCTAGGTGTGCGGGCTTCAGTAGTTGTGGCTCACGGGCTCTAGAGCTCAGGCTCAGTAGTTGTGGCGCACGGGCTTAGTTGCTCTGCAGCATGTGGGATCTTCCCGGGCCAGGGCTTGAACCCGTGTCGCCCGCATTGGCAGGCAGATTATTAACCACTGCACCGCCAGGGAAGCCCCTCTCTTTCATTTTGAATGCTTTCTATTGCTATGTCTTTAAGTTTGCCAGTCTTTTTCTTTTGCAGCGTCTAATGTGCTGTTAATACATGTATTTTTTTCATCTTCCAGGTTTCATATCTAGAAGTTTGATTTGGGTCTTTTAAAAAATTTTTCATTTTTTTTATTGAAGTATAGTTGACTAACAGTGTTGTGATAGTTTCAGGTGTGATTTGGGCTTTTTAAATGTATCTCAGGTCTCCCGAGCATACTCAGCCTTGCCTCAAACTTCTCAAACACTTTGCAATACAGTTGTAATTGTTTTAATGCCCTGGTCTACTAATTCTCCCATCCATCTCATTTCTGAGTTGGTGTCACCTGATTGATTTTTTTCCTCATTATGGGTTGTCTTTTCCTGTTTCTTTGCTTGTTTGGTAATTTTTGTTTGGATGCCAGACATTATGAATTTTTCTTTGGATGCTGGGTATCTTTATATTCCTATAAATATTCTTGCGCTTTGTTCTGGAACATGGTTAAGTTCCTTAGACACGGCTTGTTCATTTCAGATCTTGCTTTTAAGCTTTGTTAGGTGGGATCAGAGCAGCATTTAGTCGAGGGCTAATCATTTCCCACTGCTGAGCCGAAACCCTTCTGAGTGCTTACTCTACCCAATAGTCCTTTAATTCTCAGGTTTTCCACTCTGGCTGTTGGGAATAGGCACTCTTCTTGGCCCTGTGTGAGCCTCATGGATTATTCTTTTTATTCTTTTGAGTAGTTCTTTATCCAGAAACCTCAAGTATTTCTTCACAGGCATGTGCTGATCAGTACTATGCTGAATACACAAGGAGGAGATCTCTGGAGGTCTCTTTCTGTGCAGCTCTCTCTTTTCTGGTATTCTGCCCTACAAATTCTAGCTGCCCTGGCTTCCTTGGCCTAAGCTTGCCTCCTAAACTTGGGGAGATTGCCTGACTTTCCCTGGGTTCTTTCTCCCTGTGCTGCCAGTTGGAAACTCTCTCCAGGCAGTAAACCGGGGCAGTTGTAGGATTTACTTCGTTCGTTTCCTATCTCTCAGGGATCGTTGTACTCTGTTACTTGGTGTCCAATGTCTTGAAGACTATTGCTTTGTATGTTCGTTTTTAGTTGTTCATAATGACAGGGTAAATCTGGTTCATGTCACCCCACCTTGGCTGGAAGCAGAAGTCTAGATGTTTTAAAAAAGAAAAGTAGAGGAATTGGTTATATTTCCTTTTTTAAAGAAAACGTTAGTACACATTTACATGTTGTCTTTTACCACTAATCTATTTCGTTCCTTCTTGAAGCTGTTAGGGCTTTTTTTTTTTTTTTTAAATTGAAATATAGTTAATGTACAATGTTATGTTAGTTTCAGGTATACTACATAATGATTTGATGTTTGCACGCATTATGAAATGATCACCAGGATAAGTCTAGTAACCATCTGTCCCCATACAAAGTTATTACAATATTATTGACCATATTCCTTATGCTGTATATTACATTCCCATGACTGGAGGTTTGTACCTCTTAATCCCTGTCACTTCTTTCACCGCCCCCCCCCCCCCGCCACCCACCGCATCCCTTCTGGCAACCAGAGTGTACTGCCTGTGTTTTTTTCTAGGAGTTGTATGGTTTCAGGTCTTACATTTAAGTCTTTAATCCATTTTTGAGTTTATTTTTGTATGTGGTGTGAGAAAGCGGTCCAGTTTGATTCTTTTGCATGTAGCTGTATGATTTTTCCAACACCATTTATTGAAGAGGCTGTCTTTTCCCTATTGCATATTCTTGTCTCCTTTGTTGTGGATTAATTGATTGTATAAATGTAGGCTTATTTCTGGGCTGTCTATTCTGTTCCATTTATCTATGTCCCTGTTTTGGGGCCAGTGGCATACTCTTTTGATTACTGTAGCTTTGTAATGTAGTTTGAAATCAGGGAACATGATAACCCTCAGCTTTATTGTTTCTTCTGCAAATTGCTTTGGCTTGTTGTGGCTTTTAAACTTTTAAGTTTGGGTTTTATGTTCATGGAAGCATTCTGTAAATAGAATAATAATAATGCTTTTAGAAACCGGAATATCAAATTTTATGTTTTCATATAGCCACTATTCATTTCAGTGTTCATGATAGAGTGCTTAGTCTGCCTACTCATTGAAATCTGATGATTCTAGCCAGAATTTTCCAAAGCAGGATTTTTTTTTGAGTTCACTATTCTTTATAAAATATATTATTTAAAAATTATTCATTCTAATAAGAACTAATACTTTTTCAGAGAAAAATATACTTTTCTCTTTGAAAAGTACAATTTAGGAAATATCTCATTCTTGGACTGTCTTAGACTTCCATCTTGTTGAGATGTAATAAATATTTGTGTGTGTGTGTGTTCCTTTTGAAGCACTTCTTACAGAATTTTTATTGTTTCCTAGTCATTTTCAGCTCGATGCCTTTTAGATTTTGAACATCTGGCGCTTTCATATGCCACATATTGATCCTCCTAAACTGAATTAGGGTTTTATATAACTGATGAACTATCATTCTGAGTCCTTGCTGGTGTTCTGCTTGCTTGGCAGTGGGTCAGTTTCCATGGTATTGCCATTTTTGTACAGTATTGTTAGTGGAGCAGAGAGGTTGGGGGTGGGCATGCAGGCGCCTCACCCTGCTAAAGCAGGGTAGAAGCTGGAGTAGCTGTGCTTTTATTTAGTTTTGCATTTTAAGTTTCTAGATAATTTTTAAAGTAAGAGTTGTATTGCTGTAAAAAAGTTTTGAAACCACACTTTCTATCTTATTAAGAACAAGTAGTAGTAGCAAAGTGAAAGTGTTGATACCAGTGATTTGACGTTTAAGTTCTACAGACTTTAATGCAGTTAAGACAAAGCTAATAATCATTAGGCATTCTAAAAGCATGCAACTTTTGCCTCAATTAGACACATTCATTGGTGGACTGTGTTTAATTGTGAAGGAAAAAACCAATTTAAGAACATGTATGAAATTGGAATTATGCTCTGGAAAAAGTAAGATGAGATGTAATTAGGTGTTTTTTAGTTTTAGCTTTTCAGGAACGTAATTCCCCTCTGACACATCTATTGTCTTGCTTTTTACACATTGCACTTTTGTACGTACTTTTAGGAACTCGTGTGAGAAAACGATGGACTCCTTTTACTTCTGGTGGTCTAAGAACACTAATTTTTCTCTCTGTTACAGGATTTTACACTTATATAGTTTTCCTAAACATTAATGAGTTTGCTTTTTTGCTTATGAAGAATTTGAACATGTAGAACACAATAGAAATATTAATGAGTCCTGTATGTCTGGCAACCAGATTTAATAATTGTAAGAATTTTTAAAAATTACTTATTGTATTTTTTAATTTCTGGCTGCGTTGGGTCTTCGTTGCCGCGTGCAGGCTTTCTCTAGCTGCAGTGAATGGGGGCTACTCTTTGTTGCAGTGCACGGGCTTTTCATTGCGGTGGCTTCTCTTGTTGCAGAGCACGGGCTCTAGGCGCACAGGCTTCAGTAGTTGTGGCACATGGGCTCAGTAGTTGTGGCGCATGGGCTTAGTTGCTCCGCAGCATGTGGGATCTTCCTGGACCAGGGCTCGAACCCGTGTCCCCTGCATTGGCAGGCGGATTCTTAACCAGTGGGCCACCAGGGAAGTCCCTATAATTATAAGATTTTTGTCATCTTTGCTTTAGCAAAAAAAATTTTTTTGGCTAAAGTTTAGTAAATTTGCTTTTCCACATTACAGAAAATGAAGTTGTATATTAGACTTATTTATTGAGTACTTACTGTATCCAGTAGTCATAAAATGCCTCGTCTGGTGTATGTGAGTGCCGTGTGATAAAGTATGCCTGTGCTCTGACAGCCTGGGGGCATGGTGGGATGAGGTGAGGTGGTTGAAATTGGATGTGGAAGGGAGGGCTTTCCCGAGGTGACCCTTAGGTAGGTCTTGAAGGGCATATGAAGGGAAGCTCTCCAGGCTGAGGGATCCATATGTTTAGATCCTGTGGGTAGAGAGGATGTGACATTTTTGAGGAAGTTTGATATAATTGAGGCTTGGGGAAGCAATCAGTAAAGTGGTGGAAGGTGAGACTGTAGAGGTAGGCACATGACAGATCAGAAGGGCCTTGTGTGCCGAGCTAAGGAGCTTATTTTATTTTTAAATAATAGCTTTACTAAGATACAATTCACACACCATAAAATTCACTCTCTTTTAAGTGTACAGTTTGGCAGTTTTTAGTATATTCACAGAGTTGTACAACCGTTACTACTGTCTAATTTCGTTTTCATTACCCCCAAAGAAACCCTCTGCTTACTAGCAGTCATCCTCCATTTGGAATTTATTTTAAATGTCGTTTAAATGTTTTTATTTAGTTTTTGGCCATGCCGTGTGGCTTGTGGGATCTCAGTTCCCTGACCAGGGATTGAACCTGGGCCACAGCAGTGAAAGTGCGGAGTCCTAACCGCTAGGCCACCAGGGGACTCCCTATTTTTTTTTTTAATTTTTATTTATTTTATTTTATTTATTTTTTGGCTGCGTTGGGTCTTCGTTGCTGCACGCGGGCTTTCTCTAGTTGTGGCGAGCGGGGGCTATTCTTCGTTGCAGTGCGCGGGCTTCTCATTGCGGTCGCTTCTCTTATTGCGGAGCACAGGCTATAGGCGCATGGGCTTCAGTAGTTGTGGCTCGTGGGCTCTAGAGCGCAGGCTCAGTAGTTGTGGCGCACAGGCTTAGTTGCTCCGTGGCATGTGGGATCTTCCCGGACCAGGGCTCGAACCTGTGTCCCATGCATTGGCAAGCGGATTCTTAACCACTGCACCCCCAGGGAAGCCCCCTATTATATTTTAATTAAAGTATAGTTGATTTACAATATTGTGTTAGTTTCAGGTGTACAGCATAGTGACTCAGTATTTTTGCACATTATACTACATTGTAAGTTGTTACAAGATAATGGGTATAATGCTTTGTGCTCTACAGTAACTCCTTGTTGCTTATCTATTTTATATATAGTATTTTGTATCTGTTAATTCCATACCTCTAATTTTTCCCTTCCCCCTTCCCTCTTCCCTTTGGTAACCATGAGTTTGTTTTCTATATCTGTGAGTCTGTTTCTCATATACATTCATTTGTATTATTTTTTCGATTCCATATGTAAGTGATATTATAGTGTTTGTCTTTCTCTGTCTGATTTATTTCACTAAGCATAATATTATCTAGGTCCATCATGTTGCCGCAAATGGCAGTATTTCATTCTTTATGGCTGAGTAATATTCCTGTGTGTGTGTGTGTGTGCGTGTGTGTGTGTGTGCGCGTGCATGTGTGTGAGTTTTACATCTTCTTAATCATATTGTCTGTTGATGGGCAGTTGGGTTGCTTCCAAGTCTTGACTATTGTAAATAGTGCTTCTAGGAACACTGGATGCATATATATATATATATATTTTTTTTTTCATGTATCTTTTTGAATTAGTGTTTTCTGTGCTTTTGGAGATATACCCTGGAGTGGAATTGCTGAATCACGTGGTGGTTCTATTTTTAGTTTTTAAAGGACCCTCCATACTGTTTTCCATAGTGGCTGCACCAATTTACGTTCCCATCAACAGTGCACCAGGGTTCCCTTTTCTCTGCACCCTCTCCAGCATTTGTTGTTTGTAGACTTTTTGTTGATCATTCTGACTGGTGTGAGGAGTTACCTCACTGTGGTTTTGATTTGCATTTCTTTAATAATTAGTGATGTTGAGCATCTTTTCGTGTGCCTGTTGGCCATCTGTATGTCTTCTTTGGAAAAATGTCTATTCAGGTCTTCTGCCCATTTTTTGATTGGGTTGTTTGTTTTTTTTTTGATACTGAGTTGTATGAGATGTTTGTATATTTTTGATATTAACCCCTTGTTGGTCGCATCACTTGCAGATATTTTCTCCCATTCTGTAGGTTCTTGTTTCATGTTTTCAATGGTTCCCTTTGCTTTGCAAAATTAAGTGATTTTTAATAACCATTTGTCAGTGGTTCCCATTGCTGTGCAAAATTAAACGAGCTTTAATAACCGTTTAAGACTTATGTCTCTTAAAAATAACACATTAATGTTTGTGTTACGGAAGCAATAGTGTAATATTTTTGTGAACTACTACCTGCCATACTGACCATGTGTTTTAAAGCTGCACTGCCCCACTTAGGAGAGTCATTGCTCTTCACTGAGCAAGGCTGGAGAGTTTTAAGCACAGAGTGCTGTGAATGTGATTGCAGTTCAGAAAGATCATTGGTTGTTGTGACGAGGAGAGCTTGTGGGACTGAATTAACGAGAGGTAGAGAAGACCACTTACTTATTTAGAAACTTGTAAATGAGCATGTACTATGTGCCAGGCACCATTGTAGGCACTGTGAACAGACTAGACATACCGGCCCTTGTGGAGTCAAGTTCTGGTGAGGGGATGCCGTGGGCGTAGGAGGGAAATGAGGATGTGTTGGAAAGCTCTTAAGCAGTTACAGTAGACAGACTGTAATGATAGATTTAATGTGGGGTACAAGGAGGCGACGACAACTCCTAGGATTCTGGCTTAAGTGACTTGGTGATTGGTGGTGCCATCCGCTGAACAGGGGATGTAGCAGCTTTGAGGTTGAGATACCAGTACGTAATAATTCAGGCAACATCGATGGAGAATTATCACGGACGCTTCTCCCATCTCTCCTCTAAGTTGCGTCCACCTCGTCTGTCTTCCTGTTGTACCTTGTTACTTACTTCTGTCACAGCACTTCTCTATCTTTAGGTAAGTCTTAGCTTCTATGTCTTTGCCACTGCCCATTGAGGGTGGGAACTGCCTATATCATTTTCGTATCCCTGCCTACAGACCATATCTGCTAGCTTGGAGAATATGATTGCTTCTTATTTGCCTCCACTGCAGCTGTCCTCCTATAAGCCATCCTTATCTATAACTTTAATTACTGAGGTTGCCTTCTAGTCAGTCTTCTGCTTCCACATGTTAAAATGTAAGTCAGTATGTTCCTCTACTGCTCAGAACCTCACAGTGGCCCGTGTTCCACTTAGGGTAAAAGTGAAAGACTTCGGCCTTACAAGACCTACTTAGTCTGGTTCTTGTATTACTTTTATGACTTTTATCTCCTTTGCTTCTTACAAATCTTTGCTTAAGTGTTACCTTCTCAGTGAGGCCTGTCTTGACCTACCTACCTATCCATCTGTAAGTATGTTATCCCTAAAATACAGACAGTCTAGCGTCATACTGTATTCTTTCAACTATGTGATATTCTGGAAAAAGCAAAACTACATAGACAGTAAAAAGATCAGTGGTTGCCAGAGGTTAGAGGAGGAGGAGGAATGATTAGGCAGAACACAGAGGATTTTTAGAGCAGGGAAAGTACTCTAGGATACCATAGTAATGGATACACGTCATTATACGTTTGTCCAAACTCATAGAATGTACACCACCAAAAGTGAACCCTAGTGTGCTGTGGACTTTATGTGATTATGATGTGTCAACATAGGTTTGTCAGTGGTAACAAATGTCCCATTCTGGTGGGGATGTTGATAGTGGGAGAAGCTATTCATGTGTAGGGGCAGAAAGTATATGGGAAATCTCTGTATCTTCCTCTTGATTTTGCTATAAACTTAGAACTGCTCTAAAACAATTAAGTCTTTAAATATAAAAAACAACAATAACAACAAAAGATCTAACCACAGGTAGCACAATTAAATAAAATTAATATTTGTTCCTTAGTATAATTAAAGCTCCAGTCGTCTCTTTTTAAATAGTTGTTTAGATCAGCATTCAAACATGATGCACATGTTGCATTAAAAAAATAGGTTTATTGGGACTTCTCTGGTGGCGCAGTGGTTAGGAATCCTCCTGCCAATGCAGGGGACATGGGTTCAAGCCCTGGTCTGGGAAGATCCCACATGCCACGGAGCAACCAAGCCCATGCGCCCATGAGCCACAACTACTGAAGCCCACATGCCACAACTATTGAAGCCCGAGTGCCTAGAGCCTGTGTTCTACAACAAGAGAAGCCGCTGCAATGAGAAGCCTGCGCACCACAATGAAGAGTAGCACCTGCTTGCAGCACCGAAGACCCAACACAGCCAATAATAAATAAATTTATTAAAAAAAAAAAAAAAGCTTTATTGGGACTTCCCTCGTGGTCCAGTGGTTAAGACTCCGAGTTCCAAATGCAGGGGGCCCGAGTTCGATCCCTGGTCGGGGAACTAGATCCCACATACATGCCACAACTGAGAAGTCCACATGCCACAACTAAGAGCCTGCATGCTGTAACTAAGATCCCACGTGCTGCAACTAAGACCTAGTACAGCCAAAATAAATTGATAAATAAAATATTTTAAAAGTTTTATTGAGGTATAATTGACATTTAATAAACTCTCATGTTTAAAGTGTACAGTTTGCTTAGTTTTTTTTAATATAAATTTATCTTTGGCTGCATTGGTTCTTCGTTGCTGCATGCAGGCTTTCTCTAGTTGCGGTGAGCGGGGGCTACTCTTCATTGTGGTGTGCGGGCTTCTCATTGCAGTAGCTTCTCTTGTTGTGGCACACGGGCTCTAGGCGCACGGATTTCAGTAGTTGTGGCGTGTGGGCTCAATAGTTGTGGCGCATGGGCTTAGTTGCTCCGCAGCATGTGGGATCTTCCCGGACCAGGGCTCGAACCCGTGTCCCCTGCATTGGCAGGCGGATTCTTAACCACTGGACCACCAGGGAAGTCCCTTGTTTCCCACCTTTCAAGGATCACTGATGTGCGTTGTCTGGAAGACCATTGTTTCTTATATTTTGTTTGTTTGTCTGGATTTTTCAGGGAGGAGGGTAAATCTGGTCTCTGCTACCATCTTGGCCAAAAGCACACACATAAATCTTAATATATAGATTTCCCCATCTTTAATTTTGATTTCCCTCGTAATTTAGTTGTAGAAAACCACTAGGTTGTCTGGTTGAGTTTCCCTCATTCTGGATTTTCTGATTGCATCCCTGTACTGTTCTTTTTTTTTTTTTTTAAACTAGGCCATTTAAATTTTTTTTTTAAACAATAGAATAGTTTTCTTGATGACTGCAGACATGTAAGGCTGATTGGTAGTATTCAGAAATATCAGAGTAATGGTTTCCTGATTGGTGTGTAGTCTTCAATAATTATAAGGAGATATTTGTATGTATCTGCTGTCAAACCAGTAAGACTGCATTTATGCATCCGTCATTTTCAGGATTGTTGGTAACCTGGGCATATTTTCCCCAAATGACCTTGCCTCCTTGTGTCACTAGGCCCAACTCGCTCACGTTCACCTCAATGACAGTACCTTTGGTAATAACACCCAAAGTTGTATATAGTGGGGATGAGGGATTCTTCTTCATACCAAGTATTGGCAGGCAGAAGGTGGCTTTCAGCTCAGGATGTGTTACGTGGGCCTTCTTAAAACGTAATCCCATTGGCCTAATGGATCTTTCATATTTAGGTGGTTTTCGAGTAAAGCCATCTCCAACAAAACAAACTTCAGTAACCATCCTCTTCCAGGCTTGCTTCTTTCTCTTTCCCATTCGAATAACTTTTAATACTTCTGTTTCTCCCTGGGCACGAACTTTGGGCAGTGGGACTTCCCATTTTCCCGCTTTCTCTTTTCATTTTTGTTTGATCATATTGGAAAGTACTTTAGCTTGAGACTGTCCCTCTCTGTCCAGTAGATATGCAGGTACTGCTCCTTGTGGAGTCTTTTCATCATTCTTCTGTTTGCTGTTTCTTTTTTCATGCATCTTAATAGTCTTTTTCATTTGTATTTTCTCAGCATGGCGCTGTTTATGGTAGAGCTTAGCTTTCAGACCAATCATTTTTTTTGCCTTCTTTGAACGTTCGTGAGCCTCTAGATCTTCCTTCTTTCTCTTTTTCTCATGGTAATCCAAACGATATCCATAGCGCTTACGGTGTAACTCGATATATTCATCTTGTGGCATGCTGACGGCCGCCGAGTCACCGGGTGCAGCTGCCGGGGCGCGAAGAAGCTCTCAATTTTCTGGTCTTAGAGACCCACCCCCTGTACTGTTTTTAACATGTTCCTTTATCCTTTATATTTTCTATAAACTGGTGGTTAAATTTAGAGGATTGATCAATTTCTGATTAAAATTATTTGGGGCAAGAATAATTCAGAGGAGATATTTTGACCATCCTATTTAAATGAAAACCTCCATTGCACTCCAGTCCCGCTTATCCTGGTACACTGTTTCTTATTTTCATAGCACCTACTAACGTAATAGAAATGTACATATTTGTTTAATATCTGTTCTAAAACTTAACCTCCATAAAGGCACAGGTTTTTGTTTATGCTGTATCCCCAGAGTCTAGAACATTGTTCAGCACATACTTGGCACAAAGTAAAAATCTTTTGAACAAATAAATGAATGAAATACAAAGGCACAGAACTGGTGAACTCCCATTACCCTCATTACCATTCGTAGTAGAATAATTGTGCTTAACAACACTATTAAAGACAATGTAAAATCTTTTGGAACTCGGGCAGGTAGGAACTCCAGAGGCGGACTTTGGAGGAGGGCTGTGTAACCAGCTCGCCTTCTTCCTCTGAGAATAACCCTCCTTTTGGTAGCTACCAGAGATTTATTGGCTCTTTAAAATCTGAGCTCAGAGTCGTGCAGCCTTTTTCAGGGGATCAAGAAAGTGTTCCTCTGCTCAGAGTGAGACTGCTACTCTGCCAGCCTAGAGGCTTCAACAGAAGTTGAAAGGAAGCCCCAGAACTTCAGATGTTCCTGGAGAGGTCCTCACCCCACCTTCCCCTCCCTCAGCACTCCTAGCTTCTCTGTCGCTCTCTGCCATTGGTATTGATCTCATTATGTGCTTTTTTTTTTTTCTTTTTCTTTTTGGCCGTGCAGTGTGGCTTGTGGGATCTCAGTTCCCGGACCAGGGATCGAACCTGGGTCATGGTGTGAAAGCCTGGAATCCTAACCACTAGGCCACCAGGGAAGTCCCATATGTTCTTTTTTCTTGGTTATCAGTCACCAAGAAGGCCAGGATTCCTAGGTCATCCCCTTGTTCTATAGGCTTTAATCTCTCAGACACTGTACATTTTTTTTCTGATCGCATCTCGCACCCCTGACCTTCTCTTGACACTTTTATATGGAGCCTTCTGAAACTCAGGGTACATCAGCAGAATCCCCCTAATCCTCAATTTCTTTTGTGAATGTTCCTCACATTCTTGTTCTTACAGCAAATTCGTTGTCTCCTGACGGCACTGTTTTCCCAGCAGCGCTCTCACGTGGTGCTTGCCTTTTCCCTACATGCCTCATATCACTGTGCCTGGAAGTGGGGTGTCTTCCTCCTTGTTCTGTATTGCCACTTCTGTACCATTTTTTTCTCTTCCATAAAAACACCCACAGTGAATATGATGTCATCAGATTATACCACTCACTACTGCTTTTTGCAGCTTCTCCAAAGATCGCTGTGGAGGATTGAACCCCTTATTACGGAGTCACTCTGTATCTCTTGTAACGCTTCTTACCTCATATCAATATAGTTACGCCAGTTTCTTTTTGTTAGTGTTTGCATAGTGACTTCTCATCTTTGTGCTTTCAGTCTTTCTTTATTCTTATGTTTTAAGTATGTCTGTACACATTTTTATCCAAATCTTAGAAGGAAATTTTTGCTTTTATGTAGGACATTTAGAACCGTTTACACTTTCTTTTAAGTATTTGCTCATATATTTGTAGTTAGATCTACTGATTGAAAGCTTTCTATTTATTTGACCCACCTGTTCTGTTTCTTTCTTGTTCCTTTGATCTTCTTTTGCATTTAGTGTTTATTATTATTCTACCCTGTCTCCTTAGCTTGGTAGTTATATGCTGTTTTTCAAAATACCGTTCTCTTAATGGTTTTATTTTGGTTTGCAAATTTTTTTTATTGTGGTAAAATACACAGAAAATTTACCATCTTTAATCATTTTTAAGTGCACAGTTTGGGGTATTAAATACATTCATGATGTTGTGCAACCATCACCGCCCTCCATCTCCAGAACTCTTTTCATCTTGTAAAATTGAAACTCTATACCCGTTAAATACGCTCCATTCCCTCCTCTCCCAGCCCCTGGCACCCACCCTTCTACTTTCTGTGTCTCTGAATTTGACTGCTCTAAGTACCTCATATAAATGGAATCATACAGTCTTTGTTTTCTTTTTAAATTCCTTTGGCATAATGTCCTCAAGATTCATCCATGTTGTAGTATATGTCAGAATTTCCTTCCTTTTTCAGGCTGTTTAAAGAACAGTTTTGCCAGATACAAGGTTTTTTGATTGATGTTTTTTCCTTTTAGCACTTTGAATATATTGACCCACTGTCTTCTGGCCTCCAAAGTTTCTGATGAGAAATCTGCTTATAATCTTATTGAGGATCCTTAGAATGCGACGAGTCATTTCTCTCTTGCTTTCAAGATTCTGTCTTTGTCTTTGACTTTCACAAAGTTTGATTGTTTCTGCTGTACAGCAGAGTGATTTAGTTATACATATATATACATTCTTTTTCATATTGTTTTCCATTATGATTTATCATAGGATATTCAATATAGTTCCCTGTGCTGTACAGTAGGACTTTATTGTTTATCCATTCTGTATATAGTAGTTTGCGTCTGCTAATCCCAACCTCCCACTCCATCCAACGCCCTCCCCGCCGCAACCACAAGTCTGTTCTCTAGGTCTGTGAGTCTGTTTATGTTTGTAGATATGTTCTACATATGCGTTGTAATTTAGATTCCACATATAAGTGATATCATATGGTATTTGTCTTTCTCCTTCTGACTTACTTTGCTTTGTATGATAATCTCTAGGTCTGTCTATGTTGCTGCAAATGGCATTATTTCATTCTTTTTTATGGCTGAGTAATATTCCACTTATACATATACTACATCTTTTTTTTTTTTTTTTGGCGGTACACGGGCCTCTCACTGTTGTGGCCTCTCCCGTTGCAGAGCGCAGGCTCCGGACGCGCAGGCTCAGCGGCCATGGCTCACGGGCCCAGCTGCTCCGTGGCATGTGGGATCCTTCCGGAACGGGGCACAAACTCGTGTCCCCTGCATCGGCAGGCGGACTCGCAACCACTGCGCCACCAGGGAAGCCCTATACTACATCTTTTTTTATCGATTCATTTGTTGATAGACATTTAGGTTGACTCCATGTCTTGGCTACTATGAATATGCTGCTGTGAACATAGGAGTGCATGTATAAAAGCTGAAGTTGAAATTAACGCAGTTTACGTTCCTGCCCTTTTCCTAGAAGTTGCAAAGCCTTCAGTAGACCCCAGAGCTACTCAGTAGTTACATCAACAGATTCTGCCAGTGCAGTTGTTGTCTAGGTGGGGAGACAGATTTCGGGTGTTTCTTATTCCACCGTTTTCCCAGAATCTTCTCCCTTAGAGATTATAATTTACATCCTTGATTTATCAATCTGATGTAAATTAGGTGCTTTTGCCCTCTTAAAGGGCAGTGCAAGGACCATAGAACCCTTCAGTCACCCCTGGTGCTCCCTGTGTGCCTTGTTGTTTTATATTTTGTCTTACATGTTTTAATTCCTATAGAAACAATTATCTTACACAGTTATTTCATTAGGATTCATTCGCATCTTTACTCTTTTTGTTGCCCTTCGTTCCTTTGTGCCCCTCACAATTTTCTATCTGGGTTTATTTTTCTTCTGCTTGCAGAATATCCTGTGATATTTCTTCCGGGGTAGGCGTGCTATTGATAAATCTATCTGAAAATGTCTTTATGTCAGGTTTATTCTTGAAGGTTATTTTTACTGGGTATAGAATTCTAGGCCACAGTTATATTCTTTGAGCACTTCAGAAGTATTTCATTGTGTTTTGTTTTGTTTTCTTTTTTTTTTTAAATATCCTTATTGCAGTATAATTGCTTTACAATGGTGTGTTAGTTTCTGCTTTATAACAACGTGAATCAGCTATACATATACATATATTGTCTTCTTTTCTTTTTTAGTAAAGTATTATTGTAACCCGCCTGTTTTTTTTTTTTCAGGTGGTTTAAAATTTTTTTCTCTTTGTCTTTGTTTCAGCTATTTTATTGTGATGTCCCTAGGTATGAATTTTTTTTTTTAAGTTTGTTTAG
Organism: Mesoplodon densirostris; assembly: GCF_025265405.1. Classification (NCBI taxonomy): domain Eukaryota; kingdom Metazoa; phylum Chordata; class Mammalia; order Artiodactyla; family Ziphiidae; genus Mesoplodon; species Mesoplodon densirostris. Next base: position 3,758,401 of record NC_082664.1, on the reverse strand, counting down.
GATTCTTAGGGCTTCTTGAACCTGTGGCTTGCTGTGTTTTCATTATTTTTAGGAACTTCTCAGTCATTGTTCAGTTATTGCTTCTGTTCCATTCCTTTTTTTTTTTTTTTTTTGTGGTATGTGGGCCTCTCACTGTTGTGGCCTCTCCCGTTGTGGAGCACAGGCTCCGGACGCGCAGGCTCAGCGGCCATGGCTCACGGGCCCAGCCGCTCCGCGGCATGTGGGATCTTCCCGGACTGGGGCACAAACTCGTGTCCCCTGCATTGGCAGGCGGACTCTCAACCATTGCGCCACCAGGGAAACCCTCCATTCTTTTTTGAAACTTCAATTTCATATATGTTCTGTATCTCTGTCTCTTAGCCTCTAGTCTGTGTTTTTCAAATTTTAACATCTTTGGGCTTCATTTGACTTATTTTATTCTAAGTTGTCTTTCTCTATCTGCTTTTAAATCCGTCCATTGAGTTCCTAGTTTCAGTTTGTATAGTCTTTTTTTAGTTTTAGAGCTTTCATTTGGTTCTTTTTTTATAGTTCCTAGTTCTCTGCTAAAATTGTATATCTTGTCTTTTATCTCCTGGAACATTGTAAGTATAGTTATTTTAAAATCTGGTAACTCTTAATATGTGGAATGCTTGTGGATCTGTTTCCATTTTATATTTCTTCTGTCTTTTGTTCATGTTGTATTGTTTCCTCATATGCCTGGTCATTTTTTATCACATGTTTTATATCAAACTTGCAATTTGCAAAATCGGTTATAAAAAAATTTTTGAGGCCCAGGATAATATCTTCTTCTAGAGAGGATTTATTTACACTAGCACTCTGGAATCACCTTAATCCAATTTCAGATGACCCAGTTGAAATGATTCAAAGCTGAACTGCAGTCCCTTTGAGGGTCTGTTTACTTCAGTTTCATCCTTAACTCCTAGGGTATAGCCTTTTGGAGTGTCAGCCAAGAAACGGGCATTCACTAGCTGCTGTCCTTTTCTCCTCTCCCCAGTGGCAGTACTTGTGGAGTCCAGTGTCTTTGCCCTAACTCCAGAAGCCTGTCAGATACATGACTCCATCTCTTAATGGTCCCCGATGAAATCGGCAAACATCCTTGAGGGGAAGAGTGACCTCAGTAGCTGGACGTCCCTTCCTAAGCTTCAGTCTCTCCTGCATTCTGGCCTTATCTTGTCAGTTGTCTGATTCCTTCAAGCAGATGTTTTAAATATTTTGTTCAGGTTCTCAGGGAGGGATCTGAGTTACTAGTCTATTACTAGAACAGAAGTAGCTTCTACCTTTCTGTCACTTAGTACAGTACAGTGTCTGTAGTCTTTTATGATTTCAGTATCCCTGAAGATAGTTGATCCCAGAGCAACTGTGAATGACTGGACAACAGTTAAACAACAGTGACCCCGGTCCTTAAATACCTTGGCTTCTTAGTTCCTTGACCTCTCTCCCAGGTATCCTGTTCTCTCCCCTACCTTGTATACCCATTCCCTTGAATTACCATTATCTGAAACACCCCTGTCATCTTAATTTCAAACTTAGCGCTCTGACTGCTTCTTCCTGAACTTCTTAGCTCACGCCTTCCACCCTCCCATTTCCTGGTCTTCCGCCCCGCCCCATCGTGACCTTCAGTTCATTGATCCTACCACCTATTCCCCTGAGCATTCTCACAGTCAGTCGTTATAATACATCCTCTGATCCTATTACCTTGTTTTCCTCTAGTTTCATCTATAGTCTTGGCTAAGCCACCACCTGTGTCTTAGCCTGGATTCTCCAGAAAAGAACGTAAGACAAAGCTTCTATGCTAATACTTTATGTGAAGTTAGAGTGAGGGGGGAAAGAAGAAAGTTAGGCAGAGAAGGAGAGAAAGCATATCCAAAGTGAGTGGTATGTTATCAAGCTGGCCACAGTTTCACAAGAACCTTAGCTGGTTGCTAGGCAATGCTGGAAACCTCCAGAGAATCATGGCACCTCTCAGAACACTCCCAGGGGGCAGGTGTGTGGGGACGACAGCTGAGCAATGTGTTGGCTCCTTCCCGTTTCCTGTCTCTTAATGGTCAGAGTTGCCCCACAGGGTCTTAACTGTTGTGTGCTTTCGGGTTTGTTACTTGGGCTCTCCAGGTACCTGCTGGAGAAGCAGCTGAATTTGGGCATTGGAGCTGCTGTGGCTTCTTCTGCCACAGTGGGCAAAACAAAGCCCACCAAAGCCCAACCCTCACCCCTGGGGGGAGGAAGGGACAGCTGGCGGTGTTAGGAGAGGACACGCGGGTCAGGGGCTGGGCCTCTCTGATCACGTGAAGCTTGCGTGCGTTGGCCAGGCCTGGTGGGGCAGCTCCAGCTGGGAGGTAGAGCGGCAGGCGGGTCTGGGTGGATTGGGAGGAGGGCCGTGAACTGCATCTGTTCTGGCCTGTTGAATCCAGCCTCTGGCTTGTTTTTTGCTGGGGTCAGTATAGCTGACATGTGGCTGGAGAAACCCTACTGACGAGTTTCACTTTAGAGCCATGATCCCCAAAATCAAGCAGGCCTGTTACTGGTTCTATTCTGTTTTCTCTGTCCAGTTACTCTCCCGGACAGTGTTTAAATATCTCACTTTAAACCTTCAATTCTTCCTTTATTTCACTGGGAAAAACACTGAAGCAATTGGAAGAAACCTTGCACAGGCTCCCACGGGCATGTGGCACCTTTTGCCACTTCTGTGCCTGACCCGCTGCTGCATCTTCTGTGTTTATGCTCCTGGCTGAGGCCCCCGTCGTGTCACGTGCAGTCGTTTCACGTGCAGTCGACCCCGTCACCTTCTACCTGCTCAAAGACATCACTCCAGTCATTCATCCTTTATTTGCATCATCAAATTTTTCTTCTCTATTGTATCATTCTCAGTAGCATATAAAATGCTGTTATTTCTCCCTTGTTTTTTTTAAAAAATTCCTCTCATTATTAAGTGTCCGTATGCTCTTCTTTCCTGTTCCCTAGTTCTTTCTTGAACACAATCCATTTAGGCCCCGCGCCTCTAAAATTGCTCATAACATCACTAGTGACTTCCGTGTTGCTAAATGCAGTGGTCACTTTGCAGTCCTCACCTTCTTTGACCTGTTTACCCCAAGAGACCCTGTAGATAACTCCTCTTTGAAGCCTGATTAGGCAGGGTTCTCCAGAGAAACAGAATCAATAGGAGATACATCTCTGTCTGTGTCTGTATCTATATCTGTGTGATTTATTATAAGGAATTAGCTCATGAGACTCTGGAGGCTTAGAAGTTCCAAAATCTGCCATCAGCAACCTGGAGACCCAGGAGAGATTGTAGTTCTAGTTTGAGTTCAAAGGCCTGAGAACCAGCTCAAGTGGTCAGGTTGGAGAAGTTCCCTCTTACTCAGCCTTTTTGTTCAATTCAGGCCTTCACCTGATTGGATGAGGGCCACTTACTTTATGAAGGGCAATCTGCTTTACTCAGGCTACCAATTCAAAGGTTAATCTCATCCAAAAACGCCCTCAGTGACAAACCCAGAATAATGTTTGACCAATATCTGGGCACCCTCTGGCCTGGTCAAGTTGACACATAAAATTAACCATCACAAACCCTTTCTTCTCGTGACATCTAGAACAAGATGCCTATTAAGTCCGTACAGGATCTGGTCCCTGTCACCCCTGACCTTAGCTCCCACTTTTCTGAACTCTAGTCACAGATGCCTCCTTGCTCTTTCTTGACCACTGTCAGACGTGCTCCCGCCTTAGGGTCTCTGCTATCTAAAAATTTCAGCTGCATCCCTGGTGCTTCCTGTTCCCTCTCCTTGCTTTATATTTTTTTTCTTATTCACTCTCATCAATCCAACCTACTTGCTTATTTATTTTGTCTGTTGTCTGACTCCTCCAACTGGAAGGTAAGCTTTGTGAGGTGAGGGCTTTTCAATCTTGTTGCCTTTTATACCCCCAGCTTCTGAGATAGTGCCTGGTGCACATTTGTCTCTCAGTAAGAGCTTTCTTTTTGTTTAAAAACATGGACAGAAACTCTTCCCAGGAAGTTTACAAAATACAGGTTTCTAGCCTGGAGTTCTCAGCAGTGAATATCTTTATTGGCTGATAGATGCCTTTTGTATATGTCTTTTCTTAGATATGTCTTCGATAGTCTAACTATGGATGAGCTGACGTAATTCTGAAGGCACATTACCAGCTTTCTCACCTCCTTTCTTTCTAGCTCCGTGTGTGTGTGTGTGTGTGTGTGTGTGTGTGTGTGTGTGTGTGTGTTTGTTTATGTAAGAACCAGCACTGCTGCGGGACTTCCCTGGTGGTCCAGTGCTTAAGACGTCGCCTTCCATTGCAGGGGGTTTGGGTTCCATCCCTGGTCAAGGAGCTAAGATCCCACACGCCTCAGGGTCAAAAAACCAAAACGTAAAGCAGAAGCAATATTGTAACGAGTTCAATGAAGACTTTAAAAATGGCCCACATCAAAAAGAAAAAAAGAACCAGCACTCTTGAAGCCCTTTACAAACATGATCTTATTTAATCCTTAAAACAATCCTGCAACACAAGTTGTATCACCCCCATCGTACAGACGATGAAACTGAGATTTAGAGAGCTTAAGCAACTTGCCTGAGGTCTCAGTTGGTGAGTGGCCGAACCCAACTTGAGGTAACTTGATCTAGATCCTATATTCTTGACTGTTAGTACATTATATGCTGCCTTCTAGATATAGAGATGTCATCTTGTTTTGTGGCATGCAGGAGCTTGGAAATCTTGGGCAGGCTGTTTGTCGCCTTTCAGCCATAATGGTGATAAATATTCAAAGTGCTTAGAATACAAAGCAGCCATTCAAAGTTAGGAATCCTCTCTAATGGCAATAACTGAACCTCAAGCCTTTCTCAGCTTTAGCCTCCCCAGATCTTCTTGGGTCAGTCTACCTGTTAGGTTCCTGGATCTGAGGTCCATACCTTGTCCAGGAGATTAGAAGGGTAATGGTGACTGCCATCACGAACGAGCTGGCCCTTTCTGGCTCAGGTTATAAAATCAGCTCTACCTACCACTGGAGTGTTCCATGAGGAATTACAGGAGTCCCCTTCTCCCTCAAAGGAAAGTGTAACAAACCATTCAAACTTCATGGCCTTAGATAACAACTCCTATTTCATGGTTCTTGCTAAGCTGGATAGCTGTTCTGCTGGGCTTACTTGGGGTGTCTCATGTGGTGGCTGTCTGGGAGTAGCGGGGGTTGGTGTCATCTGGTGGCCTCACTGAGATGCTGGGACAGCTGGACCTATTTTCTTCTCTGTGTAGTCTCAGGACCTGTCCTTTTTCCAGTGGGCAAGGTGTCCACTGGGATAGTCAGACGTCTTACGTAGTGGCTCAGGGCTCCCCTAGGCAAGCATTCCAAGAAGGAGGAAGCGGAAACTGCTAGTCTTTTTTTTTTTTTTAACATTATTAAAAAAATGCATCAGAAGCGCGGAGTCTTAACCACTGGACCGCCAGAGAAGTCCCAGAAATTGCTAGTCCTTTTAAAGTGTAGGCCCAGAACTGGCATATTATCACTCCTGTCACATTTCCCTGGTTAACATGAGTCATGGACCAGCCCAGATGTGTTGTGAGTTTTACTACACAGATGTGTTGTGAGGTGTGCTGGTAACTAGGCGTGGAGCAGGTTTGTTGGCAGTAGACTAGTCCAAACTACTTTTGAAAGTGAACAGGGGCCTTTTAAAAATTATGCTGGGTTGGTGGGTATAAACTGGAACTGTCTAGGGCCCACTTGGACAATGGTCATCATAGTCATACTTGTGCCCTGGAGGAAGCAAGAGCTAGGTATCACCTTCAGTCTTTTCTTGTGATTCTCTCATTGTGAAGCTATGACCGTGTTAAGTCTGGGTCTCATGTTTTAAATTGAACATGACTTTTTTTTCGTATAAATTTATTTAATTAATTTATTTTTGGCTG